>NW_024609837.1:26415532-27005532 GCF_016920785.2 Ixodes scapularis
GGATAGGCGGCCATGGCAGACATCCCGGGTGCTGTGACCGACACCACGGGGGTCGTGAGGGAGGCGTTGGACGTCCGCACCATCGACTGCTGTAGGAACAGGTGCGACGGGTCGTGCTGGAACGGGAACAGCACCGAGAGGCCCTTCTCAGCGTCAACATCGCCCCCGACCGACGGTACCCGCTGGCGCGGTGGTCGCAGAAAGGATGTCCCAAAAAGATTCTCTTCAGTCTAAGGGGTTCAGGTGTCAGGTTGTTCAGGTGTGAAAAGTCCCTCCGAAATTTTACTTTGTTATATATATATACAAGTATTTCTTTTTTCTTTTTTTATTGTGTGTGTGATTGCACCAGCACCTTGAAACACACCCCGAATGTATTTTCTGGCTACGCCCCTGGAGCCTATTACAAAACCTCAGACACAAGGCACCCATGTACAGGGTCTTCGGAAATGATCTTTGCAAGTGAAAGTGGGTGCAGAAAATTTGCTGTTAAAGTTCCATTTATAATTTATGCAAATTTATGTAGATCTCATTCGGCAGTTATTTTACAGTGAAGCTGTTTATGGCTAGGGTCACAAGGATTTTTCCTGTGCAGTGACTAAAAACTTTACGCTCGCACTGCAGCATGAGCACGCCTTCCCCGTATAAAAGATTAGAAGTAAATAACCACTATACACTCTTCATGAACGCGCGTGAAAGATGCCATTTGTTTTAGGCTTTTGCTTTAAAACAGTCACTGCTGCAGACGCTGGCACGCGCGGCGCGTGGAACACCATTCCCTGCATTCTCCTTGATGCTTGGGTAATTTAGCAATAGGTCTATTAGTAGAACAGTTATCAATAGGCACCCTTTTCAAGATCAGTAGACTCTCAGGTAGATAATAAAGGTTTCTCAAGGATTTGCCGCTGTGCGACCTGCGTCGGCCATGTCTACGCACGCACCGCCCTCTTTTTGTCGTCGTTCCAAGCACTTGCGTGCCTGGTTTCCTTTCCTTCTGCTCTCCCAGGGTGGCGGTCCCGTCGCGGGTGTCTACTTTCCGCCGGGTGGCGGTCTCGTCGCGGGTGTCTAGTTTCCTTCAGCTCCTCAGGGAGTGTCAGTGTCGTGTGCTAAACAGCTTTGCTGGTCATCAACCTTCACAGAGTGGAATGGCTCATGATTTTTTTTTTTTGTCATTAGGCTTGTCCGATTTACTTGCACCTCCTGCACCGGCGCAGAAAAGTGTGGACAGTCTACTTACAGTCATATCTCTACACATACCGAAAATACACTGCCCTACACTGTTTTGCATCAATGCAGGAGGAGCAGGTGAATTGAACGAGCCTATTACAGAACCTCAGACACAAGGAACCCATATATGGGGTCTCCCAAAAAGATCCTCGCAAGTGAATGTGGGTGCAAAAAATTTGCTGCGAGTGTTACGTCGACAATCTACGCGAATATATGTAGATCTCGCTCGAAAGTTTTTCTATGTCATTACGGAATATCAAACGTGAGGCACCTACAAACAGGGTGTTCTGGAAACATCTTTACAAGACGAAGCGGGCGTAAGAAATTTGCTGCACAAGTGCCATGTACAAACAATCCACACTAATTTAAGTAGATCTCGCTTTGCAAGTTCCACAAAACATTTAACATACAAATTACACTTAAAATAATGTGAAATTATGTCGATCACACTTCCCGAGTCTTTTTTATGTCATCACAAGATCCTAAACGCGAAGCACCCAAATACGAGGTGTTCCAAAAAGATTGTTTGCAAGGTGTAGCGGGGACAGGAAGTTTACTACACAAGCTACATTTACCATCAATGCAAAATTATGTAGGTCACACTTGGAAGTCGTTTTCGTGCCATTACAAAATCCTGAACGTTTAATGTGCGTGTTCTGCTGGTTAAAATGTGGCAGGAACTGCAACATCACCGGGGTGCCATTTACATGCAATCGATGGCCCATACACGGAAAGTGTTTTTGGTACAAACACCTAAACATACAAATTCTTTTTTATAAGGAGCACGGTATGATAGTTTAATCTGCTCCCCGTGAAGTGGAGAGTCCCAGTATCTAACCAAAAGGTTGTGTGCAACTTTTTAATTTTATAAAAAAAAGAAAAAAAAAAAAGTCAGCTTTTTTTTTTTAGAAGCCCTTTTGAAGTTAAAGTTTGCAAAAACATAATTAAGATATTTCAGTTTCAAATAGATATCACCGCTCTATGTATCCTCAAAATAATACGAGGTGTGATCAATAAATTCCGCCTCCTAGGCTGTAACTTTTGAAACAGTGATGGGAGTGAAAGATGTTACATTCAAATGAAAGTTTGGAATCTTCTCTTTCCAAGGACCACATGACTCTTTAGTATAGTACCCGCGGGCGGTGATGCACTCCGCACGCTGTTGTAGATGACTGAGGGCGGCTATATATCTACGCGTCTAACGACTGCACCTGCGGTACAAACGTAGCACATAATCCTTTACGTTCGCTTCAACATATCTGTATCTCCGCTGTATCAGTGTTCACTGCTACTACATTGCTTGGAACGGGACTTCAACAGTACTCTTGGCCGGGCAACCCTACTACGAGATCGCCGCGCGTCACCGAACGCCCTGGCACACGGCAGACGACGGGGGTGGCACTCACCAGCTGGCTCGTGGGCGAAGGCGAGCCCGGGATGACCACCCTGAGGTTCGACCTGCTGGGCGACGCCCCCTTGGCACCTCCTTTCGTCACCGGGGAGCTGCAGCCGGCCAGGCTGGAGGGAGATGCCGGCCGGTGGTAGCCGTTCGAAGTCACTCCGTTCATGTCTAGGAGCGCCCCACCTGGGAGGAGCCAGTGGAACCAAGCGTCGGAACGTGCAACCCCGAGTCGAGAATGGATCGCTGGCGCCAAAGCATCAACGATCCGTTCTCACAAATGCCCGGTACCGGGCGTTTGTGAGAAAAGAGAACAGCGTTCTTGGGCCCGTGTAGATAAACTGCGCGTCGCAGAAACCAGGAACCCTGAGAACGTAACACTAGCCGTTAGGATAGAACGCGAAGGTTTGAAAGGCACGACGCTACCCGAATCAAACCGGAAAGGACGAAATTTCTCTGCGAGCCGACGTCCATTGCAGCGTAAGAACGTTGAAATGAGAACCGAGATTGTGGACATGCGTGGCATTTACATGTGCGCAGAACATTTGTCCTAGCAAAAAAGACAATACTGTTTTCTTTCTTACTGACAAGTTTTCTTTACTCAAACAATTCCTCAGGACGCCCAGAACGTAATGTTTTGTTTTGAAGATATTGGGTATAGGTAAGTGATGGCTCACAGAGATCTGTCCTTCTCAATCGTCCTTTGATCTGGGTTACGTCATGTTCTCAAACTTTCAAGTTTTATTGCAACCTGGAGCCTCCCATTTTCACCGAGTTTCAGTTTTCTGCAATGTGCAGCTGGTTTATTTACACAGGCCGAAAAACACAGTTTTCTTTTCTCGTGAACGCTCGGTAAAATGCAAGTGAGTGTTGAAAGTGGGCATATGAGAAACCTCCCAGACATTAAACATGAGGAAGATACAAAGAGAGGGGGGACGGACAACAAACATAGATTTATCACGTAACTGCCAGGTAGGACCAAAGACCATTAGCGCGTTCAAATTTCCCTTGTTTTCTGACTGTACACTGACAAGTACTCCTGATGGGCTGTGCCGACAAGTGTCAATTGAAACAGGGATGCAATGTGACATCTGTGCCACCTGAATGCTAGCTCAAACCAAGAAAATGCTGAACTAGAAAACAAAATCTCTTTTCTTGAAACTCATGAGGCCATATGGCTGTTCAACGATGGTTGTTGTGCCATATCCTACCCATTTCAGGCAAGTTTTGTGCTACTATCTTGTCGTCTTAAACACCGAGACTTGGGGACAAAAAGCAAACAACACACACCTATTTGTGTGTTGTACACTTTTTTTATTCCCAAGCCCCGGGTGTTAAAGGTGTTGAGAGTTTACCGTCTCATCAGCCTGTACTCCGTCATTGCTACAATTCCATAGTCACAATCACTGCCAGAATTCATATTGCCCATGTATCACCAGCGTCATTTTATGCCTACTTCAATGCATACTCTTCGACAGAGCACAGCAATGTTCTTTTTCGTCACAATAAAATGACACCGTTTCAGACATTAAAGCTCGCATAGGAAAAGCTTTGAATAGCTTGATCCAGCAGCTAATAGTTGAAGCTCTCAGTATAGCTATGATTTTGCCATTCAGAAAGGTCCCTCTGCTTCAACAATGTCCCCTCCCTTCATTGTTTCACTCTCTCGTCTATCAATGCCCAATGTAAGGGGTGATAACGCACATTTCAGCTTTTCAAAATGAAACGCACAATGCATGCCTACTAGACTACGCGGAGTGAGAGCTTGTCCAGTATTTTGCAGGGGTTGTGTTGACATCAGAACACCAAGCTCCGATTGGCTCTGATTGAACGATAGTGGGTAGACCTCGAGGCTTTGAGGTCTACCCACTATCATTCTGGTGTCACCACAGCCCTTGCAAAAGAAGCAGATAAACTTGCGCTCCGCATAGTTAGTCCCCGTGAGGTCGTACGAGATTCAGAAACAAACTAAACTTGGCGATCCCGCAAACTTTGTATTATGTACTCGCAGACCGATGAGGCAGACCTTTCACCACTAACAACGGGCATTCCTGCGTGTTTCGACTTTCGTCCGGGCAGAGAATCGCAGATGGAGGGTTACCTGAAGAACTAGGCCGTGGGCTGACACTGGGGTGAGACATCTGCGGAGACGGCTGCATGAGTCCCTCCTGCGACGAGTAGCCAGACATTGAGCTCATGCCCTGACTCAAGGACGGCTGGCCCTGAAACGAAAAAACAGTAGTAAAAATTATGTTAGGGAAAATGTTGCCGCGACTTAAATACGACAAAAGTTTTCGAAAGAGAGTTACAAAGGGCGCAAGAGGAACCAAAGTGCATTCGTAAGGAGTACCAAATTTGAGAAAAGAGCCACTTAAAAGAAAGAAAAGAAAGGCACTTGCACGACAGCAGCACATCTATGTCTGCCGCAACCCAATAGGCGACCGGCGTTTGGCAACTTCCGGTTTCTAAGGAAATTTGGTTTAGCTGTTGACAAACGACGACGATGATCTGCAACCCTGTTTAAGCATGATTCTGAAAACTATAGTCTGGAGGTTTCAGAACCACGCTTGCAAAGGCTTGCAGCTCAATGTCGTCGTTTGTCAAAAGTGAAACAAAATTTTGTAAGGTACCGGAAGTTGCCAAACGCCGCTCACCTATTATCAACACAGCATAAAAATGCTTTGAGAGGTGCTCACAAAATGCACGAGATAGCAATTATTAACTTTTCTTTTTTATCGAGCTGCACGGACTTCACGTCGGCTACGTGCCCCAGCACGTTGGGAAACAGTTAGAAAACAGCCGATCCACAACAAAACAAAGGTCGACCGAAGCGTCCCGAAACTCTTTTTTTTTGGCGCAAAAATTGCCGTTCAACGACCACCCCGGGCTGCAAGAGGGAAGTGCGGGGGCTCACCCTTGAGCCATTGAGCTGTGCGCTGCGCTGCATCATCAGCTCAAACTCCTCATTGATCTTGCTGTACTTGGCTTCTGACCGAGGCGTCAGTGAGTACTGGTCCGGGTCCGGCTCGGGGCTATCGCATCCATTGGTCGAGTTCTTGTGCTCCTTCTTGCTCAGGGCCTGTGAGGGCGACAATGGAACGAAAACGCCCATTCTAAGAGGGACGATAGCGATAAACAATGACGCCGAAAAAAGTTTCGAAGTTTGGCGCTCGGGAATAAAGCCCCCCGTCCTGAAACGATACAGGCTACCGTATATCCTGGTCTGTAAGTCGCATCTTTACAGGCCTTTCGGGGCCTGTAAGTCGCTCAACTAACCACTTTACTACTGTAAGTCGCAGCCTTGTACGAGTCGCAGCCCCCTATAAATGGCTGGTTTTCTTGAAAAAGTTGGTTATACAGGTTGCACCGTTGCACCTACATGTTTGTTTGGTCGGTGCAGTGAAACTGCACTGATAAGCCCACAAAAGTGTACTCAGATTATGATATGTGTGCCAGTGGGAGTCAGTTTCAATAACCTCAACAGAGCATTGCAAAACAAAAACCGAAGAATGAAAAAGAATGATACTTTTGGGTGGAACGAGAACATAATCAAAATGTTGTTTAATATTTTGTTCCAGAGTGAAATGGAACCCAAGTTTTAACCGCCATTGATGCCTGTATAAATATTTTTAAACAGTCATTTTTTGTTCAGGTGGTAGAGTTGTGGAATAAACTTCCTGCTGGTGTCGTTGCACTGGAATCCCTTTCTGAATTCGAGAATGCCATAAGTGTATTGTTTGACCTGTAAGTGTGACCCTTCTTGTGGGTGTATGTGTGAGTGTATATTTCTGGGGTGAGGTTCCCAAAGGTTGATTTTGAAAGCAGTGCTTGAGGTGTATATTTTTGTGGTGCAGATCCTGGAGATTGCTCTGAATGTTGATAGTATTTGAAAGCAGTGTTGTATTTGATCTTCGTGTTTGTATTACCCCCTCCTGCCTTGGCCTTCGGTTTTTGGGGGAAAGTTCAGGTATTTCAGTATTTTCTGGTCCCCAGAGGAACCAAAAGATACCCTCGAAGTGTTTCTCAGGAAAAAAAAGAAGCTGAGGCTGGCACTCGCCCTCATTCGACGAGTGAGCTAGGCACACTGGACGTAGCATTTTTGCTCCAAATGCTGGTTAAGGGGGGACACTACCCAAAAAAGTAAATTTTTGAACCACTTGTCTGATTTAAATTATATTTACAGGGCTTGTTTCTGTTGATGTTTATAACATTTCTGCCAATTTTTGTTAACCTGGGTGAAGTACAAAAAATATTCCAAACGTTCAAAGACGAAAGTGGGCGTATCTGCTTAGGAAAACTATCGTTTTGAAATTACTTATAAATTTGTTGTTTTCATGTGTTACATTGCATTAGGACAGTTCAGAGCAGATAACTATGGAGCTATATTTCTATGTTATACCATCTTTCATGACAAAAAGCCACGTAAACACAAATACAGTTTTTTAGATTTCCATCCTTTGTCCAAACTTTTAGTTCTTGAGCATGAAAAATGACAAAAATAAAAAATACAAGCTCATAGTTATCTTCCCCTTAAAATTTCACCCCAGAAACACTCATAAAAATGAATCCAAGTTGCATAATAACAAAACGATAGTTTTCCTAAAGTGAAATTTATGCCAAAAAGTGGAATGGAGAAAAATGCATTCAAAGTGCTCCAACCTCTACCTTTCCTTTAGCATCGGTGGACCGAAAATAATTTATAAAAAATAAACTATGCAGTGTAAACTAATGAAGCTTTATGGCAATACTCTCTAGATGTTGGTGGATGTAAATATGACGTTTTTCAAAATCAACTTTTTTTTGCAGAAATTGTTTTTTCTGGGTAGTGTCTCCCCTTAAGGAACCATGTCTTTCAAGAAACCCGAATGTATTGACATTTTGGGCAGAACGAAAGGAACGCCAATCGGAACTGTCCACTCGAGCACAAGCAGCCCTTCGTGTACCGTCCACACAGGTCAGCGTGGAGCTGGCGTTCTCAGCGCTCAAGTGTTTTTTAGCGGAATAGAGGTCTCGCATTTCACTGGATATCATTTGATGACGCGCTGCTTTTGAGATCGTGCTCTGTGCCTCGATCCGTTCTTCTCGTCTCTTTTACCCGGCTTGTTTCATTTTCCATCGTTGCGATAAGAGCACGCTTGCTAGAGCCTTTTAATTACTTACTTTCTGATAAAAATAAACATTTAGTCTTTTTCTGTAATTTTTGGGTCTGAATTTTATTTTGAATGCAAACACAAGCTGTTACGGACCATTATTTTTTTGTTCCGGAGCAGAATTGTATTAGAACTTTTCCCCAAGGAACGAAACTGATACCAGAAGGAAAAACATTCTGTGCCGACGCCCTGCTCGTGAACGAATTAGTTGAGACGTATAACCGCAGTGAAAAGCAGGCACATAGCCAGGGGGGGGGCATGGGGCCCGGGGCCCAACCGAAATCTTCCATTTTGCTCGGACCTTCTCTCTCCCCTCCCCCTCACTCATACAGCATTTTGTCATGGGCGGCCCCCCCCCCCCCCCCCCCCCGTGAAACAAAATCCTGGCTATGTGCCTGCTGGTAAACTTGCGTAGTTAAAGGGATACTTCAACGAAATTTGAAATATATACTCGTCGTGTTCAGAAATAGGCTGAATATGATTCGTAATATCTGTAAATAACAAACACACGTTTGTATTTTGAGTCTGATGGCTGTATTTTTCGTTATAAACGGCCCACTCTGGCAAGCGCTCGGAGAGCAGCCAGTAGAGAGCACGTGACATCCGCCGGAATTGTGACATAGATTGTCTCCGGACGAGCAAACCTGCGGCGAGGCTGACGTCGAGAAAATGTCCTAGCCATTCCGGCCACTGAAGCGGCCCAAGCACGCCAGCGACCGGGCCACCGCAACTAACCTCAAAGCTGCTTTTGTATGAATATTGAGTGACAGGGTAATCTTCTATAAATGTCTGGGACACACAAAAGAGTGTCTCGGGGAGAAGGGAGTTCCTCCTTCCCCTCTTCTCTTGAGGTGGCTGGAGGAGAGACAGTTATCGTCACTATATACCTGTCAAGGTTCCTAGACGGGCATTACAAACGAGGCATTAGCGACATCCACCAGGTGCTCTTTGCTAATCGTTTAATTCGTTTTAAATTCCTTTTTGTGTCTTTTTTCAACAAGAGATTGGTGTGTCTGATGTGATACTGCTTCCTTAAACACAAATAAACCAAAAAATAAGCGCCGAAATTTCGTTGTAGTATCCCTTTAATGTCCATACTTATAAAAAATAATGTGTACAACTTGTACCGTTGTGTAAAACACACCGACAAATATTTGAAAATAAAAAGGAACTTGTACATTGGAAAATACAGCAATTTCTAATCAAAATGGACAATTTGCCATCCCAAAAACCTATTAATCGGTCAACGGGCCGATCGTGTACCAGTGACACCCCGTGTAACAACGGGCAGGAAGAGCAATGCAGGCGACATGCCTCTGTCTCATGTTTTTTCTTGAGCTGGACGCGACGATTACGTCAAAGCTTCCCTCCCCCGTTCAGTTTAGTGGGGTGGAATCGGTGTGTGATTACGTTAATTCATGCACCAATTGTAGCACAAACACAATCTGGGATACACTTTACCCAGCACTAACCAAAAGGACATTGACCAATTTTTGTCACTGTCGTGTCAATGATCACGATACTTTGAGGAAGCCCGATTTGACGAGAATGTTGTTAGGGATCTATTTCCGGATTTTTCCAGTTTTATCCGCAAGCCCAAAACCCTAAAAGGGGCACACAAAGTGTAATTTTTCATTTGGGGCCATCAGCTTGTGCCTATTGCCGTCACTGATATGCCAAACAAAATGCATGTGAGCTGGGCTTTTTACGGCAGCTAGAGGAGCAAAGTTCTAGGATGCTTATTTGATGGCTGTGCCCATATTTTATTTTAAATCATATAAGTTATTAGATGCACCACCCACTTCAGTATAAACAATCACGTTAAGGGGGAACATTACCTAGTAAAAACAATTTCTGCAAAAAAGCTGATTTTGAAAAAATGCCATATTTACATCCAGCAACATCTGGAGTGCATTCCCAGAAAGTTTCATTCATTTACACTGCATAGTTAATTTTTTTATAAATTATTTTCGGTCCGCCAATGCTAAAGGAAAGGTAGGGATTGGAACCCTTTGAGTGCAATTTTTTCCGTTCCACTTTTCGGAATAAATTTCACTTTAGGAAAACTATTGCTTTCCTATTACACAATAGGGAATTATTCTTGGGTGGTTTTCTGGGATAGAATTTTGTGAGGAACATGCCTGGCTGGTTAGTTTTTCTACTTTAACATTCATTTATGCTAAAAAAAGCTACATTTGTAGAAAAGCGCAGACATGACAATTTTGTTTTAATCATCTTACGGAGTTATACTTATGCAAAACAATGCAATATAGCAAAATAACTGGCTGGGTATGTGCTGTGGGTATTTCTATGACAATATTACACATAAACATCACAAACTTTTTATTTTATTTTAAAACAATAGTTTTCCTAAGCGGACACACTGACTTCCATATTGTAACACTCGTAACAAGTTTCATAATTGACATAGGAAAATTAAAGTTGGCAGGGATGGTCTTGCCACTCATATAAGCTTCCACTGCAAATTTGATTGAAATGAAGCAAGTGGTACAGAAGTTGACCAAGGGCCAAAGAACTAAAAGCAGAGAACCCCTTCGCTCGTCCATCCCTTCATTCACCGGACTTCTCATTCCTGGCTTTCCTCGCCTGCCGCACCTCGAACGAGTGTTGCAAGAGTGTTTTCTAGGGTGGGAAGCACAATGTATGTGCATTTGGATGCAGTGAGAAAATGCTCCAGGTTCCCACGGTCGCCTGTCAATGCGTGCTCATGCAAGTTAGAGAGCCCGACCAGCCGTCCTAGCATCGAGCCAAGACGTCACAGCAAGCATGCAGGGAGGCACTTCCTGCAACCGCGGCGCCAGCACGGTTATGGCGGCAGTCCCAGGCAAAGGTCGGGAAAGCGAGAAACCTCCACAGATC
Organism: Ixodes scapularis; assembly: GCF_016920785.2. NCBI lineage: Eukaryota > Metazoa > Arthropoda > Arachnida > Ixodida > Ixodidae > Ixodes > Ixodes scapularis. The sequence goes on from NW_024609837.1 coordinate 26,426,186, forward strand.
CAGAACCGTCTCTTGTCCTCTTACATCGTATTAATCTAGTTGTTCAATGTGCATCATACAGTTTGGTTAATGTCATAACTAGCTTCCACCGTAGCCAAACGGAAGCCCCCATGGGAGTAACTGCGAGCTAACGTGAGACATTCGCAAAGAAATGATTAACAAAGTGAATTCTTGACGTTGACGACAATCTCCTCGCCCAGCTGACGCAAGAAAAAAAGCCCGCATCTTGCGTTCGATTAATGGAAAAAGGGGGCGATGCACCGACTGGTTCAACGACTAATTGGTAGAATAATTTTTCCCCCGGCGGTCACTCACCTGACTGCCGCCATCCAGACGTTGGTGGCGCAGTTTCTGAATGAAACAAGAAACGGGGAGAGCAGTTAAGTACACGGGCGCCGCCTGCTCCCTCTGTGTCTTCATTCCACCCTTTCCAAAAAAATTAAAACAAGTGCCCCTTTTTTGCATGTGCAACGGAGAATCTGCAACTTCTCGATACCTCTCCTTCGCATGCTCCCCGCGAAACTCGGCCGATTTCTCATACGTCTGCACGGTAGCAACAATTCTTATTTCTTTAATTATCCCTCACAGCTTACCTTAAACAAAAATTTTCAGGGTGGCAGCAGACATTTTTTCTAAGGGATCTTAGCTTGTTCAGGATGCTGAGGAAGCCCAAAAAAAGTGAAATCTCTTAACAAAATGCGGGACGAAACTCTCGGGGTTGGTTCAGACATTTGCATTTGACTGCAGTCGACCGCGTTACGACTCTTTGCGTTCTACTGAGACGCGTTGCGTGAACCTCGGTTGTCGTAGCAACCACGTAAGCAGGAATGAGGCGCAGGCGGGTCGCACTAAAACGCAAATGGTTGAGCCAATTTCTAGGCTAGAGGTGCCTTTTCACCTTCTCGCTGTCAGCTTCGACTAGCTTTCCCTACTAATTACGAGGTCTCGTTAAGCACCAGTTTTACTGCAGCCGAAGCACAATGCCAGACAATTTTAAGAAAACATTAGGCCTAGCACAATACATTAACCTCAGAACCAGCAACACACACTAAGGAGGTTTAAGGTTAGCACCACAGTCAATAAGGCCATCCGGTTGTGCCACTCCTCGTCATGCACGCACACGCAGGAACATGGTGCAAACACGGGTGATTAAAGGAACACACGAAAAATGGAAACGAAGAGTTAGGGACGTAAGTGGGCGGTGTTAGGATCAGTGAGGAGTGAAGACACCCGTTCTAAAGTTGGAAACAGTTCGGGCCGGTGAGCGCCCCAACCCTGTAGCACTCAAAGTGTGGGAGAAATGGGTGCAGTCTAACACTGTCACATGACAGCTTGAGAGACGCAGGGAGCGACGAGCCTCGGGCATCTAATTATCATACCGCAGCCAATCACAGTGCGGCACCGGTACTCAAGGAGAACACCGAAGAGCGAATCGCGAAGCGAGCAGCATGAGCATATACGGAGAGCAAGTCGTCTGCTTCTTGAGCTGGAGTGGCGGTGACGTCAGAACGACGCCGACCTCCTATTGGCTGATTGAAAAAAATAGAGAGTAGACCTCGAGGCATTTAGCATTGAGGTCCACCCACTATGTTTTTCAATCAGCCAATAAGAGCTCGGCGTCGTTCTGACGTCACCGCAAGTCCCGAGCAAGAAGCAGACGACTTGCTCTCCGCATTAAGCCACGCACTGCATTTCCCGAGCTGTGGTGACCATGAGAGAAAGGTGTGTAGTGCAGTCAAACTACGAGGTGGTTTTTGTTTCGTACTAACCTTGGGTGATTTTGGTCGAAATTCTCAAGTGTGTGAACAAATATTAGAACAAAATTTTTGTTGAGAAACAATGTCGTATCTACTAGAACGCTTCTGTACCTTGCCTGAACCAAGGAGCAGATGTGTTTGTTCCCAAAACACACTTGTACAACCTTTTGTTGCCTCTTCGACTCTTAAACCCTATCCCTCTTTCTTTCTTCCCTCTCCTCTTGCAATTTGGGAGGAGAAAGAAATCTAGAGGTGTTTCTGCATTGCAGAAGGTAGGGGCAGTGTGTCAGCCTTTAAGCAGGCTGAACAACGAGTCAGTAGGTGGACGTATGACTTAAACTAGATACAAAGGCAGTTCTTTACAGACACAAACAAAATTTGGTTTCTCTTTCGAGGAATGGTTCAAGGTGGTATGGTGTTTATATCCTATTTTAATCACATTATAATACACTGCGACAACTATAACCATTTTGAGTTTTATAGTTGTGAGGGTATGAAAAAAAAGCTGACTTTCTTTGTAAAAAAAAAGGAACAGAAACAAGGGACAGCAATAAGACCGCAAGCGCAACTTGAGAAAGGTGCCCCTGATAAGGCCCGGGCATATAAATGAGCCTTGGACACTGAACAACGATGGCCAAGTTTACGGCTTACACCGCCCCTAAAACATTTGATTAACCGTGTCCAAGAACACAGGCCACAACCCACGCCAAAGGTAAGGGTGGCGTCGCCCCCTGGGCTGCATCAAGATAATGCTTATCACATCGAAAGGAAAACAGAGTTAACGGAGCCTTTGGAAACCGAAATCAGTCTTTCAGTAGGGTCTTGGCATTATTTCAATGCCTACATTGAAAGTTCACATTAATGTGGTTGCTTACAGCAGCTTGGTAAGACTAAATGTTAAAGGTCTTGGAGAACTATCACTCACAAATTTTATTTATCCGTAAGTAAATAAATTGATACTACATCCTCAAGCAAGCTTCAGTAAGACCTTTGAATGCTGATGTGGCAAATAGGGCTACTATATAAACAAGGTCCCTGAGGAAAAACTCTGAAGATTTTATCAAATTTTCCAAGGAATTTCCTAACTTTGCCACACTCACTAGACTTAAACGAAAACCTCACGTTTTCCCCAGCTCATGCTACATTAAGTCCACATTCCTAGACTTTTAAAAAGCTCGCCAAAACTCCCTGACAATCACAGACTTGTTCCTGGTTCCCTAACGTGGTTAACTGCCATCCAAACTCCCCAACTGTTAAAAGCTCTCTGGCAGCTCCTCATCTCATTCCCCACAACCTAGCTGCGCTGCCAGTCTTCCCCAGATGCCTCAAACTCTCTGGAAATTCCAGCTTGCCAACATTCCCCCAAAACTCTATTACCCCGACTTTTGGGGAAATCAGGGAGTTTCGGTCCACAAAGATTTTGTAGAAACTCCCCAAACGTTCGGCGGCCCAGGCCATGCCCAAGTTCGCAGACGCTTCGTTCAGAACCACAAGGTCTACCGTCGTCTGCGCACTGCTGAGAGACTAAGGGACAGGTGCAGAGGGATGGAGAGAGAGGAAGAAGGGGAATCTCGGGGAATGCCAGCTCCCCAACATTCCCTCAAAACTTTATTACCCGACTTTGGGGAAATTAGGAAGTTTCGGTCCACAAAGATTTTAGAGAAACTCCTCAAATGCTCGGTGGCCCTGGGCATACCCAAGTTCGCAGATGCGTCGTTCAGAACCACAAGGTCTACCGTCGTCCACACACCGCCGAGAGACTTGGGGACAGGCGCAGAGGAATAGAGAGAGAGGGGAAAGGAGAGAGCTCGAGGGAAGGTGGTCGGCGAAGTTACCTCGACGATGTCGCTGTTGGTGCGGCTCTCGTGGGGCTCGTTGTACTCGGTGTACTTGAGAAGCACTTTGTCCATGTCGGTGCTGGCATACTGGAACAGCTTGTTGGTGCTGTTGAAGATGATCAGGGCGATCTCGCAGTCACAGAGCACGCTCAGCTCATAGGCCTTCTTCATCAGGCCAAACTTGCGCTTCGTAAACGTCACCTGCAACACGCGGGTAGACGATGCATTGGACGACACGCTTTCGATGGCGTGCACCCAATAGTGCAAGCATTGTAAAAAAAAAAAGCAGATTAGACGTCCAACACTTCAACGATGAGAGGCAGGCTTGCAACCGAGGTATGGTGACACTGGTTAAAACAGCGTGTGAACAATTGAGCTAGTGCAGTCGGACTGTCAGCCTGGTGTCTTTGCGTCATGCAGTACAGAATCGCACGACTGCAAGCTGGTACGATGCTCATGGTGTGGCAAAACTGCATGATGCACGTTAAAAATATCAAATTAGCAGCTGTTGAGAAGCTTCAACCATTCCTGCAACTTGTGTTCACAGTTATGTGCCACGGGTTCTTTGCTTTCTTTAGGATAAAAAGTGGATTAATGGACTTGGGTTTTTGTACCATAGACTTTTTTTCCGACGGTTAAACTTGATTTACGTGCAAGAGACTGCAGACTTGCAGTTCCTTGACCCAGCTTTATATAAAGAGGATCCTGACACTGAGCAATGTTGGCTCGAAATATAGATTGAATGGTGCTGTGGAATTTAAGGCTTTTCAAGAGGACACTTCACATAAGGCCGAGTGACGCAAAATGCGCCGTGCTTTTGTGTCAATTTGCTTGCATCTGTTTCACCCATTTTGCCCATCTGGCTTTTGGGGTAATCTGTCGGAGATACCGACGCAAACGTACGAAGCATTCTGCATCAGCCGACATAATGAAAAGCATCAAAGTAAGCTTTAAAAGATTTGTGAATGAACTGCGATGAGTTGCCGCAGCTAGTCTTAAAGGGCAACTCTGCTTCAATTTTGTTTCTGATAAAACAATGCAGTCCACTTCACAATCACCTAGGAAGACCACACATTAAATATTACGACCTAGTTCTGTCCATATGTTTCCTAAAGATCCGGCAAACTTTGGAACGTGCCAAGTTGCCGAAATTGGCCGACTCTATCAGGCAAACTGAGGCGCAATCGATGGCGCAGTCAAGGCTCAGCATTGGCGTAGCCAACACTCAGCTAAGCGTCATCCACATTGCTGCCTCTTGTTTGTTTTTACTTCTCCGGGCAAGCGTAACAGATAACGTCAGTGGCGTCTCCTCCTCGGCTCTCAGCGGTGTCCATGCGATTATCGTAGCGTGCCTACATAGCGTGCTTTTGAGCCTTGGGAGCCGTCTGGTCGTCCCGCCGTTACCACCATCTCCCACGTCACAACCGCCGTCGTCATCCCGCCGTTAGTGATCATCGTCTCTCAGAGTTTCGTTCACACTATGTGCGCAGAGCGATGCTGCAGTTGTGCAGCTGCCGTTGGATATCGCAGACACCAATGCTTGGTGAAGACTGCTGTGCAGACAACACCTGCGCCTTGCATGCACCGGCCCCAACGGTGGCCCGCCCTAATCCTGCCCATCGTCGTGTAGAAGATCGCATGAACGCTCGAACCACGTAGTAGCCATGTTTTTGGCAGCTCGAGGCCGAGACTGGCCAACGGAGCCGAAGTTTCAGTTTTCAGAATTTTTTTTTAATTGAGAGGAGTTGCCTTTTATAGGCCCATTCACAGACTTGCAACCGAGTGGGAGCGACTGAGACAAGACCGGTTTTTAAGCCTCTTGCAGCGGCTTAGGACCGGAAGCGCTGCTGCGGAGCTGGTCCTAAGCTGTCGCCAGGGGCTTAAAACTGGTCTTGTCTCAGCTGGTCCTACTCGACTGCGAGTGTGTGAAGGGGCCTTAGGTGAAATCGCTGTGGCTCATGATCTCCTACATCAAGTAGTGCAGCCTACGTCACCGACGACTGACGGTCCCGTGACCGGTGTCACGTGAGTGGTTGATGCATCCATGGGACATCTGCCTAGTTAAAAATTCATATTGGAATTTTCTCATTGGTACCAGCTAGGTTTTTGGACAACCAATTGGTCACTGCCAATAGGAACCCATGACTATTTAGAACCCATTCAGGTTCGAAAAATAATTCAAATTGGTGAGACACGTTGGCCAGTGTCTCACCAACCCACTAAAACTAATTGGAACTAATGGGAATGTTTAGCTGGGATGGTCATGTGACATCATGTGAGCACATAAAATGATGTCATCATTCAATTGTGTCACATGACCTCATGTAACCTATAGTGATCACATGAGCATGTAACCTAGTGATTACGTGACCATGTGAAACCCCGTGAGCATGCGCACAGCGGTGTGCACATGGGTAGATCAGTGCAGGCAGAAACACAGACATATGTAGAGCTGTACGTAAAGTGTAAAAGTTCATGGAGTGATCACATACCTGCCGGTTCCTCTCGTCTGTGATCCTAGATATCTGTATTTTTTTCCTCCCCATGGCTGGAGTAGTAGCGGAGTGCGTCTTTGCAGAGTAGCCCGAACGCTCAGGGAAAACTCATTCACGGCGTCCTGTAGTCAGCCACTGCGAGGACAGAGAGAAAGAGAGAAAAACGTAAGACTCTCCCACAACTCTCGAATCTTCTGGTCTTCTTTACCAGAAGCCACTTGTAATAAAAACTTGCACGTGGGGGACCCAAGACACACATCACTAGTCGAAAGGACAGAGAAACAAAGAAGTCCCAAATACAGCTGCCATAAGCAACTTAAGTCAATTCCACTAATCTCGAGTATCCAGTACGAAGTCATGTAAAAAAAGCAGCCTTTTTGGCTTCCATCAAAGAAAAGCTGGGAAACACACAAACATTCACTTGGAAATCTGATGATTCGGGTTTTCAGAGAGTACCGTCTCCGCCGTAGTTTTCACTCTACGGCAGAGATGCCAGATGACGCGCTAAGGCAGATGAATTTAATGCTGTCTGAAGACCCATAAGACAAATTCAGCATGTTCTTTAGGAACAAGCATGTAACTATCACAGAATAGTCAAACCAACAGGGACTTAGCAAACTAGATTTTCACGTCAACTTATGAACAACGCACAAAAGCTTTCTCGGGGTTATTTCACTCCCGATTCATAGCACAAATGCATCTGGGTAATAACATCAAATTAGAACCTCACTAGCACTCGATTGTGCTAGCAAACACACCAAAATGCACCAACCTTCCAAAAAAAAAAAGATAATAAAAAATTTTAAACGTTGCTGCAGTTGTTTCTGCAGTCTTGCAATGCTTTGCAATGCATCTATTGCTGCACTGCAGAGGCAATACACCAAAATGCACGAACTTTGTAAAAAAATTTAGAACAGCTACAGAAAAGAAAAAGAAAAAGACACTGCATTTGTTTGGGTTTGGATGTTACCTATCTAATAACATTGCTCTGTCATCAAGTATAGCTATGTCTACTGACAAGACACTTTCACTTTGAATAGGATCAAAGCTACATAGTTGAGGGCATATATTCTGAATTTAATGAAGCGGGTGAAACTTCACTTATCAGATATCACTATCTTGGATTCTGTAGAGAATAAATGCCCAGGCCAAAGGTAACAGTGAAGGTACAGTCCCAATGAAGCTTGACTAAAGTGAATAGAAACAAATACAAATGATAAAATGTATGCAGGTGCAGACCCATCTGCAAGCACATCAAGGTTTCAACTGCAGATTTTTACACAGTAAAGTGCTAGCGAAACTGCAATGTCTTTCATAATTTGTTTTGCAAGGTGAAATTTTACAAAAGCACAAAACAAATTCGCTCAAAAATGTTTCTCAAGGAACAGGTAGGTGACTACTTTCTGTGCAAAATTACACTTTCTGTTAATGAGCCATGGGCATAAAAATATGGTCATCACATTTCGTGGACTACACTGTTCAAGTTATGCTGAGCACGTTACTGTGAAGTATGTGTATACATGGGGCAACATACTGCTGTTGTCTAGCCAAATGTGTAGAAAAAAAGAACCGCCTCCAGCACACTTCACAATAAAAAGCAAGAAAGACTGAGAGTTAACAGAGCTGGAATCACTAAGTAAGAAATAACATTTTATTCATTTAAGTGGGAAAAGCTATGAGGAATGTTGGGTATGTTAAATGCCATGATTAGAGCCTTCCCCGATGCATTGCTTAATACACTAATGGAACCAATTGAAGCTGTATAACTTACAAACATTGCCTTTAAAAAGTCTCAGCAAAGCATTAGGCACAATCATTTCATGTGCATGACTCAGCAGTTCCCCAATATCGCCATCAATGTTTGGGTGATCCCTGTAAGCAATTTCATCTGCCCCATTTAACAACTCCAGTAGTTACATGTGCACAGCCTCATAAACCTCCCATAATGTCCTATGTTCCGTGAGCCACATCAGCGATTTCCCATCCCGCCTAATTTAATGGCTCAAATAGTTACATGTACACAGCGTCATAAATCTAAAATTTCTTCATTAAAAGGGGGAAGACATTTTCACAGGGACCAGTCAACTTATTATCTATGAACAATAACATACCAAAGCAAGAACTCACAGTGCTGAGCACAGGGACACAAGTTTCAGATCTGCGAGCTGAATACTGTAAACGACTTAATTTTCGCAGGATCAAATTTTTGCAAATGGGTTAGAAGCAGAAAACTTTGAATGATTTGCGGGTTCTAATTCCTGCAAATCAAAAATCAGAACCCACGCGGTAACCGCAAATTAAGGTGAAAACGAATTCTGGCCTATTGCATTATTGTCTTTCAAATATTTTAAATACGTCAATAATTGAGGATATGTGTAATGATCACATGAGAACCTTGGCACGTGTGTTTTCTCGATAGATTGCTGCTCAATAAAGCACAGCTTCTCAATGTAGGTTCTGAAGAGTCAACATTTTGTTAAAATTGTTTGAGGGACCTATTTTTCGCAAACTGTAAGCAATTCACAAAAATTCGGTTCTTGCAGAAATTCAGCAAACGACTAAATTTGAAATGAATAAAATGAACAAACAAATACATAAATTCCCAAAGGTCATAATAACTCATTATCAGTTGAATTGTTTAAAAAAAAACATTCTAAGGCTGACCGTGCCAAGTTGACTTACCAAATTGCATTGCTTTATTATTTTTTTCTTGCTCTTGCATTTTTATATTACTGTTGTGCTTGTACTACATTTCATATACTGTTGTTTTTACTCAGTAAAATATATTAACCCCTCCTCCCAGGCGAAAATTTTCAACTGGGACCAGTTGGTCCCAGTTGCAACTGGTTTATGGAACAATTCCCAGTTGCAACTGGTCCCAGTTGGAGTCGTCCAACTGGGACCAGTTGGTCCCAGTTGCAACTGGTTTATGGAACAATTCCCAGTTGCAACTGGTCCCAGTTGGAGTCGTCCAACTGGTCCCAGTTGGAGTTGGTACCAACTCCAGCAACAATGAAACACGGCACAAAATGGAAGGTTGACAAGACTTTATTGTCAAAAACTTGGAGAATGAAACTAAATAGGTTCGGTGACGTACACGCTCCGGGTTTAGCCACTTGCTTGCGACGGTTGAATCGCTTTTTCAGAGGTGGTATTCATGAGATGAAGGAAGATCGGCCGCTGGCGTCTGTTAGCGAAGACGTCCTCAGCTTCTCTTCCCATCGCGTGAAGAAAGGTGCTCACCCGTGATCCTGCGTTGCGCAGGTGAAGTCCTGATAAGATGCGGTAGCGCTCACACCTTGCAATCTCTGTCACAACAGTCGAACATTTTCGAGGTAGACCTCCCGCCATTTTCGCCATTGTGCTCTCCGCGGCGTGTTCTCTTCCGTCCGGTCTTTCCTGGGTGCCCTCCGATCGCTGAACTGCATCGTTCCATCCTCGAAGTTCACCGCCGCCACCATGGCGTGTGTACGGTTAGGTCCAAAGAAGCGCAGCTGTAGTTTTGACATTTTCATAACGACGCCAACTTGGGCGATGGCGACCCTTCCCTACCGCGTCCGTCCGACTCCGGCGTCAGCATAGGCAGCGCCATCTGTCGACAGCGCGTACCACTAATCCGCACCCGCGTGCCACGGCGGCCGGCTAGCTCTGATTAGTCAAAAGATGAATTTATTTATTAAAAGAAAAAAAAATACTGTTGGTATTTAAATAAATGTTTTAATATATTTTAATAATGCACTAAATGTTCATTTAGGTGAACACATTTTGTCACTAATTATATTTTCCAATTAAAAAAATATTTAGTTAATTAAAATTTTTATATTATTTTTATAAATATATAAATGTACCCCAGTAATTAAAAATTCCCTATTTGTATAAATCTAAAAATGTTAGTTTTTTTAGTTTTCTTCATTAGCAAAGGTCAATACACCCCCAACTTGTCCAAATTGTTGCCCAATGTTAATTGGGAACGGGAAAGGCATTTGAAGCTCGACTGGGAATCGCTTCAACCAGTTACTTTCCTAACTGGTTCCAGTGCACTCCATTCCCAACTGGGAGTCAAACCAGTTGACTCCCAACTGGGAATGGTTCAAACCAGTTGACCCCTCAGCTGGCCCCAGTTGGACTCCCATTGGTCCCAGTTGATTCCCAGTTGGGACCAGTTAGTCCCAGTTGCTTCCCAGTTGGGACCAGTTAGTCCCAGTTGAAACCAGTTGAGGTGCCAACTGGTCCCAGTTAGAAATTTTCGCCTGGGCTGCCACAACCTCCAAAAAAGAGGTTAGCAGTACTTACAAATAAATAATAACTAATCAAATTAGTATACCTATCATCATCATCATCATCATCATAACATAAGCTCGTATTGGTAGCTTTTAGGGGTGTCGCGAACCGGCCGCGGTTCGAGTTCGACCAGGTTCGACTTTTTCGAACTTTTAATGAAAAGTTCGGCGAACCTTGTATTGAGGTTCGACTCGTGTGCGCATGCGCGACAGGCAGGCCAGTTGGCTTCGGATTGGATGGTGATGGCTAAGGGAGGAATCAAGGGCAGCGCTAATTGGTTCTTTCAGTTAATTCAGTACAAAAGAATTAAGCAATTAACTTCTTCAGTGATAAGAATTGATTTCTTTTAAGTGCAACTGTTCATAAAATAAAATAACCCATTGCATACCAAAAAAATTCTCCAAACTTAGACATGCTTGTATCAAGGTCTGGCCACAGTGTCCACAAAGTCGAACCGGTCGAATCTGGTGAAAAATGTTCGAAGAACCCCGAAGTTCGACCTAAAAATCCGGTTCGACAAAAGTTCGCGACACCCCTAGTAGCTTTGGCTTCGGTCGCACATACGTACGCCGACTTCACCGGCAGGGCGCAGCGCCGGGGGTGGCGAACTTTTCCTCATCGCCCTTGTTTACAGATCGCGCTCGTACGGAAAACCCGCCACGCGCTCGCGTCTGGGGTCTCGAAGGGGGGAACCGGGATTGCCCCGAGTGGACCAAACGAACGCGGGGGACGGACGCAAGCCCGTGCTTTTTACGCGTGCTCCCAGAACGCGCCCAGCGTGTTTCGGGTGACGCGGCGATTCGCTATGCGGGGGCTGCTGTACGCTCGAAGGGCGCGTGCCTATCATTTGCGTAATTACGTCCTTCAAATTGTTTGCCTCTTGTTTTGATTCGATGGGCGACGCGGTGTCCTCGCTTTCGCGTCGTTTTCGTTCTCTACCGACAGCGCAGCTCCACGCGGAGGAAAAAAAAAAAAAAAAAAAGATACTTTTGCGCCTTAGGCACCGCAATGGCGGCTCGCAAACCGAAAGTAAACACGTCGCCTTACTTTTGTGAGGACTGAAAAGAGCCAGATAGTTACTGTCCTTCCTTTTCTAAAACGCTGCTAGTCAGTTGGTTAGTTTCTGGTTATTTTCCGTCATTTTCCGAAAAATAGCCAACTCCGTTGGTTGGCGTCTTTTCTTCTCTGAAACATAACCGAGCCAGTTGGTTATTAGTGCCTCAACTTCTCCGAAAACATAATGCCAGTCCAACTGGTTATTGTCCGAAAGCCGAGGGTGGCTTCTCAAGCAAGAGTCGATCGTGTAGACGAGTGACTGGAAACGCTTTCGAGAAGGGGAGGTGTAACTAACTGAGTGGCAACGTTTTAGAGAATGAGCGACGATAACCAACTGATCAGCTGAGACAAGACCGGTTTTTAAGCCTCTTAGGAAGGCTTACGACAATAAGGTACTGAGCTGACAACGTTTAGTCAACCTCCTCGGTTTTAGAGAAGGAAAGACAACATCCCCACTGTATTGACTTACAACACTTGATTGGCAGAATTTCGAATGCAAGAAAATTACCAACTGATTGGCAGCGCGTTAGAAAAGAAAAGAAGCAATCAAATAGATTAACTATGTTTTAGAAAATTAAAAAAAAAACACACACAAAAAATCTGATTGGTAGCGTTTTAGAGAAGAACAACCACCAGATTGACAATGTTTAAGGGAAGTTCAGACAATAACCAACCACAAATGCAACGTTTTAGAGAAGGAACCAGCAAAAATAAATAAACCCTCCGGGGCAAACAAAAAGAAAAACAAGATAACGACTGCTTTCAAAGGGAATAAAAAAAAAAAAGTGTGTGGCGTTTTGCTGCGACCAATCAGAAATGACCGACATTCACCGTGGTTCAAACTCTAGGTCAGACCAGCATTCAGACACCACGCCCTCGATCTGCTCTTGTTCTCAACAACACCTGCACATCCTAAAAACGCCCAAGATTTATTTCTGTCGCTTTTTTTATTTTATTTTATTTTCTTGCGTAAAAAGCGAGCTCGAAAGCGCTTTGTTGCAAAACTTACATAAATGTTGGCACATGTGCATCTCGCGCCCAGTCCAGTGTTCACGGCCAAACCGCACGTGCGCTAAGCGCAGAGAGGTCTTTTAACAAATTGCAAACTCAGGCTCGCATTTTTCATTGCATTTTTTTTTTCTCCCTTTGCATAACGCCAATGCACATCGCATACTTTTATATAGACTCGAATTATGCTATGACAAATGCCTTACCCCCCCCCCCCCCTTTTTTTTTGTAATTTTATTTTTTATATGAAGTGTGGACAAAAACCGCTTTTTTATTCGCACTTTATTTATTTATTTTCGGAGAGAAATTAGCTATAAATACTGCATATCCGCACTGTCAAATGAGGCCGTAGATACATATATTGGCAACGTTTCTGTATCAAGAAGAAAAAAGAAAACTAGCACCGCTGGTGATATAAGAAGTGCCATTAACAAAGTCCAGAAAACACACACGCACACGCATCAACTCGATCGTAATGCAGCACTCTTAACGTTGGAAACTGCTCAGGCGGGGCGCACATCATAAAAGTCCGTAGCAAATCATCCTACAATTTAATTGGTAGTAACAGATTCACTAATGCACTGGTTCACTACGCCCGATATACAAAAACGCATCGCCAAAAATCGCGCATAAGAGTAGATCCTTTCACGTTTGGCCGACAAAATGTGTTCAGTAGGGCAACCCTTTCACCGCCATACATAAAAATTAAACACAAACGCAGCCCGCAAACAAACGTGTACGTTCGTGGCGCATGCAAGATCCTCCCGGCGTTGTTCTTGGCCGCCGAGAAAAATATCTAGACAAGGGATTCGGTTCTGTCTGTACCCCTACACTGATGGTTGTTGTCGCCGCGTCCGCGCAAACACGTCGAAAGACGATAAGCTCAGTCTAGACCCTCACCCTCTTTCTTGGATATCTCGGCTGCAGCGGCGCTGGAGTGAACGATGAGAGGATTGTCACAACAACACTCATAGTTGTACACCCGCAATCTCGAAGCACACATTTTGTTTTTCTTTAAAGCTTGGAGTACGCTATTTGGATGGACTCCCAAGTAAAACGTCGCTACATATATATATATATATATATTTTTTTTTTTTCCTACACAGCGATAGATACACCGCACATATCGTGAGGTGTCTGTTGGTTTTAAAGGGAAGTTTAGAATTTAAGCGAAGATAAAGACACGTCCTACCGCGTACAACAGATCCCACGCCTTTATGCACGGGTAAGTCGTCTGCCACCCCTCGTGCTATCAGGTGGCGACGTTGGGAGACGATCGTGTTTTTCTTTTTCGGTTGTCTTTCGCTCGCTCAGATCGAGCCTCGGAGACGCTGCTGAGAGACTTTCTTTCTTTTCGTTCTCGTTACTCACGTGCTGATGGTTACGAAGTGAAGTCCCTGCTCCTCAAGGCACGACGAAGTTCGCAAACTCGCGAGGAAACATTTAAAAAGCTGCGGTGGTTCGGTGAAGCCAGCTGTAACCTTGCCCGCGATCGCAAATCAGCTCGCAGACGGCTGCCATCTTGTTCTGATCTAGGTTGCCAGCCGAGAGGGTGGCTCGGCCGCTAAACGTGGAGAAATTCGAAAACGCGGAAAAGGCGGGAAAGCAAAAGAGGAAAAAAACAAGATTGCGCAAGTTGCTGTTTAAATTACGGTCTGGGATCGTGCTCGAAGAACAGCTTAATTTTTTTTTACACAATTCTAATAAGGTTGTTGTAGAAACAAAAAAAATATATATAATGATTATCTGAGTTTTTATTGTATGTTCAGTAGTTAGTTGGCTCACATAACCAGTTCTTTTTATGATCCTTATTATGCATCTACACCCTCTCGGTAATGCAGACTTCAGCTGAATTAAAATTTACAATGTAGACGATATTAGTCACTCGAAACAAGCTGACTTGCGGTCGGAACTAATTTACAACAATCAAATAGATATTTTTTCTCCTTTTCTTTTTCCTTTTTTTTTTATACGTGTTGCAGACGAAATTTTATTTTACGGTTAGGACGGTTAGTTAGTCGGACGATCGCCTGTTTACCTCGTAGGTTATTTTTCAGAACTAAGCAATGCGGGCAGGCAGGAAAGAGGAAGTGAAATATTGACTATGAACACTTCAGGCGTGAAAACGATTTCCACGGACTTCCTAGAACTTCCGTTTGTGGAGTGTGATTCTGAAAGAGATGACCCGAAGATGTCTTTACCATGGTTAAAAAAGTTCATAGGTACAAAGCATTTCACATTAAATACGTTAATATGTTTTGCTTTTTTTTCATCACGATAAGCTTCACATAGACCATATGCAATGTTGGTCCCATCGTTGGTCTCAAGGTTCACCTACGTAGGTATAACGTCCCCTTTCCTCTTTGCCCTGGGCCCAAAGTTATAGGCATTTTACAAGATTCTCAGCATGGCTTAGCCTTATATGATTAAGCTACTGGATGAGCTAAACATCGTCCAGGGCTACGCTCTCGCTTACACTGTTAGGCACTTTATGAGATGACCGTGGCGTTTTTCTACAATAACGCAGTTTCACTGTGTCTTTCGCAGACTGCATGCCGCACACTGCAGGGGTTCTAGGCTCGGTGGATGTCACGATTCGTGACAAGATGAAAAAGAAAAAGGAAAAAAAAAGAAAGAAAGAAACGTGTTGCGTTTCCAGGCACACTGACCTGCCACACAGCGTGGCAAACAATAGCGCCAAATGATTGTACAGCTTCGGAGAGACTTTAAAGGTTAAAAGTTTAAACAACACACTCATAAACCAACAAAAACGACGGCGGTCTGCAAACAAACGAGAACAAGGTTGCCTGGAAATAAACTTCCCGCCTTTAGATCAGCCACAAATGCCAGCATGCACCGAATGTACGATGGTTCCATTGTGGTATAATGCCAGTGCAAACATTTCTTTTCCACATATTTGAACGGATTTGAGATCAGTTTTACTGCCACTCATGACGCTGGAGGATTTGTTTGTAATTACCGCGTAAGTTATTACATTTTCCGAGTATTTACGAAAGCGACTTATAATTTTTATTCGCATCACACAACGTGCCGTAACAGATGCAACCTTCGCTTATATAAAATTTAATGGTGCAATTAAACCAAAAAAAAAAAAAAAAGATGTATTCTTCCATATATATATAAATATTGTGAACGAAGAGGAGAGAGAGTGATTATTGAATTTACCGTTAAAGTTAGGGAAAGGGAAAGAGAGCTGGCGAAAAATTGGGCTCCTGGCCCCGCTACTGGCCCAAATTTTCGCCAGCTTTGTTTCCTTTCTATTTCCCCAACTTTAATGATAAATTCAATGATCACCCTCTACCCTCCTCGTTCACAATGTCATTGTGGCTGCCATTTGTCAACCCTACCTCACTCCCCAAATATATTCGACTTTTTTAATGCAAGTATTCCGCCGATCAGTAAGAAACTAACTGTAGTTCGTGTCAAACGCATTGAACGTAACAAGCAAGAAATGAGACACATATGGAGTCAACATTTTCTTTACGGGCATAACGACACGAAACACAGAAACAGAACACGACGCCATCGTGCACCTGAGCCCGACAAAAACGGGCGTCGCGCGGCATGTCTCCATAACAACTTGCGTGGACGCTGTGACGTGGCCGCAATATGTTCACGTGTGTCAAAGCGTCCTCGGTTGTGGCTGTGGGAACCACGGCGCAGCACCCGTTTTCGTCGCTTACGTGTTCCCCGCTTTAGCTTTTTCGTCTGGTATACTGTTATGCCTGTCCCGACCTAAAATTGCTCACGCAAAGCACGAATTCCCCCTCGGATGCATTCCTTAGGTTGCCATCGATGCGCTTTCGAGAAACAAGAAGTTGGGGCCCTAAACTCGTCAAACACAAAGTTGGGGCCAAAGTTCACGGAGCGCGCCAATCGGACTATAGCGACGATGACTGCGATTTTTTCGCCGGCGTCCAATCAGAGCGCTCCGCGAACTTTCGGCTCCAAGTCTTCGAATACTCCACGAGCTTCGACCGGGTTCGACTTTTTCGAACTTGTAACGCGAAGTTCGACAAGAGTTCGACTGAAGCTCATCTTCTTGTGCGCATGCGCGAAGATTAAAAACGAACTGACGTTACCTGGCGGAGGTGAAGTGCAGTGTTTGTTGAATAATTATATTGTTTAATTGATTCGCATATATAAACTAACTAAAGCATTAATGTAAATATATTTGATTTTATATTGTGTAAGTATTGATACTCAGTTCATAAAATTACTTCATGAATCATTTGCATCGACCCATAACGGCGCATTTTACGAGGCGACCATTTATCTGCGATCTCGTGGATAAAAGATAAAAAAAACCTAATCGGGTCTCACATGACTGTGAGAAGCTGGCAGGGTATGAAGTCGGAAAAGGACCTCGATGGGTTTATCGTCCACCAATGTAAACACAGAAACAAAAAACAAAAACAAAAAACACACGGGCCAAATATAATGTGGAAAAAGAACCCGGAAACCAGCAGGCGGCAGCCTGATGAAAGGTTGATTTTGCCATATCGGAAATCCCGCTAAGATTTCACAGGTTCAAGTAACGCACTACTAGAGCTACTAAATGGCTTAAGGCCCGTTCACACACTTGCAACCGAGTACCACCGAGAGAGACAAGACCTGTTGAAACCTCTTCGAATTTCTTAGGACCAGAGAACACGCATGGCACACTGGCGCCATCTATGCGGCGACCCTGAAACCACATTTCACAAAAGCGAAGGTTTTGCGGGATTCCTGAGGTCACATCTGCGTAATACCCATGAAAAAGGCTCGTTTATAACGTTGAAAAAAGTTTTCCCAGCCAAGAAAGAAAGCATGATGCGCGAGAGAAATAGAAAATATGAGGAACCACCAAGTTTCCACTGCTACCCAACAGATGGCGCCAGTGTGTCCTCTCGTCGTAAGAGATTTTAAGACGTTCCAAGGCTCTCGGTCAAGAAGTCGCAAGTGCGTGAACAGGCCTTTAGGGTATCCGGGATTTATTCCCCGAATCTCTTGCGGGCGCCGCCATTTTGGTGCTTAGTGCAGGATTAGCATATACAACTTCGTGAGCTTCGGATATATGGTGTCATAAGGCTCCGGTGACATCGTGGTGCACTTTCGAGCACTGTTTCAACGTTTCCCGAATGACGGAAAGCCGTTTCCTGCTATTTTCAGATGAAGTTCCAGATAACCGGCAACAAATATGTCAAGCGCAAATTAAGATCGCCTAAGTGCCATTATTGTGAAACGCAACTCGTCTAGTGGTAAGACAATTCGAATGTCCTATAGTTATGCGCTTACGCCGGCTGACACCTTCATGTATGTAAACAAGCAACTCATATCTTGGAATGCTGGTCTCGTCCACTGGCCCAGAATGGTATATGCGCCACGAATCCAGAGTTCTGATAATGGCGCCGTCCCCAGTATCGTTGCGATATGAAACAGCAATGCTGGTTTGAGGTCTTCGTCAGTACGATTGACGACGTGCAATCCTGGTAATGGTGGCTTCGCCAAAACCGTTAAGTCGCGGTCCCACTGATAATACATCAGTGTTGGATAAAGTACGTCTATAAAGTACTTTAAGCAAAGTACAAAGTAAAGTGGAACAAGCTTGAAGTAAAGTAGTAAGTACACCGGGCGCATGAATCGTAAAATACAAGTACTTCTTAACATAGTCTTTGACGATGCCCTTATATTCGATATATAGTGTCGTTTTTTCGGTACGCACTGCCCAGTTGCGTTATTTTGAGAAATGGCGGCGAATATTGGATAAGACCACGAAGTAGCTGTTTTACACTGCCATTACTTTACTCGGAGAAAGACACCGCTTTTTAATTTATTTTTCTTTATTTGGGGAATGTACTTTGAAGTAGGGAGCTGTACTTTCCTCGGACAGTACCAGAAAAAAAAAAAAAAAAATAATTGGAGTAAAATACAAGTGCAAACTCAGAGAATGTACTTCAAGTAGAGTACAAGTGTTCTGAACTTACAGTAATATAGTATATGCAAAAGACCGTCTGCAGACATTAGGGAGTTTTAGGGAGCCGTTTTTGCATATCCGATATGGTACGATGGGCCCTCCGGTTCGAACTGCGCATGCGCGAGTGTTCTGCGGCAGCGCATGCGCAGTTCGTACCGTATCGGATAAAACGGTTCCCTAGAACTGCCCAATGTCCGAGGCGTGTCCTTGTACGGCAGAGGTCCTGCCACATCGGTCGCGCACACAAACTTGACTTGCTGGAAGCAAACAAATGTGCGAACGCCTTGCCTTTCGTATCGTGTATGAAGAGCACGCGACGACTGCGGCTTCGAGATGCGAAACCAGGTTGATGGGTGTGGGGGCGGCGCCATGCAGTACGGGGTGTTACGTAACATGGAATGCGAGCGTACGGGGTTTCACCACTGTGATTCCAGTACATACTCTGGTGGACCTACTAGCTCCCGCACTTACTCTGGACGTGCCCGGGGCCTTCGAGTGGCCCGTCGGCGACATCTTTCGCCGGGTCGGCCTTCACCCCAACCGGCCGCCAGACTTTCAGCTCTGGATTCATGGCCCGCGCACCATCGCTCCCTCCTAGACGTTGTCCAGAAAACTGGACAATATTTTGTACGTTTAACCCTCGTTCCCTCCTTATGCTGCATAGCACACAAACGTTACAAACAACAACGACAACAACAACAACAACAGAGTGCCAGAGGCCAGAGTGCAATGTCGGGGAGTTTTAAATCTGCGCGTGCAGATGGCGCAAGCTGTTCGAGCAACTTCTAAACGAAACCTTGAAGGGTTTCACCGCTCGACAGTTCGCCAACTTTTTTTTTCCCTCCGAAAACGTCCTTCCACGATGGTTTTTTTTTTTTTTTTTATTATTATCTTTTTACAAACGTTTTTGATATCCGATCCGATCCAAGCCATATTTACTATTTACCGGGAGAGATCAGAGGAGCAGCTTCCGCAGCACTAAAAAAGACGGTACAAAAGCGTCCACGTTTGAGCGGCGCTGAAGACGACTTCATGTTTGTCGCATCCTCCGAGAGCGGCGGCGTATATAATATATTGGAACGGTTTTAGAAGTTTAACGGGCATCTAGATCCAGAGGCGGGCGGGTGGCAAGTACGTGAAGCGAACGCCTAAACGCGGGACTCGGCTCGGCGCCGGTTCGTAATAAAAGAAGCACACAAATGCACTTCGCACGTGTCAACGCAAGGGGACCTTGAAAGGCAGGGCTGCGTGGCGGGTCCAAGTTCACATACGAGCAGTGCTGCGCGGCATATCGCACTTGCGCGCAGATCGGTCTTGTGTATTCGTAACAGCGGGGGGAAAAAACAAAACAAACAAAAACGTGGAAGTCGGTGATGTTTAAAACCAGGACGTTTATTACCCGGGACGCCGGATGCCAATGTCAGTTACCGTAAGCAAACATGTGCCGCGCGGAAAATAAAGGGGCGCACTATGTAACGACGATCACTGCCGCGGCTCACCCAAGTGCGGACTATGTAACGATTAAGAAATGCCTTGTTCGTATCGCAAACCATGCAAATGCGCACATCGGGTCACGTATCTTATTGTATCCACGGTAAATATGCGAATAAACTGATAGTAGGTGTACACACCCGTTTGCCTCGCTTCGTATGATCGAAGAGTATGATCATATTATTCGGGTTCCGGCTAAAGTTTTCGTAGAAACTCTTTCGTAGCGCACATGTACATTAACGCGCCCCGTGAACTATAGTTTTTTTTTTTTTTTTTTAACTACACCGTGAGAAATGACTAATTATTCAACCTATGGTGAATAAACTACGTTTAGACCAAATAGCGGGTCATTCGCGTTCAAACGCCACGCGACGTTTCAAGAATTCCTTGATAAACACTACAAAGACCAGGCGGTCCAGACGGACGGAGTTCAAGAAGATGGTTCATGAAAGCGGTTCACAACGTATACATTGTACAAACCTCGTAGATAAAAAAAAAAAAAAAAGAAAAAAGGAAAGGTATGATTGGGCTGTTTGTTAAACCCTTGTGGACTGACTTGGAAGGAATTGAGATGACGTGCCCGTGGGACTTTAGAGGACACATACAACTCGGAAAAAAATAAACTGCTAAAAGTAACCCCGTATCCCGCAGTCCTGTTGTAGAGTGGTCGAAGAAAGAGTCTTTCTAAAAATCACATGAGGTGCTGCATTCGCCAACAAAAACAAAATAAAATATACCGTCACCCGAGAAAGGGGGGGGGGGGGGGGGGGTTGAAGAGCCACAGATTCGTAATCGCAACTCTTGGAATCGCAAACATATCTGGAATCGATTTCTTTTAAAAAGCGAAACTCACAAAAGAAACGGATAAGTTAAAATACCAAAAGGAAAAAGAAGATACTTAAAATCACATTACAGTTTTTTTATAGTTTAGGTATTACAGACTGTTATCACAAAATTTATTCTGAGGGCTGAAGGACATGTTTGTCCTTGTCCCAGTCGCGCTGTTTTTCAACATGAACTCCTACCAACTTGCTCAGTTATCTATCCTAATCAAGGTTGAAGGACAAATTTTGCTGCGACAACCATAAAGAGGGCCGACAGTGTTTATCCTACCTTTCAAACCATCTTATGGGCTAATGCTGCGTTCTGAACTTGTCACGTGACTACCAGCTCCGGGTGTTGCTGCATCCCCCCAGAAGACCACGTGACATGCGCAACAGATTGTATACTAGCTAGCGGCCTCTTCGCTCCGTGCTATTTAACGTGTGTTATGGTGTTTTGTCCCCTTTGTGTACAGCCCCCTGCGGGGGATTTAAGGGAGCATTAAACGAAATGAAATGAAAACGGCGTCCCAAGGCGAAACGGAGTGTTGGCGACTCCAGCGAAACGAGCGAAATTAACGGCACCTAGCGGTACCTAGCGGCCAGAACGGAAAGCTCTGGCGGCCGGTTCGCTCGCCAGAATTCTCGAGTGAACCTTCAAGGCGCCTGGCGGTCCAAAGACAAAGCCGTGAAAGTAGGTTAATATTAATAATAATAAAAATGATAATAATTTTATTTGCCCTTATAAGAACGTAGGTTCGCAAACACGCGATGAAAATCACCCATAATGTCCTCTCGCAAGTCCGATTTTCCAGTGTCTGCGTTTCGATGCAAGCGTTCTACAGACATCACGGGGCGTTTGCTTTTTTGCTAAACACCAAAAATGGATCCCCTATTTTTTTTCTTTACATTCTAGACGTTTTATTAAACACCAAAAATGGATCCTCTATTTTTTTTTTCTTTACATTCTAGACGTTTTATTATTTAAGCAAAACCCAGGGTCCGAAAAAAAAAAAATTCGAAACGGATTGCGTTACTAACACCCTCTTAGTCCGTCAGTATGTTAATAGTACTCGCGGCTAACGTTATTGTAGTCCCTACATTTTATTATGGTATCCTTCTGCTTTTAACAGATCCTTTAGATAACGCGCTCCACATCCAGGAGGTAAACCTGGTTGCGATTCTGCCTGAAGTGCTTTTACTTCGTTGTTCACACATTTGCGTTTGCTTAGGACCGAGCTTTTGCGATATCTTACACCGAGAGAACACCGGCACGCTGGCACCATCTATGAGCTGACCTTGGAACTGCATTTTACTAGAGCGAAGTTTTAGCGGTTCTTGCGAGATCGAACGTACGTACTATCCAACGTTACTAGAACTCAGTTGGGAAACTGCCATAAAGCCTGCTTCGAAAATGTTGCTCCGATCCGTACTCGAGAACCTACCTAATGGCGAACGCAACGCTGCTACTTCTCCCACAGCGGTCACTCCGGGAACTGCACGTCCGCACGTATCGGTTCAGATCGAGTCGCGCAAAGGTCGGTGGCGCCACCTTGCAGTGCCATTTCGCAGTAGCAATATAAATGAACTTTCTTGTTTCGATTCATCGTTAAAGGATGGCGCTGTTATCGTATTTAGTTTGGTCTCGGTGGACGCGAGCGGTCTGGGTTTCGAGGGTGAGCTTCCCAACTGAGTGGATTGTCAAGTTTTTACTCGTCCGCTTATGATACGATTCGCTACTATCCTTATACCAACTACCATTTTACTGATGGTGTAATGGTATCCTACTGTTAATGTATTTACGCTTTACCCATCGATTAATGACGTCATCTGCTATAACAGTGTTACCTCCAAACGTGACTGCATCTTCAGTCTATTCATATCAGTATCTTCCAGTGTCTTCAAGTCAACGTTACTAGAACCACTCAGTTGGGAAACTGCCACAGAAATTGCTCTGAAAAAAGTGGCTCCGGTCCGTACTCGAGAACTGAGCTAATGGTAGGGAGCTAATGGCGATCGTAACACCGCCATTCCTTCCGCAGCGCCCACCCCGGGAACTGCACGGCTGCACGTCGATTCGGGCAAGGGCCGGTGGCGCCATCTCGCAGGGACATCTCGCAGTAGCTATGTAAAGCAATTTTCGTGTTTCAACTCGTCGCTAAAGGGTGGCGTTGTTATCGTATTTAGCTCTGTCTCGGTGGACGCCAGCGGCTCAGATTTCCAAGGCGAGTTTCCTAACCGAGGGTTTTAGTAACGTTGCTTCAAGTCATCCGCCTGCTGAGGATATCGCCCAGCGCAAGTGCGGCCATCGGACGGCCATCTTGCGACACAGAAAGTCGACCGTTTGGAGCGTTGCAGAGTCTGGGCGGCAGCGTGCTAAAGGGACGTTTTCTGCTCGTTCGCATTGTTCGCCACAGAAGCGTTTTTAAAACCTTGTGTAAAGGGTGAAAATTGCCTTTGAGAACACGTGGAAAGTTTTACGAAAGCGCAGCACCGCACGAAAAAGGCGCAGCTCATCGAACGCAAGTCTCGACGGTCTCGCGGCGTGATCAAAGCTTCCTTGGTGCGCCGAAGTGCTGCGTCTCTGTGCCTTTGCACGCTTGGATACCGAACGAGAATCGACGCCGTGTGAATTCGCTCCGCGAGTGCAACGTGCGTGAAGGTGCCTCTGGAGCAGCGTTTTACTTTACTCTGACGACTGTATGTAACTTGCGGCACTCGCGGTCCACAAACGAGCTTGATCCAGGGACTCCGGAAGACGGGGAGGGAAGCACGGCGGCGGCGACGGCGACAGATTGCAAACGACCATATGGGCCGCATTTAAAACAAAATTAGATGCCGCCGTTTCATTATTTTGCGTTCGAAACCCTAGCTTGCTCCACAGCGTTGCTCTATTTGTGCAGCCATATATGATCCATTCGAGTAGATTTGGAACAGAGTCATTGTTAATAACTTAATGATGCATATTAGCAACCTTTTTTCTTTTATCGAGCAGCTCGCCGGAACAACTAAGCTATCAAAAAACAAAAACAAAAAAAAAAAAAACATCGCACGTGTGTGTGTGTGTGTGTGTGTTTTCTGCCAGAATATGTTGTTTGTGGAGGTTAACCAAGTCGTCTCAAGGTGACTTCGAATCTGCTTTTGTTTCGATGGCGGCTGTTCCATGTAACCTCGCTCCCAACCACAGTAGTACACGTCCTTCCTGGTGGAAACGGGAATATGTTCCGGAACAGTAGATGGTACAGGAGGGCAGTTATCTAGTTCGTGCCCCATATAGGTCAGGATGTATTCGTTCGTCTAAATTTGCGATCGGAGGACAGAATTCAATGGACGCGACCTCGCGACCTCGAGATTTTGGGTTCGCAAAGCCCTTCGTAAAACCCGGGTTTCTGCAATGAGTGGACAGAGCGGCAGAAAAACAAACAGACAAACAGGACTCCAAAACTAATGCGAGTATTACATAGATTTGTTTCGATATGATTCGGAACTTCTAAAAACCCCCAAAAATAATTAAAAACATTTATAAAATGGAAACTTGGGGGAGTTGGTGATTCATATGCTAAGGTTAACAGCGCAAGATCAATCACACACACCAAAAAACAAAAAGACAAACACACGCGCTGTGTTTGTCCTTTTGTGTGTCGGTGTGTATGTGATTGATCTGGCGCTTTTAACCTTAGGATAATTTTTTTTTTTTTTTTAAGGTTTAGGCGATTTCCGTTTGGTGAATACTTTATCTTATCTGTTTTCCCTCTTGCTGAACTATTCGTATCGAGACAAAATTTAATGAAAGCCCAGCGTTGAGTTCATACCCGCGTTACGGACAGTTTTCGGTCCTCTGTAAGTTAATGTTCCGAATAAGTGTAACGAACTTGAAGCCGGGGTCATACAGCTCACACATCATACAAAAAGACAGTATGCACACACAAGTCACCGCAACATCCACGGTTCGAATGCCGCGTGCCAAGTTTCCCCTTGAGCTCATTGCCATGTGGCATTCGAAGCACGGATCTCGCCGTGACTTGCGTTCGTATCTGTATGCAGACTGTCTTTCTTTATGATGTATTGGTAAGTATATGACAATTTTTTTCTCATAACATTTGCTGGAAATCAGTGAGTCACAAAGGGACATCCAATGGTTCACAAAAAAAGTTAGAACCTTTTGACTTTATTTACTTCATAAAGTTAACGTAATTTTTAACAAAACGCCGTCTCTCATGTTCCGGCAAGACGGCGTGTATCTTAAAGTTGCGTGAAGCCAAAATTATAATGAATTGGGCACATTTAAACTAAGATCTTTATAACGTAGATCGATAACCGAGAAACGCTAGTGAAGATAACTAAAACCAACGAGCCTCAACCAGTACAAGATGCGGTTACACGAACGTCACAAATTTAATTAGAACGCGCTCGGTTTGTTGGGAGTGGTGGGCAATACAAGCTGGCGGTGGAAAAGGGCACTTCTGTTATTTTAACTTTAACAGCTTCTGACAATTAAAAAAAAATGTTTGATAATAAACATTGATCAGACAGGCGCCCCCGCGTGCACAAGAACATAAGAAGCTGAAGCAGCCTCACTTCAGGGTTTCACTACAGCTCACAAGGGGGCAAACTTCCTAGCGCCAACGCTAGGCGGCGGAAGCCGCCAACCAATTCAGAGGCCGTATCGGTCCCTCCATCCATCTATGCGGCTGGTCAACGTTGTATAATGATGCGGCCCTTTCGTGAAATGCGATTACTTGAGAGAGTTTACAGATAGTCCCTCGCTCTGAGAAACAGACAACAAGACGAATTTGAGCAACAATAGGGTTTCTCTTAACGTCTCTAATATCACGGATGAAACATATTTGGAAGTACATTCTGAGAAACAGCGGAGAATTAGCGCCACCCATCCAAGTCCTCGACCCAGCGTCAGCTGGGAGCAGAAATCCGCTCACACCCGGTCAGGGTAGGGGGGTGTCGGTCGCTAGACGGCAAGCTCTTTAAACACCTTTCTTTCTTTTTTTTTAACCGCGGTTCTTCTTTTTAAAGGGATGGTTCGCGGCGACACCGGAAGTGGATCCTCATCCCTCACCGGAAGAAGCGCATCTGGTACCAGTTAGATAACGCACGCTGCTCCCTCATACGGTAGCTTCCCGCGACAACGACGCGAGCTGGTGGCATTTTTGCAAATCTCGACTCCAAGCGCCGTACGGTAAAAAGAAAAAAAAAAAAAGAAAAAAGACAAAAAAAATCTTACAACTCTCGTGTACGCCGACGTAATCCTCTCTCAAAGCATTTTTGTTTTCTACTTTGATGTGTTGCTTTTGTTGTTGTTTTCCCGGCGCCACGTGTTTAAGGTCTGGATATTTTGGGTGTTGGATAATTTTGATGCGCTATGGCAAGCGAGTTACAGTAGAGCACATGGGGAGACCTTTCCAGCGGCAGTCTCGAAGGAGGCGATTTACAGCGCGCGTCCCTGGTTTTGGGAGTGTACGTCAGTGTTGCCCGATTGCGCTCAACTGTGGGTTTTCTCGTTAGTGGGCTGAAGCAGCCTGCGTATGCGTAATTCCGGACGCTAATAACAACTAAATTGCCGCGTCTTTTTTTTTTTATGGCGATTGGAATTTTTCGAGTTTTTTTTAAGAATGCATTAGTCATTTATTTATTTATTTTTTTTTTTTTGGGGGGGGGGGACAAAAATAACGAAATGAAAGCTGTTTCGGTGAGTCCGTGCACGACAAGACAAATGCAACTGGAATGTTTGTTTCATTTTGTGTTGATCTTTTTACTGCACCATACACTCAGCCGTGAAAATCTATAAAGGTCTTAACCGTCGAAAATATTTGACCACACAGGATATCTGAACTGCATGGATATTCCCCGCCCACAACACGAAATTCAAAGAGTCTCATCAATCGAACAACATATATTGTACGTACCACACAATGCCGCGTTATCCGAACAGGATTTGAGAAAGGTCTAAAAAAAAAACAGCATATCCAATGTACAGTGTCGGTCACTTCACGGCGATCGGACGGAATCTTTGGGGAACGTTTTAAAGACAGCTGCAGCACAGCACCAAAGGAAATGACGATCGAGTCTCCCGTCCCCATTCCCCGGACCCGACCCCATCGGCTACTTTTCGCGAAGACTGGGAACATAGTCGGGAAGGCTTTTCGGAGATTATCTCAACGGAAATAACCCTCGAAGAACGTCGAACTACTCTACGTCGAACAGCTCGAGTAGCGGGCTGCTTAACGTTCACTCAAGTTCGTTCGTTTCCCGCGAAGGCCTAGGAGGCTACGGTCCCTGGTGTTCCCTGGTTGTCACAGTGGAAGATAACACAAATAGGGTAAGCATCCTGAACAGGCAAATGAAGTGAAAACTTTCAGGAAAAGCCGGCGAACTCCTAATGCACAATGCAGGTGGGGAGTCGCGCTAACTGGCTGATAGGGGCCGCTCGAGTCGCAAAATGACGGCGGCCAGCGAGCGACATATTCTGCGCGCCTTCGGATTCAGGCCGTTGCTGCTAAGTCCGCTCGTCTGCTCCGAGTGCACAAATCGAGTGCATGCTGAGCTGCGCACTACGTTGTTTGCAGAACACTTGGCAGCTGGGTGATAAATCAATGTTGTAGATTCCTTGTACAAAAAAGAAAAGCGATTTCAACTGGATTAAAAATTATATTTATTGCGTACCTTAAACACATTTAAGTAAATTGTGAATGAACTTTGCGCGAGTTCGAAGTAAGTTCAATGTGCGCAACTCCAAACGTTTTGTGCAAAGCAACTGACATTTCAATCCAATCCACTCCAATACAACGTTTCCATGTTTCTGACGTCACTGCAAGGCGGCGGCGCACGCTCATGTGCCTCGACTGTCAGATAATCGGTTTTCGCGCATGCGCAAGAACCACAGCTCCTCTGCAGGCAAATGAAACTGTCTAAAAAAAAAAAAAAATCCCATTTGCAGCATATAACTTTAGTTTTTCTTTTACAAACGAGTCCAAGCCAAAAACCGACATTAATCCAGGCAGAGTCAAAGGCAGACCCAAGTCCAACAACGACTGGCAAAAGATTGCGCCAGAGAACTAGCTATAGCTGAGGGGGCAGAGACCCTGAACTTCCGCGCCTCTGCCGCGCCAAGGAAACACAAGTGACAGCGACGTTGCCCGTTTTTCTCTTTTTCCTGCTATTTTTTTTATAGTTTTTATATGACGTCGTTTGATGTTTGTTCACTTTTTTTCTCGTCTCTCTAACGACGCCGCTGTTTCGACTATGTTCCTGGTCGCCGTGTGTGTGTCGGTGTGCCGTTGTTGCGGCGGAAGGAAGAAAGGAGCGGGCACTCAGGCAGGCGCTATGCGTGGAGCGAGGGTTTATAGCATATGAATGTAGGAAAAGGCAAGGCGGGTGCGATTATGCCAGCGCGCTTCGGAGCGAAATTGAAGACGAGACCTTCGCGGTCGTCCGCAGACCCAGGAAGGGACTCGTTTGGAGACCGCAACGATGCAGCGGTGCTGCAGCAATGTAAGCAAATAGGAAAAAAAAAAAAAAAAAAAAAAAAAAAAAACTTCGACGCATTTTAAGATTTCCCTTTGAATGAAAGCTACGTATGTTTTGCATTAAAAAAAAAAAAAAAATACTGCCTCTGAGCGCAGACATCTGGATGCTGAAGTGTGTTAGATCGTCTGGTAGTCCAGCATTTGTAGGACGTTCACACGGTTGCCAGTATGGTGTCCCAACAAAGCGTTTTGCATAGTGGCCAGACTAGCTTTTGAGGCAGGCCCCAGCAATATGAAAGATTTCAGGGGGAGGGGGGGGCGGCACCCCCCCCCCCCCCCCCTCTTGGCTACGTGCCTGATACGCGGGTAATTATTACGATCCTGTGGAATGTTACGAGCTTTTGTCAAGAAAAGTACAAATTGGTAATTTTGTGAATGCAGACCCGCATAAAAAAAGTAAAAAAAAAAAAAATTGCAATGCCGTGAAAAAAAAAAAAAGAAACTATACAGGTCCCAAAATTGTTTAATTACTGCTTATTGATATTGTGCGACTGTCGACCAAAATATTCCCGGGGAACATTGCGACGTTTGTTGTTGTTCGGTTAAAATGATCATTTTAGCACATGCGCCGCGAGGCGTTGATGTCCCAAAAAGTTGGGGATGCGAAGCCACTACTTCACGAATAACACGCGTGTGGCAGCCTTCGGAAAGTGACACACTGGACTGTAGACGTCTAGCACGAGGCAGATACAAATAAACACATAATATCAATACAATACAAATTTCTTTTCTTTTTTGAAGACATTTCGCTTTGTACCCACATGAGCCAATAAGGACGTTGGATATCGTTTCTAGTCTTCGTCACGCAAAACAACGCGCGAATGAAACGGTTTGTTTTATACCCGTTTCCGAAGTCACTTTATCCGAGCGTTCCTTCACCTATCTCTTTTTTTTTTTTTCTTTTCGACGTGGTGGCGGCTGTGGTACCCCACCCGTGGCGAAACAGACTCACCACATCTGCGACGCAGACGACAGTTCCGCGACCACGTGCCCTCTCTCTCTCGTCCTCTTCGTTTCACTTTCAACATTTCCCAAGTGTATCTGTCCCCGAGCGTATACACGCTAACCTCACATCGTAAAGTCGGATCCGTTTCAGCCTCCTAAAGGGGGGCGAACGGAAAGAGGTCCGTTGCGACTCGTAATCTCCGCTCAATCCCGCCTGCACACGCGCGCTGGGATTCGTGTAATGGACCCTTTTTTCAAAAGTGCGCAGCCTCCAGTTACCGCTACGTCGATTATCAGAACTGCTGCGTCGATTTTCAGGTTTGTTTGACATTGGGAAGTCGGTCAACTTCAATGGGGGCGGGGCGTCTGGTGTGTTAGCTGTGAGAAATGCTGCCAGTGCAGTGCCACTGTTAGCCCGAGATCTTTAACGTGCATCGCGAAGGGGTGTGATACACCATTGCACGGCGGTATGATCACCATTCTGATCGAAACGGGCGGGGATGGCATGACGGTGTAGGTTTCAGGAGGAAGAGGGTTTTGTGTCCAGCGTCAAGATGAACTATAAAAGACGCCATTTTGTTTTCCACGGAAAATGTATTTCGCAATGCGTGTCAGTTGTAGCTACTTGTGAGAGGCGATGTACTGTCCAAATGTACGCGTCTACGAAGCATTGCTGATCTGGAGGGCTTTCGACAAAGTAGGCAACAACCAGATGTGCCGATTGCCTCCAGATGCATCAAGCATGACGCAATGTGGCGTCATATCTTCGGAACTAACTGCGCCTACGCGCAACATGCATGGTGCTTGCCCGATACACACTAGTTTGTGCCGCCATGATGAATGAAACCCATGATGCAGTTGGTACCATGGCTGCCGTTACATGGGTTGCGCTGACTTCACATCGCATACTTTTGACCACCATGTAAGAGGAGGAAAGGGAAGCTGCTTTTGTAAGAATTTTGAGTGCCGGGTAATCGTCTATAATCTTCTGGGAGGAGAATAGCGACCTCTGTGCAAACCCGGGAGGCACAAAAGAGGATCCCGATAGGAAGGGAGCTCCCTCTTCCCCTCTTCTCTGGTGGCCATCGGAGCGCTCTTTGAATGACATCACGTACAACCCATGTATAGGCTGCCTCCATGAAAAATGTCACCACTGTGTCGGTCAAAAGATACGCCAGTAAGATATCCTTTTGTATCGAGGGCAGTCCCGGGGTTGCAAGATCGCAGACTAGTGCACATCGGTAGCTATGGAGCAGTCAATGTATCGAGTTCTGTCTAAAACTGGGAGGATTGAGTGAACGAAAACTATATGCTCACACCATTTGCGTGAGTTCGCAGCCTCCGTAGCGCATATAGTGGCTCCTCTAAAGTCATTAACTGTGCACTGATGAATGGAAGGACGCGGAATCGAAAGCGACTGCATACCGAGTGAGAGCGTTCGCCATTACGAAGGATGGCGATTACATTCCAGTAAACGCCTCAGGGGACTACGTTTCTGGCGCTTTTCACCCTGGTGAACAATGCAGAGTCACTGGGCCGTCGAAGCCGTGCGCGGTGCCTGATATTCCGCAACAGCCCAGGTGTACAAAGATGGCAGGGTGCCGAAGGTGGTTATTGGAACGGCCTACAGCAGCCACATATGTATGTCAAACATTTTATTTAACCATCACGAGCGCTTCCATGGCACCCGGAGTATATATATACCACAAAGCAAAGGCACAATAGTTCACACCCCAACCACTAACCAGGTAAGCACATTTCAGTCATCTTAGTACTCCAAATCGTTGTTGCCAGTCATTTAAAGTTTAATCTGAAATAGCACGAAACGGCTTTCCGTCCTGCAGAGATGTCAAAACGGCCCGTGACAGAACAAGACTATATCACCCGAGTTTCCTGACACCGTATCCGAAGCCCAGATGAAAGCGTGGCCGCGAGGCTCGACACTGATTGGTTGACGGGTGGGAGAGGAGGAATGAGGTGCTCGACGCTGGTTGGTTAACGGGGAGGACGTGTGACCAGAGGGGTAGACAAGGAAGAGCTCGACAGCCTGTGCGCACTCACGGAGAGGACCTTGAGAGTAGGGTCTGGGAAATCGCCAGGTTTATCAGCCCGATTAGCGGTAGCATCGCTTCGTTCTAGGAACAACTATCAAGTGTAAACATGGTACGCGTTAAATTATCTCATGAAGAGCGGCGTGAACGTAGGCGTCTGGCAACTCAGGGTATCGCCACCCATTTTTTTAATCGTAGCAATTGATAACATACTTTTTTTTCTTTTTTTTTTTCAAAAGTGCGCATTGTTTAAATGTTTAGAAATAAAACTGCGAGAGAATTGTCTGATGCCTATTGCATGTACAAATAGTGAGTGTTTTCAAGAAACGTTCAGTTGTAAGTAGCGCCTGGTCCTGTCCCTTCCTTCTCGTGACCACGTATATTTTGAGGCACTTTTCCAGTTAGCCATGAAAACGAGTGCTGCGTCAATGTTCGGCGAGGACTCGGATCCAATCACACGCATCGTATCCAACAAAGGGCGCCCGCCAATGTTGCTTGATGCGGTTTCGAAAAGGGTCTAACCGCTCATTCACACTGGAAGCGGATCCGCGTTCGCAAAGCGGTTGCGAACGCGGTTGTATAAAGATCCAGTACAATTGCACGCGCACTTGATGTCATCGAGTGCGCGTGCAATTGTACTGGATCTTTATACAACCGCGTTCGCAACCGCTTTGCGAACGCGGATCCGCTTCCAGTGTGAATGAGCGGTAAAGCTTCCGCTCTGTGGAGGGCACCAAAATGGCGGCTCCCACAAGACAATCGAGGAATGGAGTCGTAGCTTATTTCGTGGCTCTCTACTACACGAACACGTAGAAGAAGAAGAAACAAAAAAGAGGTAAAGAAAAACAAAAAAATAAGAAAGAACAGGTAGAAGAGTGTGCCGTCTGCTAACTGCCGGCTGAGGCGGGCGCGGGCACCGCGCCATCTTAGACGAGGGCAACTCTTCCACGGCCCCGGTCCGGCGGCGGCTCAATTATGGACTTCGAGATGCGCGCGATATACCGGCACGACTGCAAACGAGGCGCGGGGAAACCAACAAAGAGAAGCGGACGGAGAGGGCGCAAAATGGCGGGTTCCCGCCGTCGGCAGAGAGTCCTCTCCCTTGAAAAAGCTCGCCCACGAAGGCGAAATCTGGACCAGTGGGTCAGACGGGCCAGGAGAGAAGTTCGTAGCCGAGAGGTCGTCGACTTCTCGAGCGTCGGTCGTCGCCGCCGTTTTCTCGCGGCCGCCACTTCGCCTCCCTGACACAGCTACGGGAGGCACGTGACGTCACGGAGCTGGCCTGGCGGCGGTGGCGCTGAAGTCCTTTCGTTCCGAGCGCCCGCTGCTGGCTCAACGCTGGCTTCCATTGCGGAAACCGTTGCTTCTTTCTCCGGACCTGTTTTCTTGTTCATCTGTTTTTGTTGTCGTTTTTTTTTTTTTTTTCCGCGATGAGATTCTCCTCGAAAATGCGAAAGTGTTCAAGATCATCGATAGGACGAAAGAGGGCAGCGGCGCGCGGGGACAATCTGGCGGTGCGGTTTGTTTTTGTTTTGGGAGAGCGAATGTGGCGTGGCCGAGTTCGCTATAACGAAGGGACTCGTGGTAGGGGGATATTCGATTTATGCGTTGGGGCGGCGTATGACGAGGTTAGCAGATGTCGTGCACTGTAATTCCTGCCGAACAATCAACAATAACACTTTTTTTTTATCCGTATATTATAATTGTTATCTGCGCATTCTATAGTAATAAACAGAATGTTACTTCAATACACAGATAGATCCCGTCAAGTAGGCAAAATACGCTCGCAATAAGCGCGTTGATGCCGTTACAATAACGTGTTAGGTTTTTGAGGAAATACCGACCTCGTCTCGAACCCTCCGTAACCAGCCAAGGTTACTTTTCTGTGAGGAACGTGCGCAGTACGATCAGTCGCAGACTCGCAGCGCATACATGGCGGACGGTTGTCTCCGCTGGTTTTCGTGCTTTCGCATTCAAGTGCGTCACGCTTTCGTCACCAGGTCGCGCAAAATTTAGGTGTAGATCGCGTCAGGCTGCGAGATTATCGATAGCGTTGTCGTGAACCTGCCGAAATTCAAATTCGACCAGGTTCGATTTTTTTTTTACAACTTTTACAAAAGCTTGAATGAAGTTTAACTGTTATGCGCATGCGCAAAAATTAAAAAGGAGGTGACGCCACCTTGCGGAGGGTGGTAGCGAACTAACTAAATCATTAAATGTGTATATGTTTGCTTTTATATAGCGAAAACCTCCAGTGGAACGAGAGAAAAAAATCTTATATGATTTGTCCAATAAACAGATAACGTACGTAAATTGTGTAAGACCGTAGAAATACTTATGTGATCTTATATCCTCACATATGCTTATTGTACAGAACTACATGCTTTTCTTTTCACTAGGAACACTGACAATCATGCATTCTCTAAAATTAAAAAAAAATATATATATTTTTAAAGTTTCAAATGTTTGTGTCGAAGTTGGGCAATACTGTTCAAAAGTCGAACTTAGTAGAAATTTGCAAAAGATGTTCGAAGGTTCGCCGAAACCGGTCGAACTCCAGGTTCGATAAAAGCTCGCGACATGTTTATGGTTAGGAAGTAGTGAGCACGGGTTAACGATATCACGGAACCTCACACAGAGTCGTAAAATGACGCGGGCACACAGGTATAAATCTTGTAAAAAGCAGGTGTTTCGAGATTCCTTCGCAGACGTTTTGTCTCACACGTGTGATAGAGCTCGATGTTCACCACATGTTTTTGCCTGTATTTTTGTTTTATTTATTTATTTTGTAGACGACATTTTGACGAGGTTGGTAGGCGTGAATACGCTGGTCGAACGCACTGACTGACGGATCGGAAGCAAAGAGATCTGAGGGGAAAAAAATTAAAATCGCCAAACTTTCAAAATTGCAAAATCGGAGTTTCGTCTGCGTCCGTCCCTTTTTGTCCCTTTGCTCCAGGGCTACCATGCCTGGCAAAACTGGAGTTTTTTTGTTCTTTTTTCGTGTGTTTTTTTAGCAATTTAGATTAAAAACATTTTCGGAATATCCAGGTTTTACTATTCCCTAAATTCTCTTTATTAAACCGTAATTAAAAAACAACTTCTTGAGAAAACAGCAAACTAAATGCATGCCAAAACGAACATTTAAATTTTCCTGCGCTCTGCAGGGGGGTGGCATGACCTGCAAGTCAAACAGCCAGTCTAAAAAAATAGGCGCGTTTCTTTCTTGCTTTGTTTATTTCTTTTTGCTGGCGCGAGCTTTTTCAGCATTCATTTCACACCGTCAAACTTGTAAACCAACCGGAAATCAATAACTTCACAAACATAAAAATTATTGTGACTTGCGGCGCGCCACCGGAGCTGCGCATGCGCAATGGGGTGTGGGCAAGAAGCGCCTCGTCCCGCATCAACAAACCATTGGAATGCGATGTTGTCGGTATCGGTGTAAGTCCCCGTGCTCTGTTTTTATTTTTATTTTTTAATTTATTCCGTTAAATTTGTTGATTTTATATTTCTTAGAACCTTAGTGACCTGAGCGAAATAAACGAGGCTAGATACACCGCGAAAATTCGCCCAAATTAATGTGACGTGCGGCGATTCATTCCACGTGAACGCCGCAAAACGGACGCTACAAAACCTGATTAACATGATGAGATTCTGCTCGCTATTTTCAGTCGCGACGTCGCTCCGGCGCTCGACGTCCATGCTGAAAACAGCAAGCAGAATCGGATCAAGTGAATCGGGCATAACGAGACGGTGATGGCCACTGGTAACAATGATCAACGTGCCTTTGTATCTAACTATTTACACCGAGCCTACTTATCCCAGACAATCGTCAAACTTGAAAGTCTTTTGAAGCCTGCGCTTACTTTGTATCGCAACGTTTGGTCTACTGGCCGCTGTCGTTTGAACGAGCTTGAAATAGCAGACGACAGTTTCGAACGCGAAGACAGGCTGTTTGAACGTGAAGACGCACTGAATGATGTCCGCGGGTGGCCCGGTCAACATGACGGTTTTTCCGCGTTCATGTTGAAAAAAAAAAACAAAAAAAACCCCACATATATTGACGTATACTGACAAAGCCTGGCAGATCGCCACGAGAAGCGGCCGCCGAAATGGAAAAGCGGAACGCCTACAACGGATGAGAGTAGGAGCCACGTGATTGGCGCCCCGTAGCGGCGAGACGCAGAAACACACCTCTCCCGAGCGAACAAGTGTGTTTCGGGTTCTTGCCGCTGCAAAAGCTGTGCGCTGACGTAAAGATTCCCCGAGAAATGGCTCTTTGATGCTCTGTGCTACCATATATCCTCGCGCTCCAAATCTGCGACCGGGCACTCTCTATGGGTCCGTCGTCGAACTGTCAGGCTTCGTGAGTATAGAGGAGGCTATGCAAATAGATATGACGACCACAAGTATCCTGAGCATGCAGAAGACACATGAGGACTGATCTTCAAACCTTTCCCGACTCTTTTCTTGGTTCAGCCGCGGCGTTTTGACGAGAAGGCAGATTTTAGTCTGGTTTCTTCACAAAACTACACAGGAATAACCGTTCCGTACGGCGACTTCCGCTCACAGCCCCAGACCGGAAGTGCATGCGTCCGACGCGCCACCACCGCAGCGTGACGTAACAGAATTGATGAGTCCATGAGCGTGTTCAACCGATTTGGCGGCAAAACAGGGACTATCACAATTTCGCCGAAGCTTAAGTCATCCTCTCCTAATTGCCGCGATCCTTCTGACGTCAGTAAACTCCCGATTTCGCTGTATATTTTGAATAGCCAGATGCGCCTTTCGACCTTGCGGGATTCCGGCCTTCTGTGTCATTAGGAGTTTCTCCTGCTCTTGTTAAGACATCTGCGTAGTTCATTTGTCCGTATATACGTGCGTGTGTGAGCGTGTGTCTTGATCGCCCTAGGTACCTTGCTGTGTCAATGGATGTTAAGGCGAAATGGCGGAAATAAAAGCAACCTACGACGGTATTGATTTAGGAACGTGATGATTAGTCTTCTATTCGGTTTTTTCACAAACCATCGCACTTTTCGTTTGCTTCTAATGCGGACCGAAAATTCGTATTTGTCCTTATGTGCATAAGTGCGTGGGCGTGTGTCTTGATCGCCCTAGGTAACTCAATGGATGTTAAGGCGAAATGGAAATAATGGGAGTAAAACGCGTGCAATAAATCACCATATTTTCGTGTTCTGTTTTTTCTTCACAAAGAAAGGATTCAAGGAAGGAAGTAACCTACGCGCAATGGATTTTATTTCTTTTTTCAAACGAACAATCTGGTTATTTATTTGAAATAACGATAAAAAGGGAAAGTTACGTCTGTGAGCCGCGGCGTTGAAGCGACTCGCAAAGCCGCGAGAAAGAAGCGGGGAGCTCCGAGAATCTGCAGGATAACATCTTGCATTTTTTAAGACGAAGATCGGACCAAAAGGCAGCCACGTTCAAAACGCGCATACGTTCACGTGCGTGTTCTGCATCGGGTTATCGGAAAGAAGTTCGCCGAAATCACGCAACGTAACTGCAAGTACAAAAAAAAAAAAAAAAAAAAAACATTGTTATTACAAAGAAGTCGAACGAAAAGAGAAAGAGCGAGCGAGAGAGAGAGATATACATTTATAGTCACTCCGGTTTATATATGTTTCCCATTGGTCATAGACTCATACTTGCAATGTAATCCAGTTCTGCAAAATCTTTATGTGAGACACTATATTCGTATACTGTCGATAAAACGTTTCTCAATAAATAAAAAACAAAATGAAGACATTGTACCATTCATTTATTGTCACTGAGGTTTAGTCTGTCCCACGTTGGTTATAGTCACATTTGCAAAGCAGTCAAGTCCTACGAAATCTATAAGTGAGAATATATTCACATAACGTCGATAAAACGTTTCTCGGTACAATTAAATAACAAAAAAAAAAGAATGGTGTCTTTTTTCTTTTTACAGTCACTTCGTGGTTTATATACGACCCATATTGGTTAGTCAAACTGGCAGTGTAATCGAGTTCCGTGAAACTGATATGCGAGACTGTATACATTCGAATCATCATCGGTGAAGAATTACTCAGCAACAAACTCGATTAGAAATAGCACAGACATAACGCACATGTCGTATATCCGTCGAAAGGCGGGAGGTATACGGAAGGAATTTGAGTTGGTCGAAAACCCGTGAACATCGATCAATACCAGTTTCACAGCCATTTCAAATATCTTCAATTATAAAACCTTCGAAAAACTCGTATATAAAAAAAATACTCTTCCCTCATAAGGCATTTATACAGTTTTTTTCTTTTTTTTTTTTTAATGCAAACAAGGTTTTAAGTGTAAAACTAGGAATATCTCAGAATAGTGTCCCCGACGTCTCGTTTCTAAAGGACCTGGCCAATTTATGTTCACGATCCCTGCTTCGCGATGGGTTCCTCTGCGATTTTATCGGCGAACGCCGCAATTTCATTGGTTCCGGTGAGGTAATGAGATAAACGGGACTCAGCACGCGGCTCTTTGTTCGTTCAGCTCACAACAACCATACACTCTAAAAAAAGCCCGTGCGTCCACTTTCCCGCACAACACTGGGAGAGCCAATCACCGCAACTTACGGCGACAGCTCAGCGAATGACGATGGCGAAACATATGTTTAGACCAAAAAAACGCAGTCCGAGTTCTGACATTAAGCAATGCAAAACGTCACGCTTGCATTGCTTAATGTCACAACTCAGACTGCGTTTTTTTGGTCTAAACATATGTTTCGCCATCGTCATTCGCTGAGCTGTCGCCGTAAGTTGCGGTGATTGGCTCTCTTAGTGTTGTGCGGGAAAGTGGACGCACGGGCTTTTTTTTAGAGTGTACCTAGTTTTACACCTCGCCCAAACTCTACTTTGACCACACTCCTCCATACACCGAAACTAAATCCAAGGGACGCGAAATGCCAGCCGTCGGGAGTTAACGGTTGATTATCCGCAACTTCATTAACCAAAAGCTTCGTTTTTATTCTCCCCTCCGCTAAAAAAAGAAAAAAAAAAGAAAGCCAAAATATAGAGAACAAAAAACAAAAACAAAAACGGACTACTTCGTACAAGCGGCAATAAAATAAACTGCACCGTCCTAACTTTTTTTTTTTTTTTTTTGATGGTTGTTCACGATTTTGACACGAGTAATAACGGACACACACAACTATAAAAAAAAAAGAAAATCTAAAAAAAAAATATATATCTAACGGGCAACGCGCCGAGGGAATCCGTCTGCCGGTCCTCACAATGTGAGCGAGTTCTTTCTCACGCGCGCTCGTTCCCTGGCACGAACACGCACGCACACGCGCGCGCGTACAGACAGACGAATGCGAAAAGCACCTACGCACGAGATGCGGGCGTGCACAACACGAGCACGCGCTCGCGCGGGCGTGCACCGGCGCAATCGAAATTGAGGGATTTAGGCTAATCCAGTCGACCCGGAGCGAGGCGGTCGTTATTATACAGCGTCCAAGTTAGGCGGCGCCGCTCTGTGTATAGTGTACAAAGGCAGACGAGAGAATAACTAGTGGGAACGCTTTAACGAGACCAGATTATAGAGAGTATCCAGTGGCGGCCATAGCTGTGTGCGCGAATGCTGAGCGCGTGCTGACGGCGAGCTTCCACAGTTCTTTGGCAACGTGCATTCCGCACCATCAAGAGTGCCGGTCTTAGCAGACTAATCATGTGAGCTCGTTCTGAGCATGCGCACTAAGCAACATACACAAATATGGCGTCCAGTGAATACTTTCTATACAGGCGCAACGCATGTCTTTGGACGTTTGGCCATGTATACCGTCATGACCGGGTCGCTCTATATAGAGAGACCTAGTGCCACTAGATAAGCTACGCTTTAGAGTAACGACGCTTATACCGATCTGGTGGCTTAAAATCATGGCTGCCAGTTATCTAAAGCTCTAGCTGAAATCACAGAAAACGCTTTTCCGTCCTCCACAAATGTTTGAACGGTTCGCGACAGAGCAAAGCAACATTGTATGAGCTTCTTAACACCAAATCCATAACGCGGATGCAGTCGCACTTTTGAATCATGATGATCGGCAGTTTGCGCGTCTGCTCTGCCCAAGCACCAAAATGGCGGCGCCCACAACAATATCGGGGAACAGAGTGCCGATACTATATATAAGCGTGGCTCATTTAATGGCTCTAGAGCGACCAACAGAAACAATGCACCGACACCGATGAGCATGCAGCACGTGCGGCATATGCACGCGAAGGCCTGCGTTCTTTTTGCAGTCTCTCGCTGCTCGTGGAGTAAGCACGGGCGATTGCAAAGCCTGCCAAAGACACCTTCTTGTTCTTGATGCACGTGCTTGCGGCTGTGTTTGTCGGTCGTTTCTGTTTGCAAAGGCGTCGTAATCGGATTATCACGCACCCAAGACACGGTGGCCCAAGCACACCCCAAGCGAGCAAGATGGCGGCGCACTGAGGCCATATATATGCGAGGATCCACTAGCGCAGACGTGTGGCTGGAAAGGTGGTGTTGACTGCGAATGCGCGCTACAACGAACGCATGCGCTGTTGGTGCTCGAAGGAAGAGAGCGTGGCAAGGAAGATTTTCAGCCAAGTTGAACAAGCATCCCGGAACAGGCATCTCGCTACCCCCTAGCGGTGGTAGCGAGAAACAGCTTTAATAAAAGCGTAAGGGTTAAATGTAGTAACTCTTCATGGTTGAGAATAGGATGCACGCGATGTTTCAATCATGATCATGCAACGACGCAAGAAACGAACGCGCCGCTCGAAATCTGCTTTGCCCGGACAGGGAGTGACCTCTCGGACGGCGGATTCCCGGCCTTTGGCGCCTGGCGTATACGGAGTATGTCGATGGAACGCTA
Source organism: Ixodes scapularis (assembly GCF_016920785.2). Taxonomy (NCBI): domain Eukaryota; kingdom Metazoa; phylum Arthropoda; class Arachnida; order Ixodida; family Ixodidae; genus Ixodes; species Ixodes scapularis. Next base: position 26,466,310 of record NW_024609837.1, read on the forward strand.
GTCGCGCTCTTCCACCGTGGTTTTGGACGACCGTGATTGAAACGTCACGTGCACCGTATTTTCAGTCACCGAGAGTTACTCCGACGCACCCATCAATTTTTGTTTCTCGCGACTAGCGCCAGAGGAATATTTCCGGCTTGTGGTTGGTCACATTCGAATTTGTGAAGACGCCCTGGAACACGCACAGCCCGCTTTCGGCCAATGGCGTCTCCTCATTTGCCTCCCATACTTCCCCATGAATGGCCAAACTCTCTGCATATACGGCTCTGAGAGCGATAAACTGGCAGCTAAAAGTGACCCCCCCCCCCCCCCCCCAGCCGCCGCCATGTTGCACATTTTTGAACACTAGACATGTGAGCTTATAGTTCTACGTCTAGATTTTAACTAAGTACCGCGCACAAATATTTGCGTATTGATCTTGAAGTCCGAAATGTGCTTTTACGACAAAAAAACTCGAGCAGCTTCGCAATGGCTCCGCTAGATACCGTCAGCTGCGGTGTTGTATTTTTTTTTTATTGGAGCTATACACCAACTCATGTTTACAAACAAACCGGAGCACCCCTAGGGGACGCCACCGACGCCGCGCATACGCGATGAGGGTGTGGGCAAGAAGCTCGCCGTCGCCCATAAACAAACCATTGAAATGGGATGTTTTCAAAGTCGGTGCGAGTCCCCGCGCTCTTTTTCGCGTTGGAATTGTTGATTATACGTCTTCCTGGCAATGTCTGACTACTTAAGCGGCCGCAGCGAAATTAACGAGGCTCGTTGCACCGCAAAACTCGGCGTGAATAATGCAACACGCGGCGATTCATTCCGCATGGACGCCGCAGAATGGACGCTGAAGCCTGATTCACATGGTGAGGTTTTACTCCGTATTTTCAATCATGACGTCGCTCGAGCTGCAAAAGCCTGAACTGTAGCTGAGATGTCGACGCCGATACTGAAAATTGCAAACAGAATCGGACCGAGTGAATCAGGCATAACAAGTCGGTGATGGCCACTGGTGAGAATTATCAACATTTCCTTATATCTACTGATTACGCTGAGCCTACTTACCCGAAGCAACCTTCAAACTTAAACGTTTTTTGAGGTCTGTACTTCTAATCGCAATTACCGGGTCAACGTTGGGTCTACGGGCCGCTGTCGTTTGAACGAGCAGACGACAAGCAGAAACGTCTGAGAGAGCAGACGACAGCTCGAACGATGAGGCGGCCGTTTGAACGTGATGACGCACTGAACGTAGTCCGCATGTGGTCCGTGCAACTTGACGGTTTTCCCGCGTTCATGTTGGAACAAAACAAATAAATCTGACAACCACAGGTATCCGTGAATTCAATCCAAAGTGCTTCCCGCCCAAGCAATCGTGGTCCGACGGCGTCTGGTTTTCCGTTTCCACGGCCCCTGTTCCCGTTCTCGGGCAAACCGAGCAGGCAGAAAACGCATGAAAACTGGCCTTCACACCTTTCCCGACTCTTTTGGTACAGCCCCAGTCGCGGCGTTTTGACAAGAAGGCAGATTTTTGTCCGGTTTCTTCCAAAGTGACACAGGGATGCACGTGCCCCATGGCGGCTTTCGCCCACAGCCCCAGACAAAAAGTGCGCCCGACGCGCCACCGCCGCGCCGTGACATAACGGAGATTCTGGGGCTGACGGTATCCCCCGTACAGCGAACGCAATACAAATCTCGGCTCAGTTTTGTGTAGGCTCAAAATTTGGTACGGTCACTTATCTAGTGGTCAACGTTGTACATGGCGGCAGCCATGGGGAAGGTGTCCCTTTAGCCTGGTGAACCAGTTTATCGCTCTAAGCCCCTCTACCTCGTTGAGCAGACGCCTGTTCTACCGGAGGTCGTTCTCCAGCCCACGGAAGCTCCGGCAGCCAGGAGTTGGGACGCCGCGACGACAGCGACACCCGCGGTCGCTCGTGCTTCTTCTTCTTGTCTTTTTTTTTTTTTTTTTTCAAAACTTATACGCTTAGCCGTTAGGATTGCGACATCGGGCAGCATGATGCTCCGGCTTTTGTGATGTCCTTTGTTGCCACTTCGAGACCCCTTTGGACGCGTGGGCGGAATCATAGGACGCTACAGTATTCACTGGCGGCCATATCTGTGTGCGCGAATGGACCTTTTCCGAGAAGCGTTTTGCGCACGCGCGGGCGCCCGACGCCAAGCGGTGGAAGTCGGCAAGAAAAATCGAGGAAATTTGGGATGAGGCTGTAGATCGACGAGTAGAACACGTAATTGCAGCATATATATAATTGTGTTACACAAAAAAAGAAAGTGGACGAAAACAAAAACACGACGTTTAGGGGGACGCTACGGATTTCCCTCTTTTTTTTTTTTTTCGCGTTGGGCACGCGACGCAGCTCAGAGAGCGAAGCAACTGGTAGCCTAGCTCCCGTTATCGATTGGTAACGCAGGTAGGTCACTTCCTCGATTTTTAGTTCGTGCAGCCACCGCCTGGTGCCGTCGGTATTTGGAAAAGGTCCATTCTGAACGCGAGCTGATGGCGAGCTTCCACAGTTCTTTTGCAACATGCATTCCGCACCATCGAGAGGGCCGATCTTAGCAGCCCATTTATGTGAGCTCGTTCTGAGCATGCGCTCTAAACAGCAACCACAAATATGGCCGTCCAGTGAATACTTCCTATAGATACACCAATCGGCGCCGCGTTCCAGACACCGCAATAATAATGGCGACTCCAGCCAAATTGACGCCACTAGCGGCTAAAACAGTAAGATTTTTTTTTTTTCGCAGCAGGGTTTGTTTGTCTTTTGTAGCGAATTACATATTCACAGCACCTATAGTCCGTTGCAACTCAAGAAGGTAAGGTGAGGAAAAGGAAGGCCGGAGAGGAGGAAGCAGACGGAACGCTGGAGAGAAGCGGGGGAAACCTCCTCCTCTCTCCAGCGTTCCGTCTGCTTCCTCCTCCCCGGCCTGCCTTTCCCTCGCCCTACCTTCTTGAGTTGCAACGCGATTTAAGCACTCTAAAGATGAAGCACTGAAACTAGGTTCGAAAAAAACCTATCAATGTAGTACTGAAACTTAATCGAACGCATTGCGTCTGCGTACACTATAATGTACGCGTTTGCCGTCAGGAGAAGTGCTTGCGCCATGACTGTCGTTTACCTTCCCATTTTCTGTTCCTTTTTTCTCTACTTTTTTTTCCCCCGTTGGTGTTCTTCCTTGGAACTTTTGTTTGCACAGTGCCAGCGTGTGCGTGCAGGTTCCCTGGCCACGCGGCGAGACGCTATTCTCGGACCGGGGGAGGCGGGGGCGGCGGGGTAGCGGCCGTGTTTCGGAGCTTGTTCTGTACCTCGTAGAGACAATTAAGATCTGGCCCAAAGATGGCCCGGAGCTTGCAGTGTGATCGATACGCACGCTGCAGCTGAGACAAGGACTCCGTGTGTACCTCTGGGGACGTGGGGGTGGGCGAGGTATATCGTCTACCTTGCGAAAACCTTACGATACTGCTGTGCATGCTAGCCCTGCCCACAGCATCTGTTGTAGGCGTTACGGAAGAAAAAGTAAAAGTAACGAAATGCATTACTCGTTACTTGCAAATAAAAGGAACGCGGTACGGACCTGTCAATACTTCAAAATAAAATAAGAAAAGAACGCGTTGTCGTTAGCGATAAAAATTACAGTAGGTTACTTTCGCGTTACTTTTTATTTGAGAATGAAAACGTTTAACTGTTTATACACTTCGAGTCATGCAGACTCTTAACATAATTACCTTCTTTTTTTTTTTTGCCGGTTTACACAAGTGAGGAAAAAAATTAGAGTTAATATTACTTCGCGAAAATCACGGTCGTAAAAAAAAAATAAAAATAAAAATATCTTTTAAAGTAATAAATACGTTGAGAATTGACACGCAATCAGGCGCACATTCTAAAGTGGCGCAATCGTCGGAATTTGCTGGCGCAGCATCTTAAAGCGGAGGAAACCGCATCTTCGAATCAGAACATTCGCCCATTTCGCCCGCTCGGCATGAAGCATAAAAATGGCGACTTTCCGCGGGACAATGGGGGAATGGCGAGTGTCAATACTCTAAGCGTATCTTATCACTGTGCCTCCGCAAGAGTATGCGCGTGGTACCGGGAAAATAAAGAAGGGGGAGAGGTGTGCATAATCATCCAGGGCTGTATAGGTGACGGCGTGAATTTTACATTGTCCGTGGAAATTGACGTGATAAAATTTCGAACGCGTGTCGCAGAGGCTGTTGTTTCTAACGGGAGATCCGAGATGCGTTTTGAAGGCGGAATCCCGATCACGTTAAGCTAAAAAGAAAAAAAAAATAGACAAGTATGGCAATAAGTTTTGTATTTGGAAATTTTCGAAACGGAAACGCGAACATTTAGATGTTTTAGTTCTGTTCCTTTATTTTTTTATTAGGTCGTAAAAATACAACCCGTCGTGCAAGACAAACAGGCGGTATACGATACTGCCCGATAGAAACAATTTCAACGTGGAAACTAAAAGAAAACATACAAAAAAGGGACATAAATAGGACCCAAGGGACGCGTACTGAAACACTTGCTCCAAATAAACAGAACAGGCGGACCGTGAAACTCATAAACGTATACAATGAAACACAGATTTAGTCGCGTATTGAAACACCTGGGAAGTGTTTTCGCATATAATAACGATTACAGCCGGAAGCAATGGCGAGCACGTATTATGTGAGAACCGGAAGGAGATATATTGGAGTAGAGGGTAATATGCAGAGTGATTAGATTAGATGTGAATTTCATATTAGAGTAGAACAAACGGAGGAACAGGGCGCATGTACTATCACGATCAATATAGCCTAATATGCCCAATCTGTTGTTGTTTTTTTTTCGTTTTTTTGTTTTTTTTTTGCGTCTGCGTTTTTTACGAGTTTAGTTAATTACCTCTCAATTTGTCAAAGTCAAAAGTACAGAAATTCAGGTTCGAATTCCACACGTAGTTGGAACCATATATAGCTCTAAAACTAGCTGGATACAGGCCAAAGATGCACAAATCAGGTTCAGCTCACATTGAACACGATATAGTACATCTAAACGAATCTAAAAACGGGCAAAAAAAAAACAAAACAAAAAACGCGCTGCTAAAATATAAAACGTTAAACGCGCTAAAAAAAAATGCGAAGAAACGTTAGGGTAACCTGAGATGCTATCTCGCATTTTATTTTTGGTTGAGCAGGTTCCGACAGCCTTTCTTTTGCTTTACGACGTCGCGTATAAACAAAACAAAGAAATAACTAGCAATAATATTCGTGGTAACATTATTAATATAGGTTAAAAAAAAGCAAAAAAAAAAAAAGACGTGGAGTTTTTTACGAACGTACTAGATTTTCACGAGTTCGCGAGTCCAGCCGAAAATTCGATCTCACGATTTTGTCGGTCATCTCAGAGCCATTGTTCTTTGAGAACTCAACTTCCTCCCTCTCTCTCTCTTTCTGTCTCTGTTATCTTTATTTATTTATTTATCGGCGCTATCTAAACATTTCTGGAGCGCGCGGTTTTTCCTTCGAATCTTCGCCGAAGAGCACGCGCGCACATGCACACACACACGCACACACACATGTGCACACACGTGATCATTTGCCTTCCCCACAAATTACAAGCGCGAACCGCTTCTGCTCGGAATCGCCGTTTTTATGTCTGTTCCCACCCCCTATTGTTTCTCGCTGCACGGAGATGGAGCACCGCCATATTTTTTTTCTTGTTGCTGTTGTTGTTCTTTTATATTTACGTTTTTTTTTTAGTTACGTATAATCTATGTTTGCTTCAATACAAAAAAAAAAAAAGAAAAAGAACACGCATGGAAGTTTGCACAATATAAAAATTGTGTTCACGAAAAAAAAAAAAAAATCCCTACCGCAGATATACAAAAAATAATGAATAGTAGACGTTGACTTTTATATCACTCGCACGAAAACAGACCATGTATCTTAAAAAGAGACAAGTTTTAACGCAAAGTAGGAAAGCAAATAGCACGCGTTCGGCATATTGTTTTTTTTTTGTTTTTTTTTCAGCCAATAAATTACAAGTTAGATATGAAGTGCGCACTTAAAGTGAACTTCAGAGGCGAATATGTTACGATAGTGCTCTAATTTCCCGTCGCGACGTCATGCCGCAAGGCGGCGCTGCCAAATTAGTTCGGAGTCGGTGTTTCATTCGATGACCCGCTCGTTAGCGGACTTTTAGCGGCCATGGTCGCCGCCACGAAATCCCGTCGAGCAACATTGGCAATCGCCATATATAGCTATAGCTATGCGTCCGCTTGCTAATCATTCTGACCAGAGCTCGTCGTATCCCCCTTATCCCTCAATTTCTCGCCGTCGCGGACAGCTTAAAGGGGCACCGAAGTCGATTCTAAGATCGTCATTTAGTGGTGACAACTCAATCTAGACGCTCAAAGCATCCCAACAAACCCGAGATCACAATCGTGCGTGGCTTATTTCCTCGTTAGCAGCATGTTCAAAGATCGCGATACGCCCTTTTTGGGAAGATTTTTCTTCCAAGTGAAGTGGTCGACAAAAGGCGCCTGTCGGTGAGTTGCAAGCGATGGCTTCGCCCGCCGAGATAAAGAGCAGTCTTATCCGAATGTGTACCTCTCAGACTCTCTTCCAAACGAGTTATGATAAAAAAACATTCGGAATCTGCGCGTATTGTAGGGCTTCCATTGGCCCACACAATGTAGTCCGCGAGGAAAAACAGTGCACGTGTTTTTCTATTGTACCGAGATGAATAGGCGGTTTTGTAATATAGGACTCAATATTTGCGGGAACTAACACATTTTAAAAACAGATCAAAAACGACCTTTTTCATAAATGACTTCAGTGGCCCTTTAAGAAATGCTGTTCACGCGGCCTGCTTCGCGATTGGTTATTATAGGCTCATGCCGCATTCTGATTGGATGGTGACATGATATTGAGGTGTTGGAGGCGTGGCACGCCCCGCCCTTTTTTTTTCATTTAGCGGCCAGTGATTATATAGTGTGTTTTAACACAAGGTCTACAGAAGAACCACTGCAATCAAATTCCCAAAAACAAAGAAACAAAAAGAGAGCTATATTTAATAAACAAAAAGCGCACCCTTTCCCTCGCGTCACAGGGAGAGACACCACGAAACAAACGATTTTAATCACACGTGAAACAACTAAGTGTTTTCTTTTTCCGTTTTTTTCCACCGATATGATTACTTGATCACACGGTTGCTTGGAAAGCAAAATCATGTATTGTGTGGATTTATCAAACCGAGGCTGTGTTTACCTCCCACTGAAAAGTAGCTTACCAGAGAAAGGTCACCGGCACACCGGCCCCCTCCTTCTTCTGTATGGGCGAAGCTTCGCGTTTTGTGGACAAGGCCTCTCCTGCAGATACTATATGTTGCGCAACGTACTACAAATATAGCGGGTTCGGGTAATTGCCGCTGCTACCAGGAAGCGCATACTTTCGGAAAGAGCCTGGGTATTTGTACCACAACTAATCGTTCCTTCGATTTGTTTTTTTTCTGCGACCGGGAGAGAAAAAAACAAGTCACACTACCGTTTTTTTATACGTTAAATTGAGCTTACAGAAGCATTCCACACAATTAAGATAGTTGCTATTTGTAGAGGATAAGTGCGGACTCGTTCTGAGCATGCGCTGTTACCAACTAGCTCAAATATGGCGTCCCAGTGGGAGTATACCATTTCTAGATGACAAAGACGCACACGTTCGCTCATTAATCAACCGGAAAACAAACAAAATAGTCCCAACATACGATACACGAGCCAACCAGTTGAGATCGCCTCGCGTTACCGGAAGTTCATACGTTTCGAGACCGGAAATGCGGTTCTGATTCCCCTAACCCTCCCTCCCTATTTGGATTGGGGAGCCACAGCGCGTCCCCAATAGCTGAACACGATCTTAATACCCGATAGCTAGTGTTCCCAGTAACCGAACACGAGTCCTACTACGCGACAGCAACTGTCCGAAATAACCGAAACACGACTCGTGATATGTGACCGCAAGTGTTCGCAATAAGCGGAACACGGCTCGTACTACGCCACAAAAGGTGAACGCGAGAGAAAGCGTTCACACAAAGCGGAACACTTAGCGGACGATAACTCACGGGCCCGGACCCGTACACGGCGGCAGCGTACTTTTTCTTTCTTTTTCTCGCTAACGACAGGTCCATCCGAAACATAGTAGTCGAACGACCTTCGACAGATATCGATTCGTCGGTCCTCCCACGAAAGGATCGATGGCGTACAGACAGACAGGCACATTGGGGAAAATATCAGCTCCTCCCTTATCTCCCTTGTCCAAACGTCCTTTCCCACTATGCATGCCCTGCCAAAAAAGTCACAGAAATTGGTGCAAAAAGAAAAAAAAAAAGATGGACAAACAAGACGTAAATTTGGTCACAATAAGCGAAGGGCCTTATACCCTATGTCACACGGTTACCCTTAACCGCAGTTAAGTAACCCTTAACTGCACTTTGCACGTGCACAGCCTTGATAGGCGCTCAAGTTGCGCAGGCGCACGTGCGCCCCTTCATAGCTTCGACAGCATAGCCACAGAAAACTTTAACTATATAGTACGCCGGTTTAACCAGGTTATAATACTTTTACAGGGGAGACGCGGCCTGCCTTAGGGTTTACGTTAAGTCGATAGGATAACCTGTATGTCTGCACTAGTTATAACTTATAACTTATAAGTGAGCGCGGTCAAGGTGGAACGACGTGTGTGGTAGGGCTCCTGCACCGCCGCTTCTCCCCAACGACGATGTGTCGCGGGTGAGTGGAAGCATTTTGCAGCGTGCGCGTGATAGCTTTGGCAAGCTGGTAATCGCACGTGCGCTTGCCCGCACGAGCAGAGACATGGCGGCGGCAAGATGATCCCCGCTTGCAATCGTCTATAAAGGTTTAGTACATCATCATCAACGATGAGCAAAAGCAGAAAATATTATCGCTGGCTTGTGGGATACCGGATACCATATATAGAGTGGCCTCTTTGAACAAGCTGGTTCCAGCAAATCAAACGCTTTGTGAACGATCAGTCAATCGCTCCCTAAATGGCCCAATTATAATTTTCCTCGACGATACACCACTCATCTTCGAGCCTGTTTTCTTTTGGGGGTGAACGTGAATAGACGCGTTGTCCTATACAAGCGTATAGGAGACTGCGCGCAAAGGTTGAAACCGAAGATTACACGAGACACCACGCTGAAACAACAAACACGAGGTCGTGTTTTGACGCATCTCACGCGCCCTCGTCAGACACGCCAGGCAAGAAAGACGTCGTGCGGTCCGCGTCTGTTGCCTTCGTCGATCCTCCAGCCACGGTTTCGGAATTCCAAAATATCTTTTTTTTTTTTCAGTTTGCTTCGTTAGATTTGTTTGTTTGTATGTTTGTTTGGGTTGCGTGTGTGTGTTCGCGTATGTGCGTGTGTGTAAAATGAAAGAGAGGATGAGATGTGCCTCAGCAATGTTCGACTATCAGACGATCTACACACGCCAGCAGCAAGATGACGGCACTCCAGGGGCCTTACTACTTACAAACGTCTATAATTTTTTTTTTACATTCTTGCATCGGGATTGGTTCTCAGGCGTTCTTATTTGCTAATGCCGCAATCTGATTGGCTGCGGACTGGCAAGAAGATCATCATCACCATCATCGTCATCATTGGTCGGGGTTCGCCACACTCTACGTGTCTCAACAATGACTACATGCGAAGTCCATCCCATCATCGATCAGGAACATTTTAAATATTCGAAGCTTTATTTGAGCCTTTTACTTTGAACTATCGGTTGGAAAATCCAGCTTCAACCGTCTTTTTCACCTCAAACTTACAAATACAGTTCGTGTTCGTACCGTGCGTTTTGTCCTTGAGAATGTGTCATTTACGGGAGTTTTTTTGTTTGTTTTTTTTACCCTTTACCCTGGTTTCCCCCTTTTCCCTTTCTTGTTCAGATCACATATAAATAGATTCTGTGGCAATAAAATTTCAGCTGTGTTATTTTGAGACTTCTTTCCTTCAGTCGACATCCCAGTCTCGGGGTAATTCTACAATGATGAACTTACACCAGCTCACTTACGCTCTCGTTTTGTTTGTTATTACTTTATCTCGCGTTCCCGTTGGTATAAAAACAGAGAAAGACATCCTACATCATTTCCCAATCGCACCGGCAAAGTTATCGGCACTTTCTTGCGCCACTCGCCAAAATCGATCAGTAAAGATTCATAATTCATTCATTCATGAAGAGCAAACCTCCGCAAAAACACTGTGAGGGTAGGGAGCATTCGTTTCCGGACCGTTTATTTCGGTCGATTAAATATATTTCATCGGCATTTTCTACCTTTCATCTACACTTTCTCCGATGACGTTTGTTTACAGAGTGACGTGAATTACCAATTCAAAAATCTCGTTTCCACGCATTAGCACTGTCCAGGAAAAAAACAAACAAACAAACAAACAAAAACACACGCACATACAAAACAAAAACACAATCAATGTCGGCATTTTTTTTTTTTTTTTTTAACAATTTGCTCGTATGTCGGTCGGAAGCCTTTATTTTGATTCCAGTTGACTGCTGATACCATATCAGGTACCAGCTAAGCGGTTTTCCTCAAATACCACAGCTTTTAGATGACCCTTCTATGTTGTTTTATTTAAATGAGAATAAAAAAAAAAAAAAAAAAAAAAAAAATTACATCGCGTCCTATCACGGGGCCGAATCTCCATTTCGTTCAGTAGATGCACCCGCCTTCCCATAGCGTCACTAGGTCATCTTTGCAGAGAGATCTTACGTTATACAGGCCCAGATCTATTTTTTGTCGACTTAATAACTGCCATTTCACTAAAAGCTAGACACCTTTTCCTAAAAGAAAAGCTTATGTATGTCGTTGTTGTTGTTGTTGTCATAAAAGAAGGCTGTCAAAGATACTGGCGCGAGCGCGTGGCTTCATCTAGGATGTCGCTTGCGCGAGAACCCGCACAAATGATCTGTGATATAGACGCTTTGCAGCAGCTGTGCATGGGCGCCGCCATAACTGACCTTCAGTTTTTGTTCCCCCTTATTACGCTTACTTCACTTCATTATTACCATAGCAGGCCAGGTTATTGACATCTTAGATTTTATTCTGTCTTGCTCCCCAGCATTGGCCTTTGTGGAGGCTCGTCCACACCAATTTCAGTGGCTCGGTATCTCGGTAAAACAAGAGAAGGTCAGCAATGGCGGCTGTATTCTGGCGCGTGTGTAAAGCGTCTATAGAACCTCATGCGCTGGCTTTATCAGCTTTGACAACGTTGTACACTAAGTGTGAAACAGAGTATAAGAAGGGAGGGGGGAAGGGTCAGTTCGCCCGCCCCCCCCCCCTTTCCTCGTTTAATCCGTCCCTGGTGCCCTGGTGAAAAGAGGAGCTAAGGAGGGAAAGGATGGTGAAACAGAAGAGGAGGAGTAGGGGTGGATCGGTCCACGAAGGTCTTTGGGGAGAAGCGGCGAGGTAACGTCGATCAATACGCTATCTCCGTGCCGCCCCCCGCCTCTCTTTCACCTGTGTCCGTGCTGTCCGTCACAGACCCGCCAGCGGTCGAAAATTGGGCCGCGGGCGTCTGCTGCAGTCTCCACTCCGGCTGGGCGGCTCCTTTCTTCAAAATACATAGATAGGGTTGGGTGTTCCCAAATCTTCGCCAAAGAAAAAAAAAGAAAGAAAAGTTTCTTGTCGCTGGAATTCGGTTCGTTTACCGAGAACCACAGCGAACTACTTTGTAAAAGGATAGTATATCCTTGGGTAAGTTCGTGATGCATCTAAAATTAAAATCAACGTGAAAAAAACGAATGCACGAGTAAAAGAAACTGGACAGACCACGGCGCTTGGTCCATCCAGATTCCCTGTTTCGTCCTTCTTCTTCCCTTTTTTTTTTTTTTTCGCGCTGTTTTTATTTAGGATAACTTATGAAATCATGACGGGGCACACGAGATTAGGGGAGAAAGTTGAAAAAGAGAGAAGCGTCCTGTAACGCCACGTTTTAACCCCCAATCGTGTAAATTACATCCAATCTCGTCAATCTCGTCCTCAGCAGTCTTGGAACGAATGTCTACATTGCCATTACCTGATCACGTTGTTACAATAAATGAAACTGTCACTAACAGAGTGAGAACGACAGGGAGGTTCTTCCGTTGTGTGTACGTACTCCAGCGCTAGCAAAGCGAACGTTGGAGGCGAGCCCACACTTCGCTTGGAAGACAACGAGCCCGTACTGGGGGCAGACGTGCTGTCCTTCTCATCCAGTACAGCTGCTGCCTTTTTTTTTTATCTCACGTAACTAGCTTACAGTGTACCTCGTGATTGCATTTTTGTTGCCGTTGTTTTCGTTAAAAAATAATGATGATTATGAAGGATAGCACAGAAGACAGAATGACGCCATTATGAAGAACCTAACCAGATCGCACGCATCATCACAATCAAATTTCGACTTTACAAAAAAAAAGTTAGCAGCATTTTAATTTTTAAAAAGGCAATTTTTTTTTTTACTTTGTTTTAGTGCACTACTCAATGATAACGTGTTTTCGATGAACGCAAGCCGATCTGTTTTGAAACTAGATCTATGCATCCGTTTACGGTCTCCCTATTGTTCCCTCGTCAAGCAGCGCGCAACCCAGAGTCACCCGAGAGCGGCGCTCAGAGTATGGACACTCTTTTTCCTCGCTTGTCCGTGGACGCCGCAACGGTCATTGGTCCTTTCGCGTCACGTGGCATTTGTTTACGCGCCGACCAATGTTACTAGAACGCTCCCCGTTGAAACCGGGGCCGCTGGCGTCCACCGAGACCGAGCTAAATACTTAAAATGCGCCACTCTTTAGCGTTAAGTTGAAACATGAAAGTGGCCTTATGTGAATGTTCCCAGAGTACCGAAACTCCCAGGCTCGAAGTGCCAAGATGGCGGCTCAATCTTTTTTATTATTTACTATGCTCACCTTGGAGCTTTTAGAAAGCATGTTTTTGCGTAAAAACAAACGGCAAAAACTCTTTTTGCAGGAATTTTTATTGGAGTTTGGTACAAAATGTCAGGCGCGTGATGTTTTCTAAAATCTTTAGTTTACAAGGCTGTGCGGCACAATTAATATTGTTTTTATACAACCATGTCTCACTGGTGATCTCAGGTAGTGCGGTAATGCGTCCCGACTTGGGCGCGTCCTAACCTCGATAGTATTGGTAATTCGCGGCCCATCCACTCAGTTGTTACAGCGCTTCATTGAAAATGGAGGGGTGCCTGGTTCAATACCAAGACTAGGCGAATGTTTTTTTTTTTTTGTCGCGCACAAGTTATATTGTTGTGTTTGGAAATTTGTGTCTTTCCTTTGCCCCCTCCCCCTTGTTCACCTTCTCCGGGGATTAGTATTCCTACACTCGTCCAGCTCGCTTGTACCCTTGCATTAATTGGATGAACACTAACTTACCTTGTAAAGTTCAATGTTCGCCAATCACTCGTCTAAATAAAATTAAAAAAAAAAAAACAAGAAAAAAACGGTGCTGTCGTGTTTGCGCTTTGTCGCCCGGTGTTATGCATCACGTGATTACACAACCGCCATTGAAGCCTCGCCGGTGTTTGCTCGCAACGATATTACGCCGCGGGTCGCACTGCCAATACGTCGTACAAAAGACAATCCGCAAACATTGCCCGTGGCGTGCGTTTCCTCCTTGTGTACGTGCGTGCACAAGGAACATATGTACACAAGCATACTTGTGTGAACATGTGTACACACATCTAAGCTTGTGTGCACAAGCATGCCTCTGTGCACATGTGTACACAAGGAACATATGTATACAACCATACATGTGTGCACATGTGTACACACATATATGCTTGTGTGTACAAGCATACATATGTGCACGTCGGTACACAAGGAACATATGTACACAACCATACACGTGTGCACACATGTATGCTTGTGTGCAAAAGCATACATGTGTGCACATGTGTACACAAATAACATGTACACTAGCGTACATGTGTGCATATGTGTACACAAGGAACATATGTACAGAAGCATACACCCGCCGGCAATATGAAGGTGAACACCTTACCTGGTTTCTTGCCTGTTTTACGGCTCCCTAAAGCTATATTAACTCTCGACGTCTCAAATGGTACGTGGCTGGGGGTCTAAACTTTGCGTTCTAGTCTTCTTATGGAACAGAACTTGTTCTAAAACTTGCAGGAGCGTCAAAAACAAGGAGAGGGCTGTTCACCTTCATATGGCTCACGGGTGTACATGTGCGCACATGTGTGAATTGCAAGCATGCCTTCAACATACATGATACGTGTCCCGCAGGTAATTCTGTCGTCGTGTGCAAAGCCAACGCCGTCTTTTTTTTGTATGATGTCCACGGCTCTGTATACCCTCCCAACGATCAACGCACCAATAAACTCTATTCAGCACACGGACTAGCAGTTGTTGTCCTCATCCTAACCACCGCGGCAAGATGTAACTTCAACGGTATACACAGGGCAGGGCGGAGGGTCGCTACCCATAGCCCCCGATAAAATCAAAGCCAGCTTCGGTGCTGCAGTGGGTATACGAGAGAGGGGCGGACGCGTGTGTGCGGTGTCGACCTTGCTCGGGGGATGGAGTATCGACCCTTTCGGGAATTCCACACCCTGCGTCGGGCAGCAGCATTGCGTGCAGCGCGCTGTCAAGGACGTGGGAGCCGTGCTGCTAACACTGCCGTCCGTTACACCACACGCGTTAGAGGGAGAAGGAGAAAGCGACATCGGTTCGTCGCATCGCCCTGGAAAACCGCACGAAAACGAGAACGAAAAAAATTGGGCTCTGCAAATACCTACTTTCTTCTTTTTCTTTTTTTGAGAGAGAGAGATTGTTAAGCGATATGTTTATGTTTGCGAGTCCGGCGTATGAGGAGTAGGTAATCCTCGATGTTCTTCGTAAAGTGGCCCCACTTACACTGCTCTCGCTTTTTCTTCTTTTTTTTTTCTTTTGAGAAAGAGGGGGGGGGGGGGGGGGCTCTTTTTTGTGGCTTCCGATGCCGACAGCACGCGATCGCGGTAGAAATGTTAAGAAATAGCGTGCATTAAAATGTGGTCGAGACGGGAGACGCCCCTTCACCAGCTCCAGAGAAAAGAAGCCGGAGCGTCGTGGCGCAAAATGGCCTTCCAACCCTAATACAGACGCGTATTCATTAAGGCATCGTGTGCCTTCCATCAACACTTTACACCGCACGTAAACAGGAGTGCGCGTGTTTCCGGTCCGTACCAACATGGTTTCCATCCGTCGCCCTCCATTTTCTCAATAATTTATATAATCCGCCCCCCCCCCCCCCCCCTTCCTCAACAATCTATATGTGAGGAGGGGGGACGCACCCCTAGGCTGAGTCCCCCCTCCTCAAATCGACCATCGATAAACCCCCGCATGTTCTCCTCACTTGGTCATCTCTGATTTCAAGATTAACCTCGAGGGAAGCACGTTTCATTTACTCCTCTTCTATAAATAATTTATATATTTGTGGAGATGTTGGCACGGACTGTGCAATGCAGGCTACAGGCGGTGCCAACGTCTTCGGTCGAATAAACTCAGAAAAAAAAAAAACACGAAGACTGTCATGAAAAGACTGGAGGAGGAGGACCGCCGGAAGGTCTTCCACTAATGGCAAACTCGCTGTTGTACTCAACGTTACTAGAATACTCAGTTCGGAAATTGCCATAGGGGCCTAATTTGAAAAAGTGGCTCCAATCCGTACACGAGAACCAAACTAATGGCGATCGCAACGCCGTCATTGCTCCAGCAGCGGCCATTTCGGAAACTGCACGGCTGCAAGTATTGGTTCATGGTCCAGTCGCACAAGGGCCGGTATGCCATCTCGCAGTAGGTATATATAAAGCCACTTTTATGTTTTGACTCGCTGTTAAAGGGTGGCGCTGTTATCGTATTCAGCTTGGTCCCGGTGGATGCCAGCGGTCCACGTTTCAAGGGTGAGTTTCCAAACTGATTCTTTTAGTCAGGTTAGTTGTACTATTTACTACGACCAAAAGGAACTGCTTCGAGGAAGATGGCAGCCAATAAAATACAAAATCATCTCGCCTGTTTTATTATTATTATTATCATTATTTTTTGTAGAGCGAGTTAGGACACATCTTCATACAAGCTCGTACATTCGTGAGCGATATGAAGGTGAACAGCCCTCTTCTTGTTTTTGACGCTCCTGCAAGTTCTGGAACAAGCTCTGTTCCAGAAGAGGGCTAGAACGCAAAGTTTAGACCCCCAAGCCACGCACCATTTGAGACGTTGAGAGTTAATATAACTTTAGGGAGCCGTAAAACAGGCAAGAAACCAGGTAAGGTGTTCACCTTCATATTGCCCGGCGGGTGTACATGTACACCACTTCACGATACATTTATTTGAGTAAAAAAAAAGTAACGCGTTAGCTTATTTTCTTTCTCTCCTCCTCTCCAATAACACTAGATGTCACCACCGCTCATGGCCATAATTGGTGTGCTCAAATTTAAAAGTTTCCACGCCCCACGAGGCAAAAAAAATCACAAAAAAAAATCCGAATATTGGACACGTTGAGCGGTTATTGGCCGTGGTGACTCCACCTCGTACATTTGCGACGCGCAATCTGCCGGGTGTCACCAGCAGAGGTCGCTTTATAGCTCCGCATTGTTCACCTTGGTCCACCCGCCCCTCGTGGCCCGAAAAAAATTGCGCACGGCCCCAGTGGGGCAGCAGCGAGACTCCGCGAGGAAGAAAGAAACAACGACAGCGCCCCCTGCCCTCCTCTTTCTCTCTATCTCTTCTCTCTCCGCCTCGCTTCCTTCTGTCGCTCACCTCTAGTAGGTCCCGCTCCGCGTCCATTGTCTCAACCCTTAACGAGCAAGTCCGGGTCAAGAGTGCGGAATGCTCGCTGCGTCCGACGCGACAAATGAGGCGCCGTGGGTTTTGTTTGGCAAAACAACAAAACATAAAACAAGATAAAAACAAACAAGGAACAACAAGGAAGGTAACAAAAACAAAAATAGACAGGCAACTAAGACGTTCGGACAAAGGTACACACACAAAAAAAGTATCTAAAATATGATGCAAAAACATCGAATGAAAAAAAAACCAAAAAAAAAAACGGTGAATTGGAGAAACAGGTGGCACGCACTGACAATCACAGCCGCCGCCATTATGGTGGTGGGTGGCCTTGCCGCTGAACGAGTACCTCCTGCAGCGTACAGATCACCAGCGTGGCGCCAAAATTCCCGCGAACTTGCCGGAAAATGCCTGCTGGTGGTTGACGAGCTTGCCGCAATTTGCTCGTGTATTAATTATTAAAACACGTAATACCTTTAGTGAAAAGACGGTGAGTGTGCAGGCGAGCTGGTGGTAGCTAATCATGTATTACACCTGAGACTGCGGTGGAAGAAATCGGAAGAACTTTCAGTAGAAGGAACAGACACAGAGAACGTCTCAATTTAAAAATAATTCGTTCCTCTCAGGTCACTACTGGGCTTGGGGATCCTCTACTATACACACATTCCGCTTATTACAAGCATCAGGTGAACGTACATTGAGCACACACACGGCACACACAAATATCAATACAACAGAACACCACACTAACCCTAACCGAATACCTTGTAACTGAAGCCCCCATAACTCTTAGAAACTCGTCCATTCGCAAGTGCGTGCGTCCGCGCATAACCCACTGCACGTAGCGGTCGCGTGACGTCAGGTCACATGACGTGAGGTCACGTGACGCTACTTAACACCGTAACGTCGGGTGAAATTTAATTTCTAACCAAATATAATCGATCGCTCCTCGAATACTGTATTCCATGCTTTATGGAACTTGAGACATAAAGCTCGTTGCCAATCTTTTCTGTAGATTACTTTTTGGTAGTTACTGGTCTCTGGGTGCGATACAGAAAAAGAGTTCCACACAGTTCACCATTTTCTCTCTTGCACAGCGAATGCGATGGCCCTATCAACCCATCCCGCGCGGTAAATCATTCAAAGGAGAATGTATACCCACAGGACACGTAAAACTACCACGACGACCAAATTACTCGCTGCCGTGCCCGACTGTCGATTGCACATATGTGTGTAACTTCTTCGTGCAGGCTTGTAGACACATAAACAGAGACACGGTGATGAGAAAGATTGCATCTCCTCGCACTTTCCTCGTTTTTTAGATCAAGGAACGCTTATCAAGGGCAAAACCCAACTAAAAAACAAACGAAAAAAAAAATAACAGCAAACGAATTTGCACCCGTTTTTGTCCATCGCCGGGACCTTTTCTTTATTTATTATTTTTTTTTTTTTTAAGGGCATTACGCAGAGAAAGATACGGTGTTCTGTTCTTCGGAGAACGCATCCAAGATGGCCGAGGCTGTCCCTCACGCCGTCATAAAGCGAGGAGGTGGTGTGGTCTACGTACACCGCTCACAGACCCCAACAAGTCGACACTGCGGCGGAAGCCACTTGCTCGTTGGACCAAGCGTACGCCTACTTCTCACCACGTGCTCACGCTCTCGCCCGTACCCACGCGCAGAGCGCGAGGGGGTCACGTGATGAAAGGGAGGCGTTTGATTGGTCGGGCGAGAGCACCTAGCTCTCACCGCAGTGTCGGCAGAAGAGGGGGAAGGGGCGAACGAAGTATAGTTTACGCCGGGGTCGAGCTTTGGTTTACACTACACACGACGACGACGACGACGGGTGCTCTTCTGCTTATGGTTTCCCTCGACGAAGAGGAGGAACCCAAGCCATCGGAAAAACATGACGGCTGGTTTTGGTGGCGTGGTTTGTTTAGGCAGAGAAAGAGGGGAAAGAGGGAAAGTTACAGACGGCAGCTTTTCCCTCCAGACACGAGGTTTGAAAAAGAGGAAGGGGGAGAATGATAGAAAGAGAGGGCAGAGAAGGGAAGGAAGAACGGGCAGAGTGGTGGTTCTGTGTCTGGTAGGAAGAGGCACGAGGAAGCAAATGTCTAGCGTCTGCTTCTTTGAGAGGGTTTTTTTTATTTTTTTTTCTCCTTTTTCTTTGAGGCTCCGTTTACTTCAGTGTTGTTTCCTTTTTTTTGTGTTTGTTTTTTCCCCCACGTTTTCGTAAACAGTTAGCTTCGCATCGAAGTATATGTCATCTGTTCGCCGGAGCCTCGCTTCTTCTCCTACTCGCGTCTCCATCTTCTTTCCTAGAAAATGTAACCCCAAAAAAGCGAGAAAAATACAACCCTACTAATATAAACGAGACCAAAAAGTGTACGATGTCCCTACACCAGCGTTATTCTTTCGACAGCGAGAGAGCGTTTCGAATTCAAAATGCAGGCCTCGGCGTTTTCGAGTTCCTAGCATAGCCGTATATATTGACCGGAACCCAAACAATCAAATCAATCGAATTTAATTGAATTACACCTATTTTTCTCCCACAATAAACATGGGGGGCAATAGCAACAAAGCACAAACTGCGATCGAAAACAAAAACAAAAAAAAAGGTTTTCTTCGTTTAGAAAATATGCCGACAAACCCGGTCGGTGGTTATCTCTTAAATACCGAATACCGGCGCTTATCGATGTCTTTCTGCGTAAATGTCTTCCGACAGGCTACCGATTGAGGCGAATCGTAGAGCTACGGCGCCACACACGACAATATCACAAGTCAGCATAATAATAAAAAAAAAATAAAAAAAATAAATAATAAAAAATCTCGGGGCAGCATTGCGCTTCGTAACACGAGAGCGGAGGGAAGGGTTAGCCTCCAATTAGTCGTTCCACCCGAGAGATCTCCCTTTTTCTCGCCCACGCGGCGAAAAGTCAGCGCATCGTGATGCTCTTTAGCGAAATGAATTAGCGAAGACGGCATTAATATCTCACCTCATCGTCCCGCATAGTGCCACTAAATTAGCTATAGGCTTCAGAGTAGCGACACTTGGCCATATCGTGGCTTAAAAATCATGGCTGCCAGTTATCTGAAGCGCTATCTGAAATCAAGGGAAACGCTTTTCAATCCTCCACAAATGTTTAAAACAGTTCGCGACAAAGGAAAACAATATTACACGAGCTTCCTAACACCGCATCTAATGCTGAAGAAGTCCCAATGATGACGATCGGCAGTTGCGTCCGTTCTGCCGATCGCAAATTGCGGCAGAAGGCGCGGAGCCCGTGCTGGAGGCAGGGCGTTCGAAAGACACGCCCTGCCGTTCTAGCTCTGTCAGCGACTAGAGAACCAGAACGTCAGCCAGCATTTTAGTAACTTTGCATATACACGCGAAAAGCTACCGCACTCTGTTGCAGGTTAAGAAAAGAAGGACCAGCTTCTCTTAGACGAAGTCCCTTCGGTGCCGCGGGACACGTGTAACGCACCGCGTTTCTTAAATTGACGCAAAATTAAAATGAAACTTAGATAACATAACTCGCACCGTTGGCGGCGTCTCGACCTAAAGTGGAACGAAGTATAGTAAAAACTGCCAGGGTAATCGAGTGCAAACAGCTGGGACGGTCTTCACTGGAAATCAGTGGCCGTCCGCTGGACTTCACGGCAGCTAACTAACCAGAGTTTACTAGATAAGATCAGATGTGTTCTTCGTCAAATAATAAAATAATCCCGAAGACAACCTGAAAGCAAAAGCCCAAGCGCCGATGCATTAAAGACAGACAGATGACTTTACTTCGTTTCACGTTCTCCTTTTTTTTTCGCACTCTCTTTTTTGAGATTATTTGCTCTGTAGCCCTTCTTAATTCCCATTGATTACTCTCACTTCTCTTGAATTCCTCTTAATTCACTTTAATTCATCTTAATTCACTTTGATTCCTCTTAATTCGCTTTGTCATCCTTCTTAATTTCATTGCCTCTAATTCGCCCGAGTGTTTACGTAAACGTTTTGGTACCTTTCATGTCACCGACGTCTTTTTTAGCCCGAGGACTTTGAAGCTCGACTGAACGATAGGACATATACGGCTTTCGCCTTAAAAAAAGAAAAGAAAAAAGAGATATTAATTTATGTGCGTGTCGCAAAAAGCTTATATAATAATCATTTGTTCTTGCGTGAACCTAGCAACTACGGTTAGCGCTGACGACCTTGAAATATCAAATGCCGTCGCGTTCTTTTCAAAATCGGATTTAGGAAAAAAAGAAAATCTTCAGTTAAAAAAAAACAAAAAAAAAACGCCCCTTTCTTCCTTTTTCTTTTTTCTTCCTCTTTTAGGAACATGCGGCGTTACCACCCCGTTTGTTAATGCGACGCTTGCTAAACATGTTATTCGCTTAAAAAGTTCTTCTAAACGTCTTTCTCTGAAACGTAATGCCCCCAAAACACCGATTCTGAAACTATTGTTTTGTTCTTAAACATGCGTACAGATAGTCACTATCTGTACGCATGTTTAAGAACAAAACAATAGTTTCAGAATCGGTGAACGCGAAAGCGAAGTTCGCTTTCGCGTTCACTGATGTCGAGAACAGTGTCGGGGCAAATAAAATCTCGGGGCACTAAAGTCATCTCACCAAGGACAGTGACTGATCCTTCCAGAGAGGAAGTAAGTATACCTTCTGTTTATTTACGTGTGTGTGTGTGTGTGTGTGTGTGTGTGTGTGTGTGTGTGTGTGTGTGTGTGTGTGTGTGTGTGTGTGTGTGTGTGTGTGTGTGTGTGTGTGTGTGTGTGTGTGTGTGTGTGCGCGTGCGCGCGTGTGTTTTCGCTTGAAAGCGTCGACGAAGGAGCAAATGTTGTAAGCATTGACGCGCTTTGAACAACAGCAAAAATAAAGAGCGAAAGCAGCGAAAAAAAAAAATCACTAACGAAGTACCTTGGATTCTACCTCGTCTTTTCGTACACGTAAACAAACAGACAGAAATAAATCTCCGTCAAGTTCCATTTGGTTATAAAAAGAGGGGCGGTCCTATACGTCAGATAAACTGAAAAAAAAAAAAAAAATAAACAAAGACGTACGACATATAAATGCACTCAGCAAAGAAGCAGCCTAGTTACAAAAGAGAGCAGCACGTGGATGGTCAACACAAAAAGGGTAACACAGAAGAAAAAAAAACCGCAAGTTACAGGCACACATAACATATAAAGAATACGACGGCAACCCTGGACCAGTACGATGAAAAAAATAAATAAGTGAAGTGTCCTCAAAGCCAGCGATCAAATACGATCATGTAAAAGGAAAAAAAAAAAAAAAGGCGCGAAGCAAGGAGAAGCGAAACCCGGGTCCCGCTGATGACGTCAAACGATAAGAGAACGAGAGAGAGAGAGAGAGAGAGAGAGAGAGAGAGAGGGGGGGGGGGGGGGGGGGGGAGGCTTGAGCTCGGAGCTCGCGGTGGCACCGCCTTTTCTCTTTGTTTCGCATCGGAGCAAGCGAGGATCTCTGGAAGAGCATCGCGATGACGTCACTAGCTTTTTTCGCTTCGCCTGTCATTGACGGGAGCCGCGCACGCGCAGTAAGGATAGAGAAACAGGGAGTAAATAAGAGAAAAAAAGATTTTGGAGCTTTTTGACGCGCCTTCAAAGCCGCCGCGGATCGAGATTCGCGCGTCTGCTGCGATGTACTAGGTCCCCTAACTGAACGCGTCTTCGTTGAACATATCCGATTCAAGTTGTGTGTCGCGCGCATCCCTCACACACACATTCTCTCTCTCTCTTTCTCTTTCTGTCACACACACACACGCGCACACAAACATAACGGGGAAAACTATGTGTATCGCATGTGTGTCCGTAACGCTACGTTTCGATGTCATATGGTTGAACGATTCACTTCCGGTAAACCTTTCGAACGGACGTGAGCAGTACGGTTACGAGAAGTGCCTTAGTTTGACGTCATCTTTTTTTCTTTCTTTTTTTTTTTTCCGGTGATGCGTTTTGAAAACGCCGGCGTCGACACCGCCGCGTTTTTCACCGGTTAAGAAGTGAATTCAGTTTGGATACATGAAAGAAAACGCGCACAAACTGACAGATGAACAAATAGACATATAAAGATGTACAAATAAAAACTAAAAAAAAAAAGGCGGGAAAAGGAGTGAGAAACGCAGTGGCGCGAAAGTTTACCGGAGCGGGACATATCCTGCAATCTCCCTTTCGCGGCAGCGTCACGTCCTCCGAGGCCAAAAAAGAAAGAAAATAGAATGGCGGGAAACGAAAGGTGAACCAAAATGGCGAAAGACGTCGTCGTCCATCTGACATCTGCAAGCTTGAATTTAATGTAAAAGGAATCATAGCCCAAATAATAATAATAATGTCAAATATGACACTAAGTTCATATAAAAAAAACGTTTTTTTTTTTGTTACTTTTGTGTCAGATACGTTTTAGAAGAATTTAACACGCGTAGTAAATACGCCTAAGATAAAAAAAAAAATGCACGAACTAAAAAAAAGTTCTACATAAAAAAAAAAAAGAAAGGAACGAAGAGTTTGAAGTCGTTTACGGTGTGATTAACACCAAAACCGTTTCTAGAACGAGCGCACAGTCTCTCGTCTCTCTTCGGTTCTCTCTCTCTCTCTTTCTCTCTCTGCAGTTGGCGCATGCGCAAAAGGAACGTGAAAAGAACACACACATAAAGCAAGGAGCCGCCATCGCCGAGGTACCGCTCTGTTTCGTTTGCGTGAAACCTAGATTAAGATATTACGTAACCGTGATCAGGGGGGTAGGATGCCCTCGTCCCATCTAAAACGATGTATCATGTTTCGAATCAGCCGAAACAGTGTCATCTGGACTTGGCCCGATTTTTGACGCTTCGCGATGAGGCTTAACGCGGCATTTTGCCGTCGTTAAAAAGATTTGGCTAGCTTTTGAACTCGACGAAGCGTTTCAGTTTGATGTTTGGGATGCGATGGGCATTACTTCCGAAGTTTCAATTCGGCCTATAGTTTACGGTCGGTCGCAGAAGCTCAGTTTATGCGCAGTCTCCATTGACCTCGAAATGCATTAAAGTATTTATGCTTCAATTTAATTAGATAACAGGTATTTTTTTTTTCTTTTTTAAATGTGATTTGACTCAACGTCCTATGTCTCGACTAGTCCGAAATATACAATTAATAATATCAATCAATCAATCACTGTTTATTAGTGTGTCCAGAAACTCCAAATCGTAATAATAATAAAAATTTTAGTTCTCATGTCGACAGATGGGAGAAAAACGTTATTACAAAGGTTCGTAAAACAGTTCAACCAGATCTTGCGTCCCGAATAGTTTAAATCATCAACCACAAAATATTTGAAGCTGGAATAGCATCAATAAAATTGAAAAATCGGCCGAAAATCACGATTCGGTTTAGTGTGTAATTATAATAATAATTATTACATTTTCGATTGTGACATACAAAATCGGGCGAAGCAAAAACAGCTATCCATTTCCAAGAAATATTTTTTTTTGTTTTGTTTTCAACTTGGTTGGGATTACGACCGAAAGACGCGAATCGGCCAGAAGTCGCGGTTCGGCCTAAGGCGCATTGATAATATTAATAGTTATATTTTTTCTTCTATCTCCAATTCGGATACACAAAACGGGTGAAGCAAAGAAAGCGATCCGTCTCCGCGAAATACCATCTACAACTCGGTCAGGATCACGACCGAAAGTGACCATTCGGCCGAAAGGCCCAATACGGCCGAAGGTGTCACTCAAAGCCAGAGCTCGACTCGGCCGGGCACCGCACGAACACCGAGTTCAATCCGATGACGACCGTCCAAAGAACGAAACGGTTTCGTTCGCGCACGAAAGCGTGTAAAAGCGACCTGCGCGCCAAACCAAGACAGCCCTTCCAAGAGCACGACGCGTGCCTGCGAAAGAAAGGGAGCAGTGCGCGGCAGAGGGCGAGGATGTAGGCTATCCGAAACGGAACGCGTTTCCGGGTCTTTTCCCGCGGTGGCGGCGGCCCATCGCAGATGCCGATTTGACCGTTCTCCTTCTCGGCGGGTCCGTCTCTTCTCCGGCCCCTTCCACCGCCGTCCCAAGAACGCAATGTCGACGAGATACACGCGGCGGCCGAATTCCGCCGACGCTGCTACAGAGGCCGCGTTCTCTCCTTCTGCTCTTGGCATTGCCGCCGTCGCAGCCGCAGCCGCTGTGGACATCTGTGTGCTACGGCTGCTGGCGGTCTGAGGTGCAGGCTGTATTGTCACGAATAAAAAAATGGAAGATCAACTGATAAACTAAAATTCCACCGTCTTTTTTTTTTTTTAGTTACCCAAAGTTAATTTATTTTCGGAACCGCCAGGCTTGACTTTTCTCCGCCTGCTATTCGTCATATCTGAATTTAAAAATAGCTATTGAGAAAACGTCGAAAATATGTTATGTCGAAACCACCATTAAAAAGTTTCCGGCGCTCTCAACGGGGGTGTCATATAACTTGCAAGTGGAGCCTAAACAAGTTTCGGCATTTTCGAGTTTTTTTTTTTTCTTTTTTGTTTTGTTGGAATGAGCTTTCCCGCTTTGGTTTCACATCTCTAAACATCTTTTAACTGCTCGGGAACGAACTGTATTGCTCGAATTCGGCTCAAATTACAACGTTGGTTAGTGGGATGGATGCTAATGGCTCTACTCTTTACGACGGGCGGTAGCTTGCGCCACCTAGCCTAGAAATCAAAAGTGCGATTCATCCCCTCGCCCTTCTAAGTCAATTTGCTATCCCTCTGCATTTTTCTAACCCACCAGGCAGTGTGAGATATCGCCAGGATGACCTATGACGTCACGTTTTCAGTACTACCAGTACAGCCGCTCAGATCAAATTTAAAACAAGAAAATGCAATAACTTCGGGAAACGAACATATTTAGACCTGTAATTTTGGGTTGCTGGTTGAGGTGTGTGTGCATTAATGCGTTGAACCAATTTTGAGGCAAATCAGCGACTATCGAAATTTCGCCGGAGCTCTCTTTAATGTGGACGTTTAGTAAGGCGAACACACCGGCGCCGTCTAACGGATAGGCCTGGAACATTTGCGATCTGCGTACGTTTTATAATTTTTAACGCAACGGTCTTTCATTTGGGGCTTGAAATAAATTCGTAAATGATGCAATTAAGCGACCATTTATCGTAAATAGTGCGTAAATATGACCTCGCAAATACTGCACAAGCCATTATATTGTACGCAAATAGAAAGTGTTCCGTGGTTACACGAGAGATGGAGCCAGTGTATTGTGAGCGAGTGGATGCAAGGCATCTCGGTCACGCTGAAAACGCAGATGTGTCAACCAGCCTAGTCTATAGTCACACGGTGTCCATTCAAATTGCCTACAGTCTCTCAATGTGGATCTATAACTCGGAGAAGCTGCGAGGGTCGGCTTGCGTCTCCGATCGACGCGAACAGAGCCGACTTTTGAAAGCGGTCAATCGAGTTAACGCTTTCCTCCCAACTAATCCCTTTCACCCTTTTCCTCGTGCCCCGATCTGCGCTCAACTAGCCTCACCTCGCGATGGACCGCGGCGTATGCTACAAGACATCTCAGCCAATCCGGCGCCGTGAACACGTCACGTGACCACTGACCCGCGCGTCGCTGCTGCGATCCTCCCGAACTTCACGAGACACATCCCTCGATTGCCTTCCATGGTTCGTTAGCGTCCGGCGTGCTCCATCAAATAGGTAAAACAAATTACGGCTCGAGTCGCGGAGAGGAGACGCAGACTCAGTTCGGGAGGACTTCGTAGCTAATGCGCCTTTACCGAATATCACGTGAGACACGGCATCGGATTGGCTTCGATGGTTCCTCTAGCGCCCTCTTTGATTCATCGTGAAGTGAAACGGAGCAAAGCGTCGTCACGACCGCCCGTCGTCTCCCGATCACTCGCGCTAAGGATCATTGCTCGAGAAGCCCAATTAGTGAGCGGAGTGGAAAGGCATTTAAAACGTACACCGCGCCGAACCCCTCTCCGTCGGATCCCCTTTACAAAGCTCGCAGCTCGAGAGGGGTTCGCTGACAGCGCGGTGGCGTCCGCCGGACCAACCATGCCGCCGCCCCCCTTTTATCCCCCGACCTGGAGCTCCGCGTGTGGGAAGGACCGGGAGCGTGATCACGTGACCAAAGATTGATGTGCGACTGATTCGAGCGAACGTGCAGCTTCCACCTCAAAATTAGTCGGTGTGTTTGTTTAGACAGCGGCAGTTTGGTCTGCCAGAGTGTGGGGCGACATTGTTACCCACTGTATAGACGAGAGACTTGGCCAATGCAGTACGACCGCCGTCTTGGGGTATTTAAGGGGGGGACACTGACAGGGTGTTTATGCTCGCCGAAGTTTTTATTTGAACGTGACCCATATGAGCCCAAATATACCCAGAACGGAATTTGAGGCTCGAAATTCGTTTTCTTTCCGCCCGCAAATTCAGTCGCGTTCATCACTCTCTTTTCCGTGGTCACGTGGCGTTCAAACTTTGTCGTCGTCATCATCATCGTCGTCTGTTTCACACGCCAAAAAAAAAAAGAACAGAAAAAAAAATACAAAAACCCGGTCGGGTGTAGTTATGTGATTTCCGGCATCTCTATATGCCCACGTTTCGGATTCGGTTCCGAGCAGTTGAGTTATTTTTTTGTTCGGTGTTGCTTTATTAAAAATATACGCGAGTCTGTAGCAAAATATAGATTGGGTAGTCTCCCACACCACATTACATCGCTTGGCGAAAAATAAATTGTGTGTGTGTGTGGGGGGGGGGGGGGTCAGTCTCTTTAACGTGCATCACGCAGTAGCGATGCACACGACCGCACGACGGTACGATAAGCACCCAGATCGAAAACGGGCAGGGGAAGGTGGGGATGGAACTCCCGGTTTTGCAGCACGAGCTTTCGCTTCACGTGAGCGCGTCACCACGCGCTCCACGTGAGCGCGTCACCACGCAGTCACGTGGCGCGTGGTGACGCGCCACCTGAGCGCGTCATAAGCGCGTCACCAGGCTCGACCAGCCCATCCCTTCCACAGCATGCTGTCAGATTAGAGGGGGGGGGGGGGGGCGAACGCGAAGTATATACAGTACGCGGACGCCCTAATACCGTCGCTGCTACACAGGTCGCTGGCTGCGGGCGCTCAGAACGGTTCGCAGCTCACGGCAAGACAAAAGCGGCCAGCAGCCGCCAAAGTCCCCGCATGCACGGGGCCCAACAATAAGCGGTCGCTTTGTCGGGGGTCCGCAACAACGATGCAGACTCGTCCCATTGTGCGCGGCCGTCCAGTCGCGGTCGCTGCATGCGAGCAATGGCGCGCAGGCGACGGCGCGCTCGGACCGAGAGAGAGAGGCCTCGTCGTGGGAATAGATGCATGGGATCGCTCCGTGCTGACGCTGAGACGTCGGAAGCGTCACAAAGGAGGCGCTCATGCCGCTCGGAGGGACAGACTCGGCCGCACGTAGCCCTTTAAAAGATGAGAAAGCCACCCGAGGGGCTATATAGAGTATGCTATGAGAAGGTGCCCGCGTGCATGCACTTTCCCGCGCAGCACTCGGAGAGCCAATCAGTGCGGTTTACGGAGGTGAACTCGTAGTAACCAATCGTAAGGCCGAAAATAGGTTTAGATCTAGTATCGAAAGATTAGAGTCACCGGCACTTTCGAACACATTATTATCCGCAACTTTCGGCGGTCGTCTAATGCTATAAGGCTCCTAGATCGCTCGTAGTTCACAAAATTATAAATACTTACTCGTCGCAGCCCTCCCCCCCCCCCCCCCCCCACACACACACACATTGCATGTCCTACGACAATCATTCAGGTCAATTGCATGGCGTTACCCGCCAAGACAGCTAAAAAACCAATCACAAACGGAGGAGCTCAAACATAAAAATACTCCATGCAACCTTTTTCTTTTTTTTTTCCGTCAGTGTTCATGTAACACATGCCATTTCACGTGCTCCCGTCATGCTCAATGGCCACATTCCAGGATTTCATTATTTAGCTGACATTTTCTGACTCGCCATTTCTCTGAACTCCTCCTTCTAGAAACCGCAGTGATTGGCTCTCTCATTGAGTGCTCTGCGCGAAACTTACTACGCGTTGCCCGTGTATCGTTTTCGCACGTCGAGCAACCAATCATTTAATTGTCTTCCTTCGATGCGTTCGACCAATCAAAAGAGGGCTACCTTTTGGGATTACCGGACTGACTGAATGTTAAATTGTTAATGCAATCGAGATGTTATTTTCCGATGTAAGCGTTGTCCCTTTTACACACGTTATAAATATCGTATGACACTCACCAAAAATCAACCTTTACATCGCAAATATAGGCAAAGTGAGCGGTAGCACGACACAAAAAGAGCAAGGGCTTTAAACCAAAAGGAAGAGCGGGCAAATCCGTCAAAACTTCGCCCCCCCCCCCCCCCCTTCCCCAATAAAAAAAAAAAAAAAAAAAAAAGAAGAAGATGAAGAAACGGACACAAAAACAACATAAGAGAAAAACTAAAATAAAAACATTCTGATAAGAACGGCGAAAGGGTGCCGGCAATACTGTACGCTCGTCGGAGAAAAAACGCCCGTTCGCCCGCCCCGAGACGACGGCCACAAAAACACGGAAATGCGAATTACAATAATAACTATATGCAACGCAAAAATAACAACGGGGCAGCAAAGGCGAAAGACGGCTTCGACGTAAACGAAAAAAAGAAAACGACATAAACAGGCAACAGGAGAAAGGAAAGAAAACAGCAGCAAGAGCGAAAGTGTTGTGACAAGCGTTGCAGGAAGACCAGAATGTCAGTTGGCGGCGCGAGGGCACGCGCGCATCAAACACACATTCGGGACAAGATCGCCGAGCCTGATGCAACCTGTGCGCATCCCCCACTGCGCATCACCGGAAGATGCGTCATCCCCGAGATGGGAGCGGGCAGCCACCGCCATGGACCACGGCTATTATCATATACGACTCTGTCTCAGCTCTGTCAAGTCACGTAAAACAACATCTCCATTTTTTTTTAGCTTCGTTCATTAGAATATAAATACTTATATATAAGAATTTGAATCAGGGAAAGTCAAATGTTTTTTTTTCCACTTTTTAGATGGTTTGATAATCAGGTTTTGTTCGAATTTGCAAGATTAGACAAGAGATGCGCTGCGACGAAGCTCCATAAAGGGTGCGAAGTTGCCCCCTGCTCCCCGATGGGGAGTCGTATTTGCACAGCAAGGGGAGTAATGGTACCAGGCTTTGCGCTCATACAAACACGAAATAACATTCAAGAAAAGAACGTGATGCGGCCGTCACAAAAACTACTTACAGATTATAATAGCAAGAGACGATGGTCTCCATCAAAAGGGAGTGAATACACACACAAACACACACACACACACACACACACACACACACACACACACACACACACACACACACACACACACACACACACAAAGTCATGTTGAACATTTCTTTTGCGTGGATGCTCTATTCCAGGACAGACAAAACCAGACAACAAGGGTTGGGAAACCCTGCCCATGTAACCAATCTTTACTCGTGGAACTATCGCAGCTCGCATCTCGACCCCGAGACTTCTTACTTTCTGACACACGAAACACGTCCTTCTAGACTTTGGACCCTATACCTATGTTAAGAGAAAAGTGTCCTAAACATAAAAGGTTTCCCTGCTCTACCTTCGACAAGCCCGGAAGTGTGCAGGTTTCGCACGTCTACACGCGAGGACAAGCCCAAAAAGGCGTGCAGTTTCAACGCGCCTACTGCTCTTGGACAAAACCTAGAAGTGGGCAGGTTCTTGCGGGGCGGATAACCGCAAGCCAGAAGTACAGATTGTCCCATGGAAACCAGAGGATACTTTCCCCTTCCGCGGGGATGACCCTCTCGGAAGGGGGCGGGAACGCAAAACGAGGAAAGTGCAATCCAGAGCCGTGCACGTACTGTCCACTTAAAGCGGGCTCTTCCTAACGGGTCCCTCCGAAACCCTTCATCTGGCCCTCCGCTGAGAGCGCAGCGTCGGTCGGATTGCCGGCTGACAAAGTCAACCTACTTCTACGCTGAGCAGGTACCGTGCTGTGCCGAGCGTGCTGTGGCAGCAGCGGAGGGGCCCGCAGAACGCCTGCGCAACGCAGGCGCCTCACCCATACAACGTGTCACTCCCGCGGCCTTCCTATATACACCGCTGCGTGCGACGTTCCGTTTCTTGGGATATCTTCTTGTTTTCTTCTGCTTCTGACCCCGTCTTCGAATGGCCATATGCTCCTGACAGACAGACCTCCAGTCCAGGGGGTCCGGAGACCCGACGGTGACGTCATATCTCTACTGGCTGCCCCCCCCCCCCCCTTCCCCCCCCCCCCCCCCCTCCTTTCTCTAGCCTGCCCGAATAGTTCGACCTGCCCACTCGATGACCTAAACAAGAGCCCATCAACGGGGCAAGGACCGTTCGCGGACGGGCACAGCCTTTGTCCATCACCAGCCGAGGGACCGACACTCACGGAGCGGCTAATCGTCCGCCAACACTGGGGATAATCTTCGGGAGTTTTTAATTTCTAGGATAGGTGGCGCAAGCTATCACCCGATATAAACGGTACAGCCGTTAGCGTCCATATATCGAGCAGTCCGAACCCGACTTTTGGGAGTTACGGTAAACCCGAGGGAACTGTTCGTATCATGCTTAGCCAAGCTCGTCCCACAAAGCCGTTCGATCTTTCGACTTTAACAAAGCGGACGCTGGAGTGAAGAATACCACCAATCCTGGCGAGCCGAGAGCTTTTGGGGGACCGCTATTCTAAACGTGCGACAGACAACACACCTCACTATGGGTCATCACCCGTGATAAATATTCCGAGTCACCGGGGACCGCGAACGGGTCTGATACTGGCAGAAGAGGGCCACTATGCAGGTTCAGAATGCATTCCACAGCCCAGCAGACGAAGGGGACAACGGACGATTATTGGAATAGTCTCCAGCAGAAGTGTCGTGTGTCAGAATAGTCCGCTATAGTACACGTTTGTCAGATCAAGAAGAGAGAGAGTTTTGCGCATTGTTATAATTGTCAAGGTAAAAAGATGATTTTTTTTTTCTCGTTTTAAACGAGAACGTTTTGGTAAAATAACGTATAGCTAATCTGAAACTCACCTACGTATATCTTAATTCACCAGAAAAAGGGGGAAATCAATAAAACTCCACGTAAATCCATTTGTTTATTGTGGTTTTTTAGGTGAGCAGGAGTAAAGAACGGTACGCACGACTTAAGGGGTAGCGAAAGCTGCTTCTAATGCGGAGTTAAGTTGGGGCTTCATCGTGTCTTCCACCGCGTCTTCCAGGTTTTCCATTACGCCCGCTCCACCGCCAATCAAGCCTTCCCGGCAGATCGCCGCTCGTCACAACGTCCACCGCGTGTGTAGTGGTTGCGGTCTTGTCCACCGGCGCCCCCCGAAGGAGCGAGTTTCGGGCAGAGCCGCCGTCCGTCCGTCCGTCCTCTGACCCAGTTCAACCTTCTCTCGGGCTCAAGCTACAAACCGACACAACTGCCGCTAGCCTCCAAACAACAACTGGAACGGCAGCGGCACCGTTGCAAGGCGGGACCGAAGGCGAACGTGGAACAGCATCGGCGGCGAGAGAGGACGGGGAAGGATGCGAGAAGAGGAAGGTTCATTGTGCCCACCAGGCTCCAAGTCGGCCGATCGGGAGGGGGAGAGAGAGGCGGCAACTCCGTTATGCCCAAAGGTGGGAGCACCCGGCCGTTGTGTGCGGCGGCGGCGATGGTCGCCGAGTGGGCTTCGTCCAAGACCCGCTCCTTCGCTGGTACGGGGCAGACAAGTGGACCAGTGGAACGGTCTCAAGCTTGCTGGCCGTACGCCCCACGGCGGATGGATGGTCGGTTTGTGAGGAGGCAATTCAGGTGGTCAGAATGTAAGGGCGCAAATGAGCTGGTGTATATTAAACATTGAAAACCCGAGGCTGAGGTATTGACAGACGACGACAAGGAAGACAAGGAGAACGTCTCAAACCAGGTGGTCCCTCCCTTAGGGTGGAATAGCGGCACGGCTAATGACTTTTTCTGTTTTTTTTTTGTTTTTTTTGGCGCTGCTGATAGAAAGGGATTGATGGCGCGAGCGAGTAATATAGATAATATAGTTTGCTGTTGTTTTGAATCCGCCTCCTCCTCCTCCTCCTCCCACACATACGCACGCACATAATACTGGAATGCCCCCAGCAGCGCGGGTGAACGTTTTCAGTTTCTTAAAAAAAACTATTTTGTCGGCCGGAGCAGCCCTTAAATCACTCGGGCGACACACTGGGAGGACAAAGCGTGTGCGTGTATGGCCGCAAATGCCCTCGTTAAAAGCCGGGGTCACGCTACCTATATAACATCGTGCAAAAAACAGTCTGCATACAGGTATTCGAACGCGAGTCGCGGCGAGATCCGCGTGCTTCGAATGCCGCGTGGCAATAAGTTCGAGGAGGAAACTTGGCAGGCGGCATTCGAACCGCGGACACTGCGGTCACTCGTGTTTGCACACCGTCTTTTGTATGATGTATAAGGTTGTGACCCCGGCTTTGGACTCTTCTGCAGTGTTGTACACGTTCCTCAAACAAAGGAACGAAAGATCGTTCCTCGTTCCTTCATATTTTTTGGAACGCGTTCCCGTTACAAACTTTATAAGTGAAAAAAGGAACTCGTTCCCGTTACAGTAAAAGAAATGGAACGTATCGCTACATATACGTTACATTTGTATTTTGCTTATTACCATATTTAATTAGATCAAAGAAAGTTTTCATTCTTTTTTTTAATCTATCCCATATAATGGGAACATACGAATTTGAATCGCCTGACGGAAGGGCACCAAGAGAAAGAAACAAGCGGAAGCAGGGTTTCATTTGTTGATAGATTCACTTTTAAAATTCTCAGCTCTTAACCATGTTCATGTTTGTGGTGGGCAAATCAGACAAGCCAAATGTACTGTTAGCCCACATTGCACCATCGTTTTACAACAACCTCCATCACACGTTTTCATCTAACAAAGTCCCTTGTTCGAACTTAACAACAGTTGCTTCTTGATGCTGCTGTCCGGAAGACGAGCAAGTAAAGACGAGTAAAGGGCTTTTGGAAGGTCAGTCTACAGGTTCTACTTCGTAGAGGTTAGATTCGTTGTTCAGCTTGAAGGTGGAAGACAGGGAGAGAATGAATAAAGGTGCATATTTTAAGCGGCCAATGTTTGAGATACAAGGGTGTGTTCGATGTCTGGTAACCTGCTCATGTGTCGCAACTGTAGGTCTCGTTATGGAAGTTCCGTGATGGCTTTAGTCGGCCTTAGATATCTGGGTGTATGAGGATTCGTGGAAGAAAAGAAAGGAGCTGAGTTTGGAACGTCCCTCGTTCTGTATCTTTTCCTTCCACTAAAAGTTTCGCTTTTTGTACCGCAGTCTAGGGCACTGGAAAAAAGTTGATGTCCTCTAGCTCTCCTGCACCCGACTGTTACCAAGGGAGGACCACACAAAATAAACCCCGAGATAAGCACGTTCACGAGATTCTGGTCTTTGTAAAGATAATGTTTTTATACTTTTAAAAAGGAACGCCTTTCCTTTTTCCGTTCCAGCAAAAATGTAACGGGTTCCCGTTCCAGTTCCACCGATGCAAAATGGCACGACAGCGTTCCTTCGTTCCTCCCAAAAGGAACGCGTTCCAGGAACGCCGTTCCGTATACAACACTGCTCCAGTGTCAATGGCGGCTCATGATGAGACACTCCATATGTGTTTTTTTTTTCTTTCTTTGTTTCATCAACTCCCCTTTTATTCTGGTGTAGATAACTTGTCACCCTTGTATCTTTACATCTTTGCGTGTCTATTTTGTTGCTCATTTCAAATTTACATCCAGATTCGCCAATCGTGAGGCTATGTCTCCCGCCCCATTTGTATAACTTCATTGTTTACTCGCGCACACAAAAACAAAACAGAAAAGATGTTATATAATTCGTTGCGTAAAACACCGAAAGCAGGTCAACTCACCGTGGACACTTTTGCTCTTATTATGACACAAGATTGTTTACGTTGTCAGCAATCAGAACAGCAGCTGCGCATAACCAACCCCCAGCCACTCAATCCGAGTATCGGCCATAAGACCACTGCTTCCTATAGGGAGTATTCCACTGGCGGCCATAGGTGTGTGCGCAAACGCTGAGCGCGTGCTGACGGCGAGCTTCTATAGCTTTTTGCAACGTGCACTCCGTACCATCAAGAGTGCTGGTCTTAGCAGCCTATTGATGTGAGCTCGTTCTGAGCATGCGCTCTAAACAGCACCCACAAATATGGCGTCCAGTGAATACTGCCTATACTCGGTTTCAGCTCATGTTGTTTACCACAGCGAAAGCTAGAAGCGCGAGTTTGTGCCATCGAGATGTGCCCTCGAGCAAGGAACTCCCGCTTGTAGCCTTTCTTGCGGCACACCATAAGAAGATGAAACAGAGTTAACTGAACATAGAATGATGTTGGCTATAAAACGCTACCGATAATGATCGCAAATAATAATAATAATAATAATAATAATAATAGGAAACGTCTTGAGAGGCACCTGCTCGTCTAATGAGCGATAACTGAGCACCGTTCCAACGACCATGTCACGTGTTTTCTTTTTTTTCGTATTCCTTCTGCCGGCCTCCCAGATTTGACCGAGATGCAGTTCACTTTGAATCGCAATTTCACCACACAAACACAAAAAAAAGAAAGAAAAAAAGAGAGAAGGTAAGTTAGCGAGAAAAAGTGCGCGGCTCTCTCGGTGAAAGCGAAGAAACGCCGGGGCGAACGCGACGCCTCACAAAAGAAGACCCGTCTCGACGTCGGGTTTCCTGTCAAAAAAACGGGGAAGTAGGACGGTTTTCCGAAGCACGTTCGGAACGGCTAGGTAGAGAGGCAACGTTAGCCCAGAGCAGCGAGGAAAAATCAAGCCCCCTTCCCTCTCACAAACAGCCACGAAACACAAACGAACTATTAAACACGACTCAAAGAAAAAAACGAAAAAGGCAGGGGCATGGTTCATTACGTCGATACTTCTCGCTGCGTGCTTCGCTTTTCGGCATTCTTACGTTACGTACACGTCGCAGTATAATTGGCTGTGGCCAAGCTTTGATATGTTAAATGCTAGGAGACTATAAGAAGCACAATTGGCTGTTTTTTCGCCGTGTCCCGCGAAGGGACTGTGGCGGTAGCCAAGATGCCCGCACACCCCTTGCACTCAGTTAACCTGGCATGTCTATAGATTTAGCGGAATGGGCCCTTTTTCAGAAGTCCACCGGGCAACACTGGCGGTCACCATCGGTGGTCACCATATTGCTTGGATGGTTACGTGGCCGTGCGACTGGATCCGAAATCCTCGCCGACCGTCGACGCATGCGAGAGGGTCTATTAGGTCCCGCTAAATGTAGCGGGCAAATGTTTCCCGCTAGATTTGGCGGGCCACGGCCTACGTGAAAACACACTTGGGGAACCGCCACGAAACCTCGCCAAGAAGACGGCTGCCGTCGCAAAAAAAACAAACAAACAAACGAAGGACATCGGGATTCGAATTGAAAGGACGTTCAAGCGAGAAGACATATCCCGGGTCCGTCGCACCTTTGGAAGCGGCTCTCCCGTGCGTCAGGCCGGAGTGGTTCCGGGCCAAATGAGCGAAGAGGCGGTTTAAATATCGATTTCGTCCGGTGTGTATCGATCCGCTCGTCCTGGAAGCACGCCGCGAGTCACTGCCGAGGTACGCCCGAAAAGAGCGTGCAGACGTAACAAAAATGGTAAACACCGTTACAAAACAACAACAACAAAAAACATCAAACATCAGCGAATTGTTCAAGACTGAGCAAACACAGAATCTAATATCATAAAAAAAAATGATCGAGAGGGCCTGGAGTGTTTTTATGATTGCAGTTTCATTCTGCTTAAACATCAATTTCAAACATTTTGTCCGTTCGTCCGTCCGTCCGCGCATGTTCCGCTAAATTTAGCGGGGAAGGCGGCATCACGTAAACATCACCTTGACCTATACACCTTGGGGAAATCGATGGAACACGATCTGTAGGTCAACTCAGTTTTCACGCTAAATTTAGCGGGAAAATTCACGTCTGGGTGCCAAAACATCGATTCTGTTTCTCCGCTACATTTAGCGGAAAATTGACGACACGCGACTGACACACCAATTCAGTTACCCGCTAAATTTAGCGGAAACGTTTACCTCTTGTGACCTAGATACCGATCCAGTTTCCCCGCTAAATTTAGCGGCGGAAATGAACGTCACGTGACCTATACAACCATTCAGTTTCCCCACTACATTCAGCGGGACAATATACGTCACCTGACACACCAATTCTCTCACCCATTCCCCACAATGCATTTCACGCATTATAGGACTCTGAAGGTAAAGCTCGCTGTCAATTTTTACTTCTTGCATCGTTGCGCTCCAAGGCCATAGTGCGGGATTTGTGACGTCATGTACCGGAGGCCAGCGCGGGACTGGACGCGAGCCTCGGCCGAGCTCTGACGCAGCAACCGTGTCCGCTTATGTGCCCCACGCCGGCCTCCAGTAGATGACATCACAAATTCCGCGTAACGGCCTTGCCTAGGAAAAGGCGTTGCTCCCAAACACACACAGATTTTTTCTCTCGAAATTGGAGCCATGTAAACGATTCGGCCAACTTGAAGAGGAAATGTGCCTGGAGCGACAAAGTGTGGCGCGAAGAGGCAAAGCGCGCCCGTACAGGCGTCGCAGCGTGTGAGATCGATTGGGAAGGCGATAACAAACCGGATCGATGGAAGAGGACGCGGGCGCGAGCGCACACACACACGTCTTTCTTTTTTCGGTGTCGCCAAGTTTTTCCCTCATTTTGTGGCGAAAATGGGCGAGGCCGTTAGCAGAGCAAGTTAGCCACAAACCGTCGCAGATATGAGGAAAAAAAAAAGGAAAAGCAACAACAACAGCATGAATAAAGGCGTTTTGTTGTGTCGAATAATTGGTTTGGCGGGATAGGGAGGGGGGAGGGGAGGGTGGTATGGATGCGCTTTGAGTTCCTGGTAAAAGTTTCGTTGACGGTTCACTACAAAGAGTCAAGTACAGGAATGCACGAGAGGGCCGGAGGGGGGTAGGGGAATGACGCCACGAAGGTGATCGGAAGCATTTTGTGAGCGAGCCGAAAAAGGACACGCGCGGGGCGCGTAGCGGTTCGCGGCCGACGGCGCCCCAAGCGGCCAAAAGGCGAACCAGTTCAGTGAGGATCTCGGAACAAGCGATTGTGGTGAGGGTGTCAACGCCGTACTTCATAACAGAGGGTACCTTCTGACGTTCTGCCAAGGTGTCCAGCCTACGAACCTTAAACAATCTGGAGGACATATTTCACATTTTTTTTCAGTCAGTTGCGCTAATGTAAGCGATGAAGTGGCTTTGCCTGTTCTCGTTTGCGTTGTCCGAGACCGTAGACACGTATCCAGATCGGCAGGTCGAGATATATACGCGAAACGAGACAAAATACTAAGCTGCAAGGCATGGACTTAGGTGGTACACACTGCGAACCTCAACCATATATGTAAAAATGAGGTGAACAACTACAGCTTTGTTTTGGTTCATCACCACTTACTTCATTGCCTGGGCATCTAGGTGAGGCAACAGAAGGACAGACGGTCAGGGCGGTCCAAATCTGATCTATATCAAGCCTGTTGCAAAAAAAAAAAAAAAAGTTTTTTAGGAGAGGTTTTGATCAAGAAAAGAAAGCTCTACGGGCATTAGGCGGAGCTTTCTTAAGTTCCTCCCTTTTCAATGACGTCAGAAAAAAATGGGGCGTTCGTGGTGAATGTCGCAGGCTGTTTTCCTCTGTGCACGTGAACCATCTAGATCGTTCCTCTTATTCTGTAAATCGTACTTCTACTTTTATCGGCGCTGCGTAAAGCCTAGTTCACATGCAGCGGTTTTGGCCCTAGAGCGGCGCGATTTCTGCCGTCGCGGCGCTCTGGCCAGCACCAGCAATTCTGCGGCACGAGCACCGCGACGGCAGAAATCGCGCCGCTTTAGGGCCAAAATCGCTGCATGTGAAACAGGCTTATCGGCAGATTTCCCAATAATACGTCGACCAAGGGTTCCAAAATGCGTCTTTCGCACATCGGAGTGCAAGGAAAAGCATGCCAATCAAAGGGTGACATAGAGAACGTGCAGGAAGCGCGCAATGACAAAAGCCGAGCGCGCGCCAACATCATCATTAATCGAGGTCGGGGGGAAGCAAAAGCACGTAAGAGCGTTGGTAGGAAAGGAGGGGGGGGGGGGGGGGGGGAGGGGTAAACAAATAAACAAACGTAGGGAGGTGCGCCAGGAGCGGAGACGAACTTGCAGGCCATATATGCGGCAGAACGGCGACCCGGGTGCACCAAAGTGAGAGACGAGAACCAACAGCGCTCGAGGCGGAAAGAAAAAAAAGGACGCGCGCAGTGTGCCCAGAACGAATCGACAACTGCAGTTCGCTCCACGAATAAACCGCAGCGAACGCCATGTACGTGCCATCCCAGCCATTCAGGTGCCGCGAACGTGTCACGTGAGTGATATGCGCCGTCCCCGAAAGTTACGTGACGTCAACCTGGCGTTTGATTGGCTCCAATGGCTGGTAGGGCATACACTGCGGGCCAGCACCGAAAGGCGAAACGGAGATATACAGGGAAGCGCCCGATGGCGTGGTCGACTTTATACAGAACGACATCGGGGTTCGACCGATTAGGAGAACCCACCACGGACGCTTCCCAATATCAGAATACCAGTCCGGGTGGACGAGGAAGAGCGTAGCGGTTTCAGGGGAAGGCCTTAACGTCGATAACAACGACAAACCAACGAGGAAAATAAAGAAAAAAATGGGGGGGGGGGGGGGGGGGGGAGAGAGCACACTGGCGCGAGTAGAGAGCTCGAAGAACTAAAATGGGCGGCACGGAGAGAATCTCCGACCGTGACAATGAAGGCGGATTCACATACACTTGTAACTGCTTACGAAACCGAGTGCATCAAAACGTCTTGTGATCTCTTCATACGAGAGAGAGAGAGAAAGGACACTGGCGCTACCTATCAAAAAGCCGCGGAAAATTTTGGACTTCCGTATGTTTCCTACTGTTTATACGTTTTTCGCGCATCGTTTCTTTTTAATTGTCTCGAAAAACATTTGACACAGTTATAAACTATAATTTATCATAAATGAATAGTACGCACATTTATTCTTGCAAATAGCGCAATGGATGCAATGGAGTGGTGCAATGGATTTTCAAGGCCACCTTGTGCCATTCTCTTTTCTTGTCGTAGAAGATCATATAAGAACGCGGTCGTAAGCAAACGCCAAGTTTGTGAACCAATCTTAAACGCTGGAGGTAGTTCACTTTTAACAGTTTCCTGTTTTCCCTTTAGCGACGGAAGAAGAAAACGCGAGTGCCAGCCGCACGTCGTCTTGCTCGAGTAGATTCGAGCATAGCCTCCTCTATATACTCACAAAGCCTGGCAGTTCGACGACGGAGCCATAGAATGCCCTGTCGCAGATTTGGAGCGCGAGGATCTCGTAGCACAGAGCATCCAAGAGCCATTTCTCGGGGAACCTGGACGTCAGCGCACAGCTCTTGCAGCGGCCAGGACCCGAAACACACTTGTACGCTCGGAAGAAGTGTGTTTCGGCGTCTCGCCTCAGTGGGGCGCCAGTCACGTGGCTCTCCTTTCATCCGCTGTCTGCCGCTTCACCTTTTCCATTTCGGCGGCCGCTTCTCGTGGCTATCTGACAGGCTTTGTCAGTATAGAGGAGGCTGTGATCCGAGTCACTCTCTAGGGTCATATCACGTGATGCAGCATGGAGCAACGCCAGTGACGCGCTCAAACGAACGAGCTCCGGGCCTTAAACGTCTGCCAAGCTTGCACGTTCTTTTTTTTTTTTTTTTAATTTGCTTTGTAGCGCGTTTTTGGACAGGGCCGAATTCACGAGGGAACCACGGCGCAAGTCTTTCATGTCCTCCGTTCCGGCGTGTCTCGTTCACCGAGTTATGGGTGCCGTGGAGTTGCCGCGGCGCCAGAAACGGCGGCGCTGCGATCGTATATATCTAGCTCGGCTCTGCACCACAATCTGTGTATATACCACTGTCTTTGCCACGATAGTGGCAGAAAGCGGCTATTTTTCGTCTCTTTCTCAGCTTCCCCGACGCCAGATACGAAAGAGACAAGTTGTTACCGTAATTAAATTATAGATCTTTCTAAAAAAAAAAAAAAAGCTTTTAGCCGGTAATATTTCAGGTGGTCGTGCGTGTGGCGCGTGATTTGCTCGCTTTCTGAAGCGACGAACATGCTCGCGCTCGGCTGAGGAGACTGCACGCTGGGCTGAGGACTTGGAGATATTGGAATGGTCTATGGTCTGCAGCAACGGCGAAAACTGCATCTCGGACTTCCCAGAGAGGGAGAGGAACAGAGTACGAACGTGTCATTTTTTGATGTCTTCGAAAAAAGAAGCATTCGTCAACGTCCCCTTTTTCCAAGATTCCTCCCCCTTTCCCTCCCTCCCTCCCTCCCTCCCTCCCTCCCTCCCACACACACACATACTGGACTAGGCATTTCGTGCTGTTCTTACGTTGCAACACGAGAGTATATATAAAATTCATTCATATTTTTTTTTACTTATTTTCCCGAAATGCACAAATTCGTGGATTATGGTATCGTAGATTTCGGACGATAGAAATCTGGTTGTGCCAAAAATTACGCCGGTAAAGTTATTTTAATTAGTTATAAAGCAATTAAATGCAAAGGTGTAAGCGAGCTGGACAACAATGATGAAAATCATACACCAAGCGGACATTTTCGGTCGCGCACCAGTCACCTAGCTGTGTTTGCAGATTTGTGTTTGTTCTTTGTCCCCTTGTTCCCCTTCCCCGGGAATTTTCATCATCAAAGTTATTTTAACTTCTTTTTTAAGAGTTAAGTGTCACACCAACAAACGCTAAATATTAAAAAAAAAAAATAAAAAAAAATTACAGGGTTTTTGGCGTTTCCGCCAAAGACGCGGCGCGCTCGTGCAGTGCAATAATTGTGCAGGGCCGCATGCTCGCCCTTGTAGCATCGGCTGCGCCTGATCTTAAGGTCACAGGGCATGCATTTTAGGCCATGTTGAGGAACATTTTTACCATTGTCTATTAGGAGTATATTTGTCATATATATATATATATATAATTTTGTTCGAATTTTTGTTCTACTAAACTAGGATTATTTAAACTAGTTGAAAACAATTTTTTTTTTCATATTTTTTTATAGTTTAGTATTGAAAATTTTGCTTTCTTGGTGTATTAAAAATGTATAACACAAAAACTGTTGGGTGCATATTTTCAATTCCAGTTGAGTACCTTTCAACAACTATGTAGGCGAAAGGAATAAAAATCAGCCTTCTATAATGGCAGGCTAAGAAAATAAAGGTTCATATGTACCGAAAAAACAACAACAACAACTGAAGAGGTTCGGCTTACTTGCCGAACCTCTTCAGTGACCTGCGCTCAACTTCCATCAGCCACTTGATAGTGTTCTACCCAGAGTTCAATCCACAGGACTTCAAAATATTGGCTCGTGCGATGCTTCCACCATTGAATGAATGGACGGCACCCAATGTCGCCATTTTGTCGTTACAAAAGTACGAGCGCCTAAAAATACCCTCGTAAAAAATAAAAATAAAAAATGAGCACGTTTTCTTTTTTTAATGTTTTGATAAAAAAAAAAAAAAAGCTATGCAATATTGTCAGATAGTTTTAAAGACGTAGCTCATTCCGAACATGCTTTAAAATCTGGTGTTGATTTTTCTTTTTAAGTTTCTTGATAACCAGGGGGCGTATCACCCCCACCTGCTTTCGGAAAAAGTGATTTTCAGCCCCAAATATGACTTTCAAAAAACAGAGTGACAATAAAAATGTGCAGAAAAAAAAAACTTTTCAGGGTCGACGCGAGGGATCGAGCATTAATCTAGACGAGACAAGGCCGAGATATCTTCGAAGTGAATC
Source organism: Ixodes scapularis (assembly GCF_016920785.2). NCBI lineage: Eukaryota > Metazoa > Arthropoda > Arachnida > Ixodida > Ixodidae > Ixodes > Ixodes scapularis. The sequence continues at coordinate 26,509,171 of NW_024609837.1, forward strand.
CCGAAATAGATCCGTAATCGTATGCGTTCTATTTTTATATCATATGAAAAGAAAAAAAGCAAGGAAGAAGAAAAACAAAAGAAGATAAAACTATCGTACAGCGTCCTGCGAACAGCCACACGACTTTTTGCCAGGATAAGAGTTACGAATAAAAGAGCGATACTGGCGACTTCATATTCAACATGCAGGGATATGGTAGGACGTATGCAACGCAAACGGTACGACGGATTTTGATATTGAACTAATGTCGGATCTTCGCCGGACACCTCGTATCGCGTCCTCAAAATACGTGAGCGTCTGCGAGCAATGACGAGGTGGAAGCATCCACCAAAACACGGGACTCTGACGTCACGCTGATGCGGTGGCGCTGTCGTCGGCGCAGAGCCATGGCAAACTTGTGACGTCACAAATCTAGATTTGTGACGTCACCGAGAGGAGGCCAGGGCGACTCGTGATGTGACTGGCTGAACACGACTCCCAGGCCGAACGCAGATGCAGCAGCACTGGCGCGCAACCTGCGACCCGCGCTGGCGCCTTCGGCCGGTGACGTCACGAATCCCTCACTACGGCCTACTGTTTTCTAGGAGGTGGTGCTCGCTCCTGCGTGCTGATTCCAGTCGCAAACACCTTCTATAACTAATTGGCTTATATGTGTATATATAAAAAGAGGAAGGATGTGGGAAACCTACAATGCGTGGAAGACCTCCCGACCACATAAGTGTGTCACCATTTTTTTTCTCAATTTTTTTTTGCGTGTAGGGTTGCTGTTTACTTGCTTACGTCGTGGTTACGTATCGTAATAATTAGTGCTAACGTGATCCTTACGGCATATGAGAATGCGTAATCTAGTCAAGATTCCGTAATTACCTTGCATGCTCTCTTGCTGTTTATACATTTTGTTAGCTTTTTTTTTGTTTTCAGTTTTACCTTTGCTTTTTCGGGCCCCTTTACCGTAAATTTTCATTTTATTGCTTTCAAATGGATCTGCCACTAACCCTTGGCTTGGGGGTTGTATGCTTCTACTATATATTACCACGTTGAATAAAACAAAAAAAGAGTCGTAGAAAAAACAAATCGCGATTAATACATTAAGAAATACGGTACTCCTTTATTTATTTTCCCCCAAGATGTCTCAAGCTTCGTGCGATGTAGTACCAGTGCAGTTCTCTGGAACGCGTCTCCGACAAAGAGTGTTTAGCGTCCTATTCCGCCCGTGCATTTAAAGTTGGTCCCGAAAGTGCTAACAAATGACGTCACAAAAGCCCGAGTGCCGCGCTGTCGGACGTCGTGACCCTGGCGGTTGGTCGACGAAATGCTGGCTAAGAAAAGCACGAACGAACGCGAGTGTCGCTGTCGTCGCGGCGTCCCAACTCCTGGCTGCGGGAGTTTCCGTGGGCTGTCAAGCTGGAGAGAGAGCGACCTGCAGCCACAGAACAGGCGTCTGCCACTTCAACCACCGCTGTTGTGACGCCGCCAGGATCGCGGCCATCGACATTGTGACACTTGTATGACGTCATCAAACAAAACATTAAAAAAAAACGTTTTTTTTTTACGCGATTTAAAACACACCTTAGTCGGAGACGTGTTTTAGGCAGCATAGTAGTGTTATATGGAACGGCATTCCAAGAAACAACGTTCTTGAAAGTCGTTTTCTTTTTTTCACGATGAACGTAGGAACACAGCCGTCTCATTTTGTGTCGGTGGAACTGTAGCGGGAACTCGTTGCGTTTTTGAGAGAACGAAACGTAGAACGGCGTTCCTCTTTGCAATTTCACCCAAATTTACTCACCAATTTTTTTTTTTTTTTTTTTTTTTTTTAATGAACGATTATTTTTAGACATACGTCTTCAAGGGACGGGGTAAGTGTCCGACAGGTAGTCGAAAACAGAAAACAAAGACCTGGAACAAAATGTGAGCGTGGCGACTCGACACGATATAGTAGTTCGACGTGGATATATTTTTTCACTCGCTCGCTTTATTTTATCTACGGATTATCCGGCGCAACGTTTCATGAAAATACGTAAACGTTAACGTAACGGCCCGTTCCAAACCTTAGAAACATACACCGAGAACGCGCTCCCCTCTAACCACCGGAACACGTGCAACGGGAACTCGTTCCAAGATTAAGAAGGACCGCGAGACACCGAGTTTTCGTTCCTCTTTAGGTGAAGGGAAACGCGTCAAAACATTGCGCTGTACTGCAAGCATAACTGCACACGCGAACGAAAGTGTGTGTGTGTGCCTGCGCTGCTCGTTGTTGGAGTGCGTGGATGCTGCCGCCGCCCTATAATGCCCGGTGTGTGGCGATGCGGCCAGGCGGTTTTCTCTCCGAGATGTGGGTCATCGGTCCCCGCGAGAGGCGCTTTGAAGAAGAAGGTGAACAGCCGACGGGACCCGATTCTGCCCGATGGGAAGGTCCGACACAACAACAACACTATACGAGCTATGCTACTACTACTCAGACCCCCGAGTCACACCACCCTTGTTTGACTGACAACATTGCCATGTACCGCCTTGCTTTTTTTTTTTTTTTTTTCATACAAAAGACAGGGTGTTTGCTGCGGTTGCAATGACAGAATTACCTCGAGACAAGCCACTCCAAGCCTGTTCGAAGAAGCTTCGTTCGAAGATGTCTGGAGTCTGTCTTTTGTATTATGTATCGGCAGAGTGGCGGTGGCTTTACAGTAGTGTTAGTACCATATTGAGGGAAAAAAAAAGAAAAAAATCATATGCACCTAAACGACTCATATCCCATAATACGATGCCCTTAGAAAACTATCCACTCAATTCCTTCGGAATTTCCATAGAAAATAGTGTATAGAGGCTCTAAATATTCTACAGAAAATGTACCCACTGTCTATAACTTTCTTTTATTTTATTTTTTGTAGATTTCCTATAGATTTTGGGGTGTAGAGATTGGAAAGAAATTGTGTAGACATGGCAGAAAAAAACAGAGAGAGTCTAACAATATCTGGATAACCTTTCTATAAACAACTAGGCAGATAAAAAAAAAAATTGAACATTAATTTTAGGTTTGTCACAATACATCCGAGCAAACGCGAACCCGCCACCTGTTTTGTGCACATACACAAACATCACAAATACACACACTACGGAACACTAATAAAAGTAGTAACTCAGTAGTTAGGGAGTGTTCCACAATACGCGAACAACTTACATTAGGGGGAGATTATACGCAGCCAGCGGGACCTTCGCAGCGACTTAGGCTTCGACGGCCCGCGGCTGAGCCCTGCTTCTTCCCGGTCGGCGGGCCCCCCCTTTGATGACTTGCAGCTGCGAGCCAGACGCTCTGGCGGCGGAGGGGGCCCGCTGAAGAGGAGCCGGGGGGAAGTGGGGAGACAGGTTTCGGGACGGGACGGCTTAGGCGAGTGTCTGTGTGTGTGGGGGGATATGAGTGCGTGGGTCAGTGGAACGAAGGAACTCGAAGGGACAAGATCGCGGCGACGCTAACCGGAACAATGACTGTATATACGTGTATTTTTGTAATCGAGTTAATGTAATATAGTTGTTTTTTTTTGTTTATTTGTGAATTCTTTTAACCGCGCACAGCTTCTGCCACAGAAACTATGGTGCCGAAACCCGGGAAAGAACATCGAACGAGGTGAGCGGTTTTGATCTTTGTAACCGCCTCACTTTAACGCTGTGAAAGAGCTGGGTGCGTGTTCGTGAACGGCAAACGATGGAGCGGCTTAAAGGAAAACGTGGTGTCAAACGGGAGCAAACCACAAGGCTCATCAGCGAGGCGTCAGCGGGACTGGAGACAGCGGATCTGGCCACGGTGACTGCCTGGCGAGAACGAATCAGCGCATGCAACCAGACGCTTCGGTCTCTAAATGCAGAGATCGAGGACCAAGTGCCGCTGGAGGATCTCGTCGCGGAATACACGACTGTATCCGAATACGACGACGACGCCACCCGAGTTCTAGCGCTGCTGGGCTGCAAGATTGCATCGCTACAACAAAAGGAACTGCCAACGCCGGCGCCTTTGAACGAGAACACATCGGCGACAACTTCAGTACCTCCTTCCAACAGGACAAGCGGAGTGAAGCTCCCGAAGTTGCGACTCCTGACCTTTGACGGGGATATCAGCGGTTGGCAGAGCTTTTGGGAACAGTTCAGTGGTGCTGTTCACAGCAACGACAGCATCACACGATCGGAAAAGTTCCACTACCTTCGCACACTCGTCACCGGACCAGCTGCTGCCGCAATCGCAGGACTTCAGGCCACGGAGGCCTGCTACGACGATGCCATCCACATCCTGACGCAGCGGTTCGGCGACAAGCGAAGAATTGAGCAAGACCACCTGGCGAAGCTTCGATCTCTGCCGCCGGTGGCCTCCGCGAAGGACACAAGGGGACTGAGGAGGATCTACGACCATGTGCAGACCAACATCCGAGGGCTAAGAGGTCTCGGCGTGGGATCGTCGACTTACTGCTCAATGATGTCAGACATTCTTCTCAGGGCCCTGCCGAAAGAGATTGTGCTGGACTACCACAGGTGGCAGTCGGGCAACACCGCCTACAGGGCGTCCGGAACGTCGGAGAGAGATCCAACGTCGCCGAATGCAACAGGACAAGACGCCGGCCGCTCGATCGACTCGCTCTCCTCTGCACGGATCTGTCCCTCGCCGTTGCAATCCGCCGAGGCCGAAGGTGAGCTCGCCGAGATTCTTGGGTTTCTTCGTGTCGAGGTCGAGAGCAGAGAGAGAGCCGGGGTCGTGGCCGAGCGGTATGACCCACCGCGGAAGACTGGGATCGATGGATCAAGAATGCCAGCTGCGGCACTGTTGCACACAAGCATCGCTGGCCAGTGCTTCTTTTGCGGTTCAACCAACCATTCAGCAGAGTTATGCACTTGCGATCTTCAACTCGACCTAAAGAAGAGAAAGCTGGCGGAGGGATCTCGGTGCTTCAGATGCACAATGGGGGGGCACCGAGCAAGGGATTGTCGTCAGAAACTGTCATGCGCGGGATGTTCCGGTAGGCATGCTACATCAATGTGCGACCCTGACTGGAAGCCTGCGCAAAGGAAACCGGATGCAGACGCCCCTCTGACTAGCGTCCAAAACGCTATCGCCGAACGTAAGGAAGTCCCATTGGATTCAGAGGTCCTTCTGCAGACTTTCCGGGCCTGGGCGGTAGAGGGGAAACGACGCGGCTACATGCGAGCCATCATAGACGGAGGCAGCCAACGTACTTTCATCCGAGAGGATGTTTCGCGCAAGCTCGGCCTCAAGGTTCTAGGAGAAACCAGTCTCCGACTGAATACGTTTGGCCACTGCTCGACACGAGCACAACGACGACGACTGGTCGAGGTACGACTGCGCAGTCAGTACGGCCAAGAAGAATGCGTTGTCGAGGCTGTCGAGGTACCCTTCATTTGCAAGGACGTCGTTCGGGTACCCGCCGACCACGTGTTTGTTCGCCGAGTGGAGGAAGACGGACGCCGTATTGCGGATGCGCTCCTGTTTCCTGGAGTTCCGGCGGAGGAAGGCATATCTTTGCTAGTCGGATCCGATCAGCTGTGGAGGGTCACCGGAGACCAAGTGCTGCGGTGCGAAGAAAATCAAAAACTGGTTGCCATCAGCACCATTTTTGGGTGGACCTTTCAGGGCCCCGTGTCCCACCACAGCTCTCTCAGCGGCAACGCCAACAGCATGGTATGCGTTTTGAGGGTCGGACCCGCGGACAGAGAGGACATCGGAGACGTGCTGCGCGGTTTTTGGGAGCTGGAAAGCATCGGCATCGTTGATCGGCCATGCAGCAAGACAGAGGAGCACAACGAGGTACTGACCAAGTTCAATGAAACAATCAAGAAAGTTGATGGACGGAACGAATTAGGTTTGCCATGGAAAGCCAGCACCGGAAACCTGAAAGACAACCGTACGATGGCGTTGAAACGTCTCGGGGGTTTGACGAAAAGACTTTCACGGAATGAGTCCCTCTCGATTGAGTACGACAACGCCATCGGCAGCTACATAACAGCAGGACACACAGAAAGGGTTCCAACGGACTCTACCGGCGCCGAGTCGGCACGCTCCCGGACCTACTACATGCCGCACCAGCCGGTCATTGGGAACGAATCGGAGACGACGAAACTCCGGGTAGTCTTCGATGCTTCTTCACATCTACCTGGAGCTACGTCACTTAACGACCACACGGACAAGGGTCCGAACCAGAACGCTGACCTCGTCGGGATTTTAGTGCGCTTTCGTATGCACCCGATGGCCGTGACGGCGGCAGACATAGAAAAGGCATTTTTACAGACCGGTGTCCGACCACAAGACAGCGACGCACTCCGCTTCCTATGGGCTCAGAGAGATCCGGTGACAGAGAGTTCTGAATTACGCGTCAAGGAATGGAGGATGACTAGAGTGCCGTTTGGGACTCCCGCCAGCCCTTTTCCGCTTACCGCCACGCTTGTGAATCACCTGAACGGTGTAAATGGGGACCTGAAATCTACTGCAGAGCTGCTTCGAAAGTCTTTTTACGCGGACGACTTTCTGGTTGGAGCCCCGACGATCGAAAAAGCAGCGCTACTACAGGACCAAGCCAACCGAATATTGGAAGATGCAGGGATGAAACTCCGTAAATGGTCACCCAACGCTACAAAGCTGCAAAATTCGTTTGACGGGGGATCAACGACATCCGCCGTTTCCGAGCCGAAGGGAGTGCTTGGGTCGCTACGGCGACGGGACAAGGACACTCTGGCTGTTCCCATTGAAAAGGTGCTTAACTTTGCTACGGGCAGGCGACCGACAACCTTGCCGTCAAAAAGCCTGGACAGAACAGAAGAGTCAACAAAGGGTGAGCTCTCCAGACGTTGGCGGCATCGTCACAAAGTAATGGACAGTTTTGGAGAAGGTGAAAGGAAGAAAGAGTATCTGCTGCAATTACGCTCAGCGCACCAATCGACAGAGACGCAGATCAACAGCCTGAAAGACGGAGATGTGGTCTTGGTGCACGAGGAAAAAGGCGCCGCGAATACAGTGGAGAGTGGGGCGAATTGAGGGGGTGCAAAGGGGACGGTCATGTGCGCTCGTGTTTGGTGCGCCTTCCCAACGGAATGATCGTTAGGCGTCCAGTGCAACTGCTGTACACGCTGGAACTCGCCACGTGAAAAGTGACAGGCTCTGCTCGTTCCGCGGGGCGGGAGTGTGTTCCACAATACGCGAACAACTTACATTAGGGGGAGATTATACGCAGCCAGCGGGACCTTCGCAGCGACTTAGGCTTCGACGGCCCGCGGCTGAGCCCTGCTTCTTCCCGGTCGGCGGGCCCCCCCTTTGATGACTTGCAGCTGCGAGCCAGACGCTCTGGCGGCGGAGGGGGCCCGCTGAAGAGGAGCCGGGGGGAAGTGGGGAGACAGGTTTCGGGACGGGACGGCTTAGGCGAGTGTCTGTGTGTGTGGGGGGATATGAGTGCGTGGGTCAGTGGAACGAAGGAACTCGAAGGGACAAGATCGCGGCGACGCTAACCGGAACAATGACTGTATATACGTGTATTTTTGTAATCGAGTTAATGTAATATAGTTGTTTTTTTTTGTTTATTTGTGAATTCTTTTAACCGCGCACAGCTTCTGTCACAGGGAGTGCTCCATGGCCGTATATACCCCACACTTGAAAGGCAATCATTAGAACGAGGACCACCCCAGAAGATACAAAGACTACAAGTACGCTGCTTATTTCTCCCCAATAATTTATACGAAATGTGACTTCTAAGGGCTGCGGAACAGTATCTCCAACAATAAAGCATTGCAAAAAGCGATAATTACTTAACAAATTCGAAAAAAAAGTCCCCATAACGAGGTTCTAACTGGGCGTGATGTCGCTTCTCCGCACTGCATCTTATTATTCTATCGAGTGAAGGTCTATAGGATTCCATAGTAATATGATGACAGAAAGCCTATTGAGGCGTGTGTGATAGAAATTCTATAGCATTTCTATCGTCCGTACTTTATAGAATTCGGTTGAAAGCATATAGAAAATCTATCAAAAATTGTTGGTACGATGTAAATGGGTAGGAAAATGAAAGGGTCGTTAAAATGTAAATAAAATTTCTATAAACTGCTGAAAAAAAATTTTTTTTTTGGTAAGGGTGCGGAGGACCTTTACGAGAAAATATGAAATTTTGAATTTTTTATGAGCGAAATTACACTTTAAATGGTTTAAGAAATTATACCTTTCCTTGTACACGCATTGTAATCATAAGACACAAAACATTGTCGGTGCTGTTCTCCAAATCTATTTAATTAAAATATACATGATTGTAAAATTATTAAAAACAGGTGCAGAAAACAACAGCATTCATGTGCCATCGGAGAGAGAGAAAGTGGCAGACAACCTTAGTTGATATTCGCAAACTAATCTATAAAGAAATACCGAAGACACGGATTTGTGCGACGATAACCTGTTGCACCTCGTTAATCGGGAAAACGAATGCAGGGTAAAAACAAGGATTGTGGAGCCACTACGCGCTGATCTTTACGAACTCAGGTGCGGCTGCCTGTCCGCAAGCAGGTGCGAAAGGTGGCAGCACTGTTTTGTGTGCGACGTATCCACAGCAAGCGCCTCTCGGCAAACTGGTGGTGCTAATTAACGACACCCCTGTACAAATGGAGCAGAGTCGAGTAAGAGCGGACTCTCGCGGTACCTGCTTTGTCGGTCATTCACTCAATTCATGAGTGAAATAACTTTACGTCGTTCTTAAAGTTAACTGTATTTCAATAAAACAGTAGGAAGTCCAGCAGGTCGAAAAGGGTAACCAAGAAAAAGCATAAGAAGGCCTTCTTTCCTGCTTAAGTGACAGGGTAACAAAGAACCTTCAGCGGCACCGAAGGCCGAAACGGTTGCACAGTTGAATCGGTCACCGTTGAAGGTAAATTGGTTGCACCGGTTCTGAAACTTGACCCATGAGCCATGTGCTCAAGGTCGTTAGAACATGTCAAAATGGAATTCGAAATCTCCAAACTTAAGTTTAAGGTGGTGAATCCGGCCCATAGGTTATGTGAAAGCAGAGCTGGAAATTCATAAAGCTAGATGGAAAAAGAAGACCGGTTGCGCTAAAATTAGTATGACATAATACAAAAGAAAACAGAAGAAAGGAAGTGTAAGTGGTTAGCAGAAATCCGGCAGAGAGAAGTGGTTAGAAGAAGGAACAAAAAACAGTTTTAGATTTCGCGTTGGTCACGCCATTATCACCTGAGGCGAAGGGACTACACGTGCCAAGAGGCTACAAGACAGACTGGGCGACGCAATTATCGACAGATATGTCCGGACCGCCTGTTTGCAAGTACTGCCTCTGGGAGCCGCCATCTTGCTACTAATGAAGGTAGATTGTCTGATAGTCAAGCACTGATTGCTGAGGATATATACCCACGGTTTCCAGACTGGCACCCAAACAAAGCGTTTTCCATCCACGGTGGCCAGACTAGCTCTCGAAGAACCGCTGCTTGCACACGCCTATAGTGTCTCTCAGAATTCGCCATACTTACCGCTAAATTGACAGGGCGGTGGAAGATACGTGCTCGCCGGACCGATCAATGAATGGCCCGCCTCTCATCGCCTGACTCCGCCGTCTGCGAATGAGTACGCGTGGACAGTGAGATCACGTGGTGCAAGACAGAATGGTTCAACGGGCACGTAGCTTCCAACGACCTGTCCGCTTAGCAGCGAGTATAGTAACAAGTCCCTTAAAGACGCTATATTTTTTTATCATGAAACCAAGTAACACTAATTACTCGGCGCTCAGATTTTAGCGGGCACAAGAGGGGGATTTAAACGCGTTAAAATGGCACTACAAATACGGTCACTGTTCCGTTTTACGCGAAAACTTGCGATCCCCGCGCCAAGGCATTCGGTTTATAAAGACAGCACTTGCTCACTTAATTTTTTTAACAGCACATTTGTGCCAAGGACACCGGACAAAAGTTTCCCTTGTGAGGCATGACTGAGTCCGGTGCCCCTACACGTGTGCAGGACATGGTTGGATTATGTACGTTCGGTTAGCGCGAAGGTTCGCTTACTGCGAACGTTCGCATGTTACGAACATTCGCTTAGTACGAAATTCGGTTTACACAGCGTCGAAGAAGATGCAACAAGTTTTAGGAACTCGTACCTTTAATTACAGTTGATCCCTGGATATAGTGCGGATACATTAACCCGAGCTCTCCAAGTGGTGGTCAAGTGAACCGTTCCCCTTCGTTCACCGGCGCTGTCAAACCTCTCTTCAGCAGCGATTCAATTACCGACTACTAAATTCGACGTCGCAACCACCCACCCACCGGCACACGACGCAACCGGACCGCCTGTTTCTGTAAAAAAGAAAAAAAAAAACTGTTTCGAAAGACGACGGGAAAATGCGAACAAAGTATAAAAGAAAAGAGTCCGCTACCGACGGTTGCGAGCACGACGCAACGAACAAGACGAAAAACAAAAGAGCGAAAGAAGCAGCCAATGACGTAACAGAAAGGCGGTGACGTCACCACCTGCGCGCGTCGCTGTTGCTAGGATACGCTCACCACGTGAAAGACGGACAAACGCGAGGGAGAGGAGGAGGAGAAGGAAACCTCGGGAAAGCCGCGGGTCGGTTGTGTCGCCATATTGGCTCTCGGAGAAACCCGAAAAAAGGAAAATAGGGAAAAGAACGCGCGTCTGTTTCGTCGTGACTCGGGAACCAATTTTATCTGACTGAGCCGCTCACTGAGGGTGCGAACGGTACTGACGGGGTAAGAACGGCCGGCCTACGAGACGCCAAAGCGTTATCGAAGGGGTTCGAGACGGGACAACGGAAACCCCTTCCATGCCGTTTTCATCGTCCGAAAGCGTCGCAGGAGTCGGCACGATTGGCCGAACGAAGAGGTCATAAGAACGTTGTCAGACTGTCAACTCCGATGGGCTCCCAGCTTCCACCATGTTTTACACACACACACACACACACACACACACACACACACACACACACACACACACACACACACACACACACACACACACAAACACACACACACACACCATCGAACTTGCCGTGGCAACTGATGATAAGTTGCCAAGACCACTACTCGTGACGTCACGGCGAGGCGGCAAAACCTGGTTGTCACGTCAAGGATGGAAACCGAAACATCTGGGTGCAAACAGCTGCCTTCTCTAATGGTCGGCTTTTGAAATTGGGTAAACAAAAGTGCGAGTAGAGGTTCACATGTGAGGATCAATACGTAACACGAAGGTGGCAAAAGCTGGCTGGAGGAACGCATCTCGTAAAAGGCTCAGAACGACAGACGACGTTTCGATAAGAAACTTGGATAAGAGGCTTCACTAAGCGATAAGAGACAACGAAGTCTCTCGGCTAAACGTCGGTTGTCCCTCTGAAGCTTCGAGGATCGTTTCAAGTTCAAGGGTTCCTCTACGAGAGCGGAGCCCGTTCAGGATAACGTGTTTGTGAAATGTGAAAGTGTGTAGAAAAGATACGTTTTTTTGTTGAAAAGTGTGCACCACCTTGTTTGCGCACGCACCCTGGACGTATATAGAAAGGAGGGCCAGGTCGGCGTTCGACATGAAAGCGGCTCAGGTCGTGTCGAAAACGAATGCCGTGTCAGCGCTCGGCGAGAACTCGGATCCAGTCACACGCTTCGTGCTCCAAGGATGGGTGGATGGAAGGATGCTAACGGCTGTACCCTTTATAACGGGCGGTAGCTTGCGCCACCTAGCCTAGAAATTAAAAACCAAAAGTATAATTCCTTAAGAAATGACGACCGCCAATGTTGCTTGATCCAGTTTTTGAAAAAGGTCTAATGTCAACGGTGGAAGTTAAAAAAAAGAAGTGTTGGAGAAATTCGCACGAAATATAGAGGGACTGCGTGGTCGCAAGACAAGGCAAAACACACGTGGCTCGTAGCCATTGTTTAAGATTTTCGATTAAAATACATTTGTCCGGACGCCAGCAGGTGCAACTACAAACCCGGCATGCTCCTTTGTGTTCCAATAATTTTACGAAAATGATTAAAGTAATCGAAAGTTGAAACTAGCTAGGCTTCTCTTGTAATTCACCGAGCAATTCGGTGATACGAGGATTTAAAGAACAACCGGTAACGATAAAGAATCCACGTGATGTCATCCCGGCGACTTGTCTCAACTAAATATCGGATCATATCAGAAGCGTCTGTCGGTGACTCTTCGGCTAAATTTCAAAAGCCGTACGATATTTTTTGGAAGCGCAAGCAAGTACGCTTGAACATGCACATTTTTCAAAAGACAGGGGGGTGTTACATATGTTAGAACATTTACTCGACACTGCAACTCTTATTCGAGCGTTTACTTTCCTTTCTTTTTAAAACACAGCTCAAATTAGCAATAGGTAGGCACACAAATATTGTGACTTCGGTTTATAGAACACCACTAAAAATATGATATCAATTTTTTACCAAATTCTGAACACGGTTCCTGTACATCCTTGTCTGAAAAAAGACCCGATAAGTGTATGAACACTCCTAATTGTCACAGTTTGTCAGTGTGGGGCGCACCCCGTATGGTTCTAACGCAATGTATGCCCATGGCTTGAACGAGACGTCATTACCCAGTGGTCATTTTAGATCAATCTACTTGTCCCTTAAAAAAAAAAAAAGAAGAAAAACTAATTTGGTGATGCGAAATGTTTGCTCCAGAACGTACGCTCAGCAGTAAGCAAGGCCACTGCAATGGTTGCTGATGTGAGGTCATACAAGCCGTGTAGTATAATTTACGACCAACGATAAATTAAAATATATAAATAAACGCAATCGATACTGAATTTGAATGGTTCCACGAGAAAAGCAAACGTCGGACGCGTCGAATGATGACGTGGCCGATCAATTGGCACGCGGCTAATGAATGCCTACGTGACTACTTAAAATGCACCCAAGAAAAACGAGGCATGTAGACAACCGCACTTTGCGAGCTGTTCCTCGGCGTTTACTACCGCTCCCCTTCGGCACAGAACGCTGGTGGTACCTAGCCTCATGGACGCGTGCACATCTTCCCTGGCCCGCCAGCTGTTTGGGCGCACGGCAAAAACATGATTGATTCATTGATGGATTAATTGACCGGGTGAAGGTCGTATTTTGAACGATACGCGATAAACCGAGATATTGCCGCAATTCATTCGAAGTCATCGCTGCTTCAACCGGAACCCAAAGTCCAAATCCTTGTCAGCTAAAAAAAGAAAATTCGAAGAAAAAACGGCTTCGATAAAGCGTTCCTAATCGATGCAGAATTGTGTACCAATTGCATCTCCAAATGTTGACACACCACATGCAAAGAAAAAAAAAAAAAGATTATATTTTTATTTAGTTTGAAGGACCTAATACACAAATAAAATCACAAAAAAAGATAAAGAAGTAAAGACAGCAATGACCTAGCGACGCCAAGTAAAAGTCAGGTCAGCGAAAGCGAAAGTTAACGTGTCGTGGAAGGTAGTGCCTCGTAATGGCAGAAAAACAACAACAATAAGCTCAAACGCGGAGGAGGTTTAAAACTACGTATGGCTTACACGAAACGCAGACGCGGCGACAGCGAGACGATTTGGCAAAGGTCAACTCTTCGGCCAATCGCCTTCTCCCATCACACCCTCTCCACAGCTGACCCGAACTACCGCAGCCGCTGCCGCAACAAGCAGACGACAGTACGCATGCAGACCACGTCCCGACGCCATACTTATTCGTTCTCGCCCTCAAGTTGACAGCGCGGTGCAAGCTCGTACGTCAACCTCTCGTCACATGATCTCGACGCTCCCGCCCCTGCGCGTAGAGTACGGAGTCACACGACGAGAGAGCAGACCGTTGATTGGCCCGTCGAGCGCGTAGCTTCCACTGCACTGTCAACTTAGGCGGTGAACGGAGGAGCCCCCGAACGGCGACCACCTACAGATGCAGACGAAGACTTTTGCACGAACAAGATGGCCACCATTGCACGCATACGCGCGCGGGCAACAATCGCGGTAATAAAAGGAAAGGGAGGAGGGGGACGCGGGCGGCCTGAAATGAAACAAAAATAATAAAGAAAGAGGGCGAGGAGGAAAGGGACAATGCATCAGCAGAGTAGGGGGGACGACAGAAAAAAAAAATAAAAAAATAAATCTGGGTCAGGTGGTCAAGTTGGAGTCTCTTCGAGACAAGCGAGCCACACACACACGTGCTCGAAAAAAAAAAAATATGATGCAAAGACGTCGCGAAAAGAAATAGAAACCGAAATAAAAGCGTGAAGACACGATATCGTTCTGGAAGAAATGAATAAAATAAGGAGAAAGAGGCGGAACGGTAACGAAGGAGGTGTGTTGTGTGGAAGCGCAACTCGGAACGTTATGGGTGTGATGGGCATAAAGGACGCGACTCGGCACAAACGCGACGAGAACTTGTTTTGAGTCACCCTAGACTCGATTGAGTGAGTGGCATCGAGGTCGAAAGTCCCGGCTAGGAATCCTTTTGTTGGATAATTCAAATCTCTCGAGTCGATAAAAAAAAGTCATGCCGGATCAAAATGAATTGTTCCGCGGCGAACAGGGGCAAAAGGTAGGAACAACAGCCGACACGATAGTGTCTGTATTGGTGCTTGTACCGTTTTTATGTAAAATGTCTATTATAGCCCCCCCCCCCCCCCCCCCCTTACGCAAGCCGGCGAAATACATTAAACAAAATGGCGGAATGGCCTCACGGGGAAACATGCACACTGTGCAACTCTGTTAGCTCGATACAAGCCATGTTCGGTTTTTTCCGTTCCTTCTCTTATATTTTGAATGCTGTTACCGAAAGTTCAGGTATGGTGGAAACACAGTAAAATTTATACTGCTCAGCATACCGTTTACTGCTCACTTTTATGACCACGTATACCGTTCAGTCATACATTCATTCATCATTTTTTTAAAGCGCCCATGGGGTTTTAGATCAGAGTAGGCTAATAAAACACAACCAATTCAAAACAGTAAACATATAAAGAGACAAGAACAAAAAATACAGAGCTTGCTATGTGTTTAAGGAAGCTGCAAGTGCTGCTCTGAAGCTAAATGGTTAACGAATGCTGTATATACAATGTTATCAGGAAGGGAATTCCATTCAGAAATGGATAATTGAACAGGAAAGAAGTTTGTTCTTGGTGTAACTGATTTTTTTTTTTTTTAATTGTTAGTGTATGGTGATCTGTGGAATGACGCCGGACAATACAAATTTCTCACTTTAATACAATGTGTCAAGAAATAGAGGCAAATCTGGATAGTTTTCTTCCCCGCGAGAAGAGCAATACCGAGTTCGTTCTTCAGTTTTGCGACGTTCGTGCGTGTGTAGCATTGCTGGGAAACTGGCATTGCACAAACAGCGCCCCTCCTTACTGTCTCTCGCAGACACCAGTGCGAAAAAGCCGCCACGGAGCTCTATCAGAAAAAGGCGCAATTTTCGAAAGTGAGCTCTTCGTTTCCTCGACATTTAAAATAAAATGCAACGCTCTAGAAAAATGCGCAAGTGTTTACATAGCGTACTTTGACGTCCGACATGGATGCCATCCACCCGTCGACCCATGGGCTCGCGTCTGCTTTGGCGAGGAGCCATCAGTCATCCAGGTAAGCGTTCGCGTCTGCGCGGTTTTCAATGTATTATTCGGTGCTCGCGCCTTTCTTGGTGTGTTTTTTGGCAGTAACTGTGGATGGTATTCAAACCACATGCGTTTATTTTTATTTATTTATTTATTATTATTATTTTTTTTTTTTAGAAAGGGGGGGGGGGGGGGGGGGTTGACGAACGGCGACGGACACGCTAGTACAACTCAGAAACAAACGCCAGACGGCATGGGGTTGTACTTCCTGATTTCCAGAGATTTTGCAGGCATATGCCAGCGCTCCTGTGCGCCACTTTTTTTAAGTCGATATTTAAGTCATGAAAATACACTGCTGGACACTGTAAGCGCGAACAAGCGAAAGCCGGTTTTACCCGTTAAATTACTAAAATAAAATGGCTCCCATAAAATGGCGCCCGTCAATCTGTCTGAGCAAAAATGCACAAAAAGCGCCGACGTCGTGTTCGTACTAAAAGTGTCGCGCACTGTATAGAATGGTACGGTCCGTACGCCTCAGGAACCGTGGTATCTATACATCGGGGTGGTATACGTAACGAATATATAAACGTGTTGAACGTGTTCGTGCAATTCGTACAACATGCTCGATAAAAAAAAAACCAAAAAAAAACAACAACATAATCACCAGTTATTAGAAGGGGTTAAATTTTACCAAAGCCGTGGCTTCACTGCCGTCATCAACACAGCAATTATCATACTGAGTACCTAAAGACAACACAAAAATGCATAAAAGAGTCGTACCCTGACTAACAAAACAATTGCACCATTAGTAACTGAGACGATAATTACAGGCTAAAATTACTGCCCCGGGGGAAAAAAAAAAAACTAACGCACTTTAAGTGCACATCTTTGTTTACAGCGCCTAATGTCGTAGAAAAGAACTACATAACCGTGAACCCGACCACCGATTTTCGTGACGCTATCCGCAGAGTGCGGACAACTTGTCTACACACGCTGGCAAGTATACATGTCTCTGGGCGTCGTCACCTTGTTCGTGCGCGTACATGACCTGATAGTCAAGCTGCAGTCAAGCCTAAGCAAAGCGTGCCCACAGTCGCCCGACTGGTCTTTCCGCGAATGCATGGATGGGTGTTAACGGCGGTACACTTTATAATGGGCGGTAGCTGGCGCCGCCTATAGCCTGAAAACAAAACGCGCATTCCATCCACGACTATAAACGCGTCTGCTAGCAAACGTGCCTAGGCATACGTACTCCCAGCAGTTTACGGTTTAGGGTGAACTGTATACGGTAACTGGAACGCGTATGCCACTAGTGTGTCAAGCGTCCTATAGCTGCCCGTATACATCAAAAGCGCTCCCGAAGTAGCAACAAATGACGTCGCAAAAGCCGTTATGTATCGTTGTCGGATGATGTCGCGATCCTGTTGGTTGGGGCATGCTAGAAATCCAGGGGAAAAAATATAAGCGAGCGTAAGTTTCCCTGTCGTCGCGCAGTCTCAACTCACGGCCGCTTAAGTTTCTGTGGAATCGAGGCTGGCGAAAACATGACATTTATGTTGCGTCATCTCGACTTTTTTAGGACGCGGTAAACGACACAAGTGTCGGAGAGGCATCCCAAGGCACCATAAGGTTAACGCGAGCGAATATTATTGCGAGCTTACCTTAGATGACACCAGGCGGCGCTGTGCGCACTGTGGGTGCGCAGAGGGCGCTGGTGACACTGAGCAGTCGCCGCGAGCGCTCTTCTCGAAGGACCGGTCAATCCAACGAGTACCGGTCGCAGTTCTTTGAGGGCGAGATGTCGCAGTCACGACTATATAGAGGGACGGACGAAGTGGTCCAAGCCCCTCTTTTACTCGGCCACGGTGGATGTCAGCGGGTCCGATGCGTTCCCGTGGTGTTTCGACATCGTGTCGCTGCCGTTTCGCATCCGATCACCCGGTGGCAGTGGCGGTGTCGTGTCGGGCGATGTTAGGCCTAACGCGGCGAGTCAGCGACGTGATGACTGCGGCACTCCTGCGTACCGAAAAAAAAAAAAAAAAATCAACGTCCGAAGAAACAATTGGTGGAAAGCAGCAATACAGTAACTCCGGTAAACACTACACCAATTAAATAATAGCACACATGATAACAGATATTCCAACACTTTCGTCATGGCTATCGAAATTTTTTGTGTATAAATAAATAAATAATTTTGTGTATAAAGCGAATAAAAGTCCGGGCAAACCATATAATGAGTCCAATCATAGACTCCTATATATACTGACACAGCCTGGTAGATCACCAGGAGAAGCGGCCGCCGAAATAGAAAAAAGTGGAGCGGCAGACAACGAATGAGAGGAGAGCCACGTGACTGGCGCCCCGCTGCGGCGAGACGCCGAAACACACTTCTCCCGAGCGAAGAACTCTGTTTCGGATCCTCGCCGCTGCAAAAAGCCGTGCGCTGACGTCCAGGTTCCCCGAGAAATGGCTCTTTGGAGCTCTATGCTACCAGACCCTCGCGCTCCAAGTCGGCGACCGAGCACTCTATGACTCCGTCGACTAACTGCCAGGCGTTGTGAGTATAGAGGAGGCTAAGGTCCAATGCTTGCCTGCTGAAATCCGAGCGTTGTGCGTAGTGGAGCTGCCACATATGGCACGGCACGACCTGTTTTAGGCCGCCATATTTGCCCGATAGTGGCGACCCCTATTGGTTGCTGGAGTCGCCAACAGGGTTTACACGTTAGAAGAGTAATATGAGGTTGATTTCGTGAATGTATAGGGCGGCAGGCAGGGCAATCTAGTTGTTGCCAGACATGGGTACCACTTGGAGGATTGCAGGCAAGTAAGTGCACAGTGACGACGCAAGATGATGCAAACAGTGTTTAGTGGTCGACGGCTAGGTTTAATGGGCGCCTGGTTCGAGACATGACGGGGGAAAAAATATGAGACACATGGGAGGTAGATAGGAAAGCGGAAGGACAAGAGGGACAGTCTCAAGTGGTACTGCGTTCTAGTGTTCCTCGCCTTTGCTTTACAGCACCATGACTGTAGAAATGAACTTGGTACGGAGGGTGTTCTATTTTTAAGGCTTCACTGATTTGTAAAAAAAAAAAAAAAATAGTGAAAGCTACCCTAATGCTGTCTGTGCAGGTGAGCTACACGGCCAGGGGGACATAACATAGGGGCCAAATCGTCGAGATATGTCGGTTAACTTTTTTTTTAAATTATTGAAGACGAAGATAAAGTTCCAATCACAAATTTACTGAGGGTGATCAAAAATCACCATATAAGTAAATTTTAGAAAGTTTTCGGGCGCGGAGCGGCGTGGAGCGCAAAAGTTCCCACCTGTGCAGCAAGCACAAGGCTAGCGGTACAAAAACGCTACCGGGACGTGTTTTTTCTTACCTTATTGTCCGCGTTTTCGCACGGTCATCATCATCATCATCATCATATCGCCCGTTGCACCAGGGGAACACTTAGAGCGCCCAGGAACTTACCCCGTCCTTCAAATCTTCCTAAAATACTGATTTGGTAGCTTTAGATGACGTTCAGCACGTTTTAATTGAAACCATACGCTTGTTTTCACTAAGTAAAAAGTTAATTACCAAATTTTAGTTCATTACCCGCCTTATCGTGAGGATTAGACACCTTGATTATGTCCCCCTGGCCGTATAACTCACCTGCACAGACAGCATTAGTCTACCATTCACGGATTTTGTTTAATACATGTATTTTCGAATTAAAATCAAACATCCTGTATATCTCGCATTATTTTGCGTGCGCCTTGTGTTGCCCTACTTCGTCTATGGTCCTTGTTGTTTTCGAAGCTTTTACACTTTTCTAATCTATAGACGAACTAGCCCAATTAACCACTTTGTTGCGGGTACCCCTTTTTGAGGAGAGCCCAAGATGTCCAACTTTAGGAAGTGTGCAGGTTACGGTGACGTCCAAATTGAGGGCGGCAAGGGGGAGGGAATCCCGTTTATACGTTTTCGCACTCTACAAAATTCTCATATTTCTCACAATTCACAGCGGATTGCCATATACAGCTGAAGACTATAGCTTTCCTTCAGAACGAGCAGCAGCCAAAGAGCTTTTCAGATTTACATGATACGGAAACAGCGACGAACTGACCAAATCCACCACATCGAGAGCTTGAATGGTCTGTAATTGCCTCGTTCGCGCACTCAATGTATAATGACGTAAACAAAGCAAGGTTTCTTTGCAACGAGGCTTAGCCAGTACAGGTGCACTACATCGCTAGAATTAATGGACAGTCTATCGACGCTTTGTTGCGTTTCACTTGTATACGGGTTTGCGTCGAACGTTAAGCTGTTCGACACAAGTGGAATATCGCGCGTTCTGTCTCACCGGTAGATTAAATTTCAATTTTTAAGTCGTGGAAAGAAAAAAAAACACTTTAAACACACACACACACACACACACACACGAAGTGGAAATCGCGTGCTCGGCTAACCGGGTCGCTAACGCTCTGTGGCTTTCCTTAATCTTGAAATATTCTTGAAGATTACGTGCATGTAATTTGCAAAAAGACGTTTCCGAACAGGAAAAAAAAAAGTAGAAAGCAAAACGCGGCTTGCTACAGCTTTGCACACAACGGCCGACGTTGAAACGAGAAAGATGTAAACTCCCATTGGGGGAAAAAAAATATTGTGCAGCTAAAGTCAAATGTGAAATAGCTGCCGGGAAAGAGGGGGAGAAAAAGAAAAAGTAGAGAGGGAATAGCGAGGGAATTAGGATAATAATTTCAAGATAAATGTCGGACAAAGTCTGGTGGAATTGTGAGTGCTCGGGACATTATATCGATGGTAGCCGATATATGAAGCATAATACAATGGTATCTGTACATACAGGGTGATAAAAGTACGACATCTAGCGAGGTTGGTTGGTTGGTTGCTTCAATATTAACAGACGCATTTTCCGTGAAGTGCATCTGTGGCTTTTAAACAAACCGTTTTTTTTTTCTTTACTGGTTGGTGTCGGGGCAAACGAACATCCTTCCAGCTGGGCTCGGTAGCGACACAAAGCAGCACGCAACAAAAGCTCTACGGCTAGGCAAATTATATAACTTGCAGGCGGTTACGACACGGACGGGAAAAATAAGCCGAAGCATGCTTTCGTTTAAAATACAACAAAGAAAACATAAAATCAAGCAGTGTAGCTTTGGCCTATTCCAGCTGTTTTCCCGGTGGATTTATATCCGGCACGTAAACTATTTCAAGGCTCAGTAGCATTTGGACATTAGTCAGTCGTTCTATACTTAACTTTGTGAGAAAACAAAAAAGACAAAAAAGGTAAGCGAATACAGTGGTACATCGATCAGTTCGCGCTTGTGGCTTCCCGTCAAAACAGAAAGGGTTTGTCGTAATATAATCTCCGATATTTGCAGCCCTTTACGATTATAACATTCGAAACGCTACAGGACGTTATTATTATTATTATTATTATTATTTCCATTGCTGGAATTTAGGATCGGTACAACGTACTATATATTCAGAAGCGCGTAGTAGCTGGCAAATCACATCGCCTGCTATGTCACTCGTATAGCCTTCGGGGCAGAAAAGGATGCCACAGACGGTATACTGAATACAAGTAACCAAATTACTTCTAATCGATTAGTTTTTAGAGTAATTTTGTAATCATATTTATTACATTTAATACGAAGTAATAAAAACAATAATCCGATTACTTTTGAAAGTAGTAAAAGTATACGTAACCTTACTTCTTTTTTTTTTTCTGTTCCTTGTTTAATGACGCCCTTTATTCCTACAAGTTTTCTACGGCGGAATCCTCGAACCGAATCTCCTACGGGAGGACGATTAACCGAAATTAATAATAATAATTGGGGTTGTGGGGATATTTATACAGCGTGTAGTTGGTCTGCCATTTTAAAGTTGCGACGAGTCACACGCTGTAGATGAGCAATTTAGCCAGTGCAGTACAACCACTAGCCTGGGGTCTTTAACGTGCACCACGCAGTAGTGATACACGACCGCACGCCGGTACGATGCTCATCCACGTCGAAACGGGCAGGGGTGGGGCTCGAGCCCAGGATCCCTGGGTTCTGCAGCGCGAGCTTTCGCTCCACGCGCGTCGAGCTGGGTGTGCGCTTCAGCCCACTCGGCCACCGATCCCCCCATTAACCGAAATTCTTCAATTAAGAATAGCAGTGAACCCAGTGCACTCAGTGGTGCCCACGATGGCGCCCACTTGTAGTCTTTCTGCACGTGCGACAACCTCGGCGAAGCTCCGCGGGTGTAAAGCACGAGACGGCACGAAACGTCTCGTGTGCACTGCCGCCTGTCTCCTGTCAATTATAAAGCTAAGGCGGCGTCAGTGATGCACCGAACGCTCGGTGAGATCGATCTATTCGGTGATTATTTATTTATTTATTTATTTATTTCAATACCCTCAGGGCCCAGAGGGCATTACAGAGGGGGTGGACAAGAACAACAACAATGCAAAAACATAAAAAAGCAAAGCAAAGGCCAACAATGCACTTCTGCTAGAGAGAAGATCAGCCTAATATGTATTAGCAAAAATGATTAACTAATGCAGCTCTAAATAAATCAACTGATGATATGTTTACAAAAGATGCGGGAAGGTGGTTCCAATCGGAGGACGTTCGAGGAATGAAGGAGTCAATGTATGCCGAGGTTTTGCAAAGAGGTATGCCGACTTTGAAGCGATGATCGATGCGGGGAGAAATGAAAGATGGGCTCAGAAGTAGTTTGTCCTTCAGCGAGGCGTTAGAATGATACATTTTGAAAAACAGACATAGGCGTGATATTTTTCGTCGTAGTGAAAGAAGAGGCAGAGATAGAGTTGATTTCATAGATGATACACTAGCAGTGCGGTGATAATTGCAGAAAATGAAACGCACCGCACGATTTTGCACGGCTTCAATGTTATTCATGAGCGTCGTTTGGCCGGGATCCCAGATTGCTGCAGCATACTCGAGCTTTGAGCGAACTAGAGTTTTGTATAAAATTAGTTTGAGGGACATAGGGACTGAAGAGAAGTTTCTTCTGAGATACCCAAGCATAGAGTTAGCATTAGCGATAATGTGATCAGTATGAGCTTTCCATGACATGTTAGAAGTAATATGTACGCCAAGATATTTATAAGAAGACACAAACTGCAGAGGAGTGTTACAAATTGAGTATGACGATGGGGTCTTGATACCACGAGAGACACTCATAGCTTTACATTTATTAGTATTAAGAGACATCTGCCAAAGGTTACACCAGTCGGATACCACGCATAGGTCATCTTGGAGAAGTGTGGTATCAGAATCGTTAGTAATTTCACGGTAGATTACACAGTCGTCGGCGAATAAACAAATGGATGATGATACACACATGGGTAGGTCATTTATATAAATAAGAAACAAAAGGGGCCCTAAAACGGACCCTTGGGGAACACCAGATATAACGGGACTGAGAGAGGACTTAGCTTCATTGGTAGTAACAAATTGAGAACGATCAGAGTAAAAACATTTAATCCATGACAAAACATTCGGGTCTATCTTAAGTTTACTAAGTTTATAAAATAGGAGTTTGTGAGAAACTTTATCGAACGCTTTGCAAAAGTTATAATTTAATAATGAACAGTACGAAGTAAAGCAGGCTTCAAACCGGCAGAAAACTCTGTCGGATTTTAAATCTGATGTAATCGGAAAAGTAACGGTTCCTTTTTTTTTTTTTCAAGTAACGGCTAGTTACTTTTTGTCTCGAATAATCGAGTAATCTATAATTGAATACTTCTACCAAGAATAACTGTAATAAATTACTTTTTTTTTTCTCGAGCAATCTGTACAAGACTGGGACGCCGTGATCTAAGGGCCGACACCTCCAAGGCAGCGAGGAAGTGGCGCTAATTATTCGGCGTCACCAAAATGGAGGCGAACGCTGGGCAGAGATTGGACACCAGCCCGCGGCGTCGTCGGCCGGCTCGAACTCAGTTTCTCACTCGTTAAACTAACCGGTGCCTGCGGCGTTCGATCGCCTCTTTTACGTGACGCCGAAAACCTCCGCAGTACGGCGTTGCACGCCTACAGTCATCTTCAGAGAGGGGGCAAAGACGCCTCCTACTAGCCATTCTCGAAAACAAATAAAAAATCGTCAAAAGCACAACATCCCACCGTGCGCGTCCCATTCTCGCACGTGTCACGAGCCAATCAAACGTAAACGAATACCAACCGTGACTTGCGCTTTTAGTATGTGTGTCAATGTTTGTATGCGTTCGAGCCTTCGACCATGCTCTTCTTTACGACGAAACGATGCGCATTGGACGTACCGGTCCCCTTTTACGGTACGCGAACGTCGGGAATGACTGAACGCCATTCGATTGGAACCGCGTTATTGGCACGCCTCTGGTATGCGTATCTTCAGATCGCGGCTCCGATAACGAACCTTTAGCGATTTTCCGCGCTGTCGGCGATAAGGGGCACACTCTGCGTTATCACCGAAATCATCCTTGTTCCTTAATACGTACGCTTCGGCCGCTCGCGTCTGTCAGCTTAACTGTGCACGCACCATTAGGAGCAGGGAAGCAGAACGCTCAAACGTCAAGTTGTCTGCGGGTACAACCAGATATCATCTTCTCAGCAACCGACTTCCATGGCACTCCTCTTAAAGTATCGCTTTGTTTCGGAAACGAATACAATGCCATTCCTTTTTTTTTTAACACACGATAAAAAAAAAATGCTATTGATTTTAAATTTAGTACACCTTAGAAAGGCGTCCCGCTTTAAGAGACAGTCTGGCAACCACGGACGGAAAATGCACCAGTCTGCCAAGTGTCGGAGCACCTCGTCGAGGCCTATCAGACGATCTACACGCACACCAGAAGCAAGATGGCTGCGCCCAAGGTCGCACTTGCGAATGCCCGCGCACCAAATCACTTTAGTGGCGGTAGCCCTGGAACTGAGCATGCCTATAAATATAAATGCATACTTAAAAAAGAAAGATGTTTCTGTGCACTTTCGGTACATATTTTGTCTTGCGCTTGACTGTAAACAATGAGTCGGTGCAAAACTATGAGAACTCGTAAAACCTTTTCGTCAGAAACTGGATGCAATAGTCGCTTCGTTTGGGGTAATGACGTCCACAGCAGTGGCGTCAGTCTGCTCATTGTAACATGGACGGTATCGGAACCAGTGGAGCGCGTTAACCGAAGCCTTGCTCCTGCTTTCTCTCCCCCGGAAACCCAGGGGAGGCTTCGGCGTTCGCCGCAAAAGAAAGGAGGGCACCGCGTGTAGCTGCGGAATAGCGCGCTTTGGAGGGACCTCTCAACTGGAAATGAAGATGGTCCCGGGTTCGATACCCGGACCAGGCGGATTTTTTCGGCCGCGCACCAGTCACCTAACTGTGTTTGGAGATTTCTATTTGTCCTTTGTTTCTCTCGTTTGTGACGTGTTTGGGATAGGCCAATCAGGGCGTCAGAATGGTGCTTATGACACTACGAGTTTATACCACGAGGTTTTTGCCAGTAAGCTTTCGGCCTAACCGTCTCCAGTCAATACCGTCAAAAAAAAAAAAAAAAAAAAAAAAAAAACGTTACCGCAACAAACCTCAAGGTTCGCTACAAGTATTTCGTGAAAGGTAGACCGTATAAAGTACAAAGTGAATCCACTATAGGCACCCAATAGAAACAACAGAAACAGATCCAGAGCTCTGTCACTCGCGGAGTGCGCACTCACACATGGACAGTCCGACTTTGGCAGGTGTCTGAAGCACAAGCGTGTCGATCTTGAGGCAAGCGCCGACGGTGCTCAGCGAGCCTCTTCTACAGCAGGAGGTGTTCGAATTATACACTTAACCGACTAGCGAGTGGAAAGATGAATGTATACGGCTGAACCCTCTAAATTGAGCGGCGGCTTACGCCACCTAGCCATTTTTTTTTCATATTTTAGTAAGGATTTTTTTATTTAATATACAAAACATGAAGGGCTTGTGAAAACTTCCAAATTATGCCCTGTTCTAGTGGGAGTAAAAGTAATTGTATTCGTGCACGTATACGTTTAGACAGGGTGGAAGTTATTCAGCCTCAAAGGGCGTCTCTTGTCTCAGCCGTAGATGAGACATTTAGCCGGTGCAGTACAACCGCTGGCCTGGGATCTTTAACGCGCATCGTGCATTCGTGATACACGACCGCGCGCCGGTACGATTGTTCATCCATATCGAGACGGGCAGGGGAGGGGGAGTGAACTCAATGTGGGGAGTGCACGAAAAACATCATCGAGCTAGGCAGGAAGCCCGTAACTTGCATGATATTCACTTCCAAACAGTGTGTACGTTGTTACAGATATAGTTATTTTGAAATGTTTACTCTGCGGCCATACTATACCAGGTGCTTTCGAATATTTGAGAACAAAGAGACATCCGATTAATTTTAATTGTACACGCGTCTTTTTTCTTTCTTGAATAAATTGTTATCGAGTTACCCGCAAGCCGGGAAAGGTTGGAACCCCGCCACAGTATGGTCAGTTACGGCATGAGAACGACAGGGCGTCTCCTTTGGGAGTCCGGCGTCAAGGACGTTGCTGCCTTCCGTCGTGCTTCGGCTGCGCGTGCACGATCGAAGTCCGCGAAACGCCAAAAATGCTACGAAAGATTAAAAAAAAAAAAAATCCGTTCTTAAAACGTTTTTTGACGCCCCAGGAACTCTTTCAGCTCGTGGAAAACGGTTTCGCCTCAAGCACTATCGCCCCCTGGCGCACTAGAAAGGAAACTTGGCAAAGAAAAACTCTTTCGCATAAAAAAAAAGCTTGAAATAAGTTTTTATAGGTTTTTAACGAAGAACCCTTTTAGGACGTGCTTAAAAGAATTTTTAAGGGTGTGAAATTTGGACAAACCGAAAACACCCTAAAAATTATTTTACAACTTTTTTTTTTTTTTTTAGGGTGTAGGGAGTTAGCGTTGGAGGCAAGATAACCGAAAGACCTTCCTGCCGTTCTCATCTTCTCAGCGACCATAATTAATTTCGACGGGAAACAAAAAAATTGCTTCGCGTAAATGGGCAGCCCGGCTGCATATGCGCTGGCTGTAACCGAATCCCGCGATTCCAACCTACAGACAGCGTCGGCGACCGACAGAATCTGCGATAAAACTTCAACAAGTGAGCTACCAGGCAAAGTCGGCGCAGAAAAGAAACCGCTTATCCAGCGCTAGCGCGCAACCTGGAAAAAAAAAAAAATCTGCTTCGGCTTGCAAAGGCATCACAACACCGCCGATGACCCAGACAGGGAAAAGAGATGAAGACTTCCAACCAACCAGTCCACACACACATTCAACCGCAGGTGAATCAAAATAAAAAGCTAAAAAAAAAGAATAAACGTTTGGGGAGAGTGGCGAGCGAACGAGAAAAAAAACAAACAAAAGTAGAAATATAGACGAAAGAGGAAGCAGCGGCTCTGAGGCGCTGGCCTTAACGATCGAAAACGAAAGTGCGCGAAGGCTTCTTCTGGGGGCCGACCATCATGCGAGAGGAGGCGAGAGAGAGAGGTTGTCCTCTCGTTCTCCGCGAGGAAACGCGAGAGAGGCCGGAGAGTCTTCCTCTTCCCATCCTATCTGGGTCAGTCAGTCGTGGACCGGCTTGGGAGAGCCGTCGTCTCTCCCCGGAGCCCAAAAGGGGGTCACAGGTCGCCGACCCCAAACAGAGTCTGCAGCAGTCTTGTCTCTTTCGTGGACAACTGCAGGTTCCAAGGGGGGGAGACCCACGGCAGGCAACACCACTCGCCGTGCATACAAACACCACGCGGATGCGCGTTAACCCCAGCAATCATGCGCAGTCAACACCGAAGCCGAAAGGCCGGGATTCAAGATTCAAGACCACCAGGCGAAGACGTGGCATCCGCGTTTTCCACGATGTAGGTCCAGTGGGTCGATACTTTCACCGTGTTCAGTACTTTTTGTTGTTGCTTTGTCACTTACAGGGGACCGGCACAGGAAAGCATGACCTACAGTTCAACTAGGTAGGTAGACCAGACAGATCATACGCAGTTAAACCAAAGGCCGAAAGGCCGGGATTCAGTTTAAGATACAAGACCACAAGGAGAAAACGTGGCACCCATGACTTCGACGATGTAGACTCAGCAGGGCGATACTTTAACCGCCTTCAGTTCTTTCTTTCTTTTTTTCGAGGACCGTAGTAGGATAATGTCACTTTCTATAAACTTGAGAACCGCTTGCAAGTTACAGCATACGTCTTGCCAAAAAGACATAGGCAAGAATGAATTATTATCTAGGCATTGACTTGACTTCCGCCTGCGATGGAGTCCAAACTGGCACCACCTAGGCGACTGGTGGTGGCGCTGAAAAAATCCGCCTTGTCCGTGTGGAATTGTTGCGTCAGAGGCACACCAATCTCCTAAAGGGCGCGAGTTGCGCTCCATCTCAGGTGAAAGTCAAGTTATTCTAGCGTAAATCCTCTCCACATTGGGGATTTTCCCTGAGCCATTAACCTAAAGGAGATATAACTTCATCTGGGACCCTGAAGAAACCATATCTCTTGGCGAACCGTCGGCTAGCTGTGCCGCTCCAAGACGCCAAGGAAGTTCCCGTTCAAGTTATTCCTACCAGCTTGGACCGCCTCCGTGTCTCCTTTATACACCCCATGAAGACAAAAGTTATCTCCTTTGTATAGATAGTCTTGCTCAAAGAGGGCCATGACAACTTGGTGCCGCCAAACCATCAAGAAGCCGTCTGCACTCACCAGATAGGAAACAACCTTCTGACAAACACGTACCACGCTTCAGGACTATCGCATTTTGACAAACGCGTTTTGTCGTCCGTTGGCAAGAGAGTGGGCCACAGTTGCCAGCGGCCTTACCAGTAACAAGGACAGCTGGCCAAACCCAGAGAAACAAAGCAATTATACATACATATACGCGAAACGCCAACCAGGAAGAGAAAGACAAGCCAGGCTGTCAGAAGCACCCCGACCCCAATCAATACCACCCAGACTAAGACAAGGCCTCAGCATGACGTCATCGCTAGTGCCCCCCCCCCCCCCCCCCCCCCCCCAAAGCGACAAACACGCGGACGCCGTAAAGTGGTAGACGCGTCCGCCTTAGCGTTGCGTTCGTTTTGAGGCGCTGCAGGACGGGCTGCCGTTGATGCTGACGCATGTCAGGAGGTATACTGCCTGGATCCTCTGGTGATTGCGTTTGGGGAAGGCAGCGGCTCAGCGTCCTCGGTGGCACTGCTCTAACGTGAACTAAACAAGAAAAGACACGGATGAAATGTGTATCGGTTCGTATGTGCGCCTGAAGAGAAAGGTCTCCGGAGGTCACACTTTTAAACGCTCGAACCAACACCGCCGCAGAACAGCGCCACATGCAAGGCGAGGTGAGAGCACAACCGCTGCATCGCTGACGTCAGAAGCCCCGCCCCATGTCGTACACACCGTCTTAGGCGAGCTCAGGGACGAAGAGCGAGGAGAACCGACGTTGCATGCAGGCTTCTCGCACGCCACTTGTTCACACATGAGCGCCCCATCGGGAAGCCAAGCTCGGAGGGCGCAATTCATTGCAACGCTTCACAAAGCAACCCTGCCACCACGACGGCAAGCCAGCTGGATCAGCGGCAGACGAAAGTACTATACAGCGAACAGAATTATAGACACCCGCAAGCAAGCCATACTTTGAGAGCTAGTCTGGCCACCATAGATGGAAAACGCTTTGTTACGGCACCAGTCTTTTTCTTTTGAGGCGAGAACGGGAGTTTTGAGGACGAGGACGTAAAGGGCTAAATTTCAGGAGACAGACACATTATGAGCCGCCTGCCATAATGAGAGCGAGACACTAGAGGACTTGGTTTTGAAGTGCACGGGGCTTCACCCTGTCCTCCCTGACGGGGTAACGGATTTGGCCAAGGTCCCGATTTTTGCTGGCGACAATGGAAAGACAGAAGGGAAAAGGAGTACAGTCACGAAGGGGTAATTAGAAGATTGGTGGAACTTATCTAGAGAAAAATGAATGATGCTCAACTAACTAGCACAGCTGCAGGGACAGGCGGGACAGAGGAAAATTGGGACTCCCTCCCTGCGAGTGTCAACCACATGCCTTCCAGCGAGTCCATTGCAAGGGGTAACGCCGACAAGGTTTGACCAGAGCAAAATTGGCGACTCCCTGGCCGTGCGGAAGAGGGGGGGGGGGGGGGGGGGGTGACGTCTTTATTTTTTTGCCCGATGCTCCAGAGGTCATCCTGGGGACATCCCACACTGTATGGTGATAGTTAGGGGGAATATTTGGCTTAGAGTGGCGGGAGGAATCATATGTTTGTCTTTTTAGACTTAGGCTAGGTGGCGCAAGCTACCACCCGTTACAAAGGGTACAGCCATTACACTCTTAAAAATAGGGGGTGTATGTACACCACGCGTTCCATATGTAACACCCCAAAACTACATCTGGACGTTCAGTCCACTGACGCCGAGCTGGCGATACCAACTTTTACGAGCGGATTGATAGGTCTTGGATATAACTATGGTTCGGAGTTTTCGGTTTAAACCGATAAAAGTACGCCGAATCCATTTTCGGAAATACGGTTTTAACCGACAAAGTCAGTTTGTAGGTTCGGCGTTTTCGGTTTCAACCGATAAAAACCGATAAAAGTACGTCCAATTCGTTTTCTAAAATTCGATTTTAACCGAAAAGGTAAGTTTTTTTAGGGCCGCGTCGACGGGGGTGGGGGAGGGGAGAGAGAGGAGAGGGCTATGCAAGGTTCGACATTGTGTGACGCCTTCGTAATTTCCCTCTTTCAAAGTTCAACATGCAACAAAAGAGCACTTGAATTGGCCTTCGCGGGACATCTGTGTGATTTCTGTGACCGGGATTAGTGTGTCAAGTTCCCGGTCCTAAAAAAAAAAGTTTGGATGTCGGCTAGTATAAGGTTTTTCGCTTCATTCACTCCAGAGGACATTGAGGAAAGCCGTTAATACCATTCTTAACACCCTCTCTCAAACTTCCCCGTGGTTGAGAACATAAATACAATTGATCTTTTTTTTTTTCCCATTCCGCTGGTCACTGTACGGTCATCACCTCAGACGGTCACGTCGTCAGAATGGAGGAAAAAGAAGCGCGCTGAAAATTATGCCCGCGAATTCCGCGATTTTGAGGTGTGTCCTGACGGAAGTTGTAGCGAAGGCGACGCATGTGTATGTGTCGTTATTCTTTGAGTGATCACAAATGTCACAGCTACAAAGATCACCTGGTCCGGTGTCCGATATTGTTTCTTTCATATTCACCGAAAAAAAAACGGTAAACTTTTTTGGGAAAAAATATACACCGAAAAAAAAAAAAAAACGAAAATTGAATTTTAAAATAAACAGCGAAAAAAGTACGCCGAATCTTGAAAAAATAAAAACCATAAACGCGGAACCCTAGATATAACGTACGAAATAGCTAATGTGTATATCAAAGACTAAAAGAAAAAAAAAAGCAAAAAAAAAAAAAAAAAAGAAACACAGGTTTTCCAGCAGGGCTAGAAAAACTGATTGTCTTACTGTAGCCTTTAATGCGTACATTGGCTATTTTATTAAGTTGTATCTGTCGACTATCAAGCTGCACTTGAAAGTTTCTATCGTCGGTTCGACGCCTGTGGACTGAACGTCGAAGTGTTGCTTTAGGGTGTTAGATATCGGACAAGGGCTGTACCCCTATACACCCCCTATTCTTTAGAGTGTGACATCCACCAAACATCCATCTAGACGTTTCTATAAGACGGCGAAGCCGCTGGATTAGAAGCAAAGGAAAGTATATAGCAAACAGATTCCTAGACCTCTGCAAGCAGACGCCTCAAGAGCTAGTCTGGCCACCGTAGATAGGAAACGCTTTGTTACAGCGCGAGTCTGGCCACTGTGGGCAAACAAGGCAGGACTATCAGACGGCGTGGCCATATGCAGTGGAAAGTATACAACGAAAATATTTAAAGAAGACGTCCGCAAAAGTCCCGCAACGAGAGCTAGTCTGACCACCGTTGGTTGAAAAGACTTCGTCTAAGTACCAGTCTGGCAACGATGAGCAAGCCTCAATAAGACCGCCTGGTGATCGTTAAAAAATGCAGAGGGGAAGGAAGTTGGCTTAGTAGGGCGGGTGGAAGAATCGTGTGTTTTTTGGTCTTCAGGCTAGGTGGCGCAAGCTACCACCCAATACAAAGGGTACATATATACGTTAACAAATATATCCATTAGTCCAGACGACTAAGAGACTATGTACACACTCCAGCAGCGACATGGCGGCTCCCTGATGCCGTAGTTGCATATTTGCAAACGTCTATGGGAACCTCGTGATGGTGCATTCGTTAAACAAAATTTTGCAACAATTCTTCGAGTGCCGACAAAGTTCATGAAAGATATCACGCTATACGAACCTATCGTGAACGCTGCGACATATCGGTTCTGCAAGCCCGTTTAGTGAAATGGGTGGGCTACGCTTTGTGAACTTGAGCAGACTTCACTAAATAATAAGTATTCAACAAAATCAGTTCTTGGTCCATGTACCCGAGACCCACGTAGACCTTTAAAAAATACTCTGGAAATTGCAAAAACTCTGCAAAGAAATCGAGCTCAATAAGTTCCTAGACAAGTTTTGGCAACGAATGCATATGGAAACAAGTCACTCACCAAATTTCACAACAATCCTTGAAAAAAAAAATAAATAAAGAGACGAAAAAATTGTGCCAGACGCCTGTGCTGCGGCAAGCGCAGGATCCCATGCAAACGCCAAGAAAACGGTGTAGTTAGCGTGCCACGAAATGTTTTTAGAAAATGCATTCAATGGCGCCCGCTGGAGTTGGAGAATTGCACCTTTCGCGTCTTCTGATTGGTTGGTTTCAACAACCTTAAAACCGGAAAAGAAAAAAAAAAAAAAAAAAAAACCCCGCAAAACTTAAATAGCTGTGAGCGGTTGGTGAATGTAAACCCGCAGGAAGGGAATAGGTGCGTTCGTTCGGGCCGTCTACGCAAATGGCGAGCAAGCTTCGTTCACTCGGGTTTCGATATATGAGCGCACACGGGACGCCATTTTGAAACTACCGAGTGCAGCGCCGCGCCGCGTCGCGCCGGGGCTTTGAAACGCAGAGCCGTTGAAACGGAGCTGCGGAGTTTTTTCAGTACCCGGGAACGCGTTCCGTGACTCCTGGTGGACCCACACTTTGTAAGAAATCTGGTGCGTTATACTTTCCCGTAAATCATTCAAAAGAGGCCAATCGCTCGGCGATTCGTCGGGGCTGAGGATACGTTTAGGCATAAAAGAAAAAGCATACGGCGCTGTGGCAGTGAGCACGCGGCGTTTCGCGTGCTCACTTCACGCTGAGTGTCAGAGTGCAGACGTGTCTCTTAGAGGCCAAACGATATAATCAGCTTCGTCATTCGCAGAGATCCCTTTCTATAGATTGCAGCGGTTGGCTTTTCCATGAGCATTTAGGGGAAGTACAGGTACTGGATGCTCCTTTGAGTGCAAGGAGGGCTTCTTTTTTTTTCTTTTTTTTTTTAATATATACAACTTCGCTTGTCCTCTGTCTTCACAAATTTGTTTTCCACCCGAAATAATCAAAACAAAATCTCCCAATTGTCTTCATCCTTATCTTTTTCATCAAAATGATTTTTTGACAGTTCGGGGTTTTGCCCCTACTCCTTGTTTGTTCCAAACATAAAATAACTGATCAAAGCAGAAAAAAAAAAAGAACGAAGAGAAAGAAAGGAAGATTACACTCCAAGGCTACGAAACGGTTGGGGATAGCCGCGGAGGACAACACCCTAATTAAACTCGGCCAAAAGACTACCAGGACGGTGGTTCACAAACTTCCCCGAAACTTTCTCTCTACGTGCATACCACGGGGGTGCATTAAACACCGGCGAGAAAGAAAAAAAAAAAAAAAAACCCGACCCCCCCTACCCTTTCACGTTCGGTCAAAGAACGTTGTCCAGCGTTGTGGCAGTGCCAAAGGCGCGCTCGCGAAACGTTCTCCCGTGTCCGTGGCCACCATCATCACCGCTCCAGGCAGCGGGGAGACCGAGCTCGCAACGGAACGCGCAGCCAGCAAAACAACCTCGGCGTCTGTGCGTCCGTGTTTGTGCGCGCGCGCGTGGCTAGAACAGGCAAGATCAGGGTCGTCAGATTGCGTACGGTTTTTCCACGCGAAGCGTTTCCCGGTTCCGCTTTCACCGACGCTCACACGCGGCGGGCCGACCGACGACGAAGCTTCGCGGTTGGCGCTGTGCACCGCAGAAGAACGTCGCGTAAAACTCTCCGGGCAGTGTGCTTTGCATACCGTGCGCCCTAAAAAAAGTGGTTCCTCGATGTTTGCCGGATGAGCGCAAGTATCGTCTGCTACTTTTGCTGGGGTGGTGGTGACGGCAGAAAGGCACTGAGCTCTCATTGGCTCTGATTGGAGATTAGTGGGTAGACCTCAAAGCAGGCTGCCTTGAGACCTACCCACTATCGTTCAATCAGAGCCAATGAGAGCTCAGCGTTCTGACGTCACCACGACCCTCGCGAAAGAAGCAGACGAACTTGGGCTCCGCAGAGACGCGCCATCACGCTGTCGACGGCTGCGATCCTGGCGGTGGATGTGACAGACGCGCCTCTTCTGCTGCAGGTCTTTCTTGTCGCCCCTCCAGCTCCGCGGAACCTTCAGTAGCTGCAGGAATTGGAAAGCCGCGACGAAAGCGACACTCGCGTCCTCTCGTGCATTTTTTTTTCCCCGGAAGTTCCACGACCAACCGCCAGGATCGCGCCATTCGACAGCGTGACTCTCCGGCTTTTGTGACCTCATTTGTTGCCTTTTAGGGACCATTTTGGATGCGAATTGAGACGTTGTATGGCCACCTTCCTTCTGTCCCTTATAATTTATCTTGAAATTCCATTCCAGTCTCGTGCATGGACGGAGGGCATTCCAAACACACGCGTCCGTAGAATACATAACGCCAACACGCGGCTATGACGTCACGCCGCTGCAGGTGGCGCAGCTGTCGGCACGACACACATAGATGCGCAGACGCTTCACGCGAATACGGTTTCTGCGCATGCGCCTTTTTGCCCAGACCGGGTGTGGCGAAAACGCGGAATTGATTGGTAAACAGTGATCTGATTGCGCAGCTCACATGCTTTGATGCAATTAATGCGAAGGTGCAGCAAGCGGGACAAGAATAACGATAATAATCCCCGGAGAAGAGGGAAAAAGACAAAAAAAAAAAAAAGGAAAACGGTGGCCTGGTTCTGACATTAAACCAGGGACCTGTACGTTTCCAGTGGAGAGCTTTACGAACTGAGTTAACAGGAGTTAGACTGTCCTTTAAGTGCATTAAAAGCATAACCTTAAAATGCAGGCCGTTCACCCTTGTTGATGTAAGACTGGTGCTCTACCGACGTCTAACTCCTGGTTAGCTCAGTTGGTAGAGCGCTCCATTGGAAATGGAGAGAGAGACCTCTTTATCCATACCAAGACACGGCGGAGTTTTTTTTTTTTTTTTTTTTTTTTTTTTTTAGTTGCGCACCATTTATTCAGTTGTGTTTGGAGATTTGTGTTTGTACCTTTTCCCTTCTCCAGGGATTATTATCGTTATCGTTCGGTGTAGGGCTGCCACAGGCTAAGTTTAGCGGAAACTCTTCACGCTAAGTTTAGTGGGAAATCGCAGTGTCGCGTTAACACTACGACATCGCGCGACACGCTTCCCAGATGCAATTAGCGGTAAAATGTTTTAGCTAAATTTAGAAGGAAAATTGTGACGCCGCATAAGAATGTAATCTTCGCACCCCTTAAAAAAATGTTTTTTTTTTCACATTTTTTTTATGCAGCGTGTGCAAGTGACTCAGTTGTCGCCAAAATTCATTTAAAAAAGTTTTTTTTTTTTTTTTTTTTGCCAAAAGAACACAATGGTTACCAGCACATGCGGGGGATGGCGTCACGGTTGTTTGGCAGGTTGGATTACTTGGCACTTTCGCAGTATTCCCCATTAACGGACTTCATCGTGATAATTTCGTGCATAAAGCAGGGGTTGACTGCTGTTATTAAAACAATGATAGATGGCGCAAGTCGCCGCCCGATTTAAAGGGTATAGCCGTACGCATCCATCCATTCATCCACGTACGAAACGCTTTCACACCGCGCATACGAACCATCGGCGCTCAACACATTTCCCCAATTTTGTCTTGCCTCTCCAATGATTACGTTTACTAGGAGGGAATGTGTTAATCTAAAATGTAAAAAGAAAGGAAAACGGAAGTGGCGTCACGCGTGCGCATATTGCACGCTCTTTCGATTATCTGAACAAAAGAAGGCGTTACGACTATTCTACCCACCCGGTAGGAAAGCTCGAAGCGCACGGTGCAGTGCGGGCGTCTTTATGCATCTGGACACTCAGGAAAAACTCGCCATGTCTTGATGATGGGAGAGATCTATTTTTAGACTTCCTCTTCCCTCTCTTTCTCCCCCTCCTTCCATCTCTTTCCCCCCCTCTCTCTCTTTCTCTGAAGTTCACAGTGACGAACGGATAGCTGCCGAATGTCTATTGTACAGTTGCACTAATATTTCTCGTACCTAACAATTGCGTATAAAAACAGGATATGTTAAACAGATGTTATGACGACGACAGCGGATACGAGCAGATCGATCATAGACCATCGCCTCACCCTAAAAACAACAAAAAAAAAAAAACAAAAAAAAAACTTTTTTTTAGAAGGAATAGTGTTTTTTTTTTGTTTTTTTTTTGGGGGGGGGATAGCTGCTGTCTAATATAATTAGTCCTCAGTTTTTCATTTTTCACGGCAAGGTCTGACCAATTTTGTTTTATTTAAACAATGACTCCTTTTTATTTATTCGTTTTTGAGCTGAACCAGAACCTGACCCAACCTAATCGAGAAAGTGTTAAACAAAGTTTTAAACCCAATTTTAAATTGGAAAGTCACTTTTCTGACATACATAGGGTTCCGTGTTTTCGGATAAATCCGAGAAACTCAGAAATACACCCGCTGGTGAAATTTTGGTCAATTCGTATTTATCAGATAAACTCCAAATTTTAAAATGCCAATACCCCCCTTTCCAAATAAACTAAATAAAGACAATATTTTACAATTAAATTTAATCAGCACCCAGGGTCAATGGTCCCGGAAAAATGCCACCACAGTTATTTTTTCAAATTGGCCTTACCGCCTATCTCGTCAAGGTTCAGGACGACATGCCATTGGACTGTCGGGTCACGACAAAATTCTCTGTATTGGTTTCCACCTTGGTCCATACTAGGAGAGGTTTTTTTGTTTTTTTTTTTTGGTTTTTTACATTTAAAGCTATGGACCTTTTACATTTTTAATTTTAAAGCTATTGTATAAAATTGGGAAGAGGTGCAGTTGAAACTTCCCTATTACATCCTTTACCAATCTACCTCGCGCGGCCGCGGCGAGGTAGCCTGGATTAGGATGGGATGAATACGTGCTTCCCAGCGACTACCTCCAGGAGTTTATTTTGAAGGTATCGACGTTTAGCGCAACTTTTGCCGTGAGACAAATTAGATGTGCCAATGGCAATGGCACTCACACCAAATCCAGCTGAAGAAATATTAATTAAGTTTTATTTCTCCTCATCTAGCACACGTTTACACCCGGATATTATTTATTTATTTTTCATAGGAAACGCTGCGAAATTAAGATCCCAATTTCGGAGATTTCGAAATCAAACAAAAATAAACTGATATACACGCCGCATTTAAAAAAAAAAAAAAGAAAACTTTTGAAAACACGGCATTCTATCCATAACGCATGTTTAACATAAGCGTCCCCGGCCGTGTACGTATGAACACTGCCCGGGGGCGCAATAGAATATCTAAAAATATATGTGTAATGACTAACTAGCAATGCGCATCTCCGGGTGTGGGAGTTAGGTAGGATTCACAAAGCCTTCAAACATTATTTCATGTTTAGTGTCCCCGTTTCTGCGTCTTTCATACGCATATATGCAGGGCTTTAGCGTGGTGCTTACGCGTGTGCTAGATGAATATTGATCGTGAGGTGCCTGCGGGAATTTCGAGAAGCGACCGTGCAGTGCAGTGGTAGCACAAACAGTGTAAACGTCTTTAGAGTCCACGTATAAGTGACTGACTAAGTACACGCGCGCACACGGCGACGAAGGTAGCACGTGTTGAGTGCTTCGGACTTTATCCATACAAGTTAACGCTGAGCTCTAAACTTTCCACGTGGGCTAGTTACCCGTAGAAGCACGTCTCACCACACAGTAGTTGTAATAACAACCCTTCAGCCGTGCGAAAAAAAATAAAAATAAAAAGAACATTGAAAAGTCCGGAAATGCTTGTCCGGGCTGGTGTCTGGCTTTGCGCGTGGCTGACAGATTGAGCGTGCTTCTGCAGTGTGAAAGAATTGTGCACGCGTGTCTGGTGCTTGGAAGCTTCTCTCTAGAACAACGGTGCACTAAAGTAATAAAGGGATCTAATGCCAATAAGGGCAACAAAGAAATAGACGAACTGCGAGAAGGCAGACTTGTGACGAAGCCAACACGCCAACGCTTTTTTCTCGCAAGACTGTGGCGTGCTCTCTTTATCAACGTCACTGCTGCGAGCACCCGACGGATTAGTGCCACGGAGATTAACGGATTTCGTCCAGAAATAAAGACCGGGACAGCTCAAGGTCACAATCTCGCTGCGGCGTACCCCGACAGGCCTGTCGCTCACATCGTCGGATACAAAAACAAAACTCGAGATTTCGTATCTCCGATTAGATCTCGATCAGATATATATAAACACGACTTCTCAAATTCACGGTATCCGGGTTAACATTGCAGTGAATAGCAGCAGGCAACGGAATGAATGCAATCGCCTTTTACTCAAAAACTGGCGCCAATAATAATAATAAAAAAAAGAAGATATCTACGGTGATTCGTAGAGCGTAATGAGCACTTGCAGCACTCTTGCAGATGAGTTTCCATGTTTCCCGCCAACATTCCCCAAAAAATGCTGAGTCACTGGGTTGAGGACGCCTGCGTCCAATATTCAGCTGAAGAAGACCAGTGCGCATGCTCGGAACGTCTTCCACATCCCAATAAAGATGTTTACAACAACGACAGCAGACAAAAGCCAGGCAGACGGTGAAAGGTACGGCCCCAGCGAGCCAACGGGCGTAGAGCTGTCAGGTGCATCGCTTCTTCGGTCCGATTTACCCCAAAGATGGATATTTTCTATACCCATTTTTTTTTCTTCCGTATTCAAAGACGACCTAATTGAATACAAAATAATTCGAGCGTTTTTTTAAATGGATACTTCGAATACTTGTAGTTCAAATACCTGCTTAAAAGCGCGCAAAAGCCTATACTTCCGCAGCACAGTATACAACGGCATCAACAGGTGGCACGACATGTTCAAAACTCGCTGGGAACAGAGGCTTACATCAAGTTATACGTACTTTATGTAAACAAAACACACACGCTATTTCACGTTGATCGTTTTGCACATCGTGGGGAAACTATAGCCCGGACAAGTTAAGTGCCCCTCATTATGGCACTCAGTCTTCCCGTTTTATATAAGCGTAAAACTACAAAAAAAAAATTATATATATACTACATATTGCCAGAAACATGGTTGAAGCGTTTCACTCACGCTTATATTGATTACGTGATTATGTAGCGACCTCGCAACTTTGGTGCTCTCCTTGTACACAAGTAGTTTAGATAAGCTGATTAGCGTACAGTCTTTAACAATGCGAAAGACCCGTTGAGGGAACGAGGCAGTTCAGACAAAAAAGTCGCACTTGGGGTTCGTCACAGAAAAAGACACCGACACGTTAAGAAACGTAGGGCGAGGCGACGCGTAGCGAGCATCTCATTACCACCCAGCAGCCAATCAGCTTGCGGTATTAGCCAGTGATGTTCCATACCATGTCCAAGAATTCCCTTTCTTAGGTACAAAAAGTCCCTTTTTGATGTACTTTTTCCCTGCAAAGTTTTGAAATATCCCCGCATATTACCCTGCATTTGATGCCTTTATTTTCGCATCAGCTGATTAAAGAGAAGAAAATATTACTGCCCTACCGAGAAACCCAGTATATATTTTCACTATGTGGGATACGGGAACTGGGATTTCAGGTTTCCAGAAACAATTCCAGTTAGATTTCCAGTTTAATAAGTGAAAATTTAGACTGGCTTTTTGGTAAGGCGGTCAGTTTATACTTTTATTAACTAAATAATATATTTAGCAGTGTTTGGTAAACTACATCTAAGAAGTACTTGGTGTAAAGTACAATGAAATGAGAGGTTATGTACTTCCTCAAATTTGGAGAATGTATTGAATTCGGAAGTTGTACTTTTTCTCGCAAAGTACCGGAATAAATTACTTCAAATAATGTACAAGTACACACCCGGAGAATGTACTTCAAGTTAAGTAGAAGTTTCCTAAACCTACTTCAAAATGAGTCGTTCAGACACTTTTTTCCTGCACAACTTTCTCTTCTTAAAACTTTTGAACCACTCGACGTTTTAGTGTGTTTAGCTCCCTCTAAAGCTTTTCCCGGATTCCCTCGTTAATCCTTAAAATTCCCTGCAAACTTGTTAAAATTCCCATTTCCCTTTTCACCAAAATTGAGACCGGAAATTCCCTGAAAAAGGGAAAATTCCCTGCATGGAACATCACTGGTATTAGCCGACAAGAACGTCGAGCAACCAATCAGAAAGCGTGAAGTGCATAAGTCGCGCCCTCTGTCCCTTAAGCTGTCGGTGCGCCGTAAAGGTACGATTTACAAATTTGCCAGAAATATTGCCTTTCTGAAACTGAAACTGAAAGAATTCGAGCTGCATCGGTGGGAGCGGTACAATAGTAAACCGGAAGTTGATTGGACGGAAGTAGTCGAGACGTCCAAAAAACGGTCCGCGAAAAATAAAGGCATTAAAATAGTCCGCGACGAAGAGAAACAACAACCAACGTGTCTAGACGAAAATGAAAAATAAAAACACACAAAGCGAGAAAACCCTTTCTCCCGCACGTATTCTCTGGCACGTACACCCACGCAAGCGATACAGCCATCTTTTCTCTTTTTTTTTTTTCTACACCTTTGTAAAAAGAATCGTTCATTAATGAAAAAAGGAAAAAAAAAATTTTTTTTTTTGGTAACAATGGTTTCCATCTTCTACGACTTCAAAAAATATCGCCCAGTCAATAAAAAAAAAATCTTTTCTGGCGGCAATGGTTTGTCACACCACTGTACTCTTGACGAGGCAATACCCCCATCTGGATAAAGTAATCATACAATAAAATGCGGACAAAAGGCGCACGCGTGTTCAAAGGGGGAGCCACCGTACGACCATACGCTGTACCCGCTACCTACGAGCATATACCCTCTCTAAGATATGCACAGGGGATAGCGCGACATCTGGTGCCAAACCCAACTGACCAAAGAACCCCCCAACCTACCGTACACACGTACACACACAAAACCAATTCATTCACTTTTCCCCAACTCCGGCATGCTTTAAGAACTTTTTTTTTTTTTTTTTTTTGTAGTAACGTTTTTATTTTATTTTGACCGCTTCCTTTGCACCTCTGGAGCTGGTCGTGGAGTCACAAAGCTTTTCCTTGTGCCGTTTCTTTGACAACCTTTTTGCCACGTTTCCCACCCTTTAGGGTCGGGGTTAGGTCGGCGTGCGTATTGACTTGTATGATCGAGCCGTTTTATGGGGACAGTTCAAAAGCATCCTTTAACCGGTTTCCTCGCTGTATCTGTCACGTGAATCGTTCACTGATGGTTGCTTCTGCGGGTAGGAGCGCCCGAAATCCTTCGAAGAGAAGTTACACATAACTGTACTAACATACTGAAGTTATTACGTGATTGAGATTAGGAGCCAGTGCTAATCATTACATCATCATACACCAATTCAATTGCCCCGCTTTATTTAGGAAAAAAAAACTCAATTGATATACAGAAATATAATTTAAAAAAGAATCGGCGAAAAAAAAAAAAAAGATGCTACTCTGAGGCAGACCGACAACACCGAGCTCGGCGAACTTAATGTACTTATTAATTTATCATTTATTAGAATACATTGCCCAGGGAGATATTACAATAAAGGATCTGTGAATAGGTGTGAAGGATACCAATTGCTAACGCATTACAGTCATATGTCTCGTTAATAACATAACCTTTGTTAAAAAAAGAAGAAGAAAAGTTGTCTGTGACGCGAGTCGTCAAATAGACGAGACAAAAATACGCGTATTTACCTAGTTCCTCCCCAAAAAGACTGTCTATTTAGACAAGTATCCATATCGTTGTACAATTAACTCATTTGCCAACAATAAAAAAAAAAAAAAAGAAACGGCGTACTTTTTTTTTAGGTAAGTTCGTTTAGTTGCCGAGTTAACTCACAGTTGTGCCTCGACGTATAGTGGTCCAGTAGCGGCACAGGGGAAAACAAGGTTAACCTTAACGATAGCACAATTTGGATGTTCAACAAAAATACACAAACAACTTTATTTTGGCGAGATTTTACATTGTTGCCAGCCACTATTCGCAGCGTGAAATAAGCACAAAAAAAAAAAAAAGAGTCTACACCCTATAGCTGCGCATACTAATGTGCGCAGACACATCTCGCTCGCGTAAATTCCCATAAACACCCCATCTATTATCTTTACATTATCATCGTCGTTACGGCTTCATTAACTCTTTGCGGGATGCAAACTCCCGACCCTTTGTTTTACCGGGCGATTCACACACTTGCGTTGGGTCGGACCGAATGCGAGCGTCGCTATAACAACAGCTGCGACGGCTCCAACAGATCGTTTGCGTCATCGAAAGAGGCAAACACTGACAGGGTATTTACGCTCGCCAAGGTTTTTATTTGTACATGAACGTGAGAGCCCAACTACCCGGAACACAATTTGCGGCTCGTAGATAGTTTTCTTTCCACCCGAAAACCGCCGATCAAGAATTGGCCGGTTTGAGTCGCGCTCACTCCTTCTCCGTGGTCACGTGCCCTTTTCTATGGTTTAGACACAACTAGTGCCACTAAATAAGCTACGCTTCAGAGTAACGACACTTGGCCATATTGTGGCTTAAAATCATGGTTGCCAGTTATCTGAACCTTTATCTGACATCACAGGGAACGCTTTTCCGCCCTCCACAAATGTTTAAACAGTTCGCGACAGAGCAAAACAATATTACATGACCTTCCTAACACCGAATCTAACGCTGAGGAAGTCGCACTTTTGAATCATGACGATCGGCAGTTGCGTCTGCTCTGCATACGAGCCAAAATGGCGGCGCCCACAACAATGTCGGGGAACGGAGTGCCGATACTCTAAGCGCAGCTCATTTAGTGGCTCTAGACACAACCACCCAAGATAATCAAAGTCTTAGGTCATCGAAGGCCCACTCAATACCAAAAATATAAACAAAATATAATCTCCATCTTTTTTTTTTTTTTTTTTTGCGGTTTTTAAAAAGCTGCAAATGCGTTAACTGAAGAAAAAGAAAAGTTGCATAGCAACGTGGATTTTTACTAACTTTCTCCTCCTCCATATTTCTACTTTCTCCCCAGTCCAGTTTCGGTTTCGGTTTCGAGCAGTTGCGTTTTCTGACTTTATTAAAAATATACGTGGCGCTGTAGCAATTACACTTATTGGGTAGTCTTCTGACACAATAACAAATCGCCAGACAAATAATTAAAAGAATTGTTGCGGGGGGGGGGGGGGGGGGGGGGGGGGGACGCCCGACCCGCCCCAAGCGGCAAACACGCAGAAGCTCAACCAGCGTCGCCGCAAAGCGGCAGACGCTTTGCCGCTTTGCGTCTTGGCGTCGCCGCATGCTGGCGTCGCGTTCGTTGTGAGAAGCTGCAATACGCGTTGGCGACGACGCTGACGCAAACTAGGCGGCGCTGCGTGGATCCACCAAGAAATGTTAATAAGCATTAAAAAAAAAAGTTGGGATTAGGTGGTAATGGCGCAACCCGTGCACCAATCCAGGCGAACTCCTCCTAAAGAGGCATTTGACTCGTAAGGAGACGTAGGAAAAAAAATAATATTCCTCCGGCCTTCTTATCTGGGGGTGTGTTGATAAAACGCGCCACAATGACGGCTGAATGCACCGCCACCCCCCTCCGCCCTCCTTGTGAAGACTGTCCCTTCCCTCCGGGGGCGCACGGGCTCCTGATAGAACGGCTGTCAACAGCCTAATCGTGGAGCTCCCGAGAGAAGCTGCTTATCAATGAAGAGCGCTCACAGCGGTCGCGGGTCGACCAAGCGTCGAAAAAAAAAAAAAACAGAAAAAAAAAAAACAGGCCCGGTAGGCCTATATACGGTACAGCTTCTTTAAAGGGGTACTCCGACGATTTTATTTTAGCTACCCCAACTAACTATACCTATTTTCGGAATCACCGGCCTTTACCTTTTCCGCGGTATGTGCTATTTAGTGCTATCGCGAAATTCAGAATAGCTATTAATAATAATAATAATAATAATCTTTATTTGCAAGAGCAATGTAACCCCGGGTGGCTTGCGAGGCGATGACAGAAAGGCGAGAGCCCGTACACTAGAGTGCTTGTCAGCCAACCACCCGGGGCATGAAAT
The DNA here is from genome assembly GCF_016920785.2 of Ixodes scapularis. Lineage (NCBI taxonomy): Eukaryota > Metazoa > Arthropoda > Arachnida > Ixodida > Ixodidae > Ixodes > Ixodes scapularis. Next base: position 26,553,302 of record NW_024609837.1, read on the forward strand.
AACAAAACAAACAACAATAACAGAGAACGAATAAAAACAAAATGAAACCGAACAATGATCATGGCGTAGAATCAGTTTAGGTGCTTTGACCGCGAAAATGCACGGCGCAAGGCAGCGGACTCGTCGTCATTGTGAAATCGGAGAGTGAAAATGATGGCGAAAACCAACATTCAAACGTAACGCGCGCTTTTCGGTGCCGCCCCACGACGTCGGGGGGAAGGCAGGCTTGCAGGTCGAGCGGGCAGTCTAAAAAATGAGCTATGCCGAGCATTTTGTTTCGTACTGCTGCGCAGCGAGCTTTCGAAGCATTCATTTGACACTATGAGATTGCTTGTAATCAGTTGGGAACTTAAATCTAACAGTCCAAAGAGTGAACCCCAGCCTCTCGCTGAGACGTCACTTTTTCATTGCTGCCAGTAGATACTTTCACTTTGAAAAACACGGTGAGGACTAACATTGTGAATTCAATAACTTCGCGAAAAAAAAATATTTCGGCCCAATATTTGAGTTACTACTATTTCAGCGATATTTGTACGTGTGTTTAGCGAATTTTCGGGCAAATCGGGGACTACGAAGAAAACGCCGAACTACCCCTTTAAGTCATGGATGAAGAAAGAATAAAACAATTAAAACAGGGAAAACACAACCCCATCTTTCAAAGACAACAGAACCACATCTTTCAAAGATTTGGTCCTGTTTTAATTGTTTTATTCTTTCTTCATCCATGACCTAAACCAACACGCTCTTCTCCCAAGCATACCCCTTTAACTGTTTTTCTTTTCTTTTTTTTTTTTCCTTTGGTGTTTTAAGCAGTCGAGTTAATAATGGGTAGCCGATCGATCATGTTAGCGCACCGCAGCTCGGATCGCGTGGAGCGAAAGCTCGCTCTTCAGAACCCAGGGATCCTGCATTCCATCCCCACCCCTGCCCGTTTCGATCTGGATGAGCATCGTCGTATACCGGCCTGCCGTCGTGAAAATCACTACTGCGTGGTGCACGTTATAAAGACCCCAGACTCGGGATGGTATAATACTGCTCTGCCTAAATTTCTCGTCTACATCTGAGATACACCAGACGCCCGTCGGAGCTGACTAACTTCCCGGCTGACTAATAAACAAACGCGCGAGATAACAGAGCGTTTTAGGGAACCGGTTCCCTAAAACTCTCTACTAGAGTAGGGAGTTTTAGAGAACCGGTTTTTGCACATCCGATACGGATACGCTGGGCCCTCCGGTACGCACTGCGCATGTGCAAGTCTTCTACGGCAGCCCATGCGCAGTTCGTACCGGAGGGTCCACCGTACCGGTACGTATCGAATGTGCCAAAACGGTTCCCTGAAACTTTCTACTTTAATAGAGAGTTTTAGGGAAACGGCTCCCTAGAAGTAGGGAGTTTTAGGGAACCGGTTTTTGCACATCCGATACAATAAAATGCCCCCCCCCCCCCCCCCCCCCCCCCCGGTACGAGCTGCACATCCGTTTCGTCCAAAAATGTGATTATATATATATATATATATAGACGCTTTACACACGCGCCAAATTACAGCCGCCATTGCTGACCTTCTCTTGTCTTACCGAGATGCCGAGCAACTGAATCGGTACTTGACCATCCTGTACAAAGGCCGATGCTTTAAAAAAGGACACAGTTGAATCTAATGTGGCAATAACCTGGCCTGCTGTGGTAATGATGAAGTGAAATAAACGAAATAAGAGGAAACAAAAACTGAAGGTCAGTTATGGCGGCGTCCATGCACAGCTGCTGCAAAGCGGCTATATATATATATATATTTTTTTTTTTTTTTTGGAAAAAGGGGGGGAGGGGGGCTTTCATTTTGTGCGAAAGGCTTTGTGTCAACTTGAGTAATTCGGGCTTCGTTTCGCGCGTTTTTGGTTGTTTCCTATACTGCTCTTACAAATATTTACGTAAGTGAGCTAAAAAAAATGTACAGCTATGCGCAATACCAACAAACAAAATGAACAGAAGAGCAAAGGAAGGGGGAGGTCAGTATAGAAGAATTGCCATACGGAACGTGGATTACATTTTTGAACGACAAACAATCACCGAGTGTGACGTAATGAAAACTCAACTACAACGAAGAAAGATGAACAATTCGAACTGAGAGGGAATCGATCTCAGAAACAGGAACGAGCTCAACAAAAATTACACTGCAAAGATTTTTTTTTTGACAGGTTTATAATTTTTTTTTTTTTTTTTTTATAATTCCCTTTCTGTGAAACAAACCGGATCGATATTTGTAAACGGGACACACTTTCGAGTTTTGCGGCGTTCCACTTCCACTCGTCGGAACGATGTTGATTCGGGACTGCCACGTTCGTGTCTCGATATTGCAGAGAGAAATTCGGTCTAAAGTTTGTGAATCACGTATACACCAGAAAGGGATTCGGGAAATTCGACACCCAATTCGATTCCGCACGACAACTTTCATGACGTGTGCGCTCCCCGGTAAAGCGAACAACGCCTCTTCGCAACACGCAACACGAACAAACAGGAGTCATATGTAAACAAAAAGAAGTTTACCAATCGACAATCGACAAGCTATTTCAGGTCTGGGACAAAATAGACTGGCTACCTTGAATTCTTTATCGAGATGTCAGAATGGTCTATTTGACAAATAAAAGCTGCCTGGCATGTCACAACTTTTTTTTTTAACTTTTTATTTGTATCTTTTGAGATCTTGCGCGTATTTCTAATCAATTGGGCCTTCGCTAAAAAAAAATCAATTAATCAATTACAAGCTGGTTACTTTAAAATATTGGGAACTGCTGGGTATTTTTGGTTAGCTGTGTGTTTCTTTTAATTTGTCTTTCTTATACTTCGCGCACATCATACACGCTAAGTTGACGGCGGATTTTACTTGTATAGTTCTAAAACCGCGCCCTTGATGCTGCCCTTGGAGCAGCCTCCACGTTACACAAACAGGGTTTCGGGGAGACTGAATACTGTTATTAGACTAATGTAACTAAAATCATCATCGGCGTAAAAAAAAAATAAATAAAAAAAAGAGTTAGGGCTTTACGGTTTCTTATATGTCACCACTAAAACACACACGCATACAAACACATGCACGCACACGGAGGGAAAATACTGGAAACAAAGAAACACACCGAGTGATTCGATGTTCGGCCATTGTAGTTGGCCCGCCACAGTGAGCGCAAACGCCGATATCGGCGATTTTTTGGAACACTCTTTTATCGCTCTAGGTTAGTGTCCCGAAGGAGCCATTTCTCTCACACTATAAGCGCTTTTATAACAACCTTGAAATTCAAAGAAAGAAATAAAAAGCAATAGTTTTGTTGTTTACAGTGGTAGTGCCGCGTACACTGCGTTGTAAATAACAAAAAAGAAAAAAAAAAACTACTGAGGGCGACGAGAGAAGCTAAGATTTATGATGTCAAAACGGATATCGAATGCGACGGGCTCCTGCATGTGAGCGAAATTGACAAAAGAAACAAATTATTTGGGGGGGGGGGGGGGAGAAGCTATGTAAAGTAAATGAAATACTACCATCCGCTAGATAAGTTAAATGAACTATTTTGATTCTGTATGTTTTCGTTTTCCTAGTAAAAAATGAAACAAAACATAACTGGTGCCAAACAACCCTGTTTTTTTTTATTAATCTATTGTAGGCTTTGTATGCAGTTGAATAAGCTCCGTCCCTTTACGTTCATCTACAAAATTATATCGTACGCCAAAAACGTATGCGATTCAATATACAGGCAGTTATATTTAACTTCCAATAATAGTTACATACATGTGGGTCACTAGTTTTTTGTTTTTTTAGCATTTATTTTTGGAATTAATTTCGTTAAAATGAGACAAAAAAAAAGAGTCACGCGAGTTTTTTTTTTTTTTTTTTCGATGGCACACGTTAAGCACTCTCACCACGGTGAACCAATCAGCACGTCGTGTACGGAAACACGTGACGTATAAAGTGTAATATTACCACTAGTTTGGCGCTGCCATGTCCGGCGTCAAAAAAAAACATTTCTTCGACTATACGAGGCACACTGGGGGGCGAACACGACATCGCCGTTTGTAAGGTCATAAAACACAATATATCGCATAAAATACACCAGCTACCCTACAGTTTCGGTAGCCTACTTACTGTAAAGCTCGCTAAAAACGTTCGACTTCAAAGTATTGAAGAGGATGGAGTGGATTACGCGGTTACGTTGAACGTGATATCACGGAGCTTTCGGCGGTGGTTTCATCATATAGTCGTCAAATTTAAGCATACTTTTAATAATAATAAAATAAATAGCACCGAGAAATTTTGACTTTAATATTTCGCGTGTCTATTGTGAAATATTAAAGTTTAAATGTCTCGGTGATATCTTTCCTATTTTTTTAAAGTTAAAAACACGTCAGTCGACCTGTTAGCTGACCCAGTGTTACTGGGTCATTGTTTTTAAATGACGTTTTTTTTTATTTCAATACCTTTTTTTCCCTCTTAAATGAATAGCGAATACGATAAACTGTGTGCATGAGTTGCGTTACCAAACGTCAAATATAAAAGGTTCTTTATTTTTTATGTGACAATCTTTGTTTTATTTTCTTTAGTTGCAACGGTCTATAGTCCTTTCGTGAAATTTTCGGTTTTTCAAGCTGAAACAGATGTATCTGTAACTGATGTAGATGTGGCAAGCTGAAGCGCGTAGATAGCAAGCTCGTTCTTCAGTTGCGGGGATTCCTGGAGGAATCCGACAGACGCACTTTAGTGATGCACTTTCTAAGCGAGCCAGGCACTCTAGAAACAAGGGGAAAAGCACATATGCTGCACTGACCCTGTGACCGGCGACGCATTGTTGTTCGTCGGATTCGCCGGCGATTCGAGCGGAACAGCTCGCTGCCCGTTAGGTTGCTTTCCCTCTATTTAAGTTCAGACCAAAACAGCTGGTATTACGTGTGCGACTTCATCAGAGACGCTTCTATACGAGGTTTAGCTTTGGTTCTCAAAGAGCCCGAGACGCACGACTGCATCGAAACGTGTCACCATTGTTGGAGCTATAGAGCTACGTGGTAAACAAGCCACGTTTCTGGGCAACGACACTTCAGTCATGGATGAATGGATGCTAACGGCTGTACCTTCCATAACGGGCGGTAGCTTGCGCCACCTAGCGTGGAACGTTTCCCTCTCCCCAGACAGACACACAGAGAGGGACAGAGAGAGAGAAAAGAGTTAGTTTTCCTCGGTGCCTAAAAGCCGTTACAGTCAGTTATCTTAGGTCTGATGTAAAAAATCGTAGAAACGCTCTTTCGTTCCCCGGAAACATTCAAACGGTTCGCGGTCGAGAAGAACATATAACGATATCACCCGAGCTCCCAGACCACAGTCGTACTATTGAAACCTTGGGAAGCCCCATTTTCAAAACCCCAAAAATGGCGGCGTCCACAAGACGATCGGGGAATGAAGTGCCGATGAAATCTTGGGAAGCCCCATTTTCAAAACCCCCAAAATGGCGGCGTCCACCAGACGATCGGGGAATAAAGTGCCGATGCTCTAAGCGTACATATAGATAATGTACAGTGGCCCTATTACTCGCCTTCACCTCGAGAGCCGCAGTAAAAAGTAGAGCGGCTCTTCGCGGAGCGTTACGAACTTCAACCTTAATGTGGCGATTTAGGATAACTTTTACGAACATTTAAGATAAAATACTTGTTATTTCATTAAAAAAAAAAAACAGGAAAAAAAAACCGCACACGTTTTGAAAGTTACAAGCATCATTTCTTCCCACGACAGCCAGCTCTTGTAAGGACTACTTCCCGCAGCGCATAAACAATGTACAAAACTTTTTTTTTTTTTTCTCTTGGTCAAACGACGAGTATAGTTTCAATAGCTTCTAGGCATAGCAGGACGCGAAAGTACTCGAGGACTTGGGAGGGGGAACGTGGAAACGCGAAAACGGCGGGGCGCTTCTTTCGGACGCACGTCCTCTGGCACGCGCTCGCTGCCTTCCGTCGTGCTTTCACTGCGTGCGCAGGCTCGAGGGTCACGTGACGTCCGAGCGTTTCCGAAGGTAGGAGGAAGCTCGCGCTGGAGGTGCTGAAGAACTTCCTTTGCCGTTGTCCGATTCTGTCAGTGTCCAATAACGGTACTTAAAAGGCCGACGACCAGACTCGATATTCTGCAAGGCAGAAGATGCTCCTCACCATGGGGGAGGGGGAAGCAGGCAACGGTGGACAGGGCAGAAGGGGGGAGAGAAGGAAAATTGGAAAGTGCGAACTGGTCGTCGGTACATAATTAAAGGGGGCGTTGCAACAATTTTTGTACACCGCGCAAATGCCGCTCGGAACGAATTGGTGACGTTCGTGACCTATGAAACACGCGTTTGTTTTTCAGTCCACGCAATAGAAGTCGCAGGAAGAAAAAAAAAAGAATGAAGAAAAACGAGCAGCGTTCAGACAGCCGGAACAAGCGGTCACGTGATCTGGAGCCAATTATATGCCACTACTGTGGATCCTAGCCATGCACCGGGGGCTGGCAAAGCACGGGACACGCGCTGAGTTCCAGACCGTTTGGACACGGGGCCACTGCCTGAACGCTTCTCGAGCTATCGATTAACACGAGCCCAAATCGAGTGCTCACGGAATGGTCGGGTCTAGTCTATGAGCCGTATTCAAATATGGTCACTGGAAGGGGGAGGGAAAGGGGCGTTGTCACGTCCTCAAGTTTTGCGCAGCAGAGATTGAAAGAAAACGCTCTATTTTGTCCTTGAAATAACACTGCAACGAAGGAGTTTCTTGGCCAGTGGCGTTGTGTGCGAGTATACTTGGATTCTACTATAGTGCCAGTAAGCTCGTGTAAAGTGGAAAACATTCCGAGCGAATATCGTTGCACGGGCCCTTTAAACGCTTGACTAAAAAAGTTTGCCCCCAAAAGAAGCTGAATCTTGCTCTGTGAAACGTTGTCTGCTACCCGGAGGCTTCGAAGAGTAAGGCAAGAAACGCAACTTTCATTTGACGTTTACGTTTTGACGGGCGAATCGGAGATGGCAGGTGTCGCGGAAGAGTTATTGTCTTTCCTGCAGTTGTCAGTACTGGATGGGGAAGATAGTTTGTAAGTCACAACTTGAGCGGAGGTATTTCAGTGACTATGAGCGAATAGACCTCTCGCTAAATTACCCAAGCATGCACCAAGGAGCATGCTGCGAGCATAGTTACACGCGTCGGTGTCTGCAGCAGTATAGGTGTTCTGAACTAAAAGTCTGAAAGAAATGACATCTTGCGCGCGCGTTCGTAAACGCCTTATTTTGGTTGTTTCCTTCGAATCTTTTATACGGGGAAGGCGAGCGCTCGCGGGGCGAGTACCCACCTTCCCAGCAACCTCCTTGCTGTTTGGTTAGTTTAGCAATATGTCTATTGAGGGTGATTCGAGGACATACTGTAAGAAAGGCTCAAGCAACAAATATATATGTTTATATATATTTTTATACCACTGCACTTTCGCTCGATCTCGTGCACCGCTGCAAACTTATTTGTAACGGTTTTTTTTTCTTCCTATTTTACAGACCGAATATGCGGGAGGGAGTAGCGCTCATGTAGAATAAACACCGAAAAACGCCGATTCTATACTTGGGAACTAAACGCCTTCGTTAGAGCACCTCGTGACAGAAGCCATTGAACAGGACAAACAAACTGCATTCACCGAAAAATACAAACAAAAAAGACAAAAAAAAAAAAAAAAAAAACGCACGAAACAGATTTTTAGAGAAACAAACCGCTGTGCATCTCCACATGCGAAAATTACGCAATCCATCAACAACTGCTAGTGCAAAACTAGTGTAAACAAAACAAGGTTAGTTGCTCCCGTCTGCATAAAAATCTACAGAAAAAAAAAAGAAACAAGAAAGAAAAAAAAAACGTGGCTATTATCAGCAGCGGACTAACAGATTCGAGGAAAAAGAAACTGGGGAGAGAGGGGAGGGGGGTTAGAGGGGCAATAAAATGATGGGAATGGAGGCGATAACATTCACAAACAGACGGATGGAATCAGGGGCAACTGGACACGGTAGGCATTAAAATAACAAGCGTAATGGCACTTACATGTCCAAAAACCTGGCGGTGCAAATAAAGGAACGCGCTTCTAGCATGATTTGGGCCGTTAGAATTGCCGAAAAAGGGTCTGACGTTGCGAGGGAGAGACAGTGGAGGCGGCACTTCATGAAGACATCCTTACCGTTCTCGAAAAGCAGACGACAATTCCTAGGGCTGCTCCGCTCCCATGGACGACGAAGACGACGGATGATGAAGACTCCTTTCTCTCCACCGAGAAGGAAACTCACGCAGACGGAGGCAAATTTGGGTTGGCAGTCGGAAGGCCTGACTCACAATTCCCGAATCTCAACTTCGATCGCTTCCCTTGGTGGCGAAAATTAAAAACCCCACAAGCGCCGACGAATGGCTGTTTTGCCGGAGCAGATGACAGGACCAAAACCGAAACCACAACAACGACCGCCAGTAGCAGACGACGGAGGGCGATCTGTGCGTGGCGAAGAAGCCGACTTCGCAGCAATCCGTTAGCCGAAATCCACACCGCGATCCGCACAGCACTTCAATCCACTCGGTCGCGAAGGCACTTTCACAGTAGACACAGCAAGCACGGTGATAAGCTTGTCGTCGTCGATTTTTCTAGAGCGGAATAAACGCGCCTTTCTGGCGTGTGTTACTAATAAAACCTTACTCTTTGCTTTACCCTAAAACACGGGCATCGGCTGCAGCCCCATGTAACCGCGCAGCCGTGCGACGTCGTCTGCCAAGGCGCGCGCACCGATGCCGGCGACGAGCGGGCGGAGGGGGGAACGGCCGCTGCGCCTGCGCGCCGACTGACGTCACCAAACCAAGGGCCAATAGCGGCGGCGCAGACCGGACGGGTCAGGAGTGACGTCACGCAGGTGAGCGTGAAAGGAGAAAGAGACAGAACAGAACACAGAACACGCGGCGCCTTCGAAGCCAGATAAAAGAAAGAAGTGAAAGTAAACAACGGTAGAAAAATGAAGGAGCGATGAGATGGAGCGAAGAGAGAGAGAGGGAGAGCGGAGAGAAAGAGAAGCACTGTGCGCGGAAGGATACTGTATGATTCCGCGATTGAAAGTAGCGCCGTGGCGCGGCAGTGCGCCGAGGTTTGAAAGGGAGCGAACGAAATAACACGCACAAAAAAGCGCTGGAAGCGGAAAGCGTTCGCGTGTTTTCTCTGGTCGCCTGCCAAGAATTTTATCGCGCAGGGGCATTTGAAATCGAAAGTCTGGAATAATAACAAACGGAGAGGGTCAACGATGAACGCTCAAACAGAAGGCTTCGGGAGTAGCTTGTTTTATGGTTAAATGGCGCGCTTGTTGTCGAAAAAGCGAGCTCGAATTTCACGCCGCAGCTCGAGGAACAAAAAAGCAACCAATAGAAAGAAACTTGGACACGTCAGAAACCAATAGAAGACACCAAAGTGGCAACCAATAGAAGAAACTTGGACACGTCAGAAAACGCTACATCAAAACCAAGAGCGTTCCGAAAATCAAAACAAACCGTGCATACTGCATGAGCAAGTACCACTAAACTGGAAGTGCTTTCTTTTTTCTTTTTTACTCACAGCTTATTGATATACACCGGTAATGATGGCTTCATATGCCGAACTTGTCTGTGACAAAACAAAGTGGACGGAAACACGGAAAAATATATATATAGGCCACGTGACCAAGCCAGCTAGGCTGCTCGTTAAAAGCAAAATAAAATAATAGTTAGCCCAATTAAGCGAAGCATCATAGACGGCAGTGGCACAGAGAGAAAGGACTTCAAACGGAACAAAAGCACCATCATTATCATCGTCAACAAGAACAACAGCAGCAACAACAACAGCAGCAACGGGCGAAGAAGACAGTTATGAGCGCCACCTATTATAATAAACAGACGGCTTTTATTTCCGAGGGCTACAATTCTTTGTTCCATTTCTTTTTCTGTGTGTGTGTGTGTTTTTAAAGGCTACTTTCGGACAAGCCAAGTTGGCGTTTGAAGTACCGATGATGCTGCTCTTCTCACACTGTCCTTTTGTCTGGCGAGCGCAAAACTGTTGTGTGTGTGTGTGCGCGCGAATTCAAAATGCGGAAGCGGCTCGGCCAGTCAGCGAAGTGGGTCGCTGGCTTCGTTGGGCTAAAATATAAAACACAAAAAACAAACCCAAACAAAACAAAGGGGGACAGAGAGGAGCTGACCGAGGAGTGAGAGAACAGGTAGGGTATGCCCCTCTTGCTTCATTGAACTTTTTTTTTTCTTCTTTATTATCCCGCCTGGGAACCGTTAGTGGTACTGCAGCTGCGATGTCAAGTGCAAAGGAGGATAAAAGGCAGGGAAAATAAGAACCATAGCCTGTACCTACACTTTTAAACATGATGAAAAAAGAAAAGAAAAACACACCCTAAGGTGTTTTCGATGTTCACTTCTAACCATCTTAACTATGGATTTAATACATTTTAATGAACCGCCTCGCTTATAAGGAAAAACGGCAACTTCGTGTAAGGAACTGCAGATGTTGATTCTTCTTTTTTTCACGCATATTTTAACAAGGTAAGTGCATTAATAATCAGTTCTTATTAATCAAAATGGAACGCAGTCTGGAGATCAAATTTTTACTCGTCAAATCGATTAGAGTCACTGACAATATAAGAAACACGGGGCATGTCCAGTCCAACGAGCATCTCATTTTTGCTCCTTAGCCAGTGAGATTGCGGTATTAGCCGATGGACCAATCACGGCACGATAACACAATAAGACCCGCCTCGCGTTAAGCTGTTAGAGACAAAAAAAGCGCCCGATAAGAGAAAAAGCAATCTGTCAGGCCGACGTTTATGCAGCACTCCTTCCCAAACACATCATTAAAAAATAAAATAAGAAACAAAAATTAAAAATGCAAACAAACAATAAATTGATAGAAAAAAAAACAAAAACAGCTTCGTTTTCTTGGAGAAAATTTCGTGCCGTCTGTCAAACAGCAGCGACGACGACGACGACGACGACGCAAGCGCCACCCATCGCTGCCGAAAGACACCTAGGTACTCAATCACCATTTCCTCGCTGGCGACCTCGGCACCGCCGACGATAGATGGCACGACACGTTATTCGATTCGTTCCTTTTTTTTAGCTTTGCTTAAAAAAAAAGTGGGATTGAACTTTACTCTTCAGGCAAGTTTGAATAAGTTTTTAAAGCTTCACGAAGTTGCGGACGTTTGACGGGTTGATTATTAATAATAAACAACGGACGGAATTGAACTTACAGCTTCCAATATTATAAAATGTAAAGCTTAACACATGCTTTGACTTATAACGTAAAAAAAAAAGAAAACAGCTGGAAACAGATGTTTAGACAGAGCAATGATTGCAGAAATGCAAGCTAGCCGAATACTAGTTAGCCAAGTCAAGGCAATGCATAACCTTCTGATTTGCCGATAACGCGAAAGGACACTTTCGTGAAGGATATCCTGACCACACGATAACGAAGCTAGCGTGAGCAGTGGCGCTTTCGCAGTATCCAGTATTGGCCTCAAAATCCAAAATAGATCTACTATCTACTAAAGCTCGCTTATTATTCAGCAAACCATTTATCGATGGCGGAAAGCTGCATCGTTTCAAATGTCTGCATTACCCTTGGCAATAAAAAAGACTAACGCGCAGCACTTAACAACGTTTTTTTTGTTTTTTTTTTTCGTAAGTGACATTATTGTTTTTTTCTTCCTCCCTGACCGCCATATATAAATTCGAGTGTTTTAACATTGGGTTCACGCTGGGGTGATTGTTTTTGTATGTGTCTATTCTCTTTTCGTTGTATAATAGCAATTCCCATTCGGCAAAGGTAGGCACGCAAAACGTTGTAAAAGAAAAGTGGTTTTCGTCACTTTGATTTTGAGTTTGCCGTCGTTTTTTCCTTGCAGGCAGGTTAAATATGTGGCTCAATCGTTAGCCGCCCCAAAGCTGTACAAAGCATTGCAAAGTGGAAACTAAAAAAATAAATATCTAGATTTGTTTTCTTTCTCATTGTACCTTATTTTGAAAGATCGGCTGCATTTTAAAATGAATTAGGAATTACAATAAAATCTAGTGATATGAACTTCTAAATATGAGTAAACTTGAGTAAACGATACACAATTTGATATATATTTTGCAATTATTTTAGGAAAGTGTGGAGGCGACGAATATATTGCTAAAATCTCTCAAACACATTTTACTTACAAATGTCGTAGTTCTATTTTTTTTTATTAAAATATTAAATTGTAACTTTTACTATTTTGTGTGCATATTGTGCATCGCTTGTAAAATAAAAAAAAAAAAACGATCACGACGAGAGTGCTTCGTCGTGACAGTTACGACAGTGTAAAGGCTACTTGACAATATACACTCATCAACTGCTACAATTTTATAGCTAAAAACAAAAAAGGACAAAAGAAAAGTTATCAAACATATATATTAACTTTATTTTCCTTCCAAAGTCATAACTTAAAAAATATAAATTTGTTTTTACAAAAATACAAAAAAAAAGGCGAAGAAAAGTGCACAAAACTATGGATGTTGCAAACCCGCCAAGGTTCGTCTTATTTCTAACTTTCAACTGAAAGTCGACGAAAACTCGACAATTTAAAAACGAGCTGGCACCGCCTGGTGGAGAAAGGACGCAGCATTTTTACGAACGTCATTAAACGAATAAAATCTCATACGCTTGTTTTTCTATTGCGTAAACTTGAGTTTTGTTTCCTAAAATTTTGAAACGGGCCCCATTTTATACGTAATCTTACCTATATTCTGAAGTTTTTTTTTATTTCTTTCAAAAGTCGGGCCAATCTTGTTTAAAGAATCCAATTCTTCAAATTTCGCTAGAAGGTCGAAAGTTTGCTGGACCAGCCGCGTACCTCAGGTTCAACGAATGTTCGCCACATCCCAACATAAGGCGAAGCCTGGCTACCACCCAAACAAACAAAAACCTAAAAATTGAGCGCCCAATTTTTTTTTTTTTTTTTTTTTTAAGTTTGTTCAAAGTTCAGTCTATCACACTTGCAGTTGCAAGTCCCGGGAGCACGGTGGCGTGAGGCAGCGACATCTGGTGTAGCGGGCGTGAGAAAAACCTGGCGGCGCCTCTGAAACTCCGGGAGCAGTTGGAAGTTGGCGTCGGTGTATAGGGCGGGCAGTCACGCTATACCCACGATCCCCCAATTAATTAAAGAATGGCACGTCGGTAGAAGATTTCGCTCGAGGTTCTGCTCGTTGTTGTTTCAGTTACGGGCGCTCCGCTGCGGTTCACAACAGGCTACGTAATGCATCGGATACAAGGGGGGCAAAGGACAGCGTAAGGGGCTACTCAAGAGAAATTCCCTGGGAAGGTTCCAGGGGGAACCGACACTTCGACACTTGAAAATTGCCTCGACTTAAACGATTGTCGTAAATTCGCTGACACTCGGGGCAGTAGGACAAAGAAATAAACAAAAACCGTTCACAATCGCACTTTATACATATGAAGAAAAAAAGTGAGCGCGCAAGCAAACAGGCGACAGGATGGTGTATTCTCATTAAAAAAGTAGAAATTCCCAGCCGATGTTGTGAGTACGTCCGTCCCTGCATGTGTGCCTGTTTTGCATGCGTATACAAGTGCACTGTGCATGTATGTGCGTATCAAGTTTGTTAGCGCAGGGCAGCTCGAAGGACCCGGAGCTAAAGTTCTCGTTGCAGCCGCCAGAAATCCTGGGTTAGATCTCCCTAACGTATAAGCCAGTGGAGCCCTTCTCTTTCGTGGAATGAACTGACGAAAAAATTGTCAAGGTGCAGGCGAGCTAATGTATGTTGATAATGATGTTACAAGTCTAAGATTGGGAAGGGAAAATGAAAGAAGAAGTGTAAGAAGCCGGAAAAAGGGTAAACTCTTGCGGTTTAGAAGGTCTTTGTGGAAAAAGAAAAGCCCATCGGTGGGAGTTGGCGGTGACCTTGGGAAGTGGCTATAAAAGCTGTGGACAGAATAAAATTTGTTAGTCGAGTTTGAAACGTTTGTTGTCCCTTTTTTTCTGTCTTACACTTTTCCTTTCCTTTTTCCTTCCCAGTCTCAGGATTTTAACATCATGATCAACGAACTGACGTTGTCTAAACACTCATCGTCTACCTTGTTTTGCTTTAGATGCATGCGCGTGCCTTTATCGAAACGCACATTCGCGCATATATGTTCACAGCGCTTTTATACACTCGCGAAAACTAAAAATGGGCAAGCACAATCCCGCAAGTACAATTTTATACAAAGCGCTTGCGTAACCGACTCCGTCGAAACCATCAATGTCGAAAAAAAAAAAAAAAAGGACGATTACATGGGTTCAGAAGTCTCATATAAGATGTTTGTCTATTCACACATATATTCTACGCAGGAAAAGCGTATTCATTTAGGCATACAACTGAGTTGTGCGCGGGCAACGCACCAGACACAACGTATATGAATAGCGATACACTTCTCATCTCGGTCTTCACGACCCTTAGCAGACGACCAATTCCGTCCTGGAGTCCAACGGACAGGCAAAATGGAGATTAGGCTTACCTAACGACAGGTCGAACTGGGCAACGGATGTCCGAACGAGCCGACTGGGGTTTGAGACCGCCTCGTTCTGCCAGGAAAAGGCTAGCACCTATGGCGCGGGGTTCACGTAATTGCGCATCACGAGGCCTGTAGCACTCGTGCGCGCCTCAAGCGGGTCCTTTGCCTGGCATCCCGTAGAGAAGAAGCGAAGACAGCCGTAATGCAGTTCTCTTACGAGGCGTGGCAGAGGCGTGTACGGGTGTGTTTTTGGCCCCTGTTTCGATAGGGTGGTGAGCAGGGGCGGACGCAGGTATTTCTTGAAGGGAAGGTCAGGTGTTGGTCAGCATATCATATGTTTAAGACCCCCCCCCCCCCCTTCCCGTTTCCACGCCCTAAATTTTTACACATGCAGAATTCAAGAGGGGGGTCCGGACATCCGGACCCCCCCCCCCTTTCTTTCCCCCCCCTCCCCCCCCCTCTGAATCCGCCCCCGGTGGTGAGCATACTACGTAAGTTTAATCACGTTGTCCCTACACTCTAAGAAATGCCTGCGCGCCTACTTACCCGCAAAACACTCAAAGAGCCAATCTCTGCGATCTATGAAATCACCTCAGCGAATGATGAGGCGGAACATCTGTTTAGACCTAAAAATGAAGTCTGCGCTGTAGCATTACGCAATGCAAAACGTCATGCTTGCATTGCGTAATGCCACAGCGCAGACTTAAGTTTGAGGTCTAAACAGATGTTCCGCCTCCGCATTCGCTGAGCTGATTTCATACATCTCAGAGATTGGCTCTTTGAGTGTTTTGCGGGTAAGTGGACGCGCAGGCATTTTTTAGAGTGTACATCTTGACCATATCTTCGGAAGAAACATCTAACCATTTTATTTTTTTAAGAAAGAGATCTTGATTGTTGGAGCAGGACGGGATAAAAAATAAGTGCAAAAATAAGTAACAAGAAGCGCTAACACTTGGATAATCAATTTACAAAATGGGAAAAGACTTGCTCTCTCACGAGGACATTTTATGCCCAGTACGCTCTGCTGCTATTTGTTTGCTTGTTGACGTGAGCATGTTCAATTTGGGCCACTTGCTATTCTAGCAATTATAGCTATCTATTTACATTTCACTTGAGAAACTTGTTCTTTGTTGCCTCTGACAAAATAAATTATAATAAGAAATTTCAGGCAGGTTTTGGCGACCTTGATGCAGGTCTTAGAAGGGCGGGAGGAATCATATGTTTGTCATTATAGACTTAGGATAGGTGGCGCAAGCTACCGCCCGTTACAGTCATCCATGCATCCATCCATCCATCGGACTAATCTTCAGGAGGTTCACTACCAGTCCTCAAATGAGAAT
This sequence comes from Ixodes scapularis, assembly GCF_016920785.2. Lineage (NCBI taxonomy): Eukaryota > Metazoa > Arthropoda > Arachnida > Ixodida > Ixodidae > Ixodes > Ixodes scapularis. The sequence goes on from NW_024609837.1 coordinate 26,569,205, forward strand.
TTGTACCACTGAAAAATAACGCTTAGGTGATTTTGTGCATACGGTGCTTGCCCGGCCCTCTGAGGCATTTTCTTGCATCTCGCACTTTTTTTCATTTCTTTCTAAAGATTAATGGCCTATGTGGACACCATCTTGTGGGAACCAGTCCTGCAAGCCTTGGGGTTTTTTGACGGTCTCTGTATTGTTCTTGCAGATTTCGCAGACCCATCAGAAGAGCCAGATTTGCTCTTCCTCACATATCAATTTTGCTACGTTACCCTAGACCCGTGGTTCTCAACAATTGATGTTTCGCGGATTCTTTGCGGATCGGCGGAGATGCTGGAGTACCCGGTTTGCTGCGACGGGAAGGGAAAGGTATAGATTATTTATGATAATGATTTCATAAATGAATACAAGTAAGCGAAGTAGACTTCTCTTTTCATTGACGTACACACGAGAAAACTCACCCAAAAATGTGAACGCTTCTTCTCAGTTTAAAAGGAAGACAACTTTTATTTACGGGTTTGACTGATGTGACAAGACTTCGCGGACCCCCAAGGGTGCGCGAGCCTCCCTTTCAGAACCACTGCCCTAGACCTTGAGTCCGAATAAATAAATTCAAGCACCTGTACTATCAGCATCATCATTACCAATACTACAAAGAAAAAAAAGAAAAAAAGACTCGAAACACACTTTTCTCAATACGACTGCCAGGACGTCAAAAAGCGCCGAAAGGGAGGAAAGGTAGAGGACGTTGGCGACCCTCTTCGTAGAATGACAACCCTCTCCGAGATGAGAAAGCATTCCAAGGTTTAGAGTCTCCTATTTAAATAAAAAAGGATTACCACGTAGGTCAAATTCTGCCAGACTGGCTAATTTAGTGCCACTTGAAGCGAGTGCACTTCGCACCTAGTGTCACTCGTGCGGTGCCACACGGTGACTTGTAGTGTCACTCACCGAAGAACGCACTCGACATCGAGTGTGTTCCGTAACCTCACCACACTCAATCCAGGAGACAGAGGGTGTAGCCTCGCCTCAATAGCAGTGTTTCAGGAGTAAAGAGAACACCCATAGGAGAAACAATCAAGCTTCCTAACATAAATGCGACATGGTGTAATATGCCAACACAACAAGGACAAAAACGAAGGGAGAACTGGACAGGACGCGGCATAAATGTAAGTACTTTTCAGAGAAGTACTATTACATATACACTTGTTTTATGCAAAATAAAAGTAATGTATCACGGAAAAACAAACGGCTCTCAGCCATTCCGACGTACACATTACACTTGACTGCGCAACAGCGCAGGGCACCCATATTTGTTTCTTTAAAGACGAGCCGAAGAGGTACCGCCTGAGTGCGAAACTGTGAACTTCGAGTTGCAGTATGGAGTCGGCCGCAGCACCGCGAGCCCCAAGTCGCCTATGGTCCGAGCAGGAGACCTTTGCTGTGATCAGACTGTGAAAAGACCACCTGGAAGACCACCGTAGCGCGAAGGTCTTCTAGGTTTGGATATGATATCTGCTTCGTACTTGTTTCGGCTTGCGTTGGCTAAATGTATTCATCAAATTGGCGTAAAGCAGAAAGCTTTACGCCAATTAACGCAGAAATGTCTAGCATGTTTTTTTTTTGTTTTTTTTTATAAGGATACAAAAATATTTTTTGAGAAATCTGCGTGTATTATGTAGTAATTTGCGTTTTTTTACTTTACCCATCGTCATTGACAGAATGTCCCAGTGACACTAAATTTTCTTGAAGTGCGCACTCAGTGAGTCCGTCTGACGGGGGTATTCCACGCCTGTGTAAAAAAAAAAAAAAGTACGGGGATATTATTATTGTTAATTTACAACAGAAACGCAGTAAAAAAAAAATTCTTACGTTATCACCGCTAAAAAAAGAAAGAAACTCAATGCCTTACTTGTTTGTTTAGGAAAGAAGGCCCCTATTCACGAATATATAATTCCGCTCACGAGGTTCGACATGCCACAATCCCGAAAAGGAACATCTCCTCCGGTCTTGTCCGCACACTCTGGTAAACACACCCGAAGAGAGATCAAGTTCAGAACGCTTACACGCGGAGAAAACCCCGCATTCACACGTCTATACACACAACAACTTTGCCCACGAGGTCCGACATCCTACATCCGAAAAGGGACCTCTGCTTTAGTCTTGTCCACACACTCTGGTAAACATATAAAAAGAGAGAGATCACGTTTAGAGCGCATGCTCGTCGCTAGTCCAGAAAGAAAAACCCGCATGCACACGCCTATATACATAACCTTGCTCCTCACGAGGTTCGAAATCCCACAATCCCCAAAAAGGACACCTCCTCCGGTCTTGTCCACACTCTAGTAAACATCCCAAAAGAGAGAGAGTGCGATCACGTTTAGAACGCATGCTTGTCGCTTTCCAAGGAAAAAAAAAAAAAAAATCCGCATTCATACGTTTATATACGTAACTTCGCTCACAAGGTGCGACACCTCGCAATCCCGAAAAGGGAACCTCCTCCGGTCTTGTCCGCACACTCTGGTAAACATACCCGAAGAGAGATCAAGTTCAGAACGCGTGCTCGTCGCTTACCCGCAGAGAAAACCCCGCATTCACACGTCTATACACACAACAACTTTGCCCACGAGGTCCGACATCCTACATCCGAAAAGGGACCTCTGCTTTAGTCTTGTTCACACACTCTGGTAAACATCCCAAAAGAGAGAGATCACGTTTAGAGCGCATGCTCGTCGCTTGTCCAGGAAGAAAAACCCGCATTCATGCGCCTATATACATAACCTTGCGCACGAGGTTCGACATACCACAATCCCCAAAAAGGACACCTCCTCCAGTCTTGTCCACACTCTGGCAAACATCCCAAAAGAGAAAGATCACGTTTAGAACGCATGCTCGTCGGTTTCCAAGGCGAAAAAAAAAAATCGCATTCATACGTCTATATACGTAACTTCGCTCACAGGGTGCGACATCCCACAATACCAGAAAGGGACAGCTCCTTCAGTCTCGTCTATATTTTGTGGTATATATCCGCCAAAGAGAGAGATCACGTTTAGAAAGCGCACCCTCTCTTCACGAGGCCAGACAGGCGAAGAGGCTCTAAAAATCCCGGAAACAAGGAAAAAAAGGAAAGGATGACATCGAGGTATGGGACCTTGCCACCGAGACAGGATCTCGCGTAATAGGGAATCACGAGGCCGGACACCTAAAAAAATAGAGAACAACGAAAAAAAAAAAAAAAGGGTTGAAACCCCCCTGGTGGTTGAGTCTCGTGCGAGGACATACGTTCTGTCCAGCCATGGGGTCACCTCTCTTTTGCGCAACTGCTGCTGCCACGTGCGTAGCCTCGGTTTCAAGTCGGGATTTAGGGATCCAGGAAGACAACCGATCAGACTCAGTGCCTGATCGGGAAGGGGGGTCCTCATTGTTGTGCGACGGCTGGGGTATTCGTCCTATTGTTATGCATTGCCCGCGAAGAGGACTCTGTGCTTTCGTGAATGGTAGAAACGGCGCGGCGGAAAGCGGCTTGTTTTTGTGCGTTGCTCCGTGTTCGTCCTATTGTTCTCCTGGACAGGCGTCCTTGGAGTCTCGCCGCGGGTCCGCCTTTTGTTATCGCCAAGTCTTACGCTTCGTCCCCCGTGGCGATATACGGGAACTATAGGGGGCGCTTTGAAAAACGCGCGTAGCGCCGCTAGCGGAGGAGCTGGCGTTCAACAGTGAGGCGCGTTCAGCAGCCCGCGGCGCCTTTTCGCATGCCAAGCTGTGGTGGCGGAAGCGGTTAAGGAAGGAACTGTTTGCTTTTTGAGCTGATACGTTGAGGGTGACGTTGCATGAGTGCTGGGGCTGACCTAAGAAGGGCATCTACATGTTCTCCGCTTCTTATATATTGAGTTTGAGTCGTCAATAGGGGTAATTTCTCTAGTTGCGGTCGGAAAAGGGGTTTGAGCAATTTTCCGAAAAGCAAGATGGCCGCCACCGTAATTGCTCTCAGTGGGAAATTTGTTTCGCTCGTCGCTGTAAACTATAGGACTGCTGGGACGATGATATTTGGAGGCGAGTGAGATACTCACTAAGTTTTTGGACTAAGTGTGCCAAAGGTTCATTAATACAGCAGGTGTGAAAGTTATGTTTCGAACGAATAAAGGAATAAAACTGTCTATACGGGATATCGAACATTGGACCCAAAATGTTGTGTTATAACCGGGCTGTGCGAAGTGCAGATTTGGACACAGAAGTTCTTGGACATGAACGTAACTTGACACAACACTTATTATACCAAAAATAGGTGACATAGGGAAACCAGGTGGAAATTTTGTTTGGGCGAACACCATTTGCTAGGACTCCCAGTGATAATCTAGGTCGCACTACAGCAACGTAAGAAAGTAATACTGAAAGTGCCTTCCTCACAATATTATCGTTAATTTTTTTTTTTTTTTTTTTACATTCAGCATTTCTCGTTAAGAGGCACAAAATCGTTCTGTATATTTTTACTGTTTTTAAATTTGCGATTATTTGTTTTTATGAAGAAAAATCCCGCAGTTTGAAACGGTTTTCACCGGCTGTCAGATTCAAATATCCTTCGTTTTTTTTTAATTTTTTAATAAGATCTGCAGAGCATCCAGTCGCTACAGCAACCAGTCAAAAATGCAGAAGGCAAAAAAGGTTAAAAAAGGTTTGCAATTAAAAATAAGTATTCGTGGCCTTACAACATTCCTAGTGTCTCCTTCGATTGCACGCGTTTCAGCCGCACGTTTCTCAAGAAGGTCACTAACCGAACTCAAAGAGGCAAACCTTCTGAGCAGGTGAACGAAGTCTTTCGATTGGCAGGAACTGTATTTCATTCAACTGAGAAGCCACACGAACGAAGCCAGGGCCAAGCATATCCCTCGCGTTATACAAACACGTTCGATGACGACACAGCTTTTCACCGTGCTCGCTTATTTCTGCAGCATGTTCCTTTTTCTGTATACTTCTTTAGACCGCTCTTGAATGCATGCCCCTTTTTTTCTGTATATTTTTAACATTGTAATTGGCTCCTGCTATTGCTCTCAACGCAAGGTCCCGGTAATCCTAAATAAATGAAAATAAATTCTAGAGCGGATGCGCGAACTTTTGTAATAAATCTGGCTGGAAATCCGAACCAGACGAAATGCCAAAATCCACACTTCCTGGTGTTTAAATAATTTATGTACACATATTCTCACAAAAAATATAGAAAACAATGTGAAATATGTTGTAGTCTAACCTAAAAAAAAGTGCAAAACAATGCAAAAAAAAAAGGAAACTAGTAAACTGTGTACGATGACAAGATATTTTAGCTGGAGGTACCGAACAGCGTTGAACATTGGATGTAGCAAAATATTACATAGATATAGTTTTCTTTTGCACGTAATTATAATATTAAAAAAAATATGACGTTATTTCATGAGTGAGACGAGGATTCGTTGGTCTGCAACGGCTAGCTTTGGTTTCATGACTCCTGTAAAACACGCGCAGCAACTAGTCTTAGAAAAAAAAAAAAGAGAGAAAAAGATGAAGAAAGCAACATAAAAAATTATACTAACCGTGCACTTTCATTAAATAAGAATTGTATAGTTCCATTGGCACAAAATGGTTTCGTGGTGGGCAGCACGCAGATATAAACTGTGCTGCCGACCGAAAGCTCCAAATACACTTTCCGAAGCCCACCTTCGTGCCTCGCTATACTTTAAGAAATTCAGTAAACTTTTAGCGCACCTCTTTTTTTTTTTTTTTTTTGCTACGAAAAATACGCACGAAGAAAACGAAACTAAAACGACCAAACAGACAAACCGCACACTGGATAGAAAAATAAAGCTTCGACAAACGGTTCAGCAGAGACCACACTTTAGCGTTAACATACTAACAAGGTTAAAAAAAAAACGCTTAAATAAACTATACTTAAAAAAACCCGACTGATACTTCGGGCGCAAGACAGAGACCAAAGAAATAAACGGAAAGAGGCGCACAAAGCTTGAGCGAAGCAACTACACGCGAGGTTCAAGCCATACACCGAGGAAAGGTGGAGAGAGATTGAGTCAAGAGTTAACGCTGAGCGTCCCGAAGAAAAGATGGCGGCGGAAAAAAAGGGGGGGGGGGGGGGTACGCGGAGTCCAAACCCCCAGCGCTGTCTACTGCACGGGTGGCTTGCTGCAGCACGGTTTGAAGTCCCCGTCCCGGGACCCCAAGGGAGTTGCTAAATTTAGACTCGGAGAACGTCGGCTAGGGTTCGCTCTTTTGCTTTTTACTCCCCCTCACATCGCGTGCGGTCCTAACCCCCGGCCGGAATCGACTGCGGCCGCGGTGACGGCGGAGACCTCGACGTGCTTCTGACCACGTCACCTACCTAAGGAAGGGAGTGATTCGAGCGTAAAATGCGGAGATGCTCCCTCTAAACTCCCCTGTAGCATGTGCACCTATTGGGGCATTTGTATGTACCTTCCGCTACGTTCTCTGCAACGAAGACGCCGCAACTGCGCTTGCGCGCAGCAAGCGTTTTTGGTTTGCAGATTTTCACACCTAGTAGGTTCCGAAGAGCGTTGGCGATGGCGGAAACGATACTGAAACTCCGTATTAGCTTCCTTACGGAGGGTTCAAGCGGTATTCTCATAGAACAAAAGGAGAAAAACAAAGTTGGAGTTATTTAGGAGTACAGTCGAGTTATACTCTCTTTGGATGCTAAGAGTGCACTCCTATCCGCTTGAATGAGAACATGGCTGCTATTGAAACGAGGTATTCTTTCAAAAGTCGTACATCGGCGTTCACATGGGAAGGAAAAAAGGGAGTAATGTGGGAGTGCAAAAGTGATATACTGCGCTCTAATCTTCCCAGGCGATAGCGATTTGTTGTTAGAGGGTCGAACTATGTTTCTGTGACAATATATGCATAAAAACAAGACGCATCAACTCAAATAACGTAACTTCTTCACTTTCACTTTCCTATAAAAAAAAAAATATATATATTGTCATGCTAATTGCACCCCAAATTTGTGTCATATCGCTTGTACATATAGACGGCGGACTTTTAATGTTCCTTACGTGTATTGCGACACGTCCTTTATTATTTCCCGAAATTTTGTGACAAATTCAATCAAGTAATATTTATTTTTGAAAAACCACAGACGACAGACGAAAAAGGGGACAAAACACAAAACGTTTTGTGTGTTATCCCCTTTTTAGTCCCTCGTCTCCGGGTTTTTCAAAAATGTGTAACATCAACCAGCTCGCCTGCCTGCTCACTCTATCTTCAAGTATTATTCTTTACCGTAGAATTATCTTTTTTTTCTTTTTTATTGAGCGGACTGGAAGATGTTAGCAGATTATGTGTTATCATATTTGAAGTGTGTCTCAAATACTGTGCACGCTTCTTATAAACCATGTTTGTATAAATTTGCGAACCAACTACACACGCATAATTTCCCATCACCGTATAAGATATGCTTTGCCGTGACGTCATACACAGAAAATACATTCGAAAGTGACAATTCGCAATGGCGATTAGCACTGAGCTTTCTACAACTTCTACAACTACAACAACAAACTTTTGTATATTTGAAATAACAATTTGAAAAATGAATCAAATCAAAATCCGTGAAATCAATCTAAGGCATATTCCTCTCGATTATCTATACCTGTTCATATATCAGCTGACCGGCTGGTCACACATCAGTGCTGAGAGTATAGCGCTCATGCAGCGCTGACTTTGCGTTATCTCAGCACTGAGCTGTGCGCCCTCATGCAACAGCCCTTATAGTCTATACTTGCCGGGTCTCGTTATAGCGAGCAATGAAGCCGCCAGGCGCCCGTCTTATGGGTACCAAAGTCTGGACGCACACTTGCGCGCCCGTGAAAATACAATACGTTGTCGGACACCTCGCGAGAACTCGGTGCTAGCAAGATGGATGCTCGAAAAGCTTCGTTCGGCAAAGAGCCGAATAAGCGAGAGCTATATAGAGGCAAGACCGAGACTGGTGTTTTCCCAATAGAACAATTTTCGAAACCCCCGTCAAGCAACACTGGCGGTCGCCATTTTCTTCGGCACGAAGCGCGTGATTGAATTATTGGAGTCCTTACTAACACTGACGAAGCGCTCGTTTTCGGTACGGTTTGAGTAGAGTTCACGACGAACGCTGAGGCTCAGAACAAGCTCGCTCACTCGGGTTGTTGGTAACAATCATAGTTGGGGATACTTTTCGTATCGTTTACCTTCAAGTTTTCTAAAAATGAAAAGAAAAAAAGGCACAGATCAAAAGCCCCAATTGCCCGAGACAAAGGTTTTAGCCATCAAAACCCAGTCCAATCCACGGTTAGACCACCCCTTTGAAAGGTATCAGATATACAAAACGCACTTTGAAGTTTTCAATATATCAGTATTACGCGTATATATTTAAAATTGCCTATTAAAAAAATATGCGCTTATTCGGATTTCTTTGTCGGAGTTCATCAGTGCGTCTATGCTGCGCAAAGAGAAAAGTTCCAGGCTGCTCGTGCACTCATGAATCATGAAACATGTTACCGCGGAGGGTGCGTGAAAATCGGCAGGGGATGAAAGCCTGCACATGTCCGCCAGTTGAAGCAATTAATATTTAAACTAGCGTTCACGGATTCGGCAGGCCGTAAAAACTGAAGCGACCTTCTAGTTTTTTCTCGTTGATGTTTTCTTTGTTTCGTTTAAATTTGAGTTTATGCGCAAAACTTCGATGGCAATTAACGTTACACGCGCCAGTATAGAGCCTTTCAAGTCGACTAAAAAAGTAAAGTGAGGCATTTAATCTTATCGAATGATCGAATAAATTCGACATTCAATAGAGCAGTGTGTGCACTGCCCCAATTTTAGAGTCAGCGGCAATTTTAGAGTCACATTTATTCTGATGGCGGTACACACGTACAGCATAAAACTAAAAAAACGTTTCAATTTCGCAACATATATGTACAGTCGAATCTCGTTTATTCGAACACGCTTAATTCGAACTTTTGGTTTATTCGAACTCACGGTGTGGTCCGGACTATATATATATATATATATATATATATATATATATATATATATATATATATATATGAAGTCTTCAGCCACATCTCTTAGAGATGGAGGCGTAAGTGACGCAAAAATAATAACAGAAATGTAATGCAAATGGAGGGATGTTCACCTCCTGCATTCAGATCACAAAGGCAGATGCAAAGGTAGAAGAGACCGCGGTTAGTAGAGGGAGGATAAGCTTCGTAAAAGAGACCCCAAACACACAGATAGAATTTAGCGATATAATGCAAAGAGAGACAGACAGGTTAACAGACAGACAGACAGTAACGGTATTAATGAATAGTTAAACCAACAGAGATTCACAATAAGAAACACGACAGTGATGAACCGGCACATGGACACAAGCCCCCACGCTGAAATATTTTAATCTCTCACATACACACACGTGCACAAACACACATGCACACACAAATATGAACACGCGAACGTGCCCCCACACACGAAAACAAAAATATACATATAAATGCAGCAAAGATTTAGCACTTTAGCTCACGCATTTTTGTTAGGCGCTGAACTGCGCATGCAGCGATATGAGCCCTGAAGCATTCCACTATTTTGTGCTTCGTTGTCAAGGCTAGGGTAGCTTCCACTGTGCAGCACTGCTGTGAGAACGCGTGGCTTTGTCTTCTGTGCCTGATTTGCATGCACTCGCGCAACTATAGCTTTGACAGGGTTGGAGCCCCGTGGAAGCTATAGGCGAGCTTTGACAACGTAGCACGAAATAGTTGGCGCCGATTAGGAGTGCGTGCGGGCACATATGTCGGCGCGCATACTGGCCTTACGACATAGTGAAGACGAATTGAGGTGCTCTAACGAGTGAATACTTTGATGAACCTACTGCCTTATTGAGACTTATAACTGAAAAGCAGTGTGAAATATACCCGTTAAGGTGCAGTTGCTTGTACATGCAGTACTGAGGGGACATTCTGTACGTAAAACTGCCAAACACGTGCGTAGCTAAACGATCTAAAATCTCAACAAATTACAGCGTATAGTATCGCATTTCATACGCAGTGGTAGTCGTTACCATGTGTCGTCGACGTGCTTATCTGGCGCACCGAAACTACGCGCTCATGAATGAGTTGCGGTTTGGTTAGGCAACACCAGGAGGTTTTACGACACGACGCCACATGTGTGGCCACACACAAACGCCACACCAACAACAAACAAACAAAAAAAAACTGACAATAAACAAAACTACACGCGTGCAAGTCGGAAAGCGGGGCGAACAAATATTGCACGACATTCACAATAACTGACAGGGGAGGGGGAACACGCTAGAGGAGAGTAAAAAGGTTTGGCAAACAACGAAATCAAAGAACAACAGACAAACACAGCCGTACGGGGTATACGGCTTGTGTCTGTGTTTTTGTTGGTCGTGGAAGGGTAGAAAAAAAAGTAAAGCAAAGAAGGAATGACAAATAAAAAGGGAAAGGAAAAAGTGACAACGAGGGAGTATGAAGAAGAGCTACGCTGGTGAGGTAAGTAACTAAAACAAAACAATAAAAAAAGAAAGAGACTGAGTGAAAAAGGGGAGAGGGGCACAAGACGGCAGCAAGACCTTATGTTTCAACAGATGCCGCGGTGGACGGGCTCGGAGCCAAAAAGTCGCCCTGCGCGGCTCCCATATTAGGGGGGCTCGCCTTTCGCGCAAGCAAGCCCCTCTTTTTCCTCCTCTCCACCGCGGCTGCCCCCTTCCCCCCTGGTTTCGGAAGAGGAGGAGGAGAGAGCGGAAGATGGGGATGAGGACGATGGAGGCTGCGAGAACTTCGGAGAAGTCGAAAAACGCAAGCACAAAAACGCGTCGAAATATAACGAAGAGAAAAGCGTCTCGCCGGGAGAGCGTCGAGAGAAGGTGGAAAGGAGGCTAGCAAGATAGATGGAGTAAAACGAAGAAGAAAAAATGCGGTCACGTGACTGTTTTTTACCTTTCTTTTACGGTGAGGGAGAGAGCACAGCAGGCCTACAACGAAGGAGGGAAAGGAGAGAGATTTTGAATCACGTGACCCCAGTCTCCCTCATCGGTTTTTGTTTGGGAAAGGTAGAGGAACCTTTCTGCTGGTAGGGGAAAGGGAAAAGTCAGGCGTCATCTAGGTTTTATTCCCATTTTTTTTTTCTCTCGTTCAAGGAAAGGAGGCTGGGCTCATGATTTTCATTTATATGCTTTCACTTTTGCCGCTGTCTTCGTTTGGGACGTTTCTTGCACGGGACAACGAAAAAAAAAAATTTATTTATAGCTTTTTTTTTTTTATTTCTTTCAAATATGGGCGAAGAGGGGTTGGGTTAAAAAAGAGGGGGGGGGGGGTGAGCAGGAGAGGGGGAACGAGAGGTTGGTTCTGAGTTTTTTTTTTATTTTGGTTTCTTTTTAAAACTTTGTTTGCCTGTGCCGGCGCGCGCGTGGTGAAAGGAACGGACGCGTGCGGCCTGCCAACGAGGGGGTAGGCTGCCGCACGTGCCAGCGACACGTGCAGTTTGATACAGGAAACAAAGAGAGAGAGAGAAAGAGGGACATGCCTGTGAGGGAAACGATAGCGATTCTACGCATACAAACACGCATATATATGCAACCACGGGTGTATGCTCGTATATACATATACGCATGAACCTGATCCCACCGCGCCGCTTAGGGCACTATAGCATGGAGATGGGTGCGCAAAGAGTTGAAGAATGAGCATGGTAATGGCACAGAAAATTGTGATGAAGGCAACCGGTTTCATTCTCTTGCGGTACAAGCAGGAAAATGACGGTATGGCAGAGTTTAAACTTCGTTTCAGCTGCGAGGTTATGGGACCAATCCAGCAGCGTCAAAAGCGAAAGTCACTATGCCTTTTCTGTTTATGACTGATTCAGCGATGATAGAACACGCATAGAAAGATAATGGACGCCATGATGGTGCCCCTTGGACGCCGCCTGATTCTTCCCATCAGCTCGTAGTGTCGGCTGCGTCTGGATTCAAGGTAAAACGAATTATCGTATATTTCATTGAGACATCAGAAATTCTTACCTTTACTCATAATCTTCATGTCACACTTCACCGGGGTTCCAGAGCTGTCTGCATATTCCTTGATTTTTCCAAAGCTTTTGACAAAGTTCCTCACGCCCTTCTTTTCCATAAACTTAGTAGCCTTAACATGCGCCCATGCGTTCTCGCTTGGATAGACGCCTTTCTAACTAATCGTCTACAATTTGTCCACGCCAACGGAAGTGATTCTCCATACTCGCCCCTCAACACTGGTGTCCTACAAGGTTCTGTACTCAATCCACTACTATTTCTTATTTCTATTGATGATCTCCCTCCTCTTCTATAAGGCTTTTTGCTGACGACTGTGTTATTTACAAAGAAAATCCTTAACGACTCTGGCATCTCTGTTCTTCAGACCGATATTAACAATGTACCCAATGGTGCGACGACAGGCTTATGGAACTTAATATCTCTAAATGTAAATCCATGTGCGTCCCTCGTCAAATTAACATTTGCCCTTCCTACTCCATCAATAATTGTACCCTCCATCCTGTGTCCTTCTATAAATACCTCGGTGTTCACATTTCAAATGATATGTCCTGGAATATTCATGTCGACTATGTCACGAAAAACGCTACTCAATTATTAGGATACGTCAAAAGAAATATTTTTTCTTGCCCCTCTTTCATTAAAGCTTCACATTTATAAAACCTTAATTCGCCCTAAACTTGAATATGCCGCCTGAATCTGGGACCCTGGTATCACCATTGCATCTGCCGTAGAATCCATTCAAAACCACTCCGCCCGTTTTCTTTAACTATCACCGCACAGCAAGCATCGCTTTAATGAAAGCGTCTCTATCCTTTCCCACTCTTTCTCTTCATCGAAAGATATCCCGTCTACGCTTGTTCCATAAGATTTATCACTCTAACCCTACTCTCCGCCAAGCACTATTTTCTGAACCATTTTACATATCATCACGCACTGATCATCAATTAAAAGTTGGGACACCTCATTGCAGCACATCTACCTTTGACGCCTCTTTTGTGCCTCAAACCTCGATTGACTGGAACCGCCTTCCCGTAGCCATTGTCACAATCCCTGCCTCAGATAAATTTAAAATTGCCATTACTAACCTGTTACATGCTGTTTAGAAGTAAATTTGTGTATTTTTTGCCTTTTCATTGATATTTGTTTTATTCGATATACTGTGACATTACTAACCTGTTAAATGATGCTTAGTAGTTATTTTGTGTATTTTTCGCCTTTTCGGTGTTATTTGCTTTGTTCCATTCACTGTGCCCCAATCCTCTCTGTAATGCCTTCGGGCCCTGAGAAACATAATAAATGAAATGCTGCGTTTAATGCCTGATCCACCAAGACGTAGTTGACATTACACTGAGCTTTGTTTTCGTCGGCAGCCATCGTGAAGCAATAAGCTAAAAAGGCGCTGACAAGGGGTCCTCCCTTTCTATGACGTCAAAGGAATGGTGCGTTTGTGCCAACAATTATATGTTTGCCGCTAGGGGCTCCCTGGTAGGGGCTTGAGTTATGGCCATCAGTGAATACCACCTATTGCGAGTTACTTTTAATTTCGCGCTCAACGGGATCGTGATGTTGTACACGTGAAAAAATGGTCAACGTACAGGCGAGCTGTGCGTATTAATCACGATGTTTAAATTCTGAGACTGGGAAGGAATCTTTAAGATATATATCCCCCTTTTTTTTTTGTTTCTTTTAATATATCTTCAAGTTTCCTTCCCAGCCTCGGGAATTAAACATCATAGTTGTATATGTGCTTCCCTTGTTGGGAATGACGCTTCACCGAAACATCTGTCCCGTACGCTTCGCTCGTTGCATATGCGTCCTTGCTTTCGAAGAGCCTATGCCCCTTTCCTAAAGCTTGCTCTTGATCGTGCTATTTTGCGGTTTAAAACCGCAAAATAGCACGATCGAAGTCATCCCGTCAAACGCGCACCGTTACCTCCGCTACTCCGCCGAGACTACCAATTGTTTCGTATCGTCGCTGACAGAGGGCGCTGACTGTCGCTCGATTCTGGCGCCCCCTAGCCACCTGCTCTGAGCGAATTGCGGCGGAGCTCTTGCTGGTGACAAGTGTCTGGCTCGTTCTCACGACAGTGGTTGGCGGTACTCGCAAGAAACGTCAAGCGTGAATTTCATCAAGGGGCTTTAGTCTTCGGCTCAGCTACGGTCATGACGAGGGCTGACCTGGGACGTTTTGGTAGTCCTTTTTTTAAGCTCTACAACGAATTGAGATATTTTCGAGCTAGGAATCCACGAGCTAGCATAGCGAAATGTCGCAGCGAGGTATCAATTGAGCTTCTTTGGCGGGATTTCACGCGCCCCCCAAAGGCGCCGTCAAAGCCAAACCTTGGACGCAGGGGATAAGAACACATAATTTATTTGCCGTGCGGCATTCGCAGCACGGATCTCACGGTGACTCGCATTCGAATCTGTATGCACACTGTCTTCTATATGATGTATAAGGAGTGTGATTTCAGCTTTAGTTGAGTTCGTTCTCGCTTGGGAACATTAAAAAGAAAAACACGCCGCAGGACCACGTTGTCCGCTAAATATGCGAGGGAACGTCTTGAATCCTTTAGAAGTGTCCATTGCACTGAATAGAGCCGTTAATTAACCTTTCGACGGCCGTCACCTTATACACACTGTACGTTCGTCACCTTATACTGTGCGGCGTGAATTGCACATTTGAAAGAGTTATGTCTTTGGTGAACTATAAATGTTATATTTGCCCAGCGTTTCGCATTGCTGGGCTATTCGTAGCTCTCAAATTAGACGGTCCACGCACGGGACGCTCACTTCGAATACCGGCCGCTCCGGAGGTAGTAGCAATGGAAAGCACTGGCTCTTCCGATTCAGACTTCCGACGCTTTTCGGAATTGAACTTAGAGGATGAAAGCTCATCGGCGGACGGTGTAGCTCTGTAAGGTATCTCCAGTTAGGAATCTGAAGTCACCGGGGCGTCCCGGAAGCGGATGTGCCAAAATGAAACCGAATAAAAGTTAGGACACAACTCTGATGGCCTCATTATTTTTATTTAATGATGCTAAACCTTAATAGCCTGCAAGCACTGTACATGGCCCCGCAAGATATTTAAAAAAAAAATTAAAAAAAAACCTGTGCACTGACCTTTTTTCTTATACTATTCCTGCGCAAACAGAACCGAACCACTAAAAACATACTTTTTGGGGGAAAAAAAAATACTCGACCGGTCAAAGGGTTAAAGGTGCGTGTAGATAAGTGCATAACAGTATATGCAAAAGGCCCAAAGGGAAAGAGGGGAAGGGGAGGAAGGAGGGAAAAGAGGCTGGAGGCGACGGGCATGCAACACACGTCACTCCTTCTATTTTTCTTTTCCCCCTTCTTGTTCTTTTTCTGTTCGGATGCTGGCGAGCTTGCAAGATGGCGAGATGTGACTCATGCAGACGGAAGACCGAGAGCTGCTCGCCGCACGGAGAAGAAAGCGTACGAAAAAGAGAAACAAAAATAATAAAAAAGGAACACGCAGGAAGTAACTTACAGTGAAGGCAAAGGAAGTCTGGGAAGACATAAAACATACGCAAGAAGTGCGGCAAACACCCCCGGAAAAGGGGAGGGGAAGAGAAAGAGATAGGTAGATAGAGATATATCAGGAAGAAAGGAACAACCGGTGATTGCGACAAGGCAGTCTCCCCCTGCGATGGACGGTGCCCGTGGCTATACGGGCCTCCAGATCCAATGGCGAACGAGGCAGAAAGCGCGTGGTATCTAATCGGCTCGTGATTGGACCCTGGCGGATCGTAGCTTTGACGGGACTTCATCGTAGGGGGAGACGAACTATGGTCATATATCTCGTGTAAACAAATAAATTACCGAAAAGAATATACACAGAAAAAAAGAAATCGCAAAATGGACAAATAGGACAGCTCTTAGCGGCGATTGGTCAAACGCTCGCCATGACGTCTTTAGTTTGATTAATTCTTCGCTCATCAACGAAGACAAGAGTATAGTGACAGATTGTCGACTTTGATGTGTAATGGTTTAGGAACGCTATGACTTCACACTTCCACCGTGCTTTTTTTTTTTTTTTACACGCCATTCAGCTTGTTCTTTGCCACTGAATATTCTCGTCCTATATGGGCGGGTGGGATCCGTAAGAGGGCGCCACAGTAAGATCTCGCAGTCAATAGGCGCTCACAGGATAAGAACGGTGCAGCGTCTGTTTCGAAAAGCATCACTATTATTCGTCAATATTATTTTTTACACCGTGTCCCAGAGCAAATTGACCTTGCAAAAACTAAACCAATTCTTCAAAAAAAAAAAAAAAAAAAGGAGTGACTACCTCTAAAACATTAATTATCTTTATCTTGGTTGTTCTGACTCTTCTTTTTCTCAAACCGTGAGAAAGGATGTCTGTCTCGATGACTTTGTTTGCGACTCGAACCAGCTATCGACGAGCATTGTTTCGTTTGGTTCCCTTTCTCTGTTCGGATATGACGATACCGGATGCAGTCTGGCAGACAAGCTGCCCGACCTTCTTGAAGCTCGGCAGAAATTGTGCCGGCGAATTGCCGGCAAACCCCAGAAAAACGCCACCCGAACGCGCCGCACCCGCCAGCCTTCGACCACGCCAGCGCCCTTGCCGAAGATACGGCAAAACATTTACTGGGAAATGACCACCCGAATTAGCCATTTATCAAGCGAGGATTAATATTATTAATATTATTTGTTTATATCGTGCGCCCTTTTTGAAAGTTACAAAAAGAAAAAAAAATAGACACACGAAGGTTGTTTGATGGAAACGGATATTATATATATATATATATATATATATATATATATATTTGACAATATGTTTAAAAATAGTCAGTGCGAAAAAAAAAAGTGGGGTGACTGATGACGAATTTTACACTTTTCGTGCAGCGCAGCGGTTTGTTTCTAGAAAAAAAATATAACCTAATTTCATTGGGGTCTTGTACAAGTGTCGGTTCGCAGTCGTCCCCGGATACTCCGAAAACGAAAATTCAGAAAAAATTAAAAAGAAAACGAAACGCGACTGTGGAAACTTGAATTGGACTCGAGTTATTATCACTTCGAACGAACCAAGCAGAAGTAAAAAATGGCTGCTTTCATGGGCTACCACAGCTGGGCTAGCTTGCTGACTTTAACAACTCTGTACGCCATTCCGACATTTTTTTTTCCCAGTCCATTCGAGTCAGCGCATGAGAAAAAAATAATACAAAAAAGGAAATATGAAATTTACATAAAAATTACACCGGAATCGTCAGTCAACTTTTTTTTTTTTACGTCTAGCATAAAAAAAAATTGCAAGAAAAAACTGTTCAGATTGAAAAAAAAAGAACACCCCAAAGAAAACAGACTATATGATTTGTGTAGAAATTTAAACAAAAATTTAGAGATTCATGCATTTTTTTATATGCAGATGTCTACAGTCGAAACTATCCCAACTGCTACAAAAAGTAACTGAAAAAAAAAAATACCTCTCAGTATCCAGCTTTGCATAGACAGAGATAGAGGGAGAAACTGAGAGATATTCAGAATCGTGATGAAATAATAAAGTTGACGTTTGTGATGAAACGTGTCGACGTCTGTCTAGCCCTGAAAGCAATAAAAAAAAAAAAAAAAAACGGTCAGGCGAAAACGATGCCTCCATACAAAAATACAAATCCAAAGAAACAACGTACACATTTACCAGCTGGGGTATTCAACAACTTACAAGTAAAAAAGGAAAATTCTTACACACAATAAACAACAACATCTAAGTGCGAGTACACGTTCAACACCCCTGGATTCCAAAATTTGTACAACCACAAAGAGGAGATGACCAAAGCCAAAAGTTGACAATATCACAGAGTCAACAAACTACACACACAACGTAGTAGTATCTTGACTTAAATAAATAGAGAGAAGAAATTATCGCAACTCAAAATATAGAGTTTAAAAAATTCCGCAAGAACCACCCACGCATAGGGGAAATGAAAAGAGGGGGGGGGGGGGGGGGGGGGAGGGGGCACTGTAACTTTAAGGATTCCACCACAAAACAGCAGGCAAAGGGACACAAGTGGTAAATATATATATATATATATAAAAAGGAAGTCTGAAATGACCACAGAATAACGGGGGAAAAAAATAAAACGGCAGGATACATACAAAAAAAAAAAAAGTAAAAACGCATAACAGAGGCAGGTCTGACCCCAAAACCGAGATTGACCCTTCTGCTGGCCTTTTTTACAACCGGCGGCCTCCCCCTCCCTTTCAAAGAAAGCGGGGAACTTTTTTTCTCTCTTTCTCTCTCTCCAAGTTTATTCGTTTGTTGAATTTTTCTGTACGTGTAAATAAAACCCATCGACAACAGCGTGTCATCCAAACAAACGATGTCCACCAACGTCGACCGCAAACCGTTAAGAAAAAAAAATATACACATTTAAATTTTATTTACAAAAACGACAGCGGTTTCGAGTATCAAACGGTCACCGTTAGCGGACAAAGAAAAGGCACAAGAATAAAAATATGCCTTTACAGATTCCCCGGAGAACTCTCGCAGCTGTCGCGCGCAACTTTGACACAGCGTAAGTTTTTACATCGAAATATCCACAACAACAAACAAACAAACATATAGAAGAAACGGGAGCAGTATAGTGAGTGAATCCTAGAGCCACCGAAGGAGCTATGCTTCGGAGTAATGACATTTGAGCCATGTTGAAGCTTGGAGGGATGCTGAACCAAACATCTCAGCGTCTATAATAAGCGGCGCACGATGTTTCCACGGGCTGGCAGCCGCTGGTGTGTGCAAGCACACGCAACGAAGTTGACGTCATAGGCCCCCAACCAATTCACGCTTAAGATGAAAGTGAAATGTGTGGGCTCCAGGGAGAAGGCGAATAATGACAAGCTTTTCATCTCCACGGTTGGGTCTGGTGTAAAAGGTAAGCAATTAATTGGACTAACAAGCACGTAGCTTTTACTTGTGAAGATGAAAAGCCTGCCTTTATTCTCCTTTGGCCCGAAGCCCATACATTTCACTCTCATCTTAAGCGCGAATGGGGAACTATGACGTCAAATTCGTTGCGTGTACTCGCACACAATGGCGGCTGCTGGCTCGAGGAAAGAACCTGCGCCACTTAATATGGACACTTAATTGTTTGTTCCAGTATCCTTTCAAGCCAGGCATCCGAAGAATTATTTCAACTGGCAGCAAACGTTTTTTTGTTCTCCAGAAGTCATTAAAAATGTATGGCAAATCACTGGTCAATTGTGTTGCACACGTGACACGTTCTAGCCTCACAAACGTTTATATCATCGTTTAGCAGCACGTCTAGTCTGTCCAGTGAGACGCCCACATTCACGACGCTCTTCATCAGATAATTTAACGCGAGTCACGTGTACACTTGAATTGATAAACCTGGTGATCTTCCAGAACCGTCTAACTCGCTTTCTCTCTTATCTCGCCTACCTCTCCTCCTCAAACCACTCCTGGTCAGAAGACCTCCCCGTTAACCAATGAGCGTCGAGCACCTCACTCCTCCTCTCCCTCCCCGTCGACCAATCAGCGCCGAGCCTCGAGGCCACGCTTTTATCCGGGCTTCACTTTGGGGCTTCGCGAAATGCCGAACACCACACCAAATAACCTTTCACGTTAAAAAAATAAAAAAAATTAAAAAAAAAGATTGTGACAGAAAAAATACGACATCGCCTGAACTTCTCGAAACCATATACTCTCACGAAAGTCGCTTTTTCAATTAGGAATTATCGCCAATATCGCCCACACTGCACAAAGCACCAACATGGCGTCGTCCACAACATTATCGGGGAATGGACTGCCAACAATCTGAGCAGATACTATTTTGTAGCCCTAGCGAATCCCAGTTGTAAACTGGTACGTAACCACTGTCTTATAATAATAATAATGATGATAATAATAATAATAATAATAATAATAATAATAATAATAATAATAATAATAATGTTTATTTACGCGTGTGGTTCACTTGATAGTGAGGCGGGTCTGTCAAAGCCAGACAAAAGGCTTGTTGGACAAGACCCTACATTTTGTGATAAAAAAGCGTCCCCACACAAGTAAACTTCCAAGCTCCACATACATCACAATATAAACGATGATGGTCAGACAAACAGATGCACATACACAGCACAGTCAAAAACTTGACCCAAAAAACATCAGAGCATTTGCTTCAGTTTGTTTAGCGAGTCCACAGTGTAAACATCGTCCGGTAGGCTATTAAATATACAGGGAACATAGAAATTCCGAATTCTTTTTCCGTATTTTAAAAACAATCACAACGAGGACAAGGCTTACTCAATTGCTTCACATCAATCAACATGTCACGACTAAAAATAAATGAAATTAAACGAAACCCTCAAACCATTATTTCAACTTCAATTCGCGCATGATCTTTCGCGTTCAAAAACACTATTTGTCCAGATCTATGGAATGTCGTTTCTCAATTGCGAATGAGCGAGCAGCACACACACACACACGCACACCTCGCTCAGTTCGTTATAGATACATATGCATATTTCAAACCTCAATATCAAGTTATCAACCCTACTAGAACGATTTTATATGCTTTCTTTTTTTTAATGCAACAGCTCCACGTGCGCGCGCGTACAGCTTTTCGAAAATGTAGCCGAGACCACAAAGCCTGTATGCCTTTTTTAATGTTTTTTTTTTTTCTGCATTTGATGGCAGAGACTCCGGCTACCTCCGGTCTCTGGAGAGCCATAGTCTAGTATGGTTCCGGCGCCTCGTCGTTATTAAATGAAAGCATATGTATAATATAAGCGTCGATTTTGTTTATACAGACCATCTGGGAAAAGCAGTGCAGTACAATGCTACTCTTTGTGGCCGGGTACAAGCAGCGGCCGTTTTTGTTTTTACTCTTTTTTTTAACGTTTATATTTTTTTCTCCCGTGGTACAGCCCTTTCCTCTCAAGCTGCGAAACTCTATACCAGCATGCGTCAACGCCCAGACGGCTAACCAAAATCGATCCTCGTCTCGCATGCGGAGCAATGTACAGCCACAACTCATCCGCGAAACATTCGCTACATATTACATAAACGCAATTTTATTTTTCAGCTTCTCTTTCTTTTTAATTTTAATAACGGGGCTTACGAAGGAAAGGAATCAGGCTTAGGAAAGGCACCAACTTCTGTCATCGACTGGACCCGTAAAGCTTCAAGCTTAAAAAAAAAAAAAGAAGAAATCTGCAAAGTTTGATTGCTTAAACAGGGGGGACCTTATGGAAGACGGCGGGACGAAGGCGCCGGGACACCGCCGCCTGCTGCGATGGGTCAGCGCGACGCCGCTGACCAATCGTACGCGTACGATTAGTCAGCATAAAGGGTCGGGACATCGCAGCAGGCGGCGACGTCCCGATCCTAACCTCCCGCTGTCTTGCAGAGCGCCCCCTGCATTTGACATCATAGGCAAAGTCAGGTGAGCTGTTGCCGCGAACGTCTGACAAGCTGCCAGCTGTCTGACAAGCTAGATGCATGCCCCGTGACGTTGCAGGCAAGTTTTGAGACGAACTACTACTACAGTTTCAATCGGTTACTGGGGTCCTTTTTGCTGGAACGCAGCGTCTCTGCCACTATTTTACATTTCTTTATTTTTGTCTTTCGTTCCTTCCCGATCGTGACGAAATGAGCAAAGATGAAGGATGAATCGTCCCCAACACCGGAAAGACAGCTGGTGTACCTCCGAGGTCACGTGTGGAAACCGCTCCCCTCTCCCTTTTTTCCCCCTCCCCGTTACACGGACGGACAGACATACGTACAATGACACACGCGGTTTTCAGCAGCACCAGCGGCAGCCACGTAAGAGAGACAAAAGGAAGAATGCAGTCAAGATACGCATACATACATGGGGCGCGCACGCGCCGCGAACACATCATCAAATGAAACAAACAAAAGCAGGGAGATAAAAAAATACAGACAAAACAAAACATAAAAACGACCGCCGGAAAAAAAAAAAATTAAGACGCGGGTGAGCAAAGACCGCCGGCGGCAGATTCCAGCAACGTTCCGAGCAACAGCACTAAAGGTTCGCAGCAGCAAGAAGAAGAAGGAGGAGGCACCGGGGGGGGGGGGGGGGGGGGGGGGGGGGGGAGGGAGCAGCAGAGGTTCGCTGATGCATCGCCGAACCAACGCTCGAAATAGAAGCAGCGAGGCGGAGACCGCGGTCTGGACCCCACCGCCCCGTCCCCCTCACTCCTTCTTTCCACCTCACCCTTCTCGCCTACCTCCGTACGCCATTTTGGTTTTTTGGTTCCTATGGCGTGGTGGGGTACCACCATCTCGACCTGTGGGCCTCTTTTTACGGGCGACCCTTAAGCCGGGGAGGAAGTCGCACTGATCCTACACCATACAAGAGACAGCCTGCAAACAGATTCGAACGCGAGTTACCGCGAGATCCGCGCTTCGAATGCCGCGCACTGCAACCAGTTCAAGGAGGAAACTTGGGCATCCGCGGCATTCGAACCCCGGACATATTGCGGTGACTCGTCTTTGCACAGACTGTCTTTACTGTGACGTATGGTGACCCCGGCTTTAAGCCACGGTCACACTGCAAATGCATCGTGTGAAAGACAGACGCTGTTTCAGGCGTCTTTGTTCCCTGTATATATGACGGCCCTGTTGGTCGCCCCCCAAAAAGAAACCATATGTTCGAAGCATGCATCCGTGGGAAGCCACCATGTTTCGAATATGCATGCTCGAAATGGTTGTCCGCAGATAGTTTTGTCGTCATGTCCGCGGGTATGTTTGTGTGACGTACGTATGAGCAGTGCGAGTTCATGAATGCGTTGACTTCGAATCAGAAGACACAACTGACTATGTTTTGGGGACGCGCTATACCCAACGCCACCTAGAAGTACGTAATCAAAGTCTGCGCACTAGAATTTCGACGTCATCACAGCGAGATTCGAGCGAAGACACGGATAGCGGACTGAAGGATAGTGGGTAGACCTCAAATCAAGCTGCCTTGAGGTCTACCCACTATCCTTCAACCAGAGCCAATCACAGCTCGGCGTTTGTTCTGACTTCACCACAACCCCTGGAAAAGAAGCAGACGAACTTGCGCACCGTATAAGCTCGCGCTGCAGGCGCGGCGCGAGCTTCCTAAGCCGTTCGATAACACTTCGGCGTCTGGCGAGTGTCGAACGTGCACGCGCAGCGTGAAGCACGATGGAAGGCGACGAGCACGTGCTCTCCTATTACTTCCAAAAGAGACTCGGTTTTCATCCTGCTTTAGCTTTCGCGTCCACAACTTTCCAAAACACCGAAAGGAGAGCTTCTGGTATTGAAGATCGCGTGTTTTGTAAGGAAGTCCCCGAAAAACGAGAACCGTGTTTTTCGGCCTGCGTAAATAAAATACAATGCGTCGCAGAAAGCTAAAATTCCGTGAGAATGTGATGCTATCGGTTGGGACAGAACGCGAAAGCTTGAGAACATTACGTTACCTCAAACAAAAGATAATTGAGAGAAAAATAAACTTTTCTATGAGCCGACGTTTACCTAAGCGTAATATCGTGAAAACATAACTCGACATTGTGGACGCTTGTGCGTTTATATCAGTGGAAAACACTTGTCATGCGAGGGAAAAAATAGTTTTCTATCTTGACGACACATTTTGTGTGACTGAAATAGATGCTACAGGCGCCCACAATGACGTTTCTCGTTATGACAATAATAGGCTTAGGTGGACGTCAGCTCATATAGAAATTTCGTTTTTCTCAACTATCTTTTAATCCAGGTAACGTCATATATCCTCAAGCTTTCGCGTTCTATTCCAACCGCTAGCGTCATATTCTCACACAGTTTGAGCTTTCTGCGAGGCACAGTTCATTTACTTAGTACGAAAAACAAGGTTCCCTTTTCGCGGGAACTCCCTGTACTTCCTTCAGATGGTCGAGTGCTGATTCGATGGGGATATCCCTTGAAGTGTCATTAATAAGGGGTTCTGGTGGATCGCTCCAATATTTCTGATAACGACAACGACTATTAAACCAACGTCTTTGCGTGGTATGGTTATCGCGGTTATCGGAGGGGAACCGTGCCGGCGTGCGGTCGATTTGTCAGTCTCCAAACCCCGATAGTCTTGCGGACGCCCCCACTTCGTGTCCTTGTGCAGAGCAGACGACATGGGCGGTACTTACAATTCGAAAATGCGACGTCCTGAGCTTCAGAAGTTTAGATACGAGGCCAGAGAGCTCGGGGGATATCATTTTTGTTGTGTCGGAGACTGTTTCAACACTTTCGGAGGACGGAAAAGCGTTTTCTGCGATTTCAGATAAAGATTAAGATAACCGACAAAAACGAATCTTAGAAAACAAGATGGCTGCGTTTATCTCATTCGCGTCTTTGCCGCCGAGTGGCGTCAGCGTTCCGAATAGCTTCTACTACGTGTGTTCTAATACAAGACTGTGCAGATTCAACGCGAGAAAACAGTGCTCAACAGCGTTCCGGCACCCGAAATGGCGCACAAACTTATACAACCATGCGTGAAACGCCTCCGGCCAGGAGACAAACAGTATCAACTAGAGCCACTAAATGAGCTGTGCTTAGAGTATACACTCCGTACCCCAACATTGTTGTGGGCGCCGCCATTTTGGGGCTTGTGCAGAGGAGACGCAACAGCCGATCGTCATGATTCAAAAGTGCGACTTCCTCAGCATTAGATTTAGTGTTTTGAAGCTCATGTAATACTGCTTTGCTTTGACGCGAACTGTTTAAACATTTGTAGAGGACAGAAAAGCGTTTTTTTTGTGATTTCAGACAAAGCTTCAGATAACTGGCAACCATGATATTAAGCCACAATATGGTCAAGTGTCGTTACTCTGAAACGTAGCTTATTTAGTGGCACTAGTACCAACCAAGGAACGTTCTGAAGGGCAGCTAATAATCTCAGTTTTCTCACGAGCTCGTGGCGCATGCTCACGATGACAGCAACAAAGCCTATGACTTCGATGTTCAGGATTACCACAAATGTTCCAAAAGGTATAAGGCAGTGTTTCCTCATAGAAACCAGAGCCCAAACACAGATGCAAATATTATGTCCAGCCAGTAAAAACTCTTGCAAAAAAGAAAAAAAAAAAAAAAAGAAACTGAAGTGAGAAACGCAGTGAGTTTTGGGCACGAAAGAGGGGCCGGTTGACAGCCTGAATTGCAGAGTTCAAAACGTCGGATTTAATCGGCGAATCTTTCACGCGGCAATACGACTTCATCATGAGACGCACCGGAAGCCAAAATGGAGGTCGAGCTGGAACTCTATTAGATAAAAAATAGTTCCTTACACCCCTCGCGCAGGAACACGTTGTTCGGTGCTATGTGCCACTGTTTGCGCTCAGGGGAAAATACGTGTACGAATAAAAATATTAATTCTAAGCCTCACACGGGGAAGGTGCACAAATAAAGTCCAGAGAAAAGTTAAGCCGCCGAAATAACAAAATAAACAAGAAACGTATTAGAAATAAAAAGGACCAAAAAGGAGTGAGGCGGCTCGATCAAGTGACGCGTAATCCCCGACCCCGCGCCGCACGTCACGCTTATCGCTCCAAATGTCAGAAGAGCCAGGACGCGATCCGAGCCAAGCCGAAAAAACAAAAAAGACAAGCCGCAGTCAAGAGCCCAGGGGGACAAAGCGGAATAATCACCAGGCGCACTCGTCTCTCCTCTTCCCCCTCCCCACCCTCTTCTTGTCGCCCTCTCTCTCAAACATCGCCGCAGAGCGTAGGAGTAGCGCGAGCTACATAGAGCAACACCAGGAATCCGGTGATGAGAAACTGATGGGCGATTCCACAAATCTTAGCGACATTTTCAATCAGGTCGAGGAACACTGTTCTCTGCCGCAACTGCAGGTCAGCGAGGTCAGCTAACGGAACGCTGGGGGAATAATGTTGTCAGACTGCTAGGGGATTCTACCAATCTCAGCAAAATCTTCTATCGGTCAGGCAACACTGTTTAATTCGTTGGGGACACAGGGTTACCCGGCTGCTGGGGGATCCTGCCCATTTCGCGGAAAATCTCAATCGGTCCGGCAACACTCTTTCTTGCGAACGCCGGAGAATCGGGCAGAGGACGTGGGTAATAGAGCTGCTTGACTGCTGGGGGATTCTTACGATTTCGACGGTTTCCTCTATTGGTCTAGTAACCCTGTTCCCAGCAAATGATTAAGAGTCAAAGAATGCTGTCGGACTGGCGGAGGATTTTGTCGATATAGGTTAAATTCAACCATGAGTACGGCGTCACTCTTCTCCACCTCCACTGCGGATTCAAACAAAGGTCTTCAGAGCAGTATTGCCGGTCTGGTGCAGAGTTCTGCACATTTCGGCGAAATGCCATACCGGTCTGCTAGGACTACACAGGGCGCAGCCAACTTACTGAAGAATAATAAGAAAAAAAGAAGGGGACGTAGGAAAAAAAAAAAAAAAAACGAAAGAAAAGAAAGAAGAAAAAAAAATGAACAAAGGAAAGAATGGAACAAGTCTTCTTTTCTGCCAGTCGTGACAACAGACGACGCGGCATCACGTTGGAAGATGCTGAGCTTGGCAAGGATGCGGGGACGGGGAGGAGGAATGGGAGGTGAGGGGTTGCCATTGCCTCCTCCGAGAGCAAGCATCAGATCGGAATGTCTGGCACTGGCTGCAAGACGCGTCTCCCCATCTTCTTTTTCGCCTCTGTTCTCCTTCGTATATTTTGTTGTTTTTAAATGTTCTTTTTATTTAGCGCATCGTTTCATCTAGACGTGTTTTTCCACTTTTCGCGGTTATGTAATAGTTGTTCTTAGTTTTAATATTCCTTGTGGAAATAAACGATTCTTTACCCCCATCCGAGACATGCAAACGCACACTACTTCATTAAAAAAACAAAAAACAAAACAAAAACAACATGGTTGCGTAGGGGTTAAAAGATTAGCCGAACAGATACGGCAGCACGTGGCAAGATGAAGATCATAACAATACTCTCAAAGTTTCTTGTATTCCATTCACAGCGCATTCTGATATGATAAAACTACAAAGGAATAGTGAACAAAACATACAAAACCGGTTATCACCATGGCATCTCGGAGACTGAACAAAGTTGGGAAGTATTTGTAGATTATTACATGCGCGAAATGTCCGTAACATCAGCTCATCAGCTTACTCAGTTTAAGGCACCTTCAGGTACCATAATACACCAGGCGCCATCTCGCTATTGATGCGCATAAGCCACATCGAGAAAAATTGGGAGCAACTAGGCATTGTCAGCAATTCTTCTCAACTACCTTTCACGTAGAGTTTCAGACCAATGCACCAGCGGTAAACGTCAAAAATACTCCTCCCCCCCCCCTCCCACCACCATTTCTTGTCAACTACAGGTGACCAAACCTGGGGATAACCTGGCATAATATTATGGTCTGCTTATTTGGGTGTTCGTTTGTATGACATTAGACCACCGCATTTCATTATTCAACTCGCGTGCCAGCGGCTCATTTAACTAAACCTTTTGAAGCAATGAAAATAATAGTACCATGTAAGTCTTTTGGAATACAAAATCGTAACAATTGTGATTACAATGTTCGATCTAATAGCCCCGAACGAATTACTTCGTCGCTCACAATCTTGCGAGATTTATCGAAAATGCTGAAGACAAGTATACTACTTGAGGTATGGACCCAAGATGGAGGCAAATATTGATACTGTGCCAATGAAAGCACTGACTCAAGACGCTCAAGGCCAGGCCCTAACAGCAATGTTCAATCAAGTAGGCGACAAATGAAAATGCAGAGATCTATAGTCAATCCTAAGACACGGTAAACGACCAAAGAAAGAAACATCAGCGATCCAACTAAGATTCGCCAGCGACAAAGAGTAACCAGCTTTCACCACCGGCGGTTCACCGGCGGCCCGCCGGCCACGGTCCCACGTGACATCTCGGCCTGCCAAGAGCCCCAGAGCCACAGGTCAACAGAGATGAGCCACGGCCGGGGATGCCGGAAACTCCGCCAGCGGCGGAAGCTGGCGGAACCTTTTCTTCCGAACAACTCGAAGCACCAAAACGGTCCGCAAGGCACCAAAATAAACGCGGAGAGCGCCGGAATAAGGTCCAGCCAGTTTCGGCGTCCCCCAAAATAATAACGACGGAGTCCCCCCAGAAAATAGCAGCAGGCCGCAGCGGCAGCTCCAGCAGCCTGGAATTAGAAGTTTCCCCAGAGCGGACCAGTCCTCGGAACGCAACACACCTCTTCGAGACACCGTGGTCCCCCACACGGGCTCCGCCAGCTCGACTACGGGGAAACAGGAACCCAAGAGCTTTGAAGACGGACCGTTTCTGTTTTTTTACCCGCCAAAATTAACCTCCCGTCTAAAGCGAGCATCTCCTGCAACTCGCGTCTAAATGCGCCTACAACGCTGTGTTTAGTGGTAGTCGAAGACAAGCCAGGTGGAAGCGGGCATCCCTCTCCAAGATTCCTGCTTCAGGACCCAACGTCTGCTGAAGAGTTCCGCTGCCAAGGGAACTGACCACGATAACAGGCATCTTCATCAGAACTCAACTTAAGGTGGCGTGCTTGAGATATCCAGCCATCGAGAGACCTTCAGATTTCCGAGGCAAGGGAACAAGCTGAGACAAAAGATAGGTCACTGGAAGAATCAGAGGCTGTGCTGGAAATACCGAATTCAACCTAAAGCGAGGTTCAATAGCATGCTTGTGATTACTACTATCCTAGATGTATGTTCCTGAGGGCTTCTTGTTCGAGGAACAAGCTACACCAAGAGCCAGCGTCACGGACGACAGCCCTCGGGTGCCGTGGAGAACTATGTACATTTTAATGTGTGACTCCAAAAGATCCTCTTTGATCTTCGATCCAGGATAAAGGATTGTTCAGTAGTCCCTTGGAAAAAGACAAAACTGCCTCAAGAACCAACCCAGCCGAGAACTGCGTGAGACATCTGGGCACGAAGGATACCTTTTCAAGCAGTACCTGGAGGTGTCGACTACGGACGCCAGAACAAGATGGATACTTGGCGCTATCCAGAAAAGATAAAAGGATGTGATTCAAGGTGTATCCACAAAAGGGCTGTTTCAGAGTTGTGTCGCTAAGGATACGCTTCCAAGTTCCGTGCTACGGGACCCCATCTTCAAGTTACAGAGGTGAGATTATATGCATCAAGCATCGTTCATTATCTTTGTAAAGTTTACACTGTGAACTGTGACCTGACAAAACCTCGTCTTGAAGAAAGAAAAAAAAAAAAAAAAAACAGCAGGGCCTTCCGACGTTTTTGAGAACATCATCTCAAATTGTGCGACACGTGTGGTGTACCAGGCTATCGAAGACACATCTTGTGAAAGCGTGAACTCGGTGAAACAAGGGCTCCTTGTAAATTCCTTCACAAAAAAGTGCCGCCATCTTTGGTTACCAACACGCTCAATATATCACCAAAGCAGTCCAGGCAGAAGGCGATCAAGTCGCCATACTAGCTCCTGGATATCTACCTGAGGCAACACCGCTTGAACGTCCATGATATCTACGCATGGTGATTGTCCCAACATGAGTGTGCGTAGAAGCAATGCGATTTTTTTAATGTTTCTTGTCCTGCACGGTTGTTTGAGCTCACACACTTGAAGCTCGCCCACAACCAAGTCAGACTAGTGACTACGACAGGTGCCATCCAGGGATTACAACCTCCAAGTGTAAAATCAGTGAAGGATGAAAGCCACTTCAAAAAGCATCAGCAAGTGAAGACATCAGACCGGGAATGAGTTTTCTATGCGTGTCTGTGATTGGTGATTCTCATCACGAACAAGCGTCTGGAAGAGTATGTGTGGAACATCCAGAGTCGAAGATTGCCTTCACGCGATAAAGGATATCTTTTCAAGAGGAGATGCCCTTCAATGGAAAACGGCTACTTTGTTTATCTGTCCTTTAGATTTTGGATGAGGGAAATCTCAATATGCTTCGTAAAAAAATGTCTTTATTTATTCGTAATTGTTCATCGTTTTCACCTTGCTGTTTGCAATGATATGCTCAAATGACAAAGTAAAAAAAAAAAATGCGAGAGATGCGTTAGAGTGTGGTCTGCTATGCAGGCGCAGAGTATACGCTGAGTTTAGGTTCGCAGCTAAAATGTGTAGTCATTTGCAGATCAACCTTGTTTATTACGACATTCTCCATCTTTCTTTGGACAGTTCGGAGGCAAACTTGACATAGAAATACGTCTAGTCACATTGATTACACGGAGTGGGTCAAGAATAACTGATTACGACGCAGTCGATTTCGTTAATAGATTGCACAGCAGATTAATCGGGAGAAACAAGACACGGTCATCATGCGATTAAAACAAATAATAATGAACAAGTCAGAATCAAAATAAGAAACCACCAGACCTGGACCATATTTTTCTCTTGACAGGAAATTCTTTTTGTGGCAGTCGTCGATCATAGACACATACGATTACGTGCGCATCTAGTATTGCGTAGTGACTACACTAGCTGTCCCCCAACTACATAATAATACCACCACCGCCTCCACAACAACCCATATTTCCCGAGAAAAATTGTCTTTCTCTCGTTTAATCGAGATGAACATAAAAGCTCCATTACGGAATACGCGGTAAAAGCTGGCGTCTTCTACACACCAATAAAATCCGGAGACGCGCGATAATAAGTTTTACAGAAATCTCTAATTATTTGAGGACTCATAGTCAATCATTCTATGACGCCTGAAACCGCCAATAAAATCTGGCCGATTCGATTTTGGAACAGAGAAAGATTTGGAAAGAGGGTAAAAAAATAAAAACTTGGTGCTGACAAAACAAAAGAACAGAAAAAAAGAGAAAAGCAAGGGAAGGAAGAAGTCACATGCATAAATACATACATATACATATATATATATATATATATATATATATATATATAGAGAGAGAGAGAGAGAGAGAGAGAGAGAAATACTGTTGCGTAGGACGACGAAAAGTGCATAGGAAAGTAAACGTACCTCCGAAGCTTTTTATATATATATATATATATATATATATATATATATATATATATATATATATATATATATATATATATATATATATATATATATAAAACAGTGACAATGATAGAAAATAAATATAAAAAAGACCGAATACATAGACATTAATCTACTTATAAAACTACAATTGAGGATAAAGTAGTGACCCTGGAGAGAGAAAGAAGAGAGAGAGAGTGTAGGAGGAGGGTGTCTCGAAGTCGGGCGCGCAGCAACCATCCTTCTGGAGATTGCTGCGGCGGGGGGTTGCGGCGGGCTGGCGGAAGGCAGCAGAGACTGAGAGAGAGAGAGCCAGGTGCTATGACGTCAGAGACCGGATGACGGCTACTAATTTTAGACCCCGGAGGAGACGGTAACGACGGCGCGCCTTCCAGCCTCTTCCCTCCCGAGCATCCGTGTGCCAGCACGTGCAGAACGAAGGAGGATGAGGAGGAGGGTCGAGGGGGACGGTTCACAAAAAAGAAAAGAAGAAGGCGCTGAGCTGCGACGAATGACAGGCGGGAAAGGCAGCAAAGGTGAGAGAGGGGGCTGGAGAGAGTGGGGACGGGGTAGGGGGGCGGGGGGGGGGGGGGGGGAGGTGGCGTCGGAACTCCGAGCAGACGAAAGGCAGTGAAACGTGGTCAGCTGACTCTTCTGAAGGTAAGAAAAATGAGGAGGGAGGACGGAAGGGTATGTGAGGGGAAGCCAAAGCAGATGACGCTAAAAGTTAAAAGAGGGAGAGGGGGTGTTGGTAAGAAGGGGAGAGGGTAAGGCTAAAGCCACTGGTCGTAAAGGCCAGGAGCCGAGAGAGAGAATGAGGGGAGTGTAGTCAAGTTGGCTCCTGGAGGGAGAGGGTAAGGGTAGGCAAGAGTCGAGGAGAGTCGTTAAAAAAAAGGAAGGGAAGGCATCATAGAAAGAAAAGGAGAGAGAGGGACAGCAGGGGAGAAGAAAAGTGCGGTCTTGGTAGAGAGGAGGTTGCGTGAAAGAGACACAGCTGGAAAGGCTCTGAGAGGAAAAAAAAAGGAGAGGAGGGTGAAGGTAGGTGAGGGGGGAGGGGCAGCTGAGGGTTATCGAGTGTTGTTGGAGAGAGTTGATTCTGGCAGGCTTCCCAGCGAACATCAGTTGGAGACAAACAACGCTACGGGGAGGAATATACAGAGTGAAAACTTGCGGGGAGAAGAAAAAAAGGAGAGACTGGGTGACGGAGAAGATCATGTTACACGCCACCGATGTGCTTCTTTTCGTTTGCAGTTTAAGGTTTATAAACTAATTTTTTTTTCTTTCGTGGTGGTTTACCAGGGTTGCGGGCCGCGTACCACCGGGCTAGCATTTTTAATATTTTCTGAAAGAACAACCAATATGATTTCTGAATGCAGTTCGTTTTTCTGTTTTGTAACAGGCCCCCGACTTACAATATGCGGTGTAACCCATTGCGGTGTAACCGAGTAGTAGTCGGTCGCACCTTTTCATGCGCCCCCCCCCCCACCCTTTCCTCACCTTTTGTGCACAGACATTTCAAGGGTAGTGTTACCCATTGAAGAAGTAAAAGAAGGATTGGTTGATAATCTGTCATTAATAGGCAACACGTAAGCGATAAGGTAGGGAGTCTCAGGGCTGGGATATATTCCAATCGCAACTTATTACTGAATCGCAGAGCTACCACCCTATCCGCAGAAAAAAAGGATTTACTAGCATACTTGATAAGAAGAATTGGTAAATTGTAAAGTAACGCACAATCATTGGAAGTGATGAACTTGATTCTTGTTCGGTCACACTATTGCTTTGTCTTTCTTTTATTTTGAATATTTCCGAATACCTGTTAGTGGTTTAACTCCTGCCCGACTTGAGTACAAGGTACTAGTGAAGGCTGATGACTTTCTGAAGTGTTTTATAGCTGTGCAATAGCACAAGCCGCAAAATAGAAAATCTTTTGCTCCTGGCTCTGTCGTCTCGATTCAGAATGAATAGATAAATAAACGGTACATGAAAAATACAAAGAAAACAACAAAATAAAAAAGTAAAAAAGAACACGGCGAAAGAAAACAAAATTTTTAACCGAGCAACGCGAACAACCCCGCACGAACGTACGTCATCGGCCTGCGGCAAACACGTCCGAGCTCCAACGACGTCGAAAAGAGACAAGATCAGGCTCGGAGTACAACGGCGAGTACAAAAAGCCACAGGGACGATACTTCAACGGAGCCACAAACAAAGTGAACCCCCAAACGACGGGGGAGGGGACGAACGCAAACACAGCCAAAGACAACCGACCAGCCCTTGGAAACGCATCGAAACTCCGTCCGTGTCGTCAGTCTGCAATCGATGAGACCAGCTCTGCCCTGTGGCTCATACCGATCCGCTACGTTTAGTGAAGACACGCCGGTTATAGTCACAACATGCAAACATAAAGTCAGCTCGGAAGGGAGGAAGGCATGTGTGTGATAGGAACGCTACCGAAAAGAAGACGAAAAGTCCATTGTTTTCCCCATAAAGCCATGAGATTATTTTACCATGTTTCTTTGACGTGCTTTTTTTTTTTTTTTGTAGATAAAAGAAATATGACTACCCTTGTTCTATCTCATTTTTTTGCTTTCTTTTTGTTTTAGTGGAAGGCACGCAAGCTCGTGACTTTTAACAGCGTGGATTCATTTACTGCTTTGCAGTCAAATATACTATATACTAAAGTGTGTGTTGCTGACGGTACGGCGAAAATTTGTTGACTCCACTCCGCCTCAAAAGCTGAGCGCTATCAAAGGGACAGTCGCGGGAGTGCGGCTCTCCAGAATGCTTTGCTTACACGAAGCACCGCGTTTGAAAATCACCTGTCAAGGTGACACGCCCGTGGCCTGTGCTTTTCACAACGCTGCACTGAGCTTCGAAGACGGCGTTCAGCCGAACCCGCGAACGTTTGCTTTTCGGTCTGACGGGATGGATTGAATCCTTCCTACGCGGAGCACGCACCAGTCACTGACGCCACCATGTGCTTCTAATTCTGCTCCAACATTGATACAGGATAACCCCCCCCCCCCCCCCCCCCCCTCCCCGCATCAACTTCCCGAAGGCAAATGCTCTACCCTGTAAAAAGAGCGTAACGTCCCTGACGTCACAGAATGATACCCCGCGTAGCAGTCTCTCCACTAACCCTAGATGGTTGCTTGGAAATAACTGTATTACATGGAAACTGCCATATCGACGGTGTTCGGCACCTGCCACTGAGGAGTAGTCTACCAGAAGAGATTCGCTGACACAGCAGCCCTCTTTTGTCAGGTTTACTTTTCGAAGGCGGAACTCACCTAAAGCAAACTATACGGCGAGCGAGCGTACCAAAACGCGTCCCTTGGCGCGTGATGGGGGAGGCGCGAAATGGTGAGGGGTCTCCCCGAAGATCGGAGGAGGAGGTGCAAAATGGAGAGAGTCACGTGTGCTACGAAGTTCCGTCTCAGCAGACTTCAATCCGTTTGGTGGGTATACTAAGCAATATCTTGGCCGTGAGTTCTTCGCTTTTCGTGTAACTCGTCTAATAGTCATGAGTCGACGAAACAACGCAACCATTATTGCGACTTGCAGATGGCGCCGGAGCCCGGCGGTTTGGCACACTGAAGTCACACAGCGCCCTTAAAGAAAACAGACCAACTTCCACCTTTGCGTCTACCCGCCCCATCCTCCAATCACGGCCCGGAGTCGTGACGTCACTGTGCCCTATGCCCGAGGAGCAGATGAGCTTTCCCTGAGCGTCCTCGTCGAGAATTCCTGTCGCTCAAGAACGGCAGCCTCACCGGAGCTTCAGCTGCTGTCTTCGCTTAAGAGTTCGCTAACGTGAAAGGTTCTGGAACGCTGCCGAGATGTCATTTGAAGCGCGCACGAGAAGGCATCACACGGAGTTGCTGACGTCACCGCGACAAGAGTCACACTGAATCCATGCAGTCACACTGAATCCATGCACACGTCCGACGGACCACTTGCGTTTGGGACGTCGCGCAGTCACCTTCACGCGCCAAACTACAGGAACTTAACGTGCTCTTGATTCATGTCAATCGAACGAAACGTTACCATGTGAGCTCGATCTTCATTTACAGATGTTTACGTGAAGGTATTAAGTAATTTGTCTCATTTGGAGACCAGATAGTCGGCTGTCTTTAAAAAGGCAGGGGTTGTGGACGGAGCTTTTATGTGTTCCGCCCACGACCTTCAGGATGCATTTATTTGTGCGCTTACAGTGATGGAAGAAGCGGCATTCGAACCTTTGTAGCAAGTTCTGTAGCAGGCAAAACGTTGTCTTGGAGCCGTCACTGACGCGTTTGGAGCAGATGCCAACGTTAATTGGCATATCACTCGAAAATTAAAAAAAAAAAAGTGATTGTATCGCTAAATGAGTTCATCCTTTAAACGATTGAGGGTTCCCCTCTGATAGTGGAGCATATTACTTATTACCTTTTGTAATAGGAACAGATAGGGTGCAAAAGGAGCTCAGAACACTCTCTTCAGAAATAGTTCTCCGTTCAGAGTAGGTCCCATTTACAACGGCTACTAAAGATGCCGAAAAATTCATCAGCGCAAGGCTTCAGTTGGGATAAAGCTTCCCTCCCCTCCCACTTTTACACCCGGTAGTTCATTCAACCTGTAAATATAGTTTCCTTAAAATACCTGCCAAAAAACAGCATTCCCGCTGACCCGTGCAGCGCTTTTTGAAAGACTCTTTTTTTGTTGTTGAAATGTTTACTTATATTGTAGTGCAAGAACGTCAGAAATGCATAGTCACGAAGCTCCAAGATCAAGACCGAAGAAGGTAGAACCTGCAGAGTATACACCATTCCAACATTTACAAGCCCTCAGCCAAGCGTGCGATCTCCTCAGCCCAGTAAGCGCATGTTCGTCGCTTCGGAAAGCAAGCAAATCACGTGTCATAAGCACAAACATCTAAAATAAAACCGGCTAAGAGCCTTTTTTTTTTGTGCGGAAATGTTTATAGTATTCGCTTAATTTTTATGAGCCTTTCGCGCTAATCCAGGCGCTCACCCAAGTCAGCCACTGCTCCTAACACTCCGGTGCAAAGCGGTGAAAGCTCTGGTTCTCTCTTATTACAGTAGCCGTCATCCTTACTCTTCTGAACCGTTTTCTCGCGACTTTTATAGTTACTGGC
Source organism: Ixodes scapularis (assembly GCF_016920785.2). Lineage (NCBI taxonomy): Eukaryota > Metazoa > Arthropoda > Arachnida > Ixodida > Ixodidae > Ixodes > Ixodes scapularis. The sequence goes on from NW_024609837.1 coordinate 26,605,398, forward strand.
ATCGCCGACATCGTCCGAGAATTTAGACGATGTCGGCGATCAACCGGCCAACGCGGTTAACCAGCAATCTTTATGCGCCAAGAGACTGGGGTAGAGAAGCAGACGAGAGGACGCGCAGGAACGCCAGAACGCCGATCACTGATTGGAATGATTAGAGGGTAGACCTAGAGCTATAGCTGCCTTTGTCTCCACTGTACTCGCCGAACGCGTTGGAACGCAGAACGCCATCGTCCGCCGTTTTGCTCTCGCATTCGACGAGTGCTAATCATTCCGCTAATCATTCCAATCAGAGATCGGCGTTCTGACATCACCGCGTTCTTTCGTCTGCTTTTCTACCTCAATTTCTCGGCACATACTTTGTTTGACCTAACTTAAAGAGCTGCTGATGCTAAGAGTCAATGGGACCAACCCGAACAGCGTCAAAGTGCGACGCGTGGCATTCGTCCATCTTCCTGAACGCGATCTTTCATCGGCGAAACCAGTCGAGTGCAGCGACTGTACAGTGACTTGCGCTTTCAGCAGGTGTGTTCGAGCCCTCGATTGTCCTCTGACCTGAGATAAAACAAACTAATACGGTGAGTAGAAACGCTGCGAGATACATATTCGTAATATTTTCCTAGCTTCCTACTTCTTTGAATATTAGCGGCTAGCAATAATAATATATATATATTTTGCTTTGCTTAAGCCCATCTTGGCGCAGGTGTGCCGACATTCTTGGCAAAAATGGCACTATGACGCAAGATGTAGCAGTTGATGGGGCAATTTGACGCAAATGGGTGGCACTTCCATCACCGCGCTTATAACTAGGGGCAGACGGAAGAACCTAGCTTGACTCGGCTATAAGCGGCTTCTCTACTTTGCTTCACATTAAAATGTACAGGAGCGAAGGCTAAAAAAAGATATGAGGTAATTTAACGCGTGGCATGTGTACAGTTGAAATGATAAACTTCGTGACCTTCCAGAACCTTCCAAGTTCTAACCCACCCCTCCTCGCCTACCTCTCCTCCTCACTTCACCCCTGGTCACATGACTTGCCTGTTAACCAATCAGCGTCGAGCACCTCACTCCTCCTCCCCAACCCGTCAACAAATCAGTGTCGAGCTTCGCGGCCACGCTTTTATCCAGGCCTCCCTTTTCGGCTCTAAGTGCAGCTGATGCAGCGGCTAAACGCAAGACCTCAAGGGTCAAGTAAAAGGCTAAGTTGGATCTAATTCCACCCGGTTAGAAGCAGCATTTTAGCCGGTCGTAGATTACGCCAGTAAAAAGAAGCTCGCACGTTCGGCAACTCCGGTCGGGACAATAAGCGGAGTTCACAATATCCGGCACAAAAAAGGAAAAACAAAATGAGGCGGGGTGAGAGGGAAGAAGCTCGATAGACCGGAGGAAACAAAGGACGGGAAGGAAAGCGAACACAGCGCCATCAGAGTCCACAGATCGCTAATGGTCCCGTTCCTGATCAGCGGCCGGGAATATTCCCCGGAGCACCGCATTCGGGACGAGCGATAAGCGTCTCTGTTTACCCTCTGTTCTCAAGTGTGCTCACGTAGAAATATTGGTGCGTGTCAGCCGCTGCGCTTTGTCAGGTGGCGCCACCGGCGGCCCATGCAAAACTCGTGCGCTTACAGTCGGTGACATGTCAAGAACGGTGGAGAAGCTCCGCCCACGGGCGTAATGCGCCCGTTTGAAGTGCTTCCGCCGTTGAGAAAATAGCGCCCTTCAGAGGTCGCTTTTCGCCCTAAAAAAGAATGCCTCTTAGCCTACTATTCATTTAGGACACTTCAGGGAGTTAAAACGGTTAAGGTTCGCTGGAGGCCTCCTTGCTGACGATATCGCTGCGAAGTAAGGCAAGGCTGTCTCGAGTGCTTAGATGGCTTCTGAAACCGGTTCGGAACCGATAGAGTTGTTCCTCGGTTTGGAAGTTCTGTGGTTCTACTAGGACCAGTCCCTTACAGAGGTTACTTCCTCTGTTGCAGTGCCTCGAGTCGGCTAGCCAAGAGGTTTAGAAGGTGCGTCAGGGTTCGGAGTCACTTCTTTCACCTGGACTAACTGGGCCACTTCCTGCGGGGCCTGAGGCGGTGCTGTAGCCCGGATATATTTTAGAGCGCAGCTCTTAGGCGCCCGTTTCCGACTTGAGCGGCGTCGGCGTAACCGTGAGGTCACGTGACCCCCGTTAGGTCACGTGAACTCACGGGGTCACATGACGTCACCAGGGTCACGCAGGGGCGAATCCAGAATTCCGTTGCGGGGGGGATTTGTAAGGATACTATTCTCCCATTCTTTCTTGTGCACTGGGGGGGTCCACCCATGTCAAATTGCCCCCGAGAAGGGGGGAGGGGGGGTCGACTTTGTTTGAGGGGGGGCCGCTCCCGTCGTTCCCCCCCCCCTTTTGGATCCGCCCCTGGGGTCACGTGACCGACGGCGACGGCGACGCCGCTCGGAGGGAGGAGTAACAAGCAGGATGAGGAGGTGGGGAAGAGGGGTATACCCTCCCCTCAGTACCCTTCCCTCCTCCTCCTCAAGAGCTGCGCTCTAGTTCGGCGTTACAGGGAGTTGTGAACGGCTTTCATTTTTGTTTCTTTTTCAGGGCCAGGTTTTTTTTTTTTTTTTCATGTCGGCCTGAATAAGGGAGAGGGGGAGAAAGTGAGGTGCCAGCTAAACTGAAGATTTTGAGGAAGGGCCCAAATTCTAAACCGCGCTGTTTTGTGGCATAAACAGGATTTATATAGTCATTACTACGATTGATAGGTACTCTAAGAACAAGCATAATGTACGGTAGAATTGTGGAGAGCCAAGTCTAACTTCCCCCAGAATTCTCAAATTTTGAACGTGAGATTTGGCACTTTTGTTTCAGTGTACCTCGTCTTCTTGTCGCCCGTTTAATTTGGCGCTGTTAATATTCTACAACCTTCTCGAAGGTCAATTCGCTAACGTTTGCGACGACGTCGAAGAGAGCTTTGTTATGCGTAGCGCGAGTTCGTCTGCTTCTTGCACAGGCGTTGCGATGATGTCAGAACGCTAAACTGATCGAAATAAATAAATAAATAAATAAATAAATAAATAAATAAATAAATAAATAAATAAATAAATAAATAAATAGTGGGTAGACCTTAAGGCATCTAGCATTGAGGCCTACCTCCTATCCTTTCAATCAAAGCCAATCAGAGCAAGGCATCGTTCTGACGTCACCGCGTCTCCTGCTCAAGATGCAGACGACTCGCTCTCCGCATAGCACTCATTGCTCACCGTGCGACTGATCGGGACGAAGAGACTTGGCAAGGGTGCCGTTTTACAGAGGAATAAATACTGCTGTGAGGGGTGGCAGGCAGACTTAGGTTATCACCTATAGAGCCAGCAGACATGCAGACGAAGTTTGCTAACGCAACTCTGTGCTAACGATCGAAAAAAGCAAACAAAACGGGATTGGTTCACAAAGTCATGACGGCACAGAAACGCTTGGACGCGATTGGTTTGATAGCGCAAGGCTACCATTCCCTTTGAGGGGGAGATTTGCCGCTTCGTTTTCGAGTTGTCACCGAATGTTTAGGTTTCAAAGTGTTTTCAACCGCTCGATCGGCGACACGTGGTTTATGTGCCGCGTTTGTAACAAGAGGGAGGTTAAGCCTACGAGAGTGCTGATCGTCTGCAAGCGTCTCCTCCGCCGATTTCCTTCTCGTCCTGCGACAACGCAACGCATGCGCACTTGCAAGTTCCAGCCAACATGTTTGTGAAACCTGGAAGTGTGTATAAATTTTTTTTTTTTTTTCAGAAGTGCGCGCCATCTAGAAAGTTTAATGTCAATTACTTCAGTCCGACATTATTTGGGCACGCACTCCGAGCATGTATTGGACAGAACAACTGCGTCACTGTTCGGCATGAACTCGGTTAAACTCGTACCGGGAACGAGTGTTACTTCATTGTTCGGCGAGGAATCGGATCCAATCACGGGCCTCGTGCCCCCAAAAATGGCGACCGTCAATGTTGCTCCATGAACTTTCGAAAAGTGCCGAACGCTCACCATGGTCCGAGTAATCTAGGCTCTCTATACGTAAAACTATACTATCGATTAACTAACTTGGACTGAGAAAACAAGTTGTTAAAGTAGTAGGCACGAGCGAAAGTGGCTGTTAGTTGGTAAGGGATCTCGTGTGGCGATCGGAGGGTTCGGAATTACGTTGCGGAACCTTATCCTTCGTCAGCCCGTTTTGATGTATGCGTGTACAGATAAGGTGTTTGAAATAAAATGGCGTTGCACTTGATGGTTTGGGTTTTCGCGGTGGCGATCGTAGGTCCAAGAAGGGGGGGGGGGGGGGGGGGGATGTGGAACGCTTTACGATTTTACGTGCCATCCTTGCGCAGGGGCCATGCTAATATTCTCGGGGTCGTTTTAATTTGAGTATATGTACACTGCGCACGCGCAGTGCGGGCAAACGCGGGCTGGTTCGTAAACAGTTTGTTGATATGTAAAATCAAAACAACATATATCTAAATGCATATACACATCGGACGGACGAACGAAGAGCTCACCGATTTCCTAGTTGCTTCTGGACTCTCAGGTCACTAGATAAGATACCTAACGAGCTAAGGACAATTATTATTGGAGTATACTGTCCCAGCAAACCAATTTTCAGGAAAAAAAAATCCGGAATGCGGTCGTAAAAATGAAACGTCCATGTATTTTCAAAATAAAATCAGAAAGGCTTATTCTTTTACCTAGGAAAGCTTGTTCTCAGAATTTCGCGAGATTAAGCGAGACAAATTAAGGACGCGTCAGGGATGTACGGAAACAACTTATGCAAAGGACAACGGTATATGGGTAACATGGGGCGGCAACTGTCGCCACCTGGTTGGCTTTTAATATTTGGACAGCTAATTTAAACGCAATATATTTAAGCGAAGTTACGGATAAGCCTTTCACCAATGTCAATAATATTAATAAAGAAATGGGAATAAAAAAGGCGCCATAATGCAACCGGGTGAACGTCTTTGATTCCGTACGGATCACCGGCTTCGCTGCATCAATGAGTCCCCGAGGAATATGGATGGTGCTGCCATCTATCGAAGTCGGCGCGAACTAAGTCAACTGGGGTGGTGTGCAAGTTTTCTATTTTTCTTGTTTTCGTGGCGGAGGGAGGTGATATGAGAAAGAGAAGACAAAGAGAGAAAATAAAAAAAAGAAAGAGGGAAAGAGTGTTTACCCCACCAGGCGTCCGTTGCTCAAAAGTGGGGCAACGGTCCGGTTAGAATCCGTCACGTCCCGTCAATACGCCGCCCCTGTCCACCTGGCGGCTTTTCTTCCAATAGGGTCAAAAACAACAACAGAAAAAGAAATACCCAGAAATGTTGTTTCCAGAAATTGGCTACAGGCTTGAATGGCCATTTTGCCAGTGTTCATGTCTCGCGTGTCATACTTTCAAACACTTTGTTAACCTTTTTTTTTTAGCCGTTTTGAATTCGTTGGGGTTGAGAACTTTCCAAGCCAACACTGGCTTTCTCTGAACCGCCACGGAAAGCTTTCCACTGGTTTTGGCAAAGAAGTTCCGCACTTCGTACATAAGTCACATCCTAGACGTATGTTGAAAATCTATATGCTTATAAATAAAACTATTTCATTCAATTCTATTCTATCCTACCCTTATTTAGGTTTCTAGATATCCGAATAAATAACTCTCCTTACACAAATCCCTGCAGACACAGTGCGTAAACGCACATGGCTACAAAAAACAAAAAACAAAAAACAATAAGACATAGTTTTGCATTGTCTAACTGTCTATTGGCGGCGAGATGTTTTGTTGGCGCCCTCCTATGGTTACCTATCGTGACGTCATTACCTTGTGAACAACAAGTTTAAAGGTGTTTGTAAAGACCCTGGTGGAAGCCTGAAATCATAGCACTCTCAAACCAACACTGCGAACACCGTCAAAATTGAAGTTCTTCAATTCCTCTTATTTCCGTCGATGGGAAATCCTGTGCTGACGTCATAGTCAGCCTTCGGCCTATCGTGGAAGACCGATCACAGCGACGCTTTCGACCGCTCACGTCGTCAATAGACCAACGCGCAACTCGGGTGTGACGTCGTAGTGGTGGCGCTGTAATCGGCCAGGATCTAGGGTGCCTACATGTCTGTCTGTCTGAGGGTGAAGACATCCATTGTTGCCCTGAATGTGCCAGCGCGTGACGCTCTCGCGCGCTCGGTGCGTGACTTGGGAGGTAAAATGGCGTCTATTCATTAGCCAAAGCGACGCGCTCGAGCTGAAAGACACCAGATTGCGCACGCTTCAAAATGCATAAAAAAACTGTTGGGCGGAAAAATGGCTGAGATGTCACCACTCAAGCAAAAGCGCGAGTCTGTATATGAAGGCACTCTACCATGCAGGATCCATGCTCAGACGCCTCACCGCACGCAAATATGGTTTCTGAGCACGTGCACCACCCAACACATAGTGTGGGGCCAACGCGAACTTGTTGGCAAACAGTGCGAAGGCCGGTTCACACAGCGACGTCCTCTTACGTCTTCTTACGTTGCGTATAAGTCACCGAAACATTCGTGTCTCGAGTGTCGCGTGCCAGCTAGGCCATTTCCACGGTGTAAGATACACTCTTTAGGTGAGGACACGGCGGGGCTGAACGCGCGGCGCGAGGAATCAGATAGTGTTCGTTCGACGGGCATCCGAAAGGCTGCATTATTCCGCTGCCACCGTGCCCGCGGCTGACAGTGTCGCCGGCGGCCAAACGGTGAAACTGTGAGAGAGCGAAACAAATTATCTCGTTGCCATGACACCCCGGTACACCGTGGTCTTTCTGCACGTGCGACAACCTCGCTGGAGCTCTGCTCGTGTGGTACATGAGGCGGCACGAGCCGTCTTGTACGTGCCCACGGGTCGACGAGTCACCTGCCGGCGCCGCTTGAAACCATAGTGAAAAAGAGTGAAGAGCGAACTTTTTTCGAGCACGTCGCGAGGAGCGCGCTGTCCTCACCTGAAGAGTATTATCTTACACCGTGGCCATTTCCTTGCACTGGGAGCCGCGCCTATAATGTGAAGCACAGATGTCCCGGTGACTTGTGGCGTAAGCAGACGTAAGCTTTCGTGAAGTAAAGGCTGGTTCACACAGCCCCGATTCCTTACGTTACGTTACGTCTGCTTACGCCACAAGCCACCGGGATATCTGTCCTTCATATCAAGCGTGGCTACCAATTTGAGGAGGTATACCTGGCGCGCGACATTCGAGACACGAATGTTTCGGTGACTTTAGACGTATCGTAAGAAAACGGTGCTGTGTGAACCAGTTTTAAAAGTTGAACCGAGCTCAACTCCTTACGTTACGTTACGACGAGCCTCGTTTCCTTGATTGCCACGGTAACTCACCGTCCTAGCTCGTCGTCACCGAAACATTCGTGTTTAAAATGTCGCGTGCCAGGCTACGTCCTTGACTTGGTAGCCACGCTTAATACGAAGCACAGATTTCCCGGTGCCTTTGAGATAAGCTTTCGTAACGTAACGTAAGAAAGCAGGTCCGTGTGAACCAACGCAGATGTGTGAACCAGCCTTCAAGGCTGGTTCACACGTCTGCGTTGGTTGTGTTCGCATGCAACCGAAACGACCGTAACGACAAAGTCACCGGGGCAAGTGTTCGCCGTACACAGCATGGCAAGCGATGCATGGGGTAGCTTGGAGAAGCAATCCATGAGTAATGATCGCTGTGGTGTTTTGGTCGTTGCCGGCATCTCGGTTACGTGCGAACGCAACCGTCGCAAATATGTAAATCAGCCTTAACGTAACGCAAGAAAATGGGGGCTGTGTGAGTCAGCCTTGATGGTTTATAAACCAAACACCTTACTAATATCGAGGGGAGGGGGGGGGGGGGGGGGGGCGCTCGCCAGGTTGGTTTTCCTGCTTTTTTATCCAGCCTCCTTCATTAATGTGGTGGAAAAGAAATATATTATTGTAGCGAAGGTGACGTCTGTTGAGGTACGGCATGCGATTCGCCTTGCACCCCCTGAGACTCTGCGGGTAGCACCCACTTGTGCCTTGGAGGTACAGGCTGCCCGACAGGCACCCCGACCTACGCGTGTGGAGTCCTTCATGCAACCGCAAACTGTCGCTATAAAGACGCAAACACCTCCAGCTCCCATTTGCTGGAATTGCCACCAGTAAGGTCACACGCGGTCGCAGTGCCCGAATCACGACCTTGGTCTGCGTGGTAGCCGGACCTCGACCACAATGGCTCCAAGAGTCGCGTCAACGCGCGTCTTGGCTTCATCTTTGACTTCTATTCACCCCCAAAGCGTCGCCGACGGTGTACCAGTGCGCGCACTTGTCAATACCGGCGCAACAACCTCTGTAATCCAGAAAAAAGTTTTGGTGAAGGCAAACCGAGCTGTACCACCAAAGAAGTGTTCGCTGTGCACAAGGCAGGTTGAATACATCGGGCACATTATTTCGACGGACAGATTTTTCACGGATCCTCAGAAACTCTCCACCCTTGTTGAGTCACCAAACCTGAGATCCACCGTTGAGGTTCAAAGCTTCATTGGGCTGGCATCGTACTACCGAAGATTTGTCTCTAGTTTCGGCCACATCACCAAGCCCTTGTACTTGATGACAGAAACGAGGGTCCCGTTTTTCTTGTCTCCAGAATGCCAACTGTCATTCGAGACACTCAAAAAGGCCTTTATTCTCCACCAACTCTTGCCATCCCAAATGACACGACACCATTCATCCTTGACACCGACGCTAGCGCCTCGGCAGCCGGTGAAGTATTATTGCAAGAACAAGACGGGCATGAGCGAGTCATTGAGTATTATAGTAAGGTTTTTACGAAGCCAGAACGCAACTACGAAATGTTGGCCATTGTCAAGGCCATAACCCATTATCGTCATTATCTCCTGGGACGGAAATTCATTCTTCGAACCGACCACGCATCATTAACTTAGATGTTGAGTTTTAAGACCCCTGATGGACAGGCGCCCGAAGGCTGGAACACCCTCATCAATACAACTTCGACATATGGCATCGCCCCTGGCCAGTCCACTCCAATGCCGACGGCCTTTGGCGTCGGCTATGCAATGAGAACTCGTGCAAGCAGTGCTCAAGCATTGCAAAACGCAGCTGCATCTCGCTCAAAGCATTTCCTTGTGGCAGCGAAGCGCGGACACCGGAAAGTCTTCGGTAAGACTAACTTCAAGATCCAGACATCAGCCCTCATACAATGGAAGATGAAGAATAGCCGACCTCAAGGCAAAAATGTATCCAGCCCATCCCCTGCCCTTAAGGGCTACTTGGTGCAATGGCACTGTTTATATCTGCACGACAACATTATCTCTCAACGCTGGGAGTCCGCTGCAGGTGGCTCTGTCGTCTGGCAACTGGTACTGCCACACCCACTCTGCTCCCACGCATTTCAACAACTGCACAGCAGCCCAGAAGGAGGACACTTCGGCGTGAATCGCAGGATAAAGAAGATTCGCCAACGCTTCTACTGACTGCAGTGTCACAGTGACGTGAAGCAGTGGTGTTGCCAGTGCGACATGTGTGCGTCCCGTCAAGAACCTCACGCCAAACAGCGAGCACCACTTCAAGAGCATGTGACGGGGGCGCCTTTTGAGCATGTTGGCATTGACGTGCTGGGCCCACTTCCCCGATCTAAATCTGGTAATAGGTACTTGCTAGTCACTGCTGACTACTTTACAAAGTGGCCGGAGGTTACTCCAATTCCAAACCAGACCGCCCCCGAAATTGCTGACGCCCTGGTGAAGAATTGGATCACCAGGTACGGGGCGCCCTTGAGCATTCACTCTGATCAAGGCGAGAGCTTCGAATCTCTCGTGTTTCAAGAAGTTTGCAAGATTTTCAACATTGCCAAGACGAGGACCACACTTTTCCACCCGCTGTCAAACGGCTCAGTAGAAAGGATGAGGCGCACCATTTTACATCTGTCGATGCTTGTAAATGATCACCAAGATGACTGGGACGGTATCTCGCTCCTATTGCTGTCCACATATCGTACAGCAGCTCAGAAGGTCACCCGTTACACGCCAGCGATGATGCTGCTCGGCCATGACCTTCGGATGCCCCGTGAAATACCCATATCCGACGAACATCAGCACCGGCCACAGACCCTGTGCCTTTCGTGAGCAAACTGAGAAGAAATGTCGAGGGGATGCACGCATTCGCTCGACAACGTCTGTCAATGCGGTCTCGCTCGCATGATGACCCCCAGCAAGAAGCACACGTCACAACAAGCCCTTTTTCACTAGGCGACAGGGTATGGTTGCATAACCCGATTCGGAAACAAATTGTTCCCAAAACTGCAGCGTCACTGGCAAAGGGCCCTTTAAAATCGTAAAACGGCTCAGTGACATGGTCTATCGCATACGTCAGAAACGATCGAACCCGGGCTCTCGTGGCTAACCGAGATCGACTGTCGTTACACGAAGGACTTTGTTAAGCCTGGATAAATTTTCGAAAGACGGTAGGGGGATAGTGTTGCGAAAGTTGCGATTTGGCAGCAGCGACGGCCAACAGTTCACGGCACTAAACGCTGAACCACGTATTTGCAGATATCTTGTGCTGCTGCCTCGTCTGTATCATCGGGCAAGGTGCAGGACCGTCGCATCATCTCGGAAACTCTGCTTATCCGTCTGCCCCATAGAGTAATATAGTAAACGTAAAGAGAGGACACTGAAGCCGATTCGCGGCCCAGATAGTAGGATTCATACCCTCCGCTACGTGGCGCTTTTCCGTAATTTGGTTAATATTAATTACAGCTTTCTCTCTGAAAAGTATTTATTTTCTAAATTTTTATGCTTTAGAGTTTTTTAAAGTACTTAAAACGACTAAATAGTGTTAATCAAATACGTCACAAAAACCACGTGATGAATGGCGCCTGCCATGGCCTGTCTGCTTGCACGCCGTCACCTCTGCTCGTCCGTGCGGTCCGTGCTTCGTTCGTCCGTGCCGTCCGTGCCGTTCTTCTCCGTTTTATGCTACAGCGTGTTCGGTCGACTTTGCTTGAAACAAAGTGACGAATGACCGCCGCGTGCTCTCATGCTCGGCGTGAGTTTGTAGAGCTGAGCGGCTTGATATGGCTTGAGCTTCTCGTGTTTCCGTTGGGCTGCCTGGACCTAGATTTTTAAACAAAAGGTAAGTCGTTTTGCTCATTTGTCTCTCGACTGTGTTGTAAAGCTGGCTTTTGAATTTGCTGAGTCTGGGTTGCCGTCCGACGCCCCTCGGGCAGAGCTTTGTTCATGCGTGTTCAAGTGCCATCAGACATCTGTGGATTGCTGTTGAGAGGACTTATGCCGTCATAGATTGAAGTTAATTCACTGACTAAAGCTGGGTCGACAGTCGTTCGCAGTGCGACGAATTCGGGGCAAGGTGTCCATTGAGTCATATTGATATTTTGACATGCATTCTTTCAATGGCGCGTCGCTGCTTTGATTTATCACATAAAGTACGTGCAAAAGAAGCGAACCAGCGAACGTCGCTCAAGCGAGCTACATGACTTGTGTGTACCGCCATACGAGCTGCAGTATGCTGCAGTTACGACGACAAACACATGCATAGAATTTCGGGGGAAAAAACTGCGAGACGCAGTATCAAATTTAGATGTTTAATAAAGTTCCCAAGCAGCATATATATCCTATGGACGTCCACGGGACATCCAGGATAGGACATCCATGGAACTTTCGGACACTCTGAGAATGTACGGAGGACTATTCAAACATGGTTCCCACTACATCGCTACATCACCAAATGGAGCTCGAAATTTAGGTCTATGGTTCGCTGACATTATTTTCTATGTAAGAAAGCAAAATTCAAAATATTGACGGCCAATTTACCAGAAACAGTAGAGGTAGATTAGTCTTACTTATTTTGGCCGTACCGCTGTACTATGCTTAAATTCCTGTTTTACTCTTAAGGATGACATTCGAACGTTGGGTAAAACCAGTCAGACGTCACTTGAACACTTGGTTGGAGTGCTGTGGCATGGCACTCTAGACACTGCGTTCGATTATGATGCATGAAGATTGCGTAAACTTCACAAACTTCACAATATTTCTTTCACCCGTCTGTGTTAATACGTGTCATGGGTTTATTGTAACATTGCGTCATGGAAATATCTTGTGACATTGTTTAAATCTCCATCAGTTTATTTTTTCACCAGCCGCTATTGTGCTACCTTCCGTTGAACTAAAGGAACGCGCCATTGGCTAGGCTTCAGTAGATGTTAAACTCTCCCTCCCCCGCTGGCCCAGATTATGTCCTACGGAAGTTACTGCTGCGTGGTCTGGTGTGCCAACAATGGGAAAACAAAGAAGCCACATGTCAAGTTTTTTCGAATTCCACGTGACCCAAGGTACGTATAGATTCTAAGGCAGTCCTTACAACATTTGATCGAAGCATAACATTTTGAAATGAGAACTATGGTCCGTTGCAACCTAAGAACGAAGGGCGAGGGTAAGACGGGCCGGGGGAGGAGGAAGCAGACGGAACACGAAACGCTAAGGAGAGAAGGAGGTTTCCCCTTTCTTCTCCAGCGTTCCGTCTGCTCCCTCCTCCCCGGCCCGTCTTACCCTCGCCCTTCGGTCTTAGGTTGCAACAAACTATAGCAAAAACGATTTCTTCCATGTCACTTTGGTTTATGGACACCAATATCTTTCAGCATTTTAAGGTTATCTTGCCTCGGGCCTAAATTGATTGCATACCCTGGTGGGTATGCAATCTGTTTGTTTAGCTGTATTGCACTGTACAGTAGCATGAAGAAGAAAAACAAACTCTTCAGAACGTGAACACTTTGCTGAGAGGTGCCATACCAAACGGCAGTGAAACATTAAAAACAATTGAGGCTCATATATTTGGAGTTTATTTGACCCTTACAGTATGTGTAACCTTGGTGGTATATACAATGTTCTGCAGGTCAAAAGCATTCCCTTCTGGGATTGGCTGGGGGCATGTCGGAGGGGGGAGAGGAGGCATCCACTATAAAAACAAACGCCTTCCTCTCTCTGCCAGTTGGTTGACTCGGAGCGAGACACCTCCCGTGTTGCTCTCGGATCCAGGTTTCAGTGGGGCTCGAGACCTCAAGACTACGTGCGGCAGTTTTCCGATGCCCCCAAGAAAGAACGAGAGATCCCTCCGGTCTCAGTCAGCCCGTCCACCTACATCCCGTACAGGAGCACCCGAGGATGGAAGCCCTATGCCAGCAGTTACGCCGCCTGGCCCTACGAGTAGGGTCCCCTTTAGCTCGGTACCCGCTCCGCCATCCAACCCGGTGGCCTCCAGACCCTCCGGCACCCCGGCGCCGGCGACCCAGGAGCTCGTCCCCGCACTCACGCTCGCCCTTAGGGCTGCCTTCCCGGAGGCGCCTCCTACCCGACGTACTCGTATCACCGAGGTGGCTCAGCCCATCCCTGGAGAGACGACCGATGACGATGAGGAGGACCTCATCTTCCGAGGATACCCTTCCAGCCAGGACCCGGCCGGCCGGTACCGAGCCCGCATCCCGGACGACTCAGATCACAGCTCCAGCAGCAGCGGCGACACCCCGCCCCGGCGGGACCGCCACTACCCACGACACATCAACCCTTCCCGTGCCCCGACAGGCAGCCGTGCCCCGACAGGCAGCCGCAGCGAGTTTCAGGCTATGCCATTTCGTGTGTTTTATATTAGCCGGTAATTTGGAATTTGTACTATCCGGTGTGTGCTTCGCCTGGTAATGATAGCGATGTCTTGTTTATTTCTGCACTTACTTACCGTGCCCGAGTCGGCGTGAAGGTGAATGGATCATTCAGCATGTTCCCTGTGGAAAGCTTTTGTAAACGAGTAATGCTATATGCACACCGGAGTGCAGCTCGGCCGGAGATTGCTATATGCACTACGTTTGTCTTGTATAAAATAAATGATCACAACAAGTTTCCCAACCGGTGGCATAGCGTAGGGGTTAGCGTGTCCGCTTCATGTGCAAGTGGACACAAGTTCGAATCGCAGTGATCCTACCTTTTTTTTTTCTTTTTCTTTTTTTCTTGAACGTTGTTTTGACGAGGCATTTGGCGATATTTATAATTCTTTTTTGCAATGAACACTAAAAAGAAAAAAAAAAAAAACGAATGTTGTCGACGAAATTTTACAGATCGGGGACAGCGGGGCTTGGGTTGCCGGCCGGACGCCGCGAAGCGGCGTGTACTGGTTAATTTTTCTAATTAGCAGCCGCATACTGTCGCCGCGAAGCGGCGTGAACGCAGGCGGGGGGCTGGGTTAACGAGCTCCCCAGTGATACACGCGCAGTTCGAAAAAGGGTGGCCCGAGCGGCATGAGCTCTCAGCGTAGTGCATATAGCAATTTCCGTCCAAAGTGCACTACGTAGTGCATATAGCATCGCTCTTTGTAAACTTGACTCCGCTAAAAATCTATTACGAAGTGTACGATATGCCGAACTCCTTCATACTCATTTATTTTTGTGATTATCTATTTCTTATAAAACATACAGAGCTTCTGAAGTAAATAATGTAGATATGAATGTGGTCCAATAAAATGTTTTCAAACCACTTACTGTTGTTGACCCCAAAACCTCCCAAAATGCTCCACCAGCCAGGAGTCAATGTGGCGATTATGTACTTCAATGTGTTCAATAAGTTGAACTTTTATTCGACACATTACACATTTTGCAAAACTTATATCGTATATTGCAAAACTTATAACATAAAAACAACAACAAAAAAAAGAATCATCGGCTCCGGAGCCAAGGAGCTCCCGAGAGCCTAGCGAGGAGGGAGGCGAGAAGGAAAGAAAGAGAGAAAAAGAGAAGGAGAAGGGTACCAAAAAACCGAAACAAAAATGCCCAAACCGAAACCGAAACTAACTTGACCGGAACCGGAACCAGATTGTGTTTCATACCGTCCGCTAAGAGCGCTAGTTGTCACTGCTCTATCTGGGCCGCTGGGGCCTATGGCAGTGTCCGCTCTTTACCTTGTGTATATTACTCTATGTCTGCCCTGCCACCTGCCGCTACGGACCAATCACCTCGCGCATCTACTGGCCTGCGCCGATTACATCATCGAAGCGGTAGCGTAAAAGGGGACCACCATCGACACCACCGTCATTTGGCAGCAGCGACGGCCAACAGTTCACGGCACTAAACGCTGAACCACGTATTTGCAGGTTGGTTCATTATCCTGTTGTCTGACGTGTTTTTTTTTTTTTTTTCATTTCTTCTGTTGCTGCTGCCATAGTGTATAGTGTATTGTGCTGGTTTGTTCTGTTTTTGTTTTTTACCTACGATATGGCAAAGGATCTCACCAAAATGTTCACTGAGTTAAAAGAGGACTTAAAGAAAGAAGTAAGAGCGCTGAAAGACTCGTTTGATAGAGACATCCGAGCTGATTTACGTGAAGTTAAGACTAGCATGGACTTCATGAACGGCCAATTCGAACTAATGAAAAAGAAACTGGACGAAGTTGTCAAGGAAAACGTAGCATTAAAAAAAGAAAACGAAGGCCTTCGTCAAACAAATGCAGATTTGCAGAAAGAGATGAAAGAATGTCAGACTAGGCTGCTTCTCTGCGAGCAGTACACGCGAAACGTAAACCTAGAGATTAAAGGCATTCCAAAATGTGATAACGAACAACTCGGAACCGTTCTGAGCCAAATCGGTGAGATCATCGGTGAATCGATAACGCACTCCGACATCGAAGTGTGTCATCGTGTACCGACGCGTATCGCTGGAGAAAGCAACATCATCGTCCAGTTTCTAAACCGCCGTAAACGCGATGCTGTACTTGAGAAGGCAAAGAAGAGGCGTATCACTTCTGTTGATCTTGGCCTCTCGCCGGCTTTGCCAGTTTTTGTAAATGAGCACTTATGCCCAGCGCTCAAGCGTCTGCTTGGCAAAGCTATCGGGAGGAAGCGAGAATTTCACTGGAAATTTGTCTGGGCAAAAAATGGAAAGATATTCGCCCGGAAGTCTGACAGCACGCCTATACACGAACTCATCTCTGTTACGTCACGGCGCGGTGGTGGCGCGTCGGACGCACTTCCGGTCCAGAGCTGTGGGCGGAAGTGCCCATCTCAGACGTGTATTCCTGCGTTGTTTTGAAAGGAACCAGACAAAAACCTGCCTCCTCGTCAGAATGCTGCGACCGGGGCTGTACCAAAAGTGTCGAGAAAGATTTCAAGGTCAGTTTTCATGCGCTCGGTTCGCCCGAGAACGCGGATATGGGCCGTGAAAAGAGAAAACCAGACGCCGTCGGACCACGATTGCTTGGGCGGGAAGCATTTTGCGTTAATTCACGGATACTTCTGGTCATCAGATTTATTTGTTTTATTCCAACATGGACGCCAGAAAACCGTCAAGTTGTGCCGACCACCTGCGGACTACGTTCAGTGCGTCTGCAAGTTCAAACGGCCGCCTGATCGTTCGAACTGTCGTCTGCTCTTTCAAACGTTTCTGCTTGTCGTCTGCTCTCTTTGACGACGCCAGTCCGTAGATTAGATGTTGGCCCGGTACTTGCTATACGAAGTAAGTGCAGGCCTCAAAATACTTAAGCTTGGAGGCGGGTAAGCAGGCTCGATGTAAACAGTAGATACAAGGAGATGTTGATCATTGTTACCAGTGGCCATCACCGACTTGTTATGCCTGATTGATTCACTTGGTTAGATTCTGCTTGCGATTTTCAGTATCAACGTCGACATCTCAGCTACGGTTCACGCTTTTGCAGTCCAAGCGACGCCGCTACTGAAAATTGCGAGCGAAATCTCATCATGTGAATCAGGCTTTAGCGTACATTCTGCGGCGTCCACTCGGAATGAATCGCCGCATGTCAGATGATTCACGCGAAGTTTTGCGCTGTAACGAGCCTCGTTAATTTCGCTGACGCCGCTCAAGTAGTCAGACATCGTTAGGAGGACGTAGAATCAACAATTTCAACGCCAAAAAGAGCGCGAAGACTCACACCGACGCCGACAACATCGCATTTCAATGGTTTGTTTATGGGCGTCGGCGAGCTTTTTGCCCACACCCCCATCGCGCATGCGCGGCGCCGGTGGCGTCCGCTAGGGGCGCTTCGGGCGCTCCGGTTTGTTTGTAAACATGAGTTGGTGTATTGTTCAACTTGTGAATGAAGATGATCTCGTCAAAATTTGTTAGATATTGATGTAAATGACTGTCTCGCCAAATGGAAATGCGGTATCACGACTGTATTTTGCCATCCGATGTAATGAAATGCTTACAAACTAAGAACGCTCTTTCTGCATTTCACCTCAATGTGCGCTCTCTCAGAAATAAAGTGGATACATTTGACACATTAATTTCTCATTTTCCATCTCAATTCGACGTCTTTATGCTAACAGAAACATGGTACCATGACCACGATGATATGTATGCCTTGCAAGGCTATACTCATTTTTATTTAAATCGTCAGGTGAAACGCGGAGGAGGTGTTTCCATCTACGTTCGGCAAAACATTAGGTGTGAACTTCTAGCAAGGTATACTGAAATGACAGATGATTTTGAAATACTAACTGTACGAAGTAACAACTTAGTTTTCTCAGTAGTATATAGACCGCCATCGGCGTGTTTTGATAAGTTTAGTTCGTTTCTAGATAGGTATCTTGAATTTATATCTCTAAATAAATTAACCCTTTTTCTTGGTGGAGATTTCAATGTGAACACACTGTTACACTCGACTTTATCATCGCAATTAGATAACATCATCAGTTCCAATGGCTTCGTGAATGTGATCCAGTCTCCCACTAGAATAAATATTTCCTGCTCCAGTGCCCTTGACCTTTTCGTTACCAATATTAGCACAGACGTCCATGACGCTGGTACAATAATTAGTGATATTAGCGATCACATTCCTATATTTATATCCTGTGGGGTTGGCGCTTCCATAGTGAAATCAAATAAAGTATCATATGTTTTTCAAAACATATCCGAGCGCAATTTGGAAAATTTCAGGGTTCAAATTTTGCGCACTGATTGGGGCCCAGTTTATTCTGAAACATGTGCAGATGAGGCGTATAACACATTTATTAGCATCTTTAGCAATGTCTATAGCTCGAATTTTCCCTTATTAACAAAGACAGTCTCTAAAAATATTCGGAAGCCCTGGATCACTCCTCTGCACCTGAAAATGTTAAAAAAGAAGAATCGTTTATATAAGTCTTTTTTAACGTCAAGAGATCCCGATAAACTGATAATTTTCAAGCAATTTCGTAACCGCCTGACATCTGAATTGCGGAAAGCTAAACTGGAGTACCATACACAACTTTTTAACCGAAATTGCAAAAAACGACCAGAATTAGTTTGGAAATCCATAAATGAGGTGTTACACCGTAGTAGACCGCGTAAAGCTATTGGTGAACTTTCTGTTGACGGGAAAAACGTTTCTGGGGCATCACTAGCAGAACACTTCAATAAAGTATTCGTAAACTTAAGCCCGCCGCCAAGTAATGCTAATGCCTTCAGTTTTATACAAGATATAGTACACGAAACAATTTTTTTAGAACCGACTGATGAACACGAAGTATGTGCTATATTTTCGGGTCTTAGCAACAGTAGTAGTTGCGACACAGATGATTTACAAGCTAGACCCGTAAAATTTGTTATAGATATCATCGCCTCTTGCCTGGTGCATATTTTTAACCTTGCCTTGTCACAGGGGACGTTTCCTAGTAGAATGAAATTAGCTAAAGTATCAGTCATATTTAAAGGAGGAGATAAAAATCTACCGACAAACTATAGGCCTATCTCTATACTTCCTATATTTTCCAAAGGGCTTGAAACAATTATTTTAAAACGCCTAGATTCTTTCTTTGCTAAACATTCTGTGATTTCGGATTTTCAATATGGTTTTCGCAAAGGAAAGTCAACTGAGTCTGCATTGCTTCAACAAAAAGAAATTATTTTGAAAAATATAGAAAATCGCCTGTTTACCCTTGGTATATTTATAGATTTTAGCAAGGCGTTTGATTTCATAAACCATAACATACTACTTGATAAACTATACTGTTATGGAATACGTGGTGTAACTCTGTCCCTTTTACATTCCTATTTGGAGCACCGCAAGCAATGTGTTGTGATCGATGGTCATACATCGCCTTTTCTTAACATACGATGTGGGGTTCCCCAGGGTAGTATACTAGGGCCAATGTTATTTAATGTGTATATTAATGATATTGTAAATATAAACAAACAAATAAAATACATAATATACGCTGATGATACCAGCCTATTTCTTGCCGAAACGAGTGTTGAAAAATTAATCGTAGACGCAAATGATGTTCTTAGCCAGTTCCTTATATGGTCCAACAACAATGGCCTTAAAATTAACATTCAGAAAACGAAAGCTATAGTTTTTCGACCAAAGAGCAGGGCTCTGCCAATTAATTATAATATTACAATAAGCAGCGTACCAATCGAGTTAGTGAAACAACATAAAACGCTTGGAATAATTTTTTCTGAACATCTTTTGTGGAATGATCATGTCAATTATCTTGTTACGAAGCTGTCTAGGGTGGTTGGAGTTATGTCACACTGCCGCAATATTTTCCCAGTTAACGTGAAAACACAAATCTACTATTCACTATTTCAGTCTTACATTAATTATTGCCATCTTGTTTGGGGGACAACTACACAAACAAACATAGAAAAACTTACTTTACTTCAAAAAAAGATGCTTCGTCATATTGCCAATGAGCACTATATCGCTCACACCAAACCTTTGTTTGCCAAATATAAAATAATTAATCTTGATAAGATGTATGACTATAGATTACTGCACAGCTTTCGTTTTTCATCTCCTGAGCATGCTTCGCTCTTATGCAAGATGTCAGAGCTCTACGAACATCCTCGTAGTTTCAACACCCGTCTTTTCGAAAAATGGATAGTACCACGAGCTCGTACTAACTATACTTACCAGTCAATTACATATCGTCTACCTTTATTACTTAATCATCTTCTTAATAATAATACTGATATATATCAAATGGGAAGGAAATCATTACTTATGCATTTCTTGTGAATTGTTCCGTGAAATTTCTTGAGCACACCCATACCTTTGTATAAGTTTTGCATTTTGTACAGTGCTGTTAGAAGTTATGCGTTTTTGTGCGCCTTGTGTTGTTTTGCGTAATTTTCTTCTATATGTAGCTGTATATGTTTTCAATCTGTCACAAGTTCTGCGAATAATTTTTTTTTCTTTTTGTATAATGCTGTTAGAAGTTGAATGCATGAAGTGATTACTCAGCGTATTTTTGCATGTAATATCCTTTTGTGTTCTGAATGGATGTCCTGCTGACAAATTTTAGACGGGCCCCGGACCTCGTCAAGCTGCCACTGGCAGCTTTTTGTCTAGGGTCTCCGTTGGCTTAAAGGCCATAAATAAAACGATTGATTGATTGATTGATTGATTGATTGAAAGTGATGTCGCGGGAAAGGAGACAACGAGGAAAAAAACACGGAATGCTCGCGACAGCAGTTGGAAGCCTATGAAAAAAGCAGTGGATGCGTCCAGTATTGTAAGCGGGAAACGCCACATTATTATTATACTGTAAGTACAAAAATCAAAACGACTAAGCAGAGACAAAAAAACAAAGAATCCAAAATACAGGAACAGAACGATACTATCCTCTCTCAATTGACGCGGCGGAACAAGTGTCCATCCCATTCTCTTGCAAAACACACTCGTGCAAAAAAACAGCAAATGTGAAAAAAAAAAAAAAAAACGGCGACTTAAAAAACAAACACAAACAATACATTACTAGTTATAATTCTGTTTAGATATATAAACATGTAGTATATCACAAATTCTTCAACTTTCTTGCTTTCACCCTCAGGTAACGCATCACTAGCTGCCTTTGAAGTAAAATAAATTAAGTGAAAATGAAGTCTCTTCAAGCGCCACTCGCATATTTTGACGTTGCCACATTCTCTTTCATTCAAACCTTCTTCTCATTCAATCCTACACAACTACCCTCACCAGCTCTCTTTCTCTTTCACCGCTTTAGTTATTTTGTTGTACATTCGTTCGAAGCAAAGTTCCATAGACATAAACTTGTTGGAGCACGATAACAATAAACAAGAAAAAAAAAGGAGCGGGGCTTTTCTTTCAACGTCAGCCGTCGGCAGCGTGGGGGGTACCCTGTGCGCACGCGCGAGTTCCTGCTGGGACCCCCTACAGAGCACGTGACCTGACCCCCATACAAGAGTTGATCGTGGATCGAGGACCACATCTTTGTGAAAAAGCCGTCAGGGGGCGACTAGCGCCACTAAATTCTACGTTCAGAGTAACGGCACCTGCATCTCTTGGGATTAAAATCATGGTTGACAGTTATCTGAAGCTTTATCATCACAGGAAACGCTTTTCCGTCATCCACAAATGTTTAAACAGTTCGCGACAGAGCAAAGCAATATTACACGAGCTTAATAATACCGAATCTAATGTTAAGGACGCCGCACTTTTGAATTAGGACGATCGGCAGTTGCGTCTGCTCTGTATTAAGCACCAAAAAATGGCGGAGCCCATAACAATATCCGGGAACAGAGCGCGTATACCTAATTAAGTGACTCTAGGGCCGACCATTCGCAACTCCAGTGACGTGCATTTAACCTTCTTCCCTCTGTAAGTCTGCTCCGCACACCTAAATAGGTGGTTCTCTCCTTCCCGTCTTTACCGCTGGATGGGTCCGCTTGCGGAGCAGAGCATAGCGCTGAGGCTCACAGGGCGTCCATGTTGGATCCAAGGCTGCACTGCGGGAAGCGACCGTAGTTTCTGCAGGAGACGCCGAAGAGCGGCCGGCGGCGCGGACTTGAGGCGGCGTGCTGCGGCGTGCGCAGCAAAGAAAATAGTGCGGCAAAGCGTACCACGTGCGCCGTCGTCCCGTAATTTGTCTTCTGTTTCCCTCTATGCCCTCGGTAGAACGTAGCAGCCGACGAAAACGGCGTCCCTTTGCTCTCGGTCTACGAGCAAGCCGTAGCTGCGCGTTGTTGTCTGGTCCGAGGTGCCCGGATGTGCCGGTCGCGTATCGACGGTATCGCGTATCGCTCCGCGAGCGCCGCAGACGCGAGCAACGCGATCGTCCTCTGTGTCGTCAGTTCCACAGACTTTAGAAACGGATGTTCTAAAACATCGCTGGCGTTACTAAAAAAAAAAAAAGAAATTGGGTAGAAGTTGCGATATTATTGTACCCAGTGGCTAGAGCGGCCAAGAAACCTCCCAGTTCGTTCGCCCAGTTCGCGAGAAACGTGCTCCGCCCGAAACTCTGTGCCTGCAAGGTCGCTTTCCCGCGTGATACTTGGATCTAGCTCGTCGCAAGTGACAGCTTACCCGCCAATAAGGAGTTGGCGGCGAAAGGAAAAGGAACGCGTTTTGGAGAGGAGAAAAAAGCGAAGAGAGAAAAAAGAAGTACAAACGCGTTTTGGGGAGAGGCCGCTATAGTTTCGTTGGCGCTGATGAGAGTTCGCCCCCTGCGCTACCATTGCGTTCGTCGTTCCGTCGCTTCTCCTCTCTCTTTTCCGGCGACCGGGAGCTCCATTGTTCCGTCGTCAATTTGACGCGCTTTCCAGTATATAGGCGAACTCAACACTGTTACGTCATGGAGCGCTGGTGGCGCGTCGAGCGCCCTTCCGGTCTGGGGCTGTGGGCGGAAGCCACCACGCAAGACGTGCATTCCTGCGTTTTTCTTTTTTTTTTTTAAAAAAAACCAGACAAATATCTGCCTTCTCGTCAAAACGCCGCGACTGGGGCTGCACCAAAAGAGTCGAGAGGGGTTTGTAGGTCAGTTTTCATGCGCTGGGTTCGTCCGAGAACGTGTATATGTGCCGTGAAAAGGGACAACCAGACGCTGTCGGACCACGATTGCTTGGGTGGGAAGCACTTTGGGTTGAATTCACGGATACTTGTGGTCGTCAGATTTATTTGTTTTGCTCCAACATGAACGTGGAAAAACCGTCAAGTTGTACGGACCACCTGCGGTTTACGTTCAGTGCATCTTCAAGTTCAAACGGCCATCTAATCGTTTGAACTTTCGTGTGCTCTTTCAGACGCCACCGGCCCGTAGACCAACCGTTGGCCCGGAAATTGCGATAAAAAGTATGTACAGGCTTTAACAGACTTAATTAAGTTTGAAGGTTGGTTGGGGTAAGCGGGCTCGATGTAAACAGCAGTTACAAGGATATGTTGATCATTGTTACCAGTGGCCATCATCGACTTGTTATTCCTGATTCACTTGGTTCGATTCTGCTTGCGATTTTCAGTATCGACGTCGACCATCTCAGCTACGGTTCCCGCTTTTACAGCCCATGCGACGTCGCGACTGAAAATCGAGGGCGGAATCTCGCTATGCGAATCAGGGTTTAACGTCCTTTCTGCGGCGTCCACGCAGAATGAATCACCGCATGTCCCATTAATTACGCAAAGTTTTGCGGGGTAACGAGGCCTCGGTAATTTCGCTGAGGCTGCTAAAGTAGTTAGCCATTGCCAGGAAGACGCGTAGAATCAACAATTCCAACGCGAAAAAGGACACGGGATCTCACATTGACGCCGACAACATCGCGTTCCAACAGTTTGTTTATGGGCGACGGCGAGGTTTTGCCCACACTCCATCGCGCATGCGCGGCGCCGGTGTCATTCGCTAGGGGCGCTCCGGTTTGTTTGTAAGCATGAGTTGGTCTATAGGAGGCTATGGTTGTGATCACTTCTAGCACACTTATTCACTGGCGCCGTCTATCGGAGCAGGTTGGAAGCTGCTCCCACCTTCTTCAGCGAACGCTGGACAGGAGGCGACCTACGTCAGTCCTGCTAAACTGGAAAGAGGTAGAAGGAGCTTCCACTTCATTCTTAACCTGTCACCGACTGAACCCGATAGACGGCGCCAGTGAACCAGTCTGTTAAGCGGTTACAGATGGTCACAACACACCCGGCCGCAGTCAAATGCAAATCCGTGAAACCATGTTCTACGACGCACCGCGACGGACTCATATACAATCCAACAATCTAGAAGGTGTTTCCGAGTCGGACCTTAAATAATTTGTATCACAAATCCATTAACGGGGTGGACTGAAACTTTTCCTATGGCTGTCTGCCGGTGGCGCAGTTATAATACTCAACATTTTACAGGTAAAGGTCTAAAAAAAATTAAAACACCTTTTTTTTTTTTTTTTTGCACACTGAGGAAAAGTGCAAGGACTGCCTGGTTGACACTGCCACTTAGAGGATGTAACACCTCGAATGTACTGAATTTTCTTTCGGGTATTCATTGTAAAGAAACTTTCACGTTTTTGCCTCGTGTTGTGCCATCCGTGACGTCAACCAAAAGGCGTTGGCCGTTTTCCTCCATAAACCCAGAAATAATAAAAAAGAGAGATGGTTTTAGACTTTAGTATATTTTATGAAACCTACACTCCTAAAATTTTAGTATGATAAACGCGTCACTTAAAAATACCTTTATTAAAAAAAAGTTTAATTGCATTCAGTTCATTGGCTTATTTATACGAATATTTTTGTACTCCCGAATATCGCTCGGAAACAGCACACAGAATTTATAAATTTATGTATAAACAACAGCATCAACTCACGACAAACTCCCGTAGGAGCTTTTTGTTCGCAGAAAGCTGTCTTAAACAAAAACTCTTTTTTTTTATATTCAAACGACGTTGCCGTCTGGCTATCGATGAAGCTCGTTGAAGCGCTAATGTCATTCCGCTTTCAAAAGCACGAATGGCTACGGGGAAGGGCTGCATGATACCTACGGGCTGCACTCCCGAGTCTATATCTGTTTCCAATGTGATCAATGAACAAACTTACCAGTCGAGGTACTCAGTTGCGTCGGCCTCCGGAGGGTGCAGGTGCGATGGCCTTAGACCTGCTGAGGCCCTGAATAAAGAAAATAAAATAAAAAGAACAGAACAATTGGATGCGGTTGATGATGGAATAAAGAATCGGCTAAGGTTATTCAGGAAAGCATGTCTTTCATTCGTTTCTCCAACACGAACACGTGATATGTAGAGTCTAGTGTGCATCATCGACTATACAAAAGGCACTCCCTTCTTCAAATATACCGGATTAAGCAGATAAAGGTAAACCCGGCTTTTAACCGGGATAAAAAATAAATTACGCTTTGCAGAAATATGAAGCTCCGTGGTGATAAAATGCGAAAATTTTGAGCAGCTTATACGCTCTGATCAAGAGATACGTAAGAAAAACAAGAATTATCTATGAGTTGACGTCCGACTAAGCCTAATTTTTATCCCTTTGAAATCTGAGATTGTGGGCACGTGTAGCAATTGTCCGCGAAAAAGAAAACAACATTGTCATTTTAAGTGACAGGTGTTTTCATTAAAATAAATGCTCTCTAAAAAAAAAAAAAAATTCGTTATTGAAAGGTTTTTCGACGCCCCAGGATCTCTTTCAGCTCGTGAAGAACGGTTTCGCCTCAAGCACTATCGCCCCCTGGCGCAATAGAAAGGCAACTGGACGATGAAGAACTCTTTCGAATAAAAAAAAGGAGCTTAAAAGAACTCTTTACAGGTTCTTTACGATGAACTCTTTTAGTGAGTGCTCAAAATAAATTTTAGGGTGCAAAATATGGACATGCGGAAGAACCCCTAAGGGTTCTTTACGCCCACAAGCTCAAATATCGGTACGACGAAAATTAGGCTTAGGCGGAAGTCGGCTCATAAAGAATTTTTCTTTTTCTTTGGCGTTTTGTTTTACTCAGGGAACGTAATTTGCCCATACATGCATGTCAAGTTCTGCGAGCAGCGTGAGGAAACTGTAGAATACAGGGGACAGGATAACTGTAGAAGAATACAGGGTGCATCTACAGTGCATTCTTCTACAGTTTCCTCACGCTGCTCGCTGACTTTAACCATGTATAATGCAGTGTTGGACAAAATATTCGATAAAAGTATTTAAGTTAAGTTACTTAATACCTGCTTCTTAAAGTATTTAAAATACAACTCAAGTTACTTTCACCGTAAAGTATTTTGAGTAGAGTACAGATACCTAGAAATGTAATTCAATTACTTTTGAAGATTCTTCCGCATTGCGTAATTTGTACCGACGTCAGTGACAAACACCATTATGCAGTTGCAGGGATCTGGTTTACCAGAATGGTTTATTAGCGCGCAACAGCACAAAACGGTAAACAAATGGTAGGGCTATTTTATGTAATCCAACTATGAGGAGCAGGATATCACTGATACACGTTACAAGACAGTTCTTGGCCAGAAAGAAAAAAAGAGATCGCTTCAGCTATACATGGCATGCACGTGAAGTCATTCAAAGAGCGCTCCGATGACCACCAGAGAAGAGGGGAAGGAGGAGCTCCCCTCTTACCAGGATCCTATTTTGTGTTTCCCGGATTTGCACAGGCGTCGCTATTCTCCTCCCAGATCATAGAAAATTAACCCGTTACTCAAACTTCTTACAAAAGCAGCTTCTCTCTTCTCCTCTTACATGATGGTCAAAAGTATGCGATGTGACGTCAGTGAAAGCCACGTATAGTGACATCGCTGAATATCACGTCCTGCGGCACACCTTAGATGCATCGTTTAACTACAATCCATATTCCCTATATGGGGAGTTGACTATAAACAAAATTCGAACACGGAATTTAGTGAATGGATAACGAAGAGAGCCCACGTAATAGCATCGGCGCTGGTCGCCCCTTCTTCGAGTGTATAGTTGCGTTCAGAAAGGCACTCAGCATTGGGGGTACGCTTTGTTAGCATTTTGAGAGGTCAACCCGCTCGCAGTTCGTTTGCTTTGCTGTTCTCTGCTTATCAATGTTCACCTACACACAGTGTTCGCGAGAACAATAAGTGCCGAAGTAACGACAAAAAAAAAAGCGATAAAAAAAAACTTTTGACGTTTTGCCGTAGTGGGGTCAGATATACAAGCAAAAAAAAAAAGTGGCTTCTTTTTGTATCCACTTCTCATTTTCTATTTGTTATTTTCTTGAAACTGAAGTCTGCATTGTTGTCGTGGGTCGTTTTCCGGTCTGCGTTGCGCCTCAGTGTAGCAATCATTACTTCCGTAAAACGACCCCTTCTGTTTGAGGATTTTCGAGGGAAAAGTCTAGGAAGCAAAACGCGCCTTTGGGAAGGCGAGGGGAAAACATTTATTCTACGAACTTTGGGGTGACATATGAGTCACAATGGGCACAAAAGCGATATTTTCACGAGCTCAGTCCAAGTCACCGTAGCATATCGAAGCTAGACACAGGATTTAATTGCTCGAAACAATATTCACGTTTGCTCCTACCACGCTTACGCCCCTTCATGCAAAAAAAAAAAAAAAAAAAAGGAAAATGGCGGAATGTCCAAAATGTATTTGAGATAATGAGTGCAAGATGCTCAGAAATATAATTAAAATACAGTATCAAATACTCTCGATCAAAAGCAATTGCAAGATACCAAGATACTTCAGAAAGTATTAAAAATATAGTATCTCGAGTAGACTATTTGAGATAGGCACAAGTCTGGTGTAATGCTTACCAACTAGCCCAGCTCACGAACCTTCTATAGTAACGTGCTCAAATTTTCGCATTTTATCACCACCACGAGGGTCACTTTCTCACAAAGTTTCAGCTTTCTTCCAAGCGTAGCCTACTCATACGGGCTAAAATGCCGGGTATATGGCTTTCTCGATCGGACACTGTAGTTCTGTAGTCTGTTGCAGGTTAAGAAAAGCAGGGCAGCTAAACTCCTCCCCTAAAGTTCTCTGCTCGCCATGATTGATGGTTTCCTCCCCACTCGCATTTTCTCCAGCGTTCGCTCTGTTAAAATGGAAAGAGTGGGCGATTCCGTGAGAGGAGCTACAGAATGTTTTCTTTTGTATAAACATTATAAATTTGACTTCTTAAAAAAAAAGTCAGTGAAAGCTACATTAAGGCGGACCGTGCAGGCGAGTTGTACAGCCAGGAAACACAAGGTATATATGGGGCGAATTGTCACGATAAAGCAAATATAGTTAACTAAGCTTTGTTAATTACCTTTTCCTAAAATTTGTGAACTGCACATGCCGAGAATATGTTCAGAGCACGCACAGTATGGACACGGCACGTACGCGTCCACAGCCAAGTGACCCGGCATTTTCCCCCGAGTTTTAAGGGCTGGAAAGTCGTTACAACCGGCGAAGATTCAACCACGTCGATATATAACCTTTCCCTTCGTTGCCCTCGCCCTGTCGCATTTACTGCATTTACTTTTTAGTATGTCAATATGTGTGTGTGTGCGTGCTTGTCTGTGCGTATCTGTTTGTGTGTCACGGGTACACGCTATCCCGTGCCCGTCTCCGCGGGCTTCCCATATCTTCGTGCCCACTCGCGGGGTTCGTGGGCGGAAGCACGACATATCCCGCACGCGTGATCACCGTCGTGCCCGCTGCTGCGTACTCGAGCGGCACGGGACGCAGCGCGCACACTCGCAAAGACAATCCGAAAGTCAAGTCAAAGACATGGCCAAAAGTAAAAGAAAGAAAGAAAACGAAGCAGACGACAAGCCAGAGACGAAGCCAAGAACCATCGCTGCGCACGCAGCAGTGTCCCTCCCGCGCGGCGCGGCGACACGCGGACATCGCGAGGTGTACCGCGCACGCCGAAAACGTTCCGCGTAATATCACACAAAGATGCGCGTACAAAGGGGTTGCGATTTTATCCGACGTGACCGTATATGGGACTGACCGTGTCCCTATATAGCGTTGCTGGGGGCTATGATCGGCCGTCTTGTACGCCAACTCAACTCCCTGATGTCACGCGAGCGCGGTATAACAGCGTCTCGGTACATAACAAAGGTATACCATATGCTGTGCATAAGTATCACAACCGGCGTCCCTATAGGTTACTCCTCTTCGTGTATTAAGATTGAAAGAGAAAAATTGTAGTTACAGCGAAATGAACCCCACGCGACAACGTTAGCTCGAACTATCCATTATCTTTTATTATTTCTTTTTTCTGAACTGAAATTCTGTTGTTAGAAGTACTAGTGCTGTGGAGAAAGCTCATTCGGGACACCAAGTTGAGTGCTAAAACTTTGATTCTCCTCAGTGAATTATTTCTAATATACAAAGAAGTCCTGTTCGCGCTAACTGTATCATGTAGTGTATACCTAACAGACAACGTGCGTGGGTTGAGGACTCGATGGTGTTTTGTGGGCAACATATATGACAGTATATGGTCAAGCCGTCGTATTGTCATTGTGCCAAACCGTCGCTGAGGTTAAGTGCAGAGAGTGAAAGTATGGTACCATGGGAACGAAATAACGACTTACAGGGGTAAGCCAGTCCTCCGTCTGGTGTTATACATGCACTGTAAACGAGATTATACCGAAATGGGAGCAAATCGCTTGTCTTCTAGAGAAATTCCATATGGGAGTTTAGGATATTTCACCGGAAGGAGAGTTCGAGTTTGCTCCCGGGCAGGCCGGAGTATTTGGGGAGTGCAAGAGACTGAGCACGATCTTCCTTCAGTACCGGAGTTTTTACATGGATAAACGGGAGTTTTTCGTTACTTTCATTTGGGACTATTTACGCGGATCCACGGGAGTATTCGTTTACATACATCTGGGAGTTTCTACGGAACCCACGGGAGTATCTTTCCCATTCATCTGGGTGTTTTTACGTGAACCCGCGGAGTATTTTTTGACATCCACATCCATCTGGGAGTTTTTACGTGGACTCACCGGAGTATTCTTTCACACTTATCTTTTACATTTACGTGGACCTAAGGGAGTATTATTTCACACCTATCTGGGGGATTTACGTGAACCCAAGGGAGTATTGTTTCACATCCACCCGAGAGTTTTTACGTGGACCCAAGGGAGTATTCTTTCACATCCATCTGGAACTATTTCCGAGAACCTAAGGGAGTATTCTTTCGCATCCATCTGGGAGTTCTGACGTGTACCCACAGGAGTATTCTTTTATATCCATCTGGGAGTTTTTACGTGGACACAGGGGAGTATTCTTTCACATCCATCTGGAATTATTTACGTGGACCCAAGGAAGCATTCTGCCACATTCATTGGGTAGTTTTTACGTGAACCCAAGAGAGTATTCTTTCATATCCATCTGGGATGTTTTACGTAGACACAAGTGTTCTTTTATATCTATCTGGGAGTATCAACGTGAACTCGAGGGAGTATTCTTTCACATCCACCTGGGGGATTTTACGTAGACAAACGAGAGTATTCTTTGACATTCATCTGGTAGTTTTTACGTGGTCCCACGGGAGTATTCTTTCACATCCATCTGAGAGTATTTGCGTGGCCCCAAGGGAGTATTCTTTCACATCCATCTCGGAGGTTTTACGTAGACCTACGGGAGTATTCTTTCAAATTCATCCGGGAGTTTCTACGTGGTCCCACGGGAGTATTCTTTCACATCCATCTGGGGGTATTTACGTAGACCCAAGGGAGTATTCTCTCACATTCATCTGGGAGTTTTTACGTGGACCCAAGGGAGTATTCTTTTATAACCATCCGGGTGTTTTACTTGGACAGACAGGAGTACTCTTGCATATCCATCTGGGAGTATTTACGTGGACCGAAGGGAGTATACTTTTGCATCCATCTGGGAGTTTTTACGTGGACCCAAGAGAGTATTCTTTCACATCCATCTAGGAGTTTTGGTGGCGATTTCTGGGAGTATTTCCTTGGTATCTTTAAGGAGCTTCTTCAAAGTATGAAAGCAAAAGCGTAAGCAAGTGGCATGATGCACAAAATACATTTATTGCACACATCATACACGCGCACTCAAACAGCATCAATTGACGAGAAAAGAGTCAAAGTACAGGCTAGCTGGTGGAAGTCAACCATTTCGTCCTTTATTCTGAGACTGGGTTTTTTTTTGAAGAGCAGAAGTAACAGAAGAAACAGACAGTTTTGAGGCCTGTCTGTTTTTTCTGTTACTTCTGCTCTTCAAAAAAAACCTCAGTCTCAGGGTAAACGACGAAATGGTTAGCATCAATTCCTTTCAAAAGTTGTCTTGATCCTCTGCCAATATGTCAGCACCTAACCATGCAAGCCCAATGTATCTGCGTGACGGCACGCAGTGAAACGTTATGCATGAATAGTATAAAGTTTTGGCAATGAAGATGCCTTTGGGTTGCTATATGGAGCACCATGTCATTTTGAAAATGTAGGTAGAAACAACCCCAAAGTTAAAACAGACACCTCTTAGCAAAAGAGTGAAGTGCTGTCTGAGCGCAATAGAGGAGCGAACTAAAAGATTATCTAAAAGAGCTCGAACATATAAAATCAAACCTCACGCTGACTATTTTTCCACCAACTGTATAAGATTATGCAAGATCCCGAACGCACGGCCATAAATACCTTGGGCATCTTACTGCAAGTGTTTCAATGTGATAAGTTTATTTTTAAAATCAAATGAACAGATGACCTGGACATCTCCGTCGTCCCGGTGAGGTTGTTCCGCTCCAGAAATTTAGCTTTTAGTTATACAGGCTACGACTTTAAAATTCCCTTTCATTGGATTTGAGTATTTCTGTGGAATGGTTGTTTTCCTTCCGATTCCTTTATGAGTTGCGCTTTGCGCTGATCGCGTTCTCAGAGTTTCTGCTTCCTTCCCTAGATGGGCTAAGCATTTTAATGTTCCTCCTTTGATCTGTCGGACCTCAGGGAATTCGGTCCGAAGTCCTCCGGTAAGACCGAAGCCTCAGGACAGAGATCACCTGTGCGAGCCCGCATCCTCGTGAGGACCTATTTAGGAAAACGAGTATATAGTGTTGACTTCTTCGGTTCAGCTTCCTTCTATCTCTCTCTCTCTTTTCATCACTACGTCTACCGGAGTCAGGGCCGCCTATAGGGGCGTGCGACCTGCTATCGCACAGGGTGCCACCAAAAGGGGGCACCAAAAAGCGTTTGGGGGGGGGGGGGAGGGGGGGGGGGTGGCGGGCGGAACGTCCGGAGTTTGCCCAGGGCACTTGAAGGTGCAGGGCCGGCTCTGATTGAAATCTCACCAGTGGTATATGTCTGTGCCTGTAAGACCGGAGGGGTCTTGACTACCTTCGCCAAGGAGGAGGACAGTTGTTTTTCCCCTTTCCGCCAACTGTCCAGCTGACACAACATGTGGACAACTCTATCCGGCAACACAAGGAAAACGTGTTTCCGGCCACCCTGTCCCATCGCGGCAATAACAACAGTCGGGCAACATGTTTCGTTGCTGTCGTCGGGCCACCGTGTTGGCCGATTTGTTGTCCAACCACCCTGTCACACCGCGCCGACGGCGGGCCCAACATGAGGAACACTCTGCCATCTTGATTGTTTACCTTCGTTCATGTGCGGTGCGGCGTCGCTGGAAATGTGACTCTACGATCTGCTAGTGCCTTCGAAAGGCCGGAAATTACTACGGGAAGACATTAACCAGTGACTGTGATAGGAAAACTTGACACGAAAAGTAATTCCCACTTTTTATTTTATCGAAATGTTTTTCACTCGCTGACAAAGCAGACGGCCCTAACCGAGGAAAGTGAGGTCGCTGGTATTGGGATTTATGCCACCGTATGAAGTCTTTCTGTCCGGTTCTTACTTTCAGGCAATTCCTATCTCTACTGTAAAGTTGAGTTAGCACAGGCAGTACAATCCGAAGCGTCTGACAGCGCTTAAAAACTGTGACACCGACACGATCGGCCTTCATAACAATCGGTGGAGTAAATATTTTTCAACGCCTACCGCCTGCTATATGATTGCTTCAATCCCCAAAGCGTCCTGGGGATTCTTGAATCAATTCCGGTGTCTGGTAGCGGCTCTTTCCAAGTTCCAAGCATCAACATTCATGATCAGAGCGGTCGTTTTAATACTTCGATTTTTTAATCTTTAGTTTTCTGAATTATTTTTGTGATACTTTATTCTGTGCCGCGTCGATTTCACAGCTTACACACTGCCTTCTTCGGTGCGGACGATCGTCTGCGATTCATGGTACGTATAATGTGGCCTTTTTTTGTCTAACATCGTAAATAGGCGCGGTGCTTAGTAGTTGGTAATAGATAGGGCGCGGGTGTATTGTATACGTTTGTTGGACGAGCGCTCTGCGTGCATATATAACGCAGCGCGCTCGGACGAGTTGTTCGCTCGTAGGGGTCGAAAGCTTGGGCCCTTGTTTCTTGCGACGCACTTGTTTTCATCGCCTTTCTCGTTTCTTTCTTCTTTTTTTTTTGTTTTTTTGTTGTGGTTTTCGGTCAGTTAGCAGATCGCTTTTACGTGCAGGCACCACACAATCGCTCAAGCTAGAAATAAAAGCCGTTATTATTGACAATTTGAAAAAAAATTGACGTCGTCTTGTATGCTTGGCTGATCTAGCTTTACAGCGCTGTTTTTAATTGTGAGTTTAGTTTAGTAATTGTGAGTTTAATTGCGAGTTTAGTTTCACGTTAGTGCGTTCAGTGGTTCAGTATATCTAGAACATACATACGAGGCAGAGTTAGAACGACGTTTAGCGCTTGCTGCAACTGAATATGACTACGTCGCGCATAGGGTGTGGCCCATCATGCAGCAGAAGCACAAATATTCCGTCACCAACAGATACATTAGACACTGCTTTTCGTATAGATTACCGGGCGCGTGATTTGCAGGTGCCATACTAAAATTTACGTAAAGCGCGGGCCTCTTTTTTTGTTTGCTTTGTTTCCATATAGTCTGGAACATAAAAGGCAGTACGCCCACCACAGCATGGCAGAGATTTTTAACTGACGCCCAGCATTGTTAACTTAAATAACTTCTCTCCTCAGAACATTTCCAACCACCAACTCAAACACGCATTCCTGTGGGTTACATCTCGTGGTTTTCGATTTTCTTATCAAAAGGGTTTTTTGGCAACTTGGCCATGTATTATTTTTGTTGATTGTAGCACGATTCCTGGTAGGAAAGCAAAAAAAAAGTTCATTGAGCGCAGCTTGTAAAACTATAATTTTTTTTTGTGGCCTTACATTGCAGTAAGAGTCGCTACTCCGCCTGTACACTCATCCAGTAAAGCAGACCGCATGTCAACGTGCAAGCACAATGCCCCTCGCACCGTTCAAGACCCTCCATCGACGTGCCTGACTTTAGGCACCGCTTCTTCAGAACTTTCCGTCTGCTTCGTTTACTGCTAAGAAAGCAAACTTCGTGCCACACACATTGTTTCCATTACTGTTCGTGACTCCCCGTTTTTTGAACAAAGCCACGCAGCAGTGTACAGGCATTTTGCCGGTAACGAACGGAACGGTCGCATGCGCAGGCACACCCGATCGGCTCCGCTTCTCTCCAACATTAAAATGGCGGGTGAGCTTCTTTTTGCGTTCACCAGATGGCGCAGCTAATTTCGCCTAAGATCTATTGAGGAGCTCTTTTACGGCTTGACCGTCATGTCGGCTGATGTAACGCCAGTGTAAGCCGTGCTTACCGACTTGATTAAAGGGCTCCCTGATGTATCGGCCACACCTTCCCTGGAGTCTAGCTGTAAGGGCTGATCACTTAATCGAGTTCGTAAATGACTGTATAAAAAATCTTTTTTTTTTCTTTCTTCCTGACTCTTAGCAAGATTTAAACTTAGGCCGGACCAAACAGCATTTCAAGACTAGGGTTAAAAACCGCAAGCTTAGGCGCCTCATGCACAACACAAACATTGGACACTATGCGTAACCTCTGGAGTCGGAAGACACAGTAGTGTCACAGGCACTTGTCAATCTATGCGGAGAGCCTCAGAAAGACACCTCAGAAAGACGCCGAGTTTTGATTGGCTCTGATTGAAGGACAGTGGGTAGACCTCAAAGCAAGCTGCCCCTTGAGGTCTATACCCACTACCCATCAATGAGAGCAGGGCGTCTGTCTACTTTGTTTTTATACGGTGAGTAACTGAGGGAGAGGAGGAGGAGATGAGCGCGAGCGGTGACGTCATAACTCCGAGCTCTGGTTACCTGGATGCCTTTGTCTCTACTTATCGTTCGAAAGCGTTCGAACGCCGGCGCCCCGGCGTTCAAACGGGAGACACTGCACGAGGAGCAGATGACGCTCCTGTCCGATATCTGATTGTAGGGAGACAGTGCGTAGAGATAAAGGCAGCTAGCCCCTGCGTCTGACCATTAACCATTCCAATCAGAGCTCCTTAACATTCCCGCGTGATCTCATCTTCTCTTTCCCGCTTTCTCGCCGTATAGGGAAGGACGGCCACCTTAGCGCGAACAAAACTCGAGCTAGCAAATTCTTAAAAAAAAAAGGTATGAAAAAAAATTACATCTTAAAATATAACCGAATCTAGGACACGAAGCACAAATCCATACGTTCCCATTGGTGTATCTTGCGTAAGAGTTCCAGTTATTATGTTCTTCAAAGAAAAAGAAAAGATGAAACGCCACTTGAAATAAATCGTATTTTCGTTGTAACTCTCGTTAATATATATACATAAAAAAAGTTGGCCGTATTCTGGGTCTTTACTCTCCCTTTTTCACGGTACATTGCATGATGGAACAGCCCGGCCTCGTGTTGACATTTGGCGGAAATGGAAGAAAAACCAAACACAAAAAACGGACCACGCGACTGCTGGTCACGCCAACACACACGTGACGTCCGAGCAAAATAATATAAAAAAAAAGTATGAGCCAGAACTCAAAAGAACAAGGCTATGAGTAAAACAAAACAAATAGAAAAACTCTCCGAGTATTTAGAGTTAAAAGGCCGATGCAACTTGCTGCCAAACAAAGGGTATTTTTCCCCTTTTTCATTCTAATGTGTTTTCTTTTCTGTTTTCTCGCTCACTAAAAAAAGAAAAAAAAAGCCATATAAATCGTCAAATCGATAATTCCCCCCCCCTTTTTTTTTCTTTTCCCCCAAAACTTTGAGGGAAAAAAAAGTTACGCGGGTTAAAAGAAGTAATATTTCTCAAAAGCTGGAGTTGCAAGCGTTGGGAGAGGCGGAAGTTGCACTTTTAGGGAAGAGAAATGTACGAGGGAAAGAGTGTGCCCTGTTGGAAAAGCAAGAAAAGCTTGGAATAAGAGGGAAGGGGCAATGAAAGGGAGTCGATTTCGATCAGAAAGGGAAAGGAAATGGGAATGAGGGAAGGCTGGATCTAGATCACGCTATGGGGCCATTTGCATGGACGCAAATATGTGTGCCTTCAAACGCAGATGATGGAGACAGTGGCTTGTTGACCCTATGTCTACGTCACGTCCCCAGAGAGAGAGAGAGAAAGAGAGAGAGAGAGAGAGAAAGAAAGAAAGAAAGGAAGAAAGAGAGAGTAATAGAATATTAGAAACGAGGTCTGCACTCGGCAAGAAACTTCTCGAGAGTGCAGACCTCAAACATGTTTGTCTGCGTGCGGGGAGGGGAGGGGGGTTGCAGGTTCAAAGATACGACTTCGACGGCTCCAAGACAGATTACGATGCCTTCACATGTGGTATCTGTGCAAATGTGTCGGATGTGCAAAAGCGGTTCCCTAAAATTCCCTAAAATCGGATGTGCAAAAACGGTTCCCTAAAGCTCCCTAGTATCGGGCGTGCAAGAACGCTTCCCTAAAACTTGCTGCCATCTGAGGCGGGTCTCTTCCTTTTAACTCCTGTAACATTGATCGTACGAAAATGTTTCTTCAGACAAGTTCGAAGCGTATATATGTACGAAGGAAACATGCACTTTGAACCTGATAGCAGCGTGCCCCCATATAATTCTGCAATCCTGTCTTCTACAAACACCAGAATTTTTTTTTTTTTGTGAAGATGTACGTGCAGTGCAGCTCCGGCTTTAAGCGTTCCGACGCCTCTCTTGCAAACAGTATAGAGACAACAATCGTGGAAAGTGTCGAAGCAACCCCACCGGCACGTCTGCCAGTACGGATATAGTAAGCGAGCGCCATCTGTCTTCGCCGTACGCAGACAGCGGCGGCCACGGAAAAGAGCTGCTATAAAGCCTCGAAACCAAGCGTATGTTGCGGCAACGTCACACAGGTAAGGCGCGATCGATCAGACGAGATAAAACACAGAACCAAACAAACGCAAGGACCTAAACGAGAGAAAAAAAAAAAGTGGAAGAAAGATTTGATACAAAAAAAGAAAAACGAGATTGGAGAAAGAGAGAGCAAATGTCCACCGAGAAACGTACACACAGAGGCGAACCGCTGTGCCGGTGTCCTTGAATGAGCAGACAACCCGCTGGACAGCATTATGAAAAGGAGAGTCCGCTTAAAGTGGACAAGGGGGGGGGGGGGGGGGGGGGGGGGGGGGGACGATCGTCATCTTCGCACAGTGCCGCGGCGGTCACGTCCCGTAGTACGAGGACGGTACCGTCAGACTCCGCGTTATGTGACATCAGTTAAAAAGAAGAAAAAAAATCAATTTTGCGTAAAGAGACATCGGATCGAGCTCGCGTTTTATGGCGGAAGAGAGAGATAGAACGTTAAAGAATAATTATTGGAGAAAAACGCTCGTTGTTTAAGGACTGGTTTCCAAGGGTCGGCCATTTAATGGGGCAGACGGCACAAATATTAGAGTTCCTAAACAAATAGGAATGACCGGTGGCGACGCGATTTAAGAGCAGCCTTAAATGAAGCCTTGCAATTGACAAAAAAAAAAGGATTTAAAAAAAGTCACGAAAATTATTACAAAATCTTGGTAATATTCCATGAACTTCTACAGCTCCTCGACTACAGTATAGGCTATTCCGATAAAACGGCGGCGACTAAAAACCAAAACAAAAAAGTCGAAAATAAAATAACACCAACAATAATTTGTGTTGATAGCGAAAGGCGTATTCCATCAATCATCTAAAATAACTACCAGACAAGGCTCCGATCGAGCACATCGACCAGTGGCGGCATTCACGTCGCAAACGGAAGACATTAGACATTCACCGAGTTCTTTTAAATATCTTCTTCCGGTGCATAACGATAGTCACTGAACCGAAACAGTTTGCCACAAAATAATTCTCGGCTATAATCTTAATCCCTAAGTCACCGACACAACGTAAGACACGTAAAGCGTGGAAGAGTCCTGTGCATATCATCATCGCGCCTCGGCCAATCAGACTGCAGTACAGGCCGAGGAGAACGCCAAAGAACTAAAAAAAAACAAAAAAAAAAACACATTTTGCGATTTTTTTTTATGCCATCATCGACCATCGCATGTTTACACACAAACCGGAGCGTCCCTAGCGGACGCCACCGGCGCCGCGCATGCGCGATGGAGTGTGGGCAAGAACGTTCGCCGTCGCCCGTAAGCAAACCATTGGAAAGCGGTGTTGTCGGCGTCGGTGTGAGTCTCCGTGCTCTTTTTCGCGTTGGAATTGTTGATTCTACGTCTTCCTGGCAATGCCTGACTCCTTTAGTGGCCCCAGCGTAATTAACGATGCTCGTTACACTGCAAAACGTCGTCTGATTAATTTGATATACGGTGATTTATTCCGCGTGGAAGCCTCAGATTGGGCGATAAAGCGTGATTCGTATGATGAGATTCTGCTTGCTATTTTCAGCCGCGAGGTCACTTGGGCTGCAAAGCGTGGACCCTAGCTGAGATGGCTGAGATGTCGATGTCGATACTGAAAATCGCAAGCAGAATCGGACAGAGTGAGTCGAACATGAAAAGTTGGCGATGGTCACTGGTTACAATGATCGACATTTTCTTGTATCTACTGTTTACATACTCACCCCAACTCACCTTCAAACTTAAAGTCTTTTGAGGCATGCACTCGCTTCTCATCGCAATTACCGAGTGAACGTTCGGTCTACGGGCTGCTGTTTTTTCAACGAGCAGACAACAAGCAGAAACATTTGAAAGAGCAGACGACAGTTCGAATGATCAGTCAGGCGTTCGAACTTGAAGACGCACCGAACATAGTCCACAAGTGGTCCGTAATATTTGGCGGTTTTCCCGCGTTCACACTGGAACAAAAGAAATAAATCCGACGACCACTAGTATCCGTGAATTCAACCCAAAGTGCTTCCCGCACAAGCAATCGTGTTCCGACGGCGTCTGATTTTTACTGTTCACGGCACCTATCAAAGTTCTCGGACGAAGCGAGCAGGCAGAAAACACATGAAAACTGACCTTCAAACCTTTCTCGACTCTTTTGGTACAGCCCCAGTCGCGGCGTTTTGACGAGAAGGCAGGTTTTTGTCCGACTTCTTCCGAGGTGCACGCCCCGCATGGTGACTTCCACCAAACGCCCCAGACCGGAAGTGCGCCCGACGCGCCATCACCGCGCCGTGACGCAACAGAGCTGAGTTCGTGTCTACTAAAGGACATAAAGGCTTAACTATATAAAACTAATATGCCGCGAAAGAAAGGAAAAAACGACGAAAAATTGGTTTGCTTTGTATGTTTATACAGCCTTGATGTTGGTACGCCTCAACGGGTGACCGGTCGGTTAGCTGTAGATGAGAAATTTAGCCAATGCAGTAGAACCGGTAACCTGGGGTTTTTAACGTGCATCACGCAGTAGTGATTACACGAACGCGTGCCAATACAAAACTCATCCAAATAATAAAAGAAGAGAAAGCGAGGAACTTCGATTGACTCGTTTGATATTGGCGGCGCGCAACAGCGACTGTGCTGCCGCCATGCGGAGAGCGAATGACTGCCCGGGTAAAATTAATCTGCCCCTTGTTCGCCGCATATTCGCTCCATATATGGGATAAACCCTACCTAACAAATAAAAACTGTCCATTATCTAAAGAAAAGGAACATTGATGGCTCGTATGCAGACTTGTACGTAACGACTTACAAGTAACTGATTGCACGTAGTAAGGAATTACATTTTATTGTAACTTTTTTACGCTTCAATTTCTTTTTTTTTTTCTGCGGTAACGTTCGCTGTATCATTGGATCACTACTTTTCTGCGTTCAATCACAAGTAATCAAATATATCTTTGCAAAAAAAGAAGGTACAATTCTTAATATGAAATTAATTTTCTCAAGTTAAAAAAAAAAAGAATTTGTTTTCCCGTGCGTCACTCGTCCATGTTGCACCAACGCTGGACACTTTTTCTTTTACCCCTATACAACTAAAATAAATAAAGAATACTAAGACACCAGAAGGATTAGAATGTCAACGCGCTCAGCGAAATATTTGTTTTCTTTTTTTTCACTGTCGAGCTGTTTAAAGTGCCTCGTTTTCTCTGTACGGGCGGCTGTTACGGTCCGGCTTTGCCGCGGCATAGAGGACTGTTTTGCATTGACCTCAACTAGCCACGGAGAAAACAGACCGCCCCCCCTTTCCCCTTTTTCTCCATTCCATCTCGAAAGAAAGACAAAAAGAAATATATTTGTACAAATATTTGATTTCGTCATAGAAAGTTTAAAAAAAGTAAAAGTAATCAATTACTTTCTGGTAATCTTTTAATAACTTTTGCGACGAAGTAATTTATTACTGTAATAAGTTACATTTTTCAATCAAGTAAATGTAATAGTAATCAACAACTTTTTTTTTTTTTCAGCAACCCGTGCAAGACTGTTTGCATGGCATGCCCAAGCATACCACAGCGACGCACATCACTGTTCACCTTTCTAAAGTTCGTGCTGCTTATTTGTGGAATGAAGCAAACTTTCATAAGCGGTCACTTTTTTCCTCTTTTTTTTTTTTTTGTTGTTTCTTTTCTGTGAACCCCTTATCAACGTTGCAACTCAAGAAGGTAGGGCGAAGGTAAGACGGGCAGGGGAGGAGGAAGTAAACGGAACGCTAAAGAGCAGAGGAGGTTTCCCCCTCTCCTCTCCACCGTTGCGTCTGCTTCCT
Source organism: Ixodes scapularis (assembly GCF_016920785.2). Classification (NCBI taxonomy): domain Eukaryota; kingdom Metazoa; phylum Arthropoda; class Arachnida; order Ixodida; family Ixodidae; genus Ixodes; species Ixodes scapularis. The sequence goes on from NW_024609837.1 coordinate 26,646,105, forward strand.
CCTCCCCGGCCCGTGTTACCCTTGCCCTACCTTCTCGAGTTGCAACGGACGATAGATTTAAGACAGGGAGCAACTCAAACCGCGGAGAGCGTGGGCATTTTAATGGCGGATGCCACCTTCGCAGATTAGTCGCAAGCGCGCATGCGTCGTGCTGTCCCGAGACGCTTGCGGACGATCAAACGCGTTCTTGTGTCTCGCAGTGCAAATGTGCACCCACAAACCACGCGATCGACACCGATCGAGCAATTAGGGAAATACCTGCTCTTTTAGATCAGGTGCACCCACAGTAAATCTGCCCATAATGCGTTCCAAGTGGTCAGAGCATAAATTACATTTACTGTGGACTGACGCCTACAGTTCACCTCATTGAGAGTGACCATATATATAAAACACTAGCCAACGACGGGTGGCAACTAATTTTCTACGATTCTCCACCAAGCGTGCGAGGAGGGGGAAAAAAAAGAAGGAGAGCGAGAAAAACCTTATCCAGCTTTAAATTTCGCAGCCACTTATAGTAACAACCACCAGCCCGCTATATCCGGCTTCATTTTGAATAAGCGACGTCGTCCGCGCAACCAGGAAGCGCCGACACATAAAGCGGAGTCGACTGTTCCGAGCACGTATATAGGGGGCTCTATCGACGGTAACGGAATAATCAAAATACAAAGCCTCCTCCTCCTTCGCCTTGGCATTCTGGCTGGCTTCATCATCAAACCGACTTGCGTAGTCCTTATGCTAATCGAGCGGGGACACCGGGAATGTATAATCTCCGGCCAGCTTCTTCGCTTCTGCGTCTCACTTCGGTACAGGTGTAGTACTTACGTGCGCGGGCTTAGAGCCTGACGTTGTTGGTGCGAGACACCCGTATGTATACGCTGCAATGAAATGATCGGTTGAGCGTTACGATTGGGCATCCGGCGAACTTCTTGTCGAAACCGAGGTTTGGCGAGTTTTCGAACTTTTGCCAACGGTTAAACTAATCGGAGTTCGACTGGTTGTTCCAACCTTCGAAATTTTTAGAAAGTTAAGCTTGCCGAACTTGAAATTCGACATAAGAACCTATAGAGGTTTCGAATGGCTGCATCCGATTTTTTTGTCAAAGTTCGAAGGACCTCGACTTGTGTTGTCCGACTTCTAGAAACACATATAAATTCTAGAAAACCATTGTCAATAGAAGGGGTTTGTTATAGATGCCACGGAGCGATCCCCAAATTTAACACGATACAAAATCAAACACACAAGTCAGTATTGATTTACGGTTAGTTTGTTAAGATGCGTATCCTCTTCTCCGGCAGGCGGTGGCAGCTCGTTTTTCACTTGAGCGCACGCGCACAATAGTTCAACTTTTGCGAAACTTTCGTCGAACTCGATCTTCGGCAGAGTGGCGGCATGTAATATTAAACGGCTTCATTTGACCACCTCATACAATATTGATACGAAGGCGTCCATCATGTGCCCCTAAGCGCGATTAACCCATTAAAAAAAAATGTTGCGGGTATAGTCACGCCGGTGCTTAATAACTCCCAGATAGTCCAGACGATAAATAATTCCAGATAGGTTCAATGGTATAATCGAAAGAATAAGTTAAGCGCCCACTTTTCACACAAGCGTGGGGATAGGCTTTCTTTAATATTAACGCGGGAATTGATTTCGCGACAGACTAATTATTAACGTCGCCGACTTCGTTTTTTTTTTTTTTAGGGGCGAAGCTCCTTAGGGTCTAGCCTTGTCCGTCCGTCCGTCCGTCCGTCCGGCCGGCCGGCCGGCCGGCGTCCGTGCTCACATAAAAAGAAGAAAAAAAAATGTTTGCGCAGTCGACAGGATTCGAACCTGTGCGGGGAGACCCCAATAGATTTCTAGTCCATCGCCTTAACCACTCGGCCATGACTGCGGGACGAGTAGGGGGCTCTGAGATGTGGTAGTAACTCAAGAGCTGGGGATGTCATGGATGAAACGTTGCATGTAGCCGCTCAACGTCTATACAGGAGAGGGCGCTGCGGTCAAATGCGTATATAATCGCGTTAAACTTTGCATGCATTGGCTCAACGTTTGTAGACGAGAGGGCGCTGCGGTCAAATGCTCAAATGCGTATAAAACCACGTTCCATACCACACATTCTCTTTCTGACATGGACCGTTGACTTAAGCGGTGGAGATGCGTTCCCACGGCTTCTAGCGGATCCAAGCTGATCCGCTGGAAGAACCACTGGCTCTGCATTTCACCAACCATAAAGCAGTAATAATGAAGTCGAAACGCAACCCGGAACTCAGCACTACATCTATGAGCAATATAAAAAATATCAGCACCATCAGCACTACCTATGAACAATAAAATCAGTATCATCAGCACCACCAGAGCTTCGCCCCAATCAACATCATTCACCACGTGGAAATCTGCGGTCATTTTTATTTATTTCTAGTTTCCGATAGATATTTGTTGATGGTACCCTCCCGTGCTTCGTTCTGCCGACACTAAAAGCCGATGGGCCCAATCAAACAGCTTCACAAGCGCAACGACGTGCCCGTTCGTCATCTATCCCTACTTGTTCTATTACCTGCCGAATCACTCAAGCGCGGTAAATGCACGATGACTTGCACCTTTAGTACGATTGTCGGTGTTTTGTATACGTGTTCGATCCTTCGACCGCGCTAGGGCTTGTGCTAAAAGAAAGTACAGTGATGTCTTGTCAATATGGACACCTCCATTTAACCCCCCCCCCCCACACACACACACACACAAAAAGAAGAAATTGTTTATTATGTCAGTTGTTTGTATTAACACGAAAAAAATGCACGTGATTTCTCGGTTTGTCCACGAAAATTGCGTCCATATAGCGGGGTGTCCGTATTAACCGGGTCCGTAATATACACGAGACATGCCTGTATAATTAACTCATGTTACCGAAACGGGGTTTTCCGCGTCAAAAAGAACCAATTAACGAGGTCCGCCAGCTTGTTTTTCGTTGCGATCCATTGTTTTTGTCGAGCAGCAAAAAACAGCGAATTGCGGAAACGATCGCGTCGATGGAAATAGTACCGGTGGCGACGAGGGAGCAGTGAAAGTGAATTGCCGTTGGGGGGCACAGTAGAAACGTGAAGAAAAAGAATGGCTACGGGGAAATTCCGTCCAACAACGTATATACAGACACGAGTCCACAGCTTTGGCCGTTCTTGAAACAACGCGCTGGATCAGGCTCGGTGTTGTCGGAGAACGCTCTACAAAAATAAAAAAAAATTACACCGACTGCGTAGACACCATCGAGTGTTTCGTAATAGAATCCGTTGGCAACTGACGAAGAACGGATTTTGTACTGGTATTTTGAAATCATTAGTATTATTTTTTTAGACATAATCCACTCCATATTATATGCTCTTTTGAAAATCCCATCTAGTAACATTGGCGGTCGCCGTTTCTCAGGCACGAAACGCGTGATTGGACTCCGACTCCCGAGTCCTCGCCGAATGCCGACGCAGTACTCGTTTCCAATGCGAGCCGAGCCGAGTGCACGCCGAAGGTGTACGCAACCCTATAGAGTGTCCAATACATGCCCAGAGTATATGTGCCTAAACAATGGAGGACTCTGAAAATTGGCGCAGGACCTATTAAACTTTTGAAAAAGCGTCTATTGAACCCAAACTTGCTCTTCGATAAATACCATTGAAGGGATTTGTGGGCATTACCGCGTGAACGGTCGTTTTACACCCTCTTCTCTTACCTCGCTGTATATATATATATCAAATGTAGCGCTATAGGACCGCTTCAGATGTCAAAGTTTCAGCCCGAACGAATATCTTATTCAAAAGTTATGTGATTTGCTGAAAATTTCAACGGGAAAATGGAGCCCATTTCTGCCCTTTTTCGGTTTCTGGCGCCATAGAGCCCCATGTACTACGAGAGCTCCCCGTCGGCCACCATATTCCCATCGAAATCTTCAGATAATCACATATAACTTTTGAGCATCGCAGTCATAGCTTTCGCATGTCCCACGCGAACAAACGTAGCACATCTCACTCGAGCAAACGGCACGCAGTCTGCACCGCTGTCAATAAATACAGGGACAAAGAATAATCACAGCAAAAAACAACTAAAGATTTTGCGCTAGGCGTGCATGCGTGGGCGACGCCGCTTTTGCCAAAGCACGGATCACCCGTCGGTAGGCTTGTCGTTACAGAACGTATTCCGGGATTCCAATCGAAACACGCTGTCGGCGATATGGATATCCGCCTCCGCTAGCTCGACGATGACCGAGCGCGCGTGCCGAAAGTCGGGGGCGTATAGTGCGGGGGTGGCAAGGAAAGGACAGCCACCAACATCGTCGGAAGGGGCGTGCCACTTGCGCGAAAAGATCACGTGACCGAGTGAGGTCCGGTTCCGAAGTGACCGCGTCCTCCAGGTATTCGCAGCTCCAGAGGAGACGACGCCACCCAGCGGGGAAGACGCGAATCATAGAGGTTTGGTGGCGCCGCCTGGCGGGCGCCCTTCTGTGATGCAGCTGGTAGGATGCAAGCAGACGACGCGCTGTGTCAAAGCACGGAGTGGCTATGTTGGTTCGCATGTATGTCGATTAAGAACGGTTTATTTATTAAAGAAACGCGTATACAGTTTTTGTAAGTGATCTTTCTAATGAATAACAGCGCCTCAAAGTTGCTTTCTATATTAGAAAAACTTTAAAATATTCAAAAACTTTCGGCCTTTCCACTCTGGTGAAGAAGGAACACCAGCGAAGCTGTGCTATGGTGGGAATGAAGTAATGACCGCTCGCAAGTCGGCAAATCAAAGTGGAAAGGCTGGACAGGTTGCGTTATCTATGAACGTCGCTCATAGAGGGCCGTAGCTGTCCAGAGTTTCGTGTCATCATTTGTTTGCAGACGGACACGATACTGAGAAAACTAGCCCTTAACAGCTCCGCTGCAAAACGAAGCCTGGAGCTTCACATTACAGCTTGCGCGGTGTAAGCCCTATTCATTCGCAGTGGTAGATGTTGCAGTGGGATAAAGCGCCGGATATTTTTTATGTTCATCATCCAGCTTTTTGTAGTGAGGTAAAGAACAGCACACCACCATCCGAACGCTTCGACATCTCAGCGCCAAAAGTGTTTGTTGGCACGACTACGCGCGACACTTGCGGTTTCAAACTTCGGTAAAATATCCTACTACAAATATCACTTCACCAAACAGGCACAACGCGTGAAACAGGCTTTGCCGAGCGTTACCCAAACAAACAACACATGGAGCGAGCTGAGGAGCCGAGAAATCCAAGATCTGCGCGTTCTGTCCCAGTCTGTCCTACCCGTGACGTCAAAAACGATGATGATGATAGCTAGAGATGCGCCCCCTGTAGAATAGACCGATCTCACGAGGAGTTGCGCGACGCCACCGCTGCCGCGGTGCATTCTGGTACCTGTAGTTCTCCCCAGTTTTCTGGCCGCGTAGGCGCGCATTGTACGCCCGGCGTTTGGAAATTTTCGGGTTAGCACGAGACTTTTAGCCAGGTGTTGACTTACGGTTTTCAATCGGTGGCTTCACATGTTGTATGCCACGGAGCTATAATAACAGCACCAGGAAGAAAGGCCTCGGATATTATGTCTTCCCGCAAGAAAGAAGCATGGCAAAGAAAAGTCGACAGAGCCGGACAGAGCGGCAGGAAAAACAGCGTTTTACGATTTGTTTCGCGATTTGCTTCATAATTTATATCCAATTGTTGCACGTCAGCTAAAATATGTAAGATTACAGGGCACGAGACATAGAGCGTGCCGAAGTGTTCCGTAAGCTGGAATCTCTGACCATTTGCTCCGTAGCGGGCTATTCGTTGGTCTATCTAAATAGGACCTCCGCACTGCTTTGCGGAGGCTGTTTTTAATACACTTCTTAGTCGGTGTATTTTGGTGGTTATAACTGTTATTGCGACTACATGTTTCAAGCACAACTGTGTTTCAAAAGATCAGGACAATCACTAAAAAAGAGCAGCGATTCCCGATATGCACCACTTGATATAAAACAACTTTTTTTCGGAAGCAGCCTTCATTTTTGTTTCATACCAACGCGAAAAGATTACATAATGCAATTTAGATGTGCAACACATACTTACCGCCAAAAATGTAACAAACGAACCCTATCCATTTTGTGGTGGTCTGTGAGGCTGGTGTTACTGATCCATTCTGCACTAGCACCAGTCGAGACCGCAGAAAAAAGCTTCCCCCGTCGGGCGACTGTTAGCGTTCGGATCTTGCGCAAACAAAATAAAACTGAATAGAAACTGTGCACGAAAAATCATCTCCACTTCAAGCTTTCAGGTATCTGGCATGGTTGCTTCTTTTTGATAGATGCCAATTATTACGGCGCGTCAGGCATGGCCTTTCTGTAGATCAGTTCTTTGTGTGCAGGCTTCTCCCGCTGTTCATCTGTACTCTGTCGCACAGGCTGTCAACGAGAATGATACAACTTTTAGAAAACTATCGCCGACCAAGAAAGTCTATTTAGCTCCTCTTACTTGATGGCTGATTAAACGTTATGCACAAGATTGAGCACCACCAAGCTCAGTTTTTCATCACATTTGATGCTGTTCCATGGTGCTACACCGAGCCGATGGTCCTTCGAATTTTCTTGTTCTTTGCTATTGCACTAGATGTTCATTTGTTTGCTAGGTAATTGAGACGTCCGAGGAGTCTGAATGCTCGAGTAGTGGCGCTGTTGTTTTTTTGTTTTCTTTTTTTCTGCGGCCGCAGTGGGATTACCCCGTGAACGGCAGTGGGCTCACGCGTTCACGAAGACGAAGAAGCAGACGACAAAGCGATTCTAAAGCGATAAGACGACTGAAACTGCTTTTCTGCACTTGCTGAGGAAAGTAAGGCATCACAAACAACACAATGTTATGAAGTAAAAACATGCAAGAGAATCAAGGTGATACCGGGGCGTGCCAAATGATAATCTATGATTATGTACGTACGCGCAGCCGTATGTAGCCGGGAAGCCGGGAAGGGATGACTACAAGTAGCATGGCGGCGGCACCACTTCCGGAATGCACGCTTGCGCAGTTCGCTTGGTGACATCGGCCTATTCGCACACGCCGCCAATACCGTCTATCCAAGTTTTCAGTGTGTCTAGATTTGAGAGTGCTTTCAACTGCTCGATAGGGATCGCGTTGATTATGGGCAGCTTTTGCAATACAAGCTGCGAAGGAGATTCATATACCCTCGCCCTCAGTCACACATAGTTCACACAGCCAGAACGTGGGGACAAAAAAAAAAGTGAATAAAAACATTCAGCCTTTCCACTCTGGGGAAGAAGGAAGAGCAGCCGAGCTGTAGCTTCTGTTCTCGGTGGTGGCTTCCCAGACGAGCGCTCTGCTCTTCTTTCGCAAGGGAATCTGAAGCGCTCGACGCAGTGGAACTCTAGGCGATAGCGGCTTCGCGGCGGTTGCGGAACCATTCGCGCTGCTGCGCACATCGCTACTCGTTCCGCTCTCACTCTTCTTCCTCCGAAGAAAATTTGCTGTCATCTATGAGCGACGGCGGCAATCAGCTGTCTGGTTGCCGCCATCGCTCATAGATGGCGGTAGCTGTCCGGAATTCGGAGTCATCATTTCTTTGCGGGTGGACACGATCCTGGGGAAACTAGCCCTTAACAGCTCCGCTGTAAAAGCAAGACATTACAATCCGGAACGAGTAAAAAAAAGCTAAAGCAAAGGCAAGACAAGGAGGATCGATAGTCGTGATAAAAACGTGAAAAACCTTCCAGTACAGAGGCGCGGGCGAACCAATGTTTTCCCCCATACCGGAAGTTCCAACATTGAAGATGGCGACGACTACAAGCTGTTGGTGCGGTGGAAGCTACTAGCTCGTTGCACCCGTCACACGTCTATTCTTTGCCACGTGATCACACTCCTGCTTGTACCCACGCTTGGACAGCCAGGTCAGGTGGCAAAAGGTAGGTGGCTGATTGGTGCGGCAGGCGCCACACTCTTTCCTCCGTATTTCCACTTCCGCTATCCTCGTCGTCACTCGATGCACTGCACGTATGCGCAGATGCACCCCATCTCTGCAGAAGGTGTCCGTTACTAAATTACAAACGCACTCCATGGTTTGAGTCGCGAAACTCCAGAAGACGCGACGCCACGCAGCGGAAAAGGCGTGAACCAGAAAAGCAGGGGGTGACCGCCTATTCAGGTGTGCCGCGACGACCGACACTGCCTGGCGGTCGAATCGTGAAACGCGAGAAAGGTAATAAACAAAAATAGTAAGCGCGGAGGCAAGCTGGTAAAGGTTAACAGTGATTAATTATACCTGAGACTGTGGAAAAAAAAAAGAAACATCAAACAGTCTCTTCAACATTTTGATGTTTCTCTTTTCTTACTTTAGTCTCAGGTACAATACATGATGATTTAGGTAATCAAATGCACGACGTGGGGAGGTGCGAATACAAAAATTAGCCTAAAAAAAATAAAGAGTCAAAATAGGGTGGTTTTTACGTGCCAAACCAACGACGGGCATCTGTCACGCCCCAGCGGAGGACTGAGGTTTAATGTAGACCACTTGGCGGTCCTTTGACGTGCAACCGAAAGCTCGGTTACACGGCGCTATACTCCGCGATAAGCATCCGACAGATTGCGGGCACCTCGGCCCGGGATCCGAACCCGTACCTGGGGATCCGTCGGCCTGCGCTTTACCTCGGAGCCACCGAGCAACACCTTTTAGACAGCTTTCAAACCTGCGCGTCACGTGACATGACGTCACGTTCCGGAGGCCTGCACGGGCGCAAATTGGATACGAGTTCCGCGTCAGCCTTCGCGTGGGACTATGATAGGAAACGAGTCCCACGCGAACGCTGACGCGGCACTCGCATCCAATCAGCGCCCGTGCAGGCCTTCGGGACGTGACATCATGTCACGTGACGCGCAGGCTTTGAAAGCTCTCAACGAGGTGTTGCACCGAGGCAGGTGGAAAAGAGCCTGCTGTTGACGCTATAGTGTTGTCGCGAAACCTGCTACCATTGAGTTCGATACCAGTTCAACCTCTCGGAACTTTTTAACGCGAAGTTCGTCAACAAGTTAGGCAGGAGTTCGACCATTAGGCGCGTGCGCAAAAATTAAAAACGAGCAGACGCAAAAGTTGTCGAGAAACTCGTCTAGCCCATGCCCAGACGTCGTGGGGGTATATTAGAAGCTAATCAGAATGTAACTGGGTTATTTTGTGTGCGTAACAACAACTATAAGTGCATACACGCGTAACATTTTAGTAATCTTGTAAGTAACCTAGCTAGTATTTCAGTTCAATGAAGTGTCACTGTACGAATTATTATTTAAGAACAACCTGTAGAACTCTGACCGTCAGTTTTGTGAGTTGCGAAAAGAGCTCGACTTCTGGCAAGCATCGCCATCTTTCCAAGGCCGCTTAAATCACCGCGAACAAAAGCGGAGAAAAGGACACATCGCTCGTGTCGCGGCGCGAGCGGGTGGACAAGGATCAAAAGAGAAAATAGTACGGTCACATGCAAATAGTTTAAAAGTTTTCACTTTAGCAGCTTCTTCTGGCGAGACGCTTCTGTTCTTGGTTGAAGTCAGACTCAGCTTGCACGCAATTTACGCATACAAAAAAAAAAAAAAAAAGAAATAGAAAAATTTGTTAGAAATGCAAATTTATACATAAATGGTGATGAAAAAGAAAGGACTGGGACGCCACCCGCAATTGCCTGGTTTACCTCCAACAAGGTATAAGGGTGTGAAACAATAAAGCGACATCTACAGGGCGTCTCAAATAAAAAATATACGCCGATTTTTTTTTTTCACCGAAGAAATAAATTATGCATTGCTGAACGCTCATTCAACGCTTAAAGGCAGCGCTAGAGGTTCGAGTCAGATGCCAAAGTTTCAACACAAACCTTTATGTTATTCAACAGTTATGATTTTCTAAAAAAAATTCAATAAGAAAATGCGGCCAATTTAGGCCAGATTCCGGTTTCTGGGGCCACAGTAGTCCATGTATTTTCTGGAGCTCTGTCAGCGACAATTTTCTCATTGAAATTAAAAAAAAAAGTCACTTATAACTCGACAATCCTACCAACAAATCCTGCTTGCACACGGTTCGAAGGCTGCAAGAAGGCACAGTGGCAGACACCCCGCGGTTACGACCTTCCGCGACCAACAGGAAAAGAGCCGTCGCGTCTGCGCCACCTTCCTCCCCGACAGGCGAAACGAAAACAAAATCAAAATGGCGTTCGTTATGAATTACCAGCAGCCGACAAGCCAAACACAGCATCCTCCTTGCGCTCGTACAGTCACGCGTCTTCCAGCCTCCCTCTACTTATCTATCTTTCTTTTTCCCACACGTTTCGCTTTAAAACCTCACACCCTCCGCACGAACATTTCAGTTACAACAAGCGTTTCGTTTTGTTATGTTTTTTTTCGTTTCCCCCGCGACATGCGAGACATGCGCAAACACGCGCTTCGATTGTCGAAGGCCTTGACATTTGTCACCGCAGTAGCTGCTAGCCGCTACAGAAGAGACCAAACGTCGAAGTGCGTCTGCGTACGTCGCACCCGCCGTAATGCAGCCGCTGCCAAACCCCGCCAAGAGTAACGGTTCCACCATTTGTTTCGATCCGCGACGGAGCAAACTGTCGTTTGCCGCACGTCAAAGTCGGCACACAGGCGACGGGGTCACTCCTGTCGTCCGCTGGCCACCATTACTCTTCGGCGAGACCGCGTGTTTAAAAGCGTCGGCTTCCTCCTGCGTATATGGCCCGTGGTCGTCCGGTTGGCGACTGTGTATGTGCATGTGAACGCTAATCGGTCTGATTAGAAGGCGACTTAACGGCCCCTGTGTATTAGTCGGAGCCCAAAATCAGCAGTCACATTGCTAATATATCTTACAAAAGACAGCTAGGTGGCGCAAGCTACCTCCAGTTACCAAAAGGGTATAGCCATTAACATCCATCCATTCATACACCTAGCCTGCAGACAAAAGCTGCGTTCAATTTATCTACACCCCCTGCATCGGTGCAGAAAAGCGTAGGACAATGTACTTCCGGTATGTGTATACAACCGGAAGTACACCGCCCCACACTGTTCTGCACTGGTGCAGGAGGTGTAGGTAAATCGAACGCAACTACTGTCTGAGGCGTGTTTCTTGCTTGAATTACCTTCGTACAAAACCTGCTCGCAGACATGTTCGAAGCACACATATGCGTAGCGCCAAGTTCGTCTGCTTCTTCAACACAGGCGGGTTGCGGTGGCGTCAGAACGTCGAGCTCTCATTGGCTCCGATTGGAAGCATAGTGGGTAGGCCTCAAAGCAAGCTGCCTCGAGGTCCACCCACTATCCTTCCAATCAGAGCCAGTTAGGGCTCGGCGTCCTGACGTCACCACAATCCGCGCAAAAGAAGCAGACGGACTTAGCGTGCTTCGAACATGCTTGGGGCGCAGGTAATTCTCCCGTCACGTTTATCATATTCTTTCGTCGCGTCTCAGCGAACGCCGCGTCTTCTTTGCATGATGTACAAGCAGCAGTGTAATCCCAGCTTCGAAGCTGGTTCACTCGCTCGCATTTGGTTACAACCGAATGCGCTGCGCAGCAGCCTCGTGCTCTCGAGGGATCGCTTGCGACGAGCGAACACATGGGAACGCTGGCGCCATCTATGAGGTAGCTTTGGAACTGCATTTTAACTATGGAGTGAAGGTTCTGCAGTACTTGCGAGATCAGACGGGCTCACAGTTTATGAGAAATGGTTGTTTCAAACATTGTCAAATGATTTTCAGTTCAATGCTAGAAGTGCAAGCGTGTCTGCGTGGCCTTGAGAAAGAAGCAGACGTCGTTCGAAAGGTCGCGTTTCGATGCTGTCCAGGAAAAATACACCGGCCACTGACCGGGACAGCTGAGGCTTCGACCAGTAACACTGAAATGACCACTAAAGAGTACCGGACCGTCCTACCCCGCTACCTACGGGTAATTTGAGACTCAATTCGATATTTCTGCACGGAGATCTGGCAACGCGGCCATATTGAGCACCGGACTTCCGAGACGCCTTACGAGACGGGGTCGACGGCCAGGAAATCATCGGGATAGGTCAATTCCAGATGAGTCACGTATGGATTGTGACTTTTGAAAGACGGCATACGACGGATGAGAGGAGAGGCATGTAACGGGCACTCCACTGCGGCGAGACGCCGAAACACACTTGTCCCGAGCGATGGAATGTCGATCCGCTCGTGCTCCTCACGTTCCTCGGACTACCACTTCTTTTCTCGTCGGGTTTGAAAACCATGTTTCGGGTCCTCATCCCTGCAGAAGCTGTGCGCGGAAAACCAGAAATTCGCCGAGAGGCGTTTGCCCTCTCGGCGGTTAACAATGCAGGCTCTCTTCTGACCTCCGCAACTCTTCACACTGCACTTTCATTCAGAAGAGGCGGAAGAGCTCGCCATCGCTCTGGCGATGACCAACACTTCCGTCACCACAATCGCGATTCCAAAACAGCTATTCGTAATTTCATGAAGGGGCGAGTTTCCCCCTACACCCTAAGCCTTCTCTCCAAACACCCTCCTCACCATTCCGTCCACATTATCTGGACCCCTGCGCTCTCCTCCCTTCCTGGCAACGAGGCCGCCCACACTTCCGCCCAAGGACTCGCCAACCGGGCTGGGGACCCCGCACCTCCTGGGATGGAGTTCCGCACGGCCCGGGACCAATTGGTCACCTTTCAAGAGATCACTAACCATTATCGACTAAGGCGGCGAATCTACCCTCCCCCACACTCTTCCCTACCTCGAGCTCAAGCCACTAGGTGGCGACAGCTCCAGAGCAACTAATACCCCAATCCAGTCCCCTACTCCCATATACACCCAGGCCTCTTCATCTCTTGTGCGTTATGCCATGGGAAAGCAAATATACACCCAGCCCCTCTTGTGCGCTATGCCATGGGAAAGCAGACCTAACCCATATCATCTGGAACTGCCCAAGGGACCCTTGGTCCGACGGGTCTTGAATCGCGACCCTACCCTGGGGCAGTGTTAGGCCACGCTGTTCAGCTCGGACCCGGTCCTTCAGGACAGGGTCACCCAACGGGCTGAGCGGGTCGCCGGGGTCCATGGACTCCTAGCCACCAGGCGAGGATAAGCTCCCTACTAGAGTTCCTGTATATGCTACCTACGGTAGCAGAGTTGCGCATTCAGCCTCGGCGCGTGGCCGTAGCGCCGGCTTTCCCGCAAGAGCTGGATGCTTTGCTCCTCACGTGACTAAATTTGGCGAATAGCGGCGCCGCGCGCGCCGCCGCGCGTGGAAAACTGGAGAGGAGGAAAAGGAGGCGGAAGGCAGGGAAACATACGCCGGGGCAAGAGAAACGTCGGCGGAGCGACCGTAAAGGTGGCTTTCTTGCACGCCAACGGATGCTTTGCTCCTCACGTGATGGATCTCGGCGAATAGCGGCGTGGCGGCGCGGGGAAAACAAATGCGCAACTCTGGCTCCCGTAGGGAGCCTATACAGGAACTCTACTCCCTACCCTGCCCGCTCAACAATCACCCTAAGATAAATAAAGTTTTTCTTCCTCCTCCTCGCCTCTGCTACCAGATCCTCGCGCTCCAAATCTGCGACCGAGAGCTCTATGTCTCCGTCGTCGAACTGCCATTTTTTTTTGTGCTGGGGCTGTTAGTTAGTGATTAGACTAACTGTTGCGTGTTTCGTAGGTTATACGTGTCAAGTAGTTGCTCTAAACACTATTTAAAAAAAACTAAACTAAACAGGTTTATGTATATTTACGTGCACGATAGCAGATCCTACGCGAGGTCGCGGGTGCTTCGGAACACGAGAAGGCACTGAGCACTACAGCGTTTTACCCGCAGTGATCTATGCGGAGTGCAAGTGTCGTCTGCTTTTTTGCACAGGGGTTGCGATGATGGCAGAACGCAGACCTCTTATTGGCTGATTGAAAACAATAATAAAATAGTGGGTAGACCTTTAGGCATCTAGCTTCGAGGTCTACCCACTGTCCTTTCAATCACAGCCAATCAGAGCTCGGGGTCGTTGTGACGTCACCGCAACCCCCGCGAAAGAAGCAGACGACTTGCTCTCCGCAAATGTTCCATACAATAAAAATAATAGAAATAGCGCACATTATATATAGGCTTCGGATATTTCGGTTTCTATTTTTAAAATTTTTACTTTTTTCGGTGTTTATTCTAAAATTCAAATTTCGGTTTTTATCGGTGTATATTTATGCCCACTAGAGTTTATCGGGTTTTTTTCGGTGAATATGAAATAAACACCAACGGACACCGGATCAGATTATCCTTGTAGCTCTGATATTTCTGATTACTCGAAGAATAACGGCACAGATACACCGAAAAAGAAATGGAGACTTCATTTGGCAAATGTGTGTAACTAAAAAAAAAAAAAAAACCCAAAAAAAAACACAGAAGTACAAACAAGTCAGATATGAAGCCTATATACCCAAAATCATGGAACTTCACCTTCTGTATATCACGATTACGTGATCTTATTATAGTACACACACACATTTACTTTCCCAGGTTCTCTTCGTTCATTCGCACTTTTTCTTTCCTGTTAATATGACACTGAGCCTCGAGAATGTCCTCTCAACACTAACACTGGACACTGGCAGGCTGAGGAGATGAAGCACTGCCTGAGCCAAAATCGGCCAATCAACCAACTGTGACCGCTAAAAGAGACACGGTGCGACGTTTTGAAGCGCAACACAACATGCAGAGCTTGCATCAAGTAAGTCTTCCGAGTTTGAAAGCACGCTCGTACATGGCGAAGTCATGGGGCATTTCGGACTTCACGTTTCGATCGATGATGCGCACATTAAACCAAAACGTCGTGATGGTACCCGTGTATCCCATACATTCGGACACGTTTTCATAGACACTGTCGTTCCACTTCTCGCCACGGCTCTGCAGAACGACTGAAAGGTCAAAGTGATCTTTTTGGGTTAAAACTGAATTTTAGAAAATGGATTCGACGTACTTTTACCTGTTTTTATTGGTTTAATCGAAGATGCTGAACCTAAAAACTGACATTTTTTGGTTAAAACCAAAATTCCGAAAATGGATTTGGCGTACTTTAGCGATTTTTATCGGTTTAAACCGAAATATCCGAACCCTAATGATATACTAAAAACCGAGACATCGTAACTCAGTATTTTTTATTTTTTTATTTGCATTTCTATTTTTTTTATTTTGCGATCCGATTTTGATTCATCTTCTTTCAGACGCATTTCCTCCTGAGAAGAATCCTCCGGATGGGTTTCGAGCGTGAAATAAATTGCGTCGAAACTGTCAAATGGGCCTCCCTCCCAACGGAACGTAAAACGAGCTAAGTGCAGAGACTCAAAACGTGATTTGTTTCGAAGAACATCGATTACTCGCACGAACCCCGTCTCCCGGAAGAAGTACGGCTAGAGGACTTTGCCGAGACTGAACCTCGGTATGAGATGAGTCGTACAAATGGACCGGCGATAAGCTCGGAATGATTGAAGCTAACGAAGGAAAACCCCCAGATTTGAGGATTATGAGAGACGATGACGACGACGTTGTCGATACGCATTAAGGCCGGTGGTTCAACCCACACACTCTTTTGTTTCGTTTTCTTTTGTTCCAAAGATTCGGGTTTTCAAGATGTTGAAAGTTCAGTAGCTCTCTTGCATATGTTCCTGAATATTTCTAACGCACTTTATCTATTTCTGTTCACTCGCATTCGCCCGCTTATGGTAGCGCATCCTGAAATGGTCCCCAAGGTAGCAAGTCGACATTCTACAAGGAATGATGTTGCACCCAGATAGCGGAGAGCCGGCAATGCATCAGCGCTAGTAACTGTGCTGACTCCGCGCTGAGTTTACCGCTGCATTGTGAGCGTAAACAGAGAGAAGTCGATCGTCTCCCGTGAAGTGCAGCGCTGGTAACAACGAGGTAGAGGGGCTTAGAGCGATAAATTGGTATCCCGTTCATCAGGCAAAAGTGACCCCCCCCTTGGCCGCCGCCATGTTATACAATTTCGACCACTAGAACACGTGACCGTACCAAATCCTGCGGTTTTTACGCCAAACTGAGCCGAGATTTCTAATCCGATCGCTGTAAAAAACATGATAAACTATTTTTTTTTTTCAATACTGTTAGCCACAGATCAGTGTCTAGCTCCGATAAAAACCCACAATACAGCACCGCGGCTGAGGGCATCTAGCGGAGGCATTGCGAAGCTGCCCGAGATTTTGCCGTAAAACCGTATTTTGAACTTAAACGAAATGTAACTTATCTCGTCGGTACGTTAATTAAATATCAATTAAGTAGTTATTTGTGCGCGGTACTTGGTTAAAATCTAGACGTAAAACTAGAAGGTCACGTGTCTAGTGGTCAAAAATGCGCAACATGGCGGCGGCCAATTGGGGGTTACATTGAGCTGCCAGTTTATTGCTCTAGGGCCCTCTAGCTCGTTGGCTCGTAAAGCGCTGATCCAGAGCAAAGCCAGCGTAATGTTTATAGCGCTCGGTTTGCGATGGCTACGTTTAATGTGCAAACAGGCCTTTGAGGCCTTTGCACACATACAGCCCAGCCCAGCGCTATTCGTCAGCGCTGTGAGTAGCGCTGAACTTGCTAATGCAGCGCTGACTTTGCGGCATATTTGCGAGGAAGCGGGCTCATACGACGCTCCATCGGCGATAAACGACGTTCAAATCAGCGATGCATACATCGGCGCTATTCTACTGGCCGAGCATGTTAATGCACTGTATCAGCGCCATTCCTAGTGGCCGAGCATATTAAAGGTCCGCAGCTCAGAGCAAGTGGACCGAAAACTCGCCCTGCAGAACCCAGGAATCTTGGGTTCAATCATAGCCTCCTGTATACTCACAAAGCCTGGCAGTTCGACGATGCAGCCATGGAGTGCCCGGTCGCAGATTTGGAGCGCGAGGTTCTGGTAGCACAGAGCATCAAAACGCCATTTCTCGGGGAACCTGAACGTCAGCGCACAGCTTTTGCTGCGGCGAGAACCCGAAACACACTTGTACGCTCGGGAGAAGTGTGTTTCGACGTCTGGCCGCAGCGGGGCGCCAGTCACGTGGCTCTCCTCTCATCCGTTGTCTGCCGCTCCCCCTTTTCCATTTCGGCGGCCGCTTCCCGTGGCGATCTGCCAGGCTTTGCCAGTAAAGAGGAGGCTATGATTCAATCCGCACTCGTGCCGTGTGCAGCTAGATAAGAGCATCGTACCGGCGTGTGTTCGTGTAACCTTTCCTGAGTGACGCGCGTTAAAGACCCCAGGGTAGCAGGAGTACTGCACTGGCTACATTTCTAATCTTCAGCAAGAGACATCAGACGCCCAATAAGGCCGACTAACTTCCCGCTGGCTAAACAAACATACGAGACAATTTTATTATTGTTTTACTGTCACGTGATATGGGGGGAACTAATTTTTAAAAAAATCAGCCGCATCGTACGTAAGCTGGAGACGAGAATACCTTAAAGGGACACTGACAGAGTATTTATGCTCGCCAAGGTTTTTATTTGTACATGACATATGAGAGCCCAACTACTGCAGGACACAGTTTCCGGCTCGATATTCGTTTTCTTTTCGTCCGAAAACTGCCGATCAAGAAGTGCCGGTTTGAGTCTCGCTCACCCTCTTCTTCGTGGTCACTTTCCGTTTTTTTATGGCTTTGACACAACCACCAAATATATTCAACGTCGTGGGTCATCGAAGGCACGCACTCAATATTAAAAATATAAATTAAATGTGATACCAGTATTTTGTAACTTCTAAAAAGCCGCAAATGCGTTAATTGAAGAAAAAAAAAAAGGTTTCGCAGCCATGTGATTTACATTAACTCTCTTTTCCCTCTATACTTCTTCCTCCGCAGTCCAGCTTCAGTTTCGGTTTCGAGCAGTTGGGTGCGTTTTATTATTTTTTTTTTACATTATTAAAATATATATGTGACGCTGTAGCAAAATATTGATTGGGTAGTCTTCTGACACGATAAGAAATCGCCTGGAGAAAAATAAAACAAACATTTTGGGGGGTGTCAGTGTCCATTTTAACGTGGCGTCATTTTGTTGTGCGGTGTCTTTTTTCCCCGATTGGCAACTCCACGTTCGGCGCCCAACGTGGAAGGGAAGAGAGGGATGGGAGGGGGAGTACATGAAAAGTTTGAGCCCTTTCCAACGCAGCACATTGGGTTGACTACTTTAGGGTCTTCAATGGAACACAAGACCTGAGTGGGTAAAAATTGGACGGCCGCAGTTGCTTACCATCTGGACAAGTCACAGGGCTTTCTAGTCCCTGGAACACTGTAGTCTTGTACAACAGGAGACCACAACCGCGCAGTATAGCTGTATATCGTTTCTTATGGCCGGGTCTTAATAAACGAACAGACAACGCTGCTCGCCAAACACGATATTGTGTGTGTGTGTGTGTGTGTGTGTGTGTTTGCGCATGCGCGCGCGCGCGATGGGTGCAATATTTATGCAGAAGCGTTTGTTCACCAACATTATTTGGAAGTGAAATGAAGACGGCTAGGTATACCTGATGCTTTCCGCAAGCAATGTTTGCCGAATGTTCACATGGAGTGACCTGCAGGCGGATTCGTCCATGAGAAAGATTCCTTACATACGCCCGCGTGCTATGCTTCGTGCTTTTATCCAGTTCACTAACGCGTGAGCCAGCAAACGTGTTCCCGAGTATACCGATTGCAAAATGTACAAGTAAATATAAGTAAGAAGTATACCGATTACAAAATGGGGTCAACACGTAAAAAATGACAAATCGATTTTTTTTTTTTGTAAGGAACGAGGCAGTGAAGGGTACAATAGCCTAGCTATTTCAGTGCGTTATGAGAAAGAGAATATGATCTTTGGAAGGGCAAAACAATTAGAAGTCTCATGAAACGATATCTAAACTGAAACGTCGTAACTCTTCCCAATTTGGCACGAGCGTAAACAGCAAAACTTTTTTTTTTTTTTTACCGTCTTTTGAGTTTGTGGGACCCAATCAAGCACAGTAAACGCGCGTGATCCGGCGCTTTTTGTTTGTTTTGTTTGCGAGTGGTTCAGCAGGTGACGACTGCAAACGCACAAAAACGACAAGCGCAGTGACGATGCATTTTTGGAGAGGCATGATTGGCTTTCGTAACGTAGACTACGGTCGGGCTCATCAGAGCGTTTGTAGATCGTTCAGATACCCCCCTTCACAATACCCGATAACGTAAGATTTAAAAAAAAATAAAAATAATAATGATAAAACACGTATACCCTCCCCCCCCACCCCCCCAAAAGAAAAAGAAACAATTCTGCAAAAAAAAGTTAATTTTGAAAAATGCCCTATTCACATCTGCCAACGTCTATACACCTTTTCACCTCAAGAACCCTAGTAAAAAAAGAGCCCGGCACCTCGCAGAGCATTACTAGTTTCCCCATTCATGGTGATAATTAAGATATATGTGTGTGCTAGTTAGATTAGATGTATGTTATTTTATCAATACGTACACGCTTGAAACGCCAAAAGCATCGCCTTTTTCCCCTGACAATCCGATCACGTGGGAACTACTTCAAACAATGCGCCAAAATTGCTTCTTTTTTTTTTTCTTTGAGGTGAAAACCAGGAAGTTTAATTTGTTTACAGCGTATAGTTATTTTTTTATAAATTATTTTCAGCCCACCAATGCTGAAGAAAATGTAGAGGTTCGAGCACTTTGAATGCGTTTTTCCGCAATCCCCTAGTATGAAACTATATCGAGAAACTTAATATTGGCGGCTTATATGAAGAAACCTTATGGAGCCGGTTACTATGAACTTAGATTTCGCATTTTCATGTTCCTTTATTACGAAAAGTTGTAATTTGCAAGGTTTAGTAAATGTAAAAAAAATCACATGAAAAATAGTTATTTTCTAAAATATCTTTTTATGGTAACCGGCAACAGGTAGTTCAGTATGCATTCCACCAGAAAAATATGTGGTCATCAACACTATTTCCGAACGATAGATTCAATAAGCAGATTCCATTCAAACTACGCTTTACTTCGTTCTGGGGGTTCACAGGTGGGTTCACAGGGCTGAAACTTTGCGTGCGCTCCTTCTAGATGGCTACAAACACCACCTGCATATATCGCGCCGACTGAGAGAGCGCTTAAGAAGTTGACATTCCCAGATAGTGTCCCTCCTTAATATAAAACGAAGACAGCAAAATCAACTTACGCAACGGCGAACTGGTGAGGGCCGTAGTAACAGCGAGGACTGTAGGGACGTGTCCAAGGCGGTAAGGTCACACCGTTCGGCTGTAAGGTCCACGTTGGAAAGGAAACCGGCGCGACGACGGCGAAACCGATCGAGGCGATTAAGCAAAACGAATCAAGAAAACTCGAACAACAAGACAGCTAGAGTAGTCCGTTTCTTCTGCTTCGAGAAAAAGTAAAAAAACAAGAAAGCATAAAAAAAACCGGGGCGACCTCAAGAACAGTGTTCGCCCGAGCGCGCGCGCGCGCGCGGAGGGGGGCAAAACAGGTGCGGGCCATCAACAATGTCCAGTGGGCCATTGTCGGAACGAGTGGACATGTAGCATCTTCTCGTCAGCGGGCGGCCGATAGCTCCTTGTCAGCGAGCTTACCATTGTGTCGCGCGAAGACCGAGCGCGAGTGATCGGCCGCTTCGGAGCGACGCGACATTGAGCAGAGCGACACAAACGAAACAAAAAAAGAAAAAAAAGGGCCACCTTCGCCCGATGAAACCTTATACCAAACCATAGCCTCCTATACACTGATAAAGCCTGGCAGATAGCCCCGAGAAGCGGCCGCCGAAAGGGAAAAGGTGGAGCGGCGGACAACGGATGAGAGGAGAGCCACGTGACTGGCGCCCCGCTGCGGCGAGACGCCGAAACACATTTCTCCCGAGCGAACAAGTGTGTTTCGGGTCCTCGCCGCTGGAAAAGCTGCGCGCTGACGTCCAGGTTCCCCGCGAAATGGCTCTTTGATGCTCGGTGCTACCAGATCCTCGCGTTCCAAATCTGCGACCGGGCACTATACGATATGGCTCCGTCGTCGAACTGCTAGGCCTTGTGAGCAGAGAGGAGGCTATGGCGGAAGGCATGGAGCGCGTGCTTCAGACGCCGGGAGTACCAAAGACAAAACACTGCCGTTCTCATTTTGTGAATGACGCTAGATGTTTAGACAGAGAAGGGGAGGGGGGTACGTTCGTGGCTATCCGAACCATGAAATGTTTTTAGTGGATCTAGGGAGTTCTACGACTCGTAAAACTCCCCAGTTTCCCCACCGCCTAGGGGAAAGACCGATTCGTATAACGTAACGCAAGTAAACGTGAGGAAACGCTCCCGCGTGAACGGGTCTTTCGGGTTCGGCGATTCCCGTCCATATACATATGCAGCGACTGGACACACGAGCCCCGAATGTTCGCCGAGGCATCGATCGGCCCGAGACAATCTGGAGTGCTCTAGCAATACCCTCGCTCAATCCAGGAGCCCTACTTGACTATACTCCCCCTGAGGAGTCACCCACGCGACTACTTCATCGAGCATTGTGAAGGGGAGACGGAAAGAAATAGTCCGCGACAAAGAAGCTTCTAGGTCAGTGACGAAGACCATGAGACAAACGCGGTTCGTGCATTTCAAGAAGTCTGGAGCGACCGCTTTCCCGCAGAGCACTTGGGGAAAGCCCATCGCTGCACATTTACGAAGGGAGAGCTTGAGCTGCAAACTTACAAAGTGAGAGCTTGACGAATGACGTGGATTATATGCGGGTGGCCAAGTTGCGGCTCGCGAGCCGCATGCGGCACCACGCGTGTTAAAGTGCGGCTCGCGGCTACCTCCCCTAACCCCTCCCCCCCCCCCCCCCCCCCCCGCCTCCCTCCCAGTCATACGAGCACTTCCCCAAAAAGAGAGATGAAACGCGTTATAAATCGAAAGACAGGTAGCGGTTTGGTAGTCTTGTGCTACTGCTACCTTACGTACAGTTGAACTGGTTTTGACCCGGATAGATTGAAAGTATAGTTCGAGTTTTGTTTATTGCTTTAAACAAAAGCCTGCCCCCCTCCCCCTTGCGGCTCTTGGAGGTTTCGTGGTTTTGTTCGCGGCTCTTAGGCCGGGTCAGCCTGGCCACCCCTGGACCATAGTAAAGAAATTGCGTTGTATGCATGTTTAGACAGCCGGAAGTCGGCTCCAACGGGCGCCTGGGGTCTCAGCTGCTTTGTCGACTCTCCCACGTACTTTGCGGGAGAGCAGTCGCTCCAGGATTCTTAGAGCGTGGGTCGGAGTCGAGCACTGCGTGAGCACTCGAGTTCTCATGACAACGCAGTGTCTCGGAAGATATGCGTGGAGTGGGAGTCACTGCAACGGCGGGGATGGGAAGATTCAAACTATTCCTGGAGCTCTTTACGCGCCCAGTGCTTTGCCAATCCCAATGGGTCGGATAACCTAGACTCACTACAGTGACCCTTCTCTTTGCAGCTTTTTTTAAACGCAAGCTTCTGACTGAGAAAAGAACTATTCACGTAAATACTTGCCAAATAAAAAAAATAAAAAAATACAAACCAAAATAGCATCAAATAAATAAACAAAACACGGAAGCGTGTTAGTGCTGTAGTAATTCAACACAGTTGAACATATCCGGCAACAGTGACCAACATAACTCAGAACTTTGAGAAAAAAAAAATCATATCATAAAAACAACAACACTTATTTCAAAACCACAAACACAACAACGGAAGGATGGGTTAATTAAGGCGGGGCCATTTTAATCACAGGGATGCTTGCGCCACCTAAATAGTATTCTTTTCACGGATGCAAAAACCGAGTAACAGACGCTACCTGTGGAGGGGTCTGCTAAGAACTAGAGCCACTACAAAGGCCAGGCTTCAGTGCAACGATACACGAGTCATCTTGGTACTTGAAACCATTGTTGCCAGTAATCTGAAGTAACCGGTAACGTGAAATCGCGAGAAGCGGTTTTTCGACTGCTAGAAATCGGTCCGCGCCAAAAGAAACCGATATCGCCCGACCTCCCCGAAAACCGCATGCGGAGCGCCAGTTCGTCTGCTTCTTGCGCGAGGGTTGCGGTGACATGAGAAAGCCGAGATCTGATTGGCTCTGATTAGAAGGATATAGAGGGTAGACATCAAAGCAAGAAGGCTTGAGGTCTACCCAATATCCTTCCAGTTGAACCAATCAGAGATAGATAGATAAATAACAACTTTAATGTTCCACCAGATGAGGAGACACCTAGTCCTCGTCCCCGGCACGCAGGCCTAGCTCTGCATTCTGACGTCACCTCAACCCCTGCGCAAGAACCAGACGAACTTGCACGGATTCGCATACCTTAAAGCTCGGGAAGACGCATTTTCGAATCGCACCAATCGCCAATGGCGCCCGCTCTGCACCGAAGCACCAAAATGGCGGCCCCCACAAGAAAGTCGGGGAATCCAGTGCCGATAGGCGTGGCTTATATTTTCGATTAAGATGATAGAATTACAAATTACTCATCTTATCGTTACACGAATTTTGGTAGACCACCGTCATATCGGAGACTTCGTTCGAGGATTCCTTCGTAGGAAACGTGTAGAAACAAAGGGTGCCGGAAGGGGAGGTAAAAAAGTGAAAGCCGTTTACAACTAACTCCCTGTAATGCCGAACGGGAGCGCAGCTCTTGAGGAGGAGTAGGGAAGGGTACTGAGGGGGGGGGGGGGGGGGGGTCACGTGACCTCTGGGGGGGGTCACGTGAGCCTCCCCCCCCCTTTCCGAGGTCACCGAAGGTACCCGAGGTCCTCCCGAGGTCCTCGGGGGGGGGGGGGGGGGGGGGTTCGCGATTCCGCCGACGCCGCTCAAGCCGGAAAAGGGCGCCTAAGAACTGCGCTCTAAAATAGTAACTATTACACAGTAATTCTAGTACTTTCAAAAGTAATCGCATCATTATTGTGTCTTAATAAAAGCAATCAAATGATCGCAAAATTTCCCCAAAAAATAATCGATTACAAGTAATTTGATTACCCATAATGAGTACCCTGCAAGTCTGGGCTCTAATAAGAACAGGGCACCGCACTCTCGCTGCGCATTAAGGCTGGCGTGCGTCCACCTGCTTTCTTCGGCCATCCATAGGTCAGTCAAAAGCACCGGACATCAATCAAAGACCAAGCTGCAACTCGGGGGGGGGGGGGGGGGGGGGGGCGATAGGTCAGATGTGACTGGCGCTGACATTTGAAACAGGCGGTGAGCCGTTTCGCGCTCGCTTCAGTCGTTAGTTGTCGGCTACATACTTCGTCGAGGGATGACGTACGGGGTGTACCTATATATGCCTAGACATAGCCTCTTACATAATGACAAAACCTGCCAGATCGCCACGAGAAGCGGCCGCCGAAATGGAAAAGGGGCAGCGGCAGACAATGGATGACAGGAGAGCCACGTGACTGGCGCCTCCCTGCGGCGAGACGCCGAAACACACTTCTCCCGAGCGAACAAGTGTGTTTCGAGTTCTCGCCGCTGCAAAAGCTGTGCGCTCACGTCCAGGTTCCCCGAGAAACGGCTCCTTGATGCTCTGTGCTACCAGATCCTCGCGTTCCAAATCTGCGACCGGGCACTCTATGGCTCCGTCGTCGAACCGCCAGGCTTTGTGGCCTATAGATTACAAATACAGTGTGTTTACAACTGCTCAACTTGGGGTGATCACGTGGTTTACGGGATGCGTTTGCAAAACAAGCTGCGCGGGGATGGGACGCGGGCGTTGATCGTCTGCAAGCGTTTCCGCCTTTGCGGCCGCCGATACCTCATTTCATTGCGGAAAGGAGGACACCAGGGACACGCCCCTAAACGTGCTTCTTTTGAAATCAGTGAGGTGGCCGTTATACAATTAGTACCGAGAATCGAAGGAGATGTTTGTAGGTGATATAAGTGTGCCTTCCACGAGTAAGAAAGAAAAAAAGAAACTAATTAAAGCGTTCCTACTGTTGTCTCTCGAGGACTCCGATTATTGCGTATACCTGCTTTTCACCTTTCCTAATCTTGATTACTTTTTTTTTCTTTTTGGAGGCCTGATGAGATTTGAAGTTCCTTGAGTGCCATCCTTGTTTTCACTCGGTGTTTGCGAGTTGTTGTTTTTTTCTGGCTGAGCAATTTTTTGTGTTGTTTTTTCTTCTTCTAGTTCCGGCTTTCTCTCGCCGATGAAAGGTCAACAGATTACCCGCGAATCTTCCTTCGGTTGTCTCCAATCCTCACTGCTCACTCTATTTTCTCTTTCTTATTCTTCTTTTACTCCGACGCGCTCCGGAACAAGAGCCTCTCGGTGGTGTCGTAACGAAGTGCCTTCCGAACACGTGCTAAATAAACTGCGTCCTTGAGCACCGCGCGCGAGACCACCCCGTCCGGTCGGCTTAGAGAGCCGACACGTAAGAGTACGGCACAACCAAACCGACGCCACGGAGAGCATTCGCAATAAAATGGCGAACGCCCCCTCCCGCGCTGATTCGGACTGAAGTGCGCGAGGGCCGAACGCTCGCAGACGTCCAACGTTTCCCGTCACCTCCTTGGAGCTCACACCGCACACGCGGTCCCTAAACCCCAAGTGGGTGGAAAGCACCATGTAAATCCAGGCACACACATATAGTCGGTTCCGCAAAGCCTTTCCCCGATGTCGCGCGCGGGACCCTGTCTCTATACATATATATTCTTACGGAGGCACCGGTGGGGATTGCGTAACGGCAGTCGCCGCAGCAGCCTACGCTCCACGTCTCACCTCACGCCGAACCGCACCGAAGGCTATACGAGCCATCCCAGCCAATCCCGTGACGAATGACCGTCACGTGACGTCCGAGAGGCGCGCAACGACCAAATGCGCAGAGCAAGTCGTCTGCTTCTTTCT
Organism: Ixodes scapularis; assembly: GCF_016920785.2. Classification (NCBI taxonomy): domain Eukaryota; kingdom Metazoa; phylum Arthropoda; class Arachnida; order Ixodida; family Ixodidae; genus Ixodes; species Ixodes scapularis. Next base: position 26,671,946 of record NW_024609837.1, read on the forward strand.
TGCGTAGGGGCTGCGGTGACGTCATAAAAACGCCAAACTCTGATTGGCTGTGATTGGAAGGATAGCGGGTAGACCTCAATGCTAGACGCCCCGAGGTCTACCCTCCATTTTTTTTTTTCTTCTCAATCATCCAATAGAGCTTGGCGTTCTGACACCACCGGAACCCTCGTGCAAGACTCGCAGACGAACCTGCGCTACGCGTAGTGGGTGGAGGATGAAGCCAGCGCATGACGTCATCGTTTTTGGATGGCTCGTCCCTCCCCCAAGCGGCAAACGAGCTCAAGATCGACGAGAGACGCCGCAGAGCGTCAGACGCGCCCGTCTTGGCGTCGACGCGTGTTAGCGTCGCGATCGCTGTGAGACGCAGCAAGACGCGCGCTGCCGGAGACGCTGACGCGAACTAGAGTGGCGCTGTTGGAGGGGGAAGGCGCGGGGCTTGCGTTCTAGGTGCTTTGGCAGAATGCGGCAAATCGCTATCCTTACAAAAAAAAAAAAGAAAATGTTTAGGTGTGATATGCTTTATATAAGACCAGATACGAATAACTGCGGGGCCAAATGAGACCGTATGTAGCCGCATAATGGGTTTGTAAATAAGATCGTATATCTGGGTGGTTCACATCGCACCGGGGTGGAGGAGAAGGAGGAGGACACAACTTTATTTATAATCTATCGGATTTGTAGGGTCAAGCCGATACGTGGAGAGACGGCCACTGGAAATAATAAGGCCCGATTCGTCAAACATAAGAGTCATATATGGGTCCCCCTGAATGACCCCATATTATACAAATCCAGAGTTGCACCGAGAGAGAGCGAGAAAGAAAGCGAGAAAAAAAAACGGAGAGAAAAAGTGGTCGAAAGGTTAGGCGTGTTCGGTAATTATGCCGCGCGAAGAGTTCAAGTTTGTTTGCCAGTATTGACGCGCCAACAGAAAGCTAAACAAAACAACTAGGTACAGGGTCAAACTTCGCAAGTGATAGGTTTTGCCGCTCCTTCGCGTGTGTACATTAAAGCGTCGTCAGCAGTACGGGCCCACTGCAGGGACCACCGATGCACGAGTCGTTCGGAAGCGACCGAAATGCACGGGAAGTTGCAGGATATACCCTTTCCTCTAGAGTCTATTACACGAACTCTACGGCAGCGACGCGCTACAGGTGCGTAGTCACGTGATATACGTTAACGGCGCTGGATTTGCTGAGACGACTCGTGGCGTCCACTGCGCTCTACCGTAAAGCGAGACGGAGTACAGGATGCGCCGAAAGGATAAAGAAACAAAAACCAAAAAAACCTGGCTCCTCTCGCCAAATAATCCTATTTGCAAGTCAAACGCTTTACACGGCCGCGTCTTCGCAGTCCTTAAATTGGCAGACGCGGCAGAAACGCCGCGCCGCCGAGCCATTGTGATTGTCTCGCATCGGAGATGAGAGAGGAAGATAACGCGTATAAGAGACCATGGGATCGACTGCGTATACTTCTCTGACGCCCGCCACTTGTGATCAAGCAGCGCGTCAAAAGTGAAGGGCCGCGGCGCTGGTCCGTATTTGTGCGCTCGCTGTCACCGATTAAACAAATCACGCCCAAACCATGCGATGCTGCGCCATTTTTTTTTCTTTTCTTTCTTGAGCGATCAGATCAACCGACGACTGCAAACTTGGGGCCCTAAACTCGTCGAACACTAAGTTGGAGCCCAAAGTTAGCGGAGCGCGCCGATTGGACGCCGCCGAAGAAAAGCGCCAAGTCATCGTCGGGATCGTCCAATCGGTGCGTTCCGTGAACTTCGGCCCCAACTTAGTGTTCGACGAGTTTAGCACCCCTGGGGCCCTAAACTCGTCAAACACAAAGTTGCAGCCGAAAGTTTGCGGAGCATGCCGATTGGACGCTGGCGAAAAAAGCGCCAAGTCATTGCCGTGATAGGCCAATCGGTGCGCTTTGTCAACTTCGGCCCCAACTTTGTGTTTCACGAGTTTAGGGTCCCTGGGCCTCTAAACTCGCCAAACACAAAGTTGGGGCCGAAGTTCGCGGTGCGCGCTGATTGGACTCGCGCAACGATGACGCAGCGCTTTTGACGCGCAAGTCCAATGGGCGCGCTCTGCGAACTTTCGGCTCCAACTTTGTGTTTGACGAGTTTAGGGCCCCTGCAAAGAAAACGAGCGCCGCGACGATGCACTCTAGGGCGTTGCTCGAAATCCGGAGAGAGCAAGTCACCTGCTTCTTACTCGGGATTGGCGGTGACGTCAGAACGATGCCGAGCCCTTATTGGCTGATTGAAAAAAATAAATAAATAGTGGGTAGACCTCAATGCCCGATGCCTTGAGGTTGACCCACAACTCCCGAGTAAGAAGCAGGCGACTTTGTTCTCCGCATTGGCTCCGCCAGACTGTCGGCTGCCCCGCCATTTTACCTTATACAACGGACAGAGTCTACGTATACGTATACCATCCTGCAGCCATTTACCGTATGTACTGAATACGCGCTTCGCACATGCGCGTCTCGGCGCTGCTGCCGGTGGCTCGATGGATACCTCCGATGGCTCGTATACGTCCTCTGCAGTAAATCGCATAAGGTGAAACTGAGTACATTATGGTCTAGACACTATAGTGGATCTCTCCGACGACTCCGATAACGGTATACCCAGTAACCGCGGGACTATGGTAGGTACAACACCACCTAGACAGAAGGCCTCCGCATGGTTTCCTCTTCTTCTATGAAACGTCATCACAGTCGGATCGCTCTAGGTCGGCTATTGGACCCGAGCCCGACCTTCGACGCGCTGATTGGCCACGAGCCGCAGCCGAACACTGACGCAGCACTCGTGCCCAATCTCTCGCCTCGATCGATCTGACTATGATGACGCGTGTGGAGGCCTTCTGTTTAGGTGGTGTTGGGTAGGTATCGGAACGATATACTATAGTCCGTTGCAACTCAAAAAGGTAGGGCGGGGGTAAGACGGGCCGGGGAGGAGGAATCAGACAGAACGCTAAAGAGAACAGGAGGTTTCCCCCTCTCTTCTCCAGCGTTCCGTCCGCTTCCTCCTCCCCGGCCCGTCTTACCCCCGCCCTACCTTCTTGAGTTGTAACGGACTATAGAACACTCTATTGTTAGACGTTGATTGCATTTGCACGTGGTGTAGCTGAGGATCTCTCGTCGCAGGCGGTGATCTTTAAAGGAGCTGTGCGACGATTTTAACGTTGAAAGAATTGACATCTTCTACTTTTGACATTGTTCACCATGTCACAAAGAACAGAAAACGTAACATCATTCCTTCGAAATGTTGCGATTCCGCCGCGTAATCGCGAGGCAAAAATTAAAATATTCCTCAACCTGCAGCCGTGAGAAACACGCGGCATGACGTCAATGGGGGTCTTGTAGAAACATAGCAAGTTTTGCGAATACCTGCTCGATAAAAGGCAACTTTATAAATATTGTCGTTCTAACATACATATAAATGTGTCAAAAACCTGGTATCATCGACAAAACTTTTATTATACGGAGTATTAGTGGCGCCATCTATCCCAGGTCCGCAAAACCGTCAGCTCTATCTACTACCGCGAACAGCCGCCAGAAGCCGGAGGTTTGAGGGGGACAGGGCCGGATTGATATGGCCGGACCCGGATGAGACTTTCCTCCTTTCACCGTATTGTTCGCGCTGCGCCCGCCAGCACGTGTTCACGCAATCGCGAGCGGATGACTCTAGAGAGAGCTTCACCGGAACCCCGCGCAACCCCCATTGACGTCACAGCGCACGTGATTTGGAAGATGGTGAAGAAGTTGAGAGGTGCCGAAAAGCTCAATCTCGGTCAATTTTTAAAATAAAAACTAGGACATGCAGGCAAAAGCGGGTTTTTGTTCTTTACTTCAGGAAGGTGGAGACACCAACTCCCGAATTATTCGAGCAAAGCACTGAAACTGTTGCACAGCTCCTTTAAGGCGTCACTGCCGGCTGCGCTGTCCGGCGACGCCTTCGTGACATCAAGGGATCGGTTGGCCGACTCGGCCGAAGCACTTCGTAGCTCAGAGCACGTGAAGTGAAAGGTTGTGCTGCTGCAGCAGAACTCGGGGAGTCTGGGTTCAATCCACACCTACGCCAGTATACCACGTTAAGAAGGCCTGCACCTTGCTTTTTAGGTGGCCTTCCTTCCGGGCACGATGACAACAAAAGCCGTCAAAACAACATGGCTTCGAAGAGTTCGTAACTACAACTTCTCCGGAATTTTTCTTAAAGGGACACTGACAGGGTATTTATGCTCGCCGAGGTTTCTAGTTGTACGTGACATATGAGAGCCCAACTACCCAGAACAGAATTTGCGGCTCGAAATTCGGTTTCTTTCCACCCGAAAACCGCCGATCGAGAAATGTCCGGTTTGAATCGCGCTCACTCTCTTTTCCGTGGTCACAGGCCGTTCTCTAAGGTTTTGACGCGACCACCAATTTTAATCAAAGTCGTCAGTGAAGGCGCACAGTCAATATTAAAAATACACAAAAAAAATGAAACCTATTTTTTGTGGCTTCTAAAAACCTGAAATACGTTGATGGGGAAAAAAAAAAAAGGTAGCACAGACAACCGGAAGCATTCTGTGCGTTCACTGCATAATTCTCAACACGGCGTCGTTTCGCGTATCGCGGGACTAGCTGATGGCAGCGGACGACGGGCATTGGACCTCTACCACCCCTACTTCAGAACTGTCGTTCACGGTATACCGGCGAATTCTGTCTTCCTTCGAAAGAAAAATTTTGGACCGATCGAAAGAACCGATATTCATTCCGTACGACACGTCCGACCAGCAAGCCGATTGCACGGAGACGTCACCGAGACGTCGCCGAGCCGTCGCCGAGCCGCCGCCGAGCCGTCGCCGAGCCGTCGTCCCTTCTCGTGGCTGAAGACATCGCTCGCTCAAACGTCAAGCACGAAGTGCGTACTCCGAGCTAAATACGCACGCGTACGGTTTCTTTACGAGGTGCGAATGTGGCCTATGCGTGGTGCTGCCCGACTTCACGCCGGCAGCGCATGTACTGAAGAGAAACCAACAGCAAACTTCCGAAGTACAGTCGACCGGCTGAATTACTGCGGGTTCCTTCAGTAGCTCATATAAAAGAAAGTCTTCACAGCCGCGGGAACACGCATTGTTTATTATACGTCTAAGCACATCTTGGGCACGCTGGGACACACCTCGATACAAGGGTCATCGGGAAAACACTCACAACTAAATCGCGGTAGAGCGTTTTCTTACTGACATCACAAAAGTAATTCAAAGAAAAACGTGCTGTCAAAAACCCCATCGTGTTAAAAACCTCTTTCAGAAAACCAACGATTCTTGTTGCCTCGCCGCCATGAAAAGAAACAAGAAAAAATGGCAAATAAGGTGACACTTTTGTCTGAATCAGTGTGCGAATGAACGGGTGCTCTTGGTCTCTCTCAAAAAAAAAATAATAAGAAAGATGAAGCGTGACACAAGCTTCCTGACAAAGAAGTGGGAAAGCCCTACACCACCATTACAAACTCGATGAAAAAGTTCAGCATTGCACTCCCGGCGCTTGCCAGCTACGGTCGTGTAATCATGCTCTCCCAAGGAGCGGCGATAACGGCCCTTTCAGGCCGCGGAAATTCTGTCTTGGCTTCCACTGACGACTACCGTGTCGCTCTGCCCCCGTTTCCTTCAAGAAGTGTTGCGCTGGACTCTGTTCTTCTTCATGGCGACGTCTCCGGAAGACGGTATAAGATTTCTGATTTCCGGGCAGAGTTGGAGCGCTTGGACGTGATGGCCGACATCGACGCTGGAGGCTACCAGATGAACCACGTCTGGATGCTCTCTCTGAAGACGACGGAATGTAAGCGACGTGTGGTAGAGGCGGCGGAGCTCCCCATAAAAGGCAAGCGCTGTGTGATCATCGACCCCGACAACGCGGATGTTCGCGTGAAGCTGCATTGGGTTCCTTTTCACGTCACCGACGAGGTTATGCGGAAGGACCTGGAGCCTTTCGGAAAGGTGAACGGAATCACCAGTGACATCTGGAGAGCCGATGGCTTCGAGAGCATCCAGTCCATGGCTAGGATAGCTCGCCTAAGCCCAAAGAGGGCGTATCCCTGGACCGCCTTCCACATCAGTTGAGGATCGCCGGCGGGAACGTCTTGGTAGTTGTACCAGGGCGCCCACCGCTCTGCCTCCGGTATAAGGGCACCGGACACATACGCCGCGAGTGTCGCGTACCGAAGTCCGAAAAGTGTCGACGCTTCGGGCATGAGCGCGTCAACTGTGTGGTGACGTATGCCAGCGTCACCGAGGCAATCGTCGAGAACGAAGCGTCGAGCCTCGAAATGGACGAGGAGGAGGCTGAGAAAGCAGCAGAGGTCGTGGAGCAGGTCCTCGCAGTACCGACTACGACGCCTAGTCAAACGAAAGCTGAGAGTGCGCCGCCCGAGAAGCAGCAGACGGTACCAGTTCCGAAGGGCCCCCCTGCTTCGGCTCTTGCGGCATCCCGGCAATGGGGACTTCAAAGTTCCAGAGTTAGCCGTCAAGGTGAAGGGCCAGGCATCAAATTGGGCGGACGACCAGGACGGCACGGCGGAGTGGGCGACGGACGACGACCCCGAGCTGAGTGACTCTGGGGAGAACTTCAAGCTCCCGTCGGACCAGCGCTCCGAAGACGACGGCCAAGTGCAGCGGTCGGGCCTCAAATGGCAGAAGGTCACCAAACCCCGACGGGCCAGGTTTAACCCCGCCACGCGACTTCCGACGGAGGAACACGGCCGAAAGCCACCGGAATAGGTGAGGTTCTTTTCGTTCATTCCAATAGACCGATCTCACTAAGCGTTCCACGCATGCGTGACGCCGCCATAACTGTAGTTCATAGGATGCAGACGCCAGTTCACGAGACGGCTCATGCCGCATCATGCTCTGCTCGTGCAGGCCTCCAGCAGGGTTGTCGCACGTGCAGAAAGACTACAGCTTCCACAATGCATGGCAGCAGCGGTGGCGTACTCAAACTATAGCTGGTGCGATCGGTCTATTCGGTTTTCGGTTCGCTGAGACGTTCGCAATGTTTCAACTGACGCCGCCAGTGATTCTCCCTTTATAGAAATCAAAGGAAACATAAAGCGTCTCAAGTTTGCCACGCGAAACTGCGTTAGTTTACAAGCGCAACAACACAAGCAGTGGGTGCTGAACTTTCTTCTTGAAAAGAAGATAGACGTGTTGTTTCTGCAAGAAACCAAACTTTCTACAAATGCACAAGTTGAAGCCGTGGCTCGTTTTGTGGCGCGTCACTACGCAATCTTAGTGTCAGTCGCAAACGGCCAAATCGCTGGAACGGCTGTCATAGTTAAAAAGGGAAAGGAATAAATGTATGCCCCGAGTGGGAAACAGATAAGACTGGCAGAATCTGCAGTATTGACGTCATTTATGATAACGAACTGTACAACAGTGTGTCAGTTTACGCTCCAAATGACTCGGCGACTCGGAGGAATTTTTTTTTTTTTTTCGTCTTTGCGACAGTACTTGGATACTCCGTGCAAAACAGTGCTTGGCGGAGACTTTAACTGTGTCCTGAAAGCGGGGGACTGTTCGAAAGGCGCAAGGGCAGACTCAAGTTTGGTCGAGTTGCGCAAGCTACTGCGTGACTTTGATCTTCAAGACGTCACAGAGCTGACGGAAACCGCCTCCCCAGGGTACACACACTGGCAAGGAGACTGTCACGCAAGGCTAGATCGTGTCTACGTATCAGGCGCACTCGCCGTAGCTAGCCTGACCTATAAAGCTGTCCCGGTAGCTTTCTCTGATGACGCCTGCGTCATCATGACAATGGGAAAGGTCATTCGCAGAAACGTCACGTCATCATGGTGGAGTGGCTGGAAACTGAATCTGGAAGACGAGCAGCTCTGCAAAACGATAAAACGGATAATTAAAGAAGCGAACGGGAAACCAAACCAACCACATGAGAACAGCTGAAAGAAAGTTAAGTGAACCGCGTACAGATACGGCCAGGAAAAGGCTGCCCAAGTACGTGCCGAAAAGCGCGAACTCTTGCAAACCCTCTCAACCCTGATCAAAGAGGAGAACAAGACTCCTGGCATCTTCACTGAAGACATCAAAGACCTGCAAGGGACGGCTTCTCGAAATACTCGAGAAGCAGTACCAGGGAGCAATGATCCGGCGTCGCACGCTTGCGTTGGAAAGAGACGAAGAACCAAGAAAGGTTTTTTAAAACGAAAGAACGGCAGCGCTCTGCTCAGAAGCGCGTTACGTCACTCCGAGTCCTGGATACCATTCTGACAGAGCAAGAAGATATTGAAAACGCTTTTGTCTCAGCGTACAAGGATTTGCTTACGGAAAAGGATCACCTTCAACCGCTCCGGGCACTCGGAGTGCCGCTTCCGAAGGTGTCGGAGGAGCTGCGAGAGGAAATCAACAAGAAGATTTCCGTCGCAGAAATCGAGTAGGCCGTCAAAGAACTCGCTCCACGGAAGTCTTCGGGGATCGATGGTCTAGGCGGCGTTTTCTACCAGACGTTCCTGAGTAAACTTGCACCGATCCTCCGTGACGTCTTCGAAGACATTCGGCGACGGAACCTGATGCCACCATCCATGCGACAGGCTCTGACAGTTCTCATACCGAACAAGCATGGCGGGGAAGAACCCAGTGTGGACAGCTTTCGTCCCATCAGCCTTCTGACCACGGATTACAAGGTACTGGCCAAGGTAATAGCCCGACGGCTGAACGCTGGCCTACGTGACGTCATAGGCGGACGCCAAACCTACAGCCTCAAAGGCAGGACCATCGCCACAAATCTGCACACCATGCGAGTCGCGTGCGAAGCGGTGCAGGTCCTCGGCCAGCCCCTCGAAGCACTTGAAATGGACCCGAGCAAGGCCTTCGATCGCGTATCGCATTCATTTCTCTTCGGCATTCTTGAGAGCTGTGGGGTTGAATCGCGGCTTCTGAAGTACGTGAAGCTGTGCTACCGGGACGTGTCGACTTGCCTGCTTGTGAACGGAAATAGGACTGCCTCCATCCCCATCAGCAGATCGGTGGGACAGGGGTGCCCAATTTCGCCCATTTTGTTCGCGCTCTACCTCGAAGCAGAGATATTGCGGGTGACGTGAACATTCGTGGACTGACTCTGCCAGGAGGCGCCGTAAATGAGCTTACGTATGCGGACGATTTAACAGTGCTGTGCTCTTCGAGAAGTCAAGTGCAGGCGGCGGTACAACATAGCGGCGCCTTCTGCACTGCCTCCGCCGCCCAAATGAACGCTGGGAAGTCGAAGTGAAAGGAAGCGTGGCGCGGCGAATGGGACTCCAAGACGGAACAATTTCTTGGCATTAGTTTTGCGGACTCTGTGACGAACTATTTAGGAGTGAATTTGAACCCTGAGCGTCTCAGCACGGACGTGGTGGAATTGATCTGAACCGTCTAAATATCGAAGTGTAAAGGTCGGTTCTCACATGCAGCGAAGCGCTAATGTAGCGCTTCTCACGTGTCGTCCGCTACTTATTGTCTGCCATGAACAACAGTATTGATGGTGCGATAAAAAGCTGGTGAACGCTCCCGTCAGCACGCGCTTAGCGCGAGGTCAGCGCTACGCTTGTAGCGCTCCGCTACATGTGTGAACAGGCCTTTAGAGTGGCGCGGTAGGCAGATGTCTCTGCCTACTCGGGCTTTTGCGTGCAATGCTGTTTTTTTTTTTTTCAACCATATGATATCCGGCCCAAGTGGGACCGTGTGCACAATTTGCAAAGTGCACCGTTTTCTTGCCACCTTTGTGTGGAAATCACTGTTTGAGCGCATGAGACGCGACAACTTGTTTTTGAGCCAAAAGAAAGGCGGCCTTGGGTTAGTAAACGTTAAACTTAAGTTCAAAGTTCACTGTTTTATGTTTTTCAGAAGCCAGAGGAACGACATTGTTTTATTCTCCTTCACAGTGCTCGGAGGTAATTTTTTAGGACAGTGGCTAGAAGGTGAAGCTGGGTCTTCCCGCTCACGGGTCTTAAAATTCTAGAAAAAAAAAATAAAAATTGAAGCAGCGCATAATTCTTTTAGGGACCGCTTCTCTGATGAGTACCTTGACAAGGTGAAACGAAAGACTCTGTACTGGGACACGCTCGACATGCTAAAAGGGCGTGAAGAACTAATGATTCCGGTGAAGCACAGGTTGCACAGCTGACTGCTACGGCGATTAAAGGTACAGCCGCCATTCTCGGTACTTTTTCCATACGGAGTTGGTGAGTGGTCGCGCGACCAACACGACGTCACCCAAACGTCGTGTTTTTCTTTCCGTCCACTTCCTTTTTTTGTGTGTAACACAATTATATATATGCTGCAATTACGTGTTCTACCCGCTGATCCACATGTGGATCAGCGGGTAGAACACGAGGAAATTCGGGAAGAGGCTGCAGCCTCTTTCCGAATTTCCTCGATTTCTCGTGCCGACTTCCACTGCTTGGCAACGGGCGCTCCCGCGTGCGCAGAACACTTCTCGGAAAAGATCCATTTCCCGGATGACCCCACGCAGCACTTATAAGGCTTTGATCCACATTCGCGCAAACGAAAACACATACAGAGATTCTGGTCGCCGACGGACGCAGCGAAAACGCAGGCGTCCTGTCTCCGCACTTCGAATGGCCCTTTACGATGCCATATTGCGCACCTAATGTCGGGCTTCTCTTCACTCGCGAGCCTCCTGCCGTCTGATAAAGTTGCGTTGTCACTGGCCTCTTCGCCGCTTAGACCAAACCCCATAGGCTCCTCTACACTCACAAAGCCTTGCAGCTCGACGACGGAGCCATAGAATGCCCGGTCGCAGATTTGGAGCACGAGAACCTGGTAGCACAGATAATCAAAGCCATTTCTCGGGAAACTTGGATTTGAGCACACAGATTTTGCTGCGGCGAAAACCCGAAACACACGCGTGTTCGCTCGGAGAAGTGTGTTTCGGCGTCTCGCCGCAGAGGGGCGCCAGTCACGTGACCCTCCTCTCATCCGTTGTCTGCCACTCTTTCTTTCTCGTTTCGGCGGTCGCTTCTCGTGGCGATTAAAGTCAGGCTTTGTCAGTATGTAGGAAGCTATGACCGGACGCAACAGTAATGACGGCGCATTAAAAAAAAAAAAAAAAAGAAAGAAAGGTATTCCCCCGGGGCAATCCGGAGCGCTTCGTCACCATCGTCGCAGATGCACGGCAGTGAAGAGCCTCTGCTGGCTTTCTGTGCTTGGCCTACGGGGCAGTGTATAGCTGACCTAACAAAACGAAGCGCGCCGGCTTTAGTTTCTAGCAGACTTGTACGTAGTTGAACTACTCTACTCAAGTTGCTGTAGTTTAACTACTTTTCTGAGTAGTTTAGTAACTTTCAATTACATTTTTATTTCGGTAATTAGTAGTTTACATTAATTACTTTTTCCGAGTAACTTCTACTCAAGTTACAAATTACTTTCGAATTTTAGTGTGGCTATCAACAAACATTCCTGCACAAAGGAGATAAGATGTTCGAAATCACCAAAATTACCACTCGTGAAGCAGGCGCAAAAGCCAGCAGTGACGGAACGCGATAATGATCTAATCATCCGCGTTCCGCCTGCTAGCTTTGCGCCTGCTTCACAAGTGGTAACTTAGGCGCGCCCCTGAGTTTTCCACGAGCTCCAAGTCGTTGTAAAAAGAGTTGATTTAGTGGTTTTCGATTACGCTCAGTGAGTTTCTAATTGGAACCCATAAGTATATTTTCACTCATTAAAAAGTTAATTAACGAATTCCAATTAATTAGCCGACTTATCGCAAAGATTAGCCACCCACATACTGTCCCCCTGGCCGTAGAACTCACCTGCATAAATTGCATAAGTGTAACTTTCACGGCGATTTTTTAAACAAATCAGTACAGCTTAAAAAATAAATAAAAATAACCTGTATCAGTATGTATAGTATTTTTTTTTTCGCGAAGTTAATGAATTTAGAATTTTGGTCCATTCTCACCGTGTTTTTGACTCTAAAAGTCTCTACTGGCAGCAACGAAAAAAAAGAAAAAACGGCAACGGAAGGCGTTGGTTCACTCTTTGGAGTGTAGACTTTATTCCCCACTAATTCCAAGCAGTTTCATGGTGTCAAATGAATATTTTGGGAGCTCCGTCCAGTACCCGCGCGTGAGAAGGGAACAAAATACTGGCCACATAGGAGGTATTCACTGGACGCCATATTTGAGGGCGATGTTTAGAGCGCATGCTCAGAACGAGCTCACATTAATAGCCTGCTGAGACCGGCAACCTTGATGGTGCTAAATGCACGCTCCAAAAGGACTGCGGAAGCTCGCCGTCAGAACGCGCTCAGCAGCAGCGCACACGGATATGGCAGCCAGTGAATACTCCCTATAGTCTATTTTTCTAGTCTGCTTGCTCAACTGGCGAGCCTGCGTTCCACCGACGTCACGGCACTGAAAAGTGTGGGTATACTTTGAATGTCGGTTTTTGCAACATTTTCATTTGCAAAATTTCACAATAACTATTATGAAATTCACGATACTAAATAGCATGCCTGAAAGGGTAAGCGGCGTGGATTCAGAAAATATAGTTAGTTCGGGGCAGAGTCGAGTATAAAGAGAGTTTCGTCAATGGGAGGAGCGGGCAGGGTCAGGGCGTGCACCAGACGCAGATAGAAGGGTTGGCATGCTCTCTTGGATAACCAGAAGCCGAAAAGAATCCCTTAGCGGTGGTAGCGAGAAACAGTTTTAACCATAGATATGTGGTTTTAGTAAGCGTGTAAGAGTTAAATGTAGTAACCCTTCATAGGTTGAAAATAGGATGACCGCGATGTTTCGATTATGATCACGCAAAAAGATATAAGAAACGAACGTGCCGCTTGAAATCTGTTTTGCTTCAACAGAGTGTGACCGCTTGGAGGGCAGATTCCCGGCCATCAGCGCCTGGCGTACGGATTATGTCGATCGTTCCGCAAGTCACACTCTTCCACCATGATTTTGGATGACCGTGATCGAAACATCATGTGCACCGTATTTGCTGTCACCGAGAGTCACACCGACGCACTTAATAATTTCGTTTCTCGCGACCACCACCAGGGTATTATTTCCGGCTCCTGGTTGGCCGCTTTCGAATTTGTGAAGACGACCTGGAACACGCCCTGCACGCTTTCGGCCAATGGCGTCTTTTCATTCGACTCCTATACTTCCCAATGAATGGCCAAACTCTCTGCATATATACGACTCTGCGCCTGGGTTCTGTTACAGCATTGTTTGTGACAGTGCGTTTTCGAGTTTCAAGCATCCCGATAAGTGACCCATCGACGGGACGACAGCCGCAGAAAGAAGCTTCCGTTCTGTCGCCTCCAGCGCGAGCTTCCTGCCTTCGATAACGCACCTCGAGCGTGCACGCGCTGTCAAAGCACCACGGAAGGCCACGAGGGCGCGCTGAAAGCTTCCGAAAGATACGCCCTGCCATTCTCATCTCGTCAGTGACTATGGTTACTAGAATTTCATCCGTACCGCGACGAAGAAACTGCACAAACCTGACATCAACACTACACACACAAGAAAAGAACACCGCCGATTTTTCCCGAATGAAAAATGATGACCGTTAGGTTCCCGTCCGAACTTCATTGTTCCTTCCCTCGTTCGAAACAATCAAGCGCACACAATGCGTGCAACAACGACAACAAAAAGAGAAAGAGATAAACCACGGACGAGTTGGACAAAGGGGGAGGGGTTCTCGAAGACACACAATATGTACGGTCCACCGTCTCAAAGACAATGGGACCGAGAAGACAACGCAACCCTGCGAGCCCGAGTTCATTAGAGAAACTTCCCCTTCCAACTCAACCACCAACCCCGAGATTCGAAACCCGGAGTCTGAACCTCCTTCCCGTCCGAGAGAGATCCTAGATCTAAGAGCGAGAGTTGAACTAAAACCACACGGGAGCGTTCGCACTCGAATGGTGGCCGGCTCCTCCGAAGATTGGTCGCATAAAAAGTGCGCGTGCGTTGCGCTGTCCCGCGTGGCGAATGCAGACGGAGAGATGAAGACGCTTGCAAACGATTGACGCTTTTTCCTCCTCGCAGCTTGTGTCGCAAACGCGGCGGCCACGAACCACGTGACCGCCCGATCGAGCAGTTAGAAACACTCTCAAATCGAGGCACGCAAACCCGTCCCCCCTCCTCCTAATTGTACGCTTACGGAGAAGAGGGGACCCTGACGATCGGTTGATTAGGTACGGCCACGCCATCTGGACATCAACTCTGGCATTAACTGTAGGCGCAATGCTCCCCGTTCCACTCTATCCCCACTTCTTAAGTGGTTGCTAGGCAGAGAAATACAGCGAAGCCTGTTTTTTTTTTTTGTTTTTATACGCATAACGTCCGTTGGAGAGTATTTCATTCGTCTTGTATATTTTATGCACATTGTCTAAAGTGAGTCGTATACGGTATCTTAAATTGAAAGTATGATGGACCAAGTTTTCTTTTAATCTATTTTGGGTGCTTTTCTAAAATCTTATTTTATTTTTTTCGAACGCCATGCACGTTCATAGACACTTTGCAGGATCTCTGCATGGGCGCTACCATAACCGACCTTTGCTTCTTGTTTCCTTTCATTGCGTTCACTTCATCATTACCATATCAGGCCAGATTATTGCCATTTTAGATTTGACTGTGTACTTTGGTACTTCACCCCAGCATTGGCCTTTGGGGTGGGATCGTCGTCAACCTCCTTTTCAGTGACTCGGTACCTCGGTAAGACAAGAGAAGGTCGGCAATGGCGGCAGTTATCTGGCGCGTGTGTAAAGGGTCTATACAGTCCGCGACACAGTAAGCGCGAACATTCGACCCCTTACCGCCGTATTTTTTCTTTTGTTTGTTAATGTAGATTTTAGTGAACGCTGAACAGCGCACGACACAGTAATTTTCTAAGCGTTAACACTGCATCCGCGTTCTATCGTTCTTGGTTTTTACTTGGATTAAAGTTTTGCATAACATTTTCCTGCCTAAGTCGCTACGCGTAAGAATAGTTTAAAAAAAAACAATAGTTTTGATATAATACTCCCGGCTCCGCGGGACCATGTGGGCCTGTTCACACATGCAGCGGAGGGCTACAATCATAGCGCTGACCTCGCGCTAAGCGCGTGCTGACGTTAATGTTCACCAGCTTTGTATCACCGTCAAAACTGTTGCTTGTGAGAGACGATAAGTAGCTGACGACACGTGAGCAGCACTACATCAGGGGTGCTATGTTGCGCTTTTTGGACTCCCAGGAGACTTGGAAGAGGGAAGTGACGTCAACGACTAGAGCAAACGCAGATTGGATGTTGACAGAAGAAAACGAAATCAACACGCAATCTGCGTTTGCTGTGTCGTTGACGTCACTTCCCTCTCCCTAGTCTCCTGGGAGTCCAAAAAGTGCAACATAGCACCCCAGCGCTTCGCTTGACGTGAGAACCGGCGTTATCATATATCATTGTGTATTACTGTGCCCCAAACACAACCAACTAACTGTAGTGTGGCGCACGCTGGATCAGTTCAATACCCGAGATGCCATTTCAGGCAGACCAAACGCTTTCTAAACCGTCCAAGCAAAATATTTATTTGATGAAGTGAATGCAGTCTTGTCAGCCTACTGAAGTCAACGTCAAGAATCCCTGAGTAAATCAGTACTTTTTTTCTTTTTTAGAGCGCAGCTTTTAGGCACTTGTTTAAGGGTTGACCGACGTAGCCGTCGCCGTAGCCGTCGGCGTAACCGCGCGTTGCATTATGGGACGTTTCCCATAATGACGTCACACGACAGATAAATTAAGCGGAGAAAGTTTTTGCTAAAACTAGCGGGAAACGTATTTTGCCAAATTTAGCGGGGTTTCCTTGCTAAATATAGCGGAAACATTTTCCGCCATATTTAACGGGGAAATTTCCAGCTAAATTTAGCAGGGAAATATCCCCGCTAAACTTGGCGGAAATATTTCCCCACTAAGTTGAGCGGAAACGTTTCCCCGGTAAATATCGCGGAAAAAATAGCCCCGTTAATTTTGGCGGAACACTTTCCCCGCTAAATTTACAGGGAAAATTTCTCCGTTAAATTTGGCGAGAAAATTTCCCCACTAAATTTAGCGAAAAAAAAAATTGGCGGAAAACCTTCCCCGCTAAATTTAGCGGAAAAAATTGGCGGAAACATATTCCCGCTAAGTTTAGCGGAAAAAATGGTGGAGAAATTTCCCCGATAAGTTTAGCAGAAAAAATTGCCCGCTAAATTTAGCGAAAAAGTTTTCCCGCTAAATTAAGCAAAAAAACTTCCCGGTTATATTTTGCGGAAAAATTTCTAATTGATTTGAACTTGTAATTGAAAAACATAAATTTTGCATTTTTTTTTCACACAGTTTCTACACCCTTTGTCTCATGTCAGTGCCTTCCTTCGTCTCAAGGAAGTGTGCCTATTCACTTCGTCTTAAAAGGCCTATGAAAAGAAAAAAAGTTCTTTAACAGTCTGGTCGGGACACGCGTTTCAAAAAATTAATTTTGCGCGAAGATTTTTAGAGCAATATTGACGGCGCGAGACGCGATTCAGTCGTCAGTCGCCTCCTTTCCACTTCTTTTCTCTCTCGGCATTTCGGGCGCGTGGAGGAGAGGTGAAGTGGTTTCGCCTTCACGACCGAGATGGTCATTTCGGAATGACCCGTGACGTCATGGACTTCGCGCACATAATTTCAAATAAATCTAACGCCGTCAATATTGCTCTAAAACTTTTTTTCGCGTAAGCTTTATTTTTTGACGCGCGTGTCCCAAGCAGAATGTAAAAAAAAAAACAAAAAAAACATGTTTTTGTTTTCAGGTTTTTTTTTTAAGGAACGGTGTTTACTCCCTTCGTTTTAGGGGAGCGTTCCTACTCCCTTCGTGTCAAGGGAGGCGTTCTACCCTTTTCGTCTTAAGAGTATGCTTCCTCTCTTTCCGTACCAAGGAAGTGATTCAACTCCCTCTGTCTCAAGGGAGTGCTTTTTTTTTCTACTCCCTTCGTTTAAGGGACGCGATTTACACCCTTCGTCCCAAGGGAGGACTTGTCCTCTCTTTGCCTCAAGACAGCGGAGGCGCAGAGCACGCGTTCCCCAGAGACACCCAATCGGGCTTGCGAACGCCGGGCCAACCCCGACGCCGTATACGTTATCGAATCTCAAACATGCTAAAAGCTGCAAGGCCATCAGGGACACGTAACGCTTATATATACGCATGTGCCACATGCGGCCTCTTCTACCGGTCCAATAACAAAGCTTCATTCCAGATGAGGATTTCGTAACATCAGTTACAAAAAAAAAGACAAAAAGACAAAGAAAACGAGAACTTTAGAAACATCTTTTGATCGCTCCGAAATGCGGGGGTTGAGCGCAGGTTACGCCTACATGTCAACTAACACCCCCCCCCCCCCCCTAAATCAATATATATATATATATATATATATATATATATTCTTTTTCACCGTTTAGGGACGAAACGTTTTTTGTCATTTCGAATTTCGAAAAAAAAAAAAAAGAAATTGAGAGGCAAAGAAAACCACGGAGCGACGCCATATACTCGTCTACCTGCTTGTATAACAAGGATAGTTTTCTGCACCCCCGGGTTTGACAAGGTTTCAATTTCTTTTTTTTTTTAACCGACATATTGGTTTTGGTTTTACGCAACTATTTCGGGCCGTTCCGGTTCTCAGCAAAATGACTTGATAAAAAAAAGGAACACAAAAAAAAAATGGTGGCCCTTTGCGAAGCACCCCACAGCGTGGGACAATACGTGGATCTGACACGTATAAGCAATTAATTAATAAACGCCAAATAAAAAAACACACACACACTAAGGAAAGTTTTGAAAAAAACAACAACAACAACAAAAAGCACGAGTCAGAGGTGAATTTTAGAGTATTTTTATCCCGTGAATCTGAATATCATGTTCGTTTTCCCCGAAGAAACACGAAAAAAAAAAAAAAAAACACGAGAAACCTCTGACCAGTGGTTACGTCACACCCAGACCTTTTTCTGCTCCCAAGCTCGTGTCACCATATAACACCAATCGTGACGTCTTTTTATTATTTTTACCTTTTAGATAACAGCAAGACAGCCCGTGCATAGCTTTGAGAGGCGCTGACGATGCGCTAGAGCGAAGATTACCAAAAACTCTATATGACGTCACGCTCTGAGAAGGAGGGGTTGCGCCAAAGTACTTTGGAAATTATTTTCTGCAGCCTTCACGTACCAAATTGAAAACAAAAAAGGAAATCTCAATATTTGGGACAATGGAGTCCAAATGAAGGCCAATTAAGTGTTTGTACTAAGGTGCAGAACCGCTTCAGTTTCCCTTTAAATGTTATTCTTCGAATAATTGCTACATGTTGTAAAGGAAGTGCTGGTGGACTTACACCCTATAGATCCACAAGCGCTCTCAATGACCATTGAGCCAACCGACCGTTGGCATCTTCCAAATCTCATTGAGCTCAACTAATAAGTTATCCGGTGTTACTCGGCACGTAGGCCTAACAACCCCAACTTTTAATCCCAGTTGAAACCGAAACAAAACCAAAACTGATGTCAGTTTAATTCTTTAAAAGGTATACGCAAATGAATTATATTCAGACTTTTTATTCAATATACGCGTTTAACACAAAACACAATAAACGTTTTTCGTTTTATTTTTAGTGTAAAGAAACGATAATCAGAAAGGAGGCCTATCTGAATAATTTTTTTTTTATTCAGATAGGCTAGTCATAATATTGAGAGTTACCCAGAGCAGCATTTTAGGTCTATTGTTATTCATTCTGTACATTAACGACATTGCAACGTGGCTCAAAACATTAATGTAAAACTGGTAATTCGATACCAGCATTTTTTCTTGTCATGACAATGTCCGCACTTCTATTTCCGCTACGCAAGAAGTGTTAAAACAAATTACTGCCTGGACACTGAACAACAAACTAAAGTTAAACTGTAATAAGACCAAGGCCATTCTGTTTAAACCTAGAAATAAAAAGGTAAACGATCCACTTTCTCTTAAAATCAATGATGAACAAATTGAATTTGTAAACTGTATTAAAATACTCTGTGTGTTGTTTTCACAAGACATGAGCTGGAATGCTCATATAGATTACGTCCAAGAAAAGCTATCCAAGAGCGTTGGCCTCATAACAAAGTTTAAAGCAATACTTCCTACTCATATTAAATTAACTATCTATAAGTCGTTAGTTTGTTCCCATTTAAATTACTGCAACCTTATCTGGGGCACCAAAACAAACCTGACAAAGTGGCACCTTTTACAAAGCAGGGCTGTGCGTGCAATATCTTCTGTTCCCTCTCTCCATCCCACTGCATCATTATTTAAGGCCCTAAACGTAAAAAACAATTCAGCAAATATATGCGTTCAAACTTTTAACAACGTATTGTAGGGCTGTTCAGCAAAACAACGTTCATTTCTTTCACTTAGCTAACCTAAAACATTGCGTTATCCTGCGCGACATTAGGCAAAATCAGCCCTGGGTAATCCGTCCATCACGCACTAATTACCTTGATCAGACGCTTCATTTTAATTTGTCAACCATACTAAACACTCTCTACAAAAAGAGTATAACATTTGGAGGCACTTTCACATAAAGGGTTAGTAAATTTTATTTTATTTTCTCTACAAGTTCTTGAATACTTGAAACCGCTCTCGTGGTTTATTGTCGGGCATTGTGTTTTTCCCCCCTAAAGTGTTCATTACACCAAACATTCGTATAAAATGTGTCTACATCTATGTGATTGTCTTTTTTTAAATTTTAATTTACCTTCACTCTCAAGAAAAAAGGGTGTCAAAAGGTGTATTCTTACACCCTTTGTCCCATATAATACACCCCAGAATTTCAATTCGACGTACAGTGCCCTACAGTCGAACGTTTGGCCAAAAACTTTACGAGGGGCTTGATAGCCGTGTGGTTCACGTTATTTAAATAGCTAATGTACGTTTTACTGAAAACAAGAAAAATAATCGGGGTTTTCTTGGCCCTACTGCAAAAACTCAGTGTTTTCTTTCTGTTGTCTTTGATACGTACTTGAGCTATTTAAAATGTTGTACCACACGGCTATCAAGCCCCTCGTAAAATTTCGGGCCCTCTGTTCGACTGTAGGGCACTGTACGTCGAATTGAAATTCTGGGGTGTATTATATGGGACAAAGGGTGTAAGAATACACCTTTTGACACCCTTTTTTCTTGAGAGCGTGCTGTCCCGAGCTGCACGGGGGCTGGGACCTTCGTAAAGCTGCTACCCAGCAGCTTTTCGTCCTAAGTCTCTTGTTGTCATGCAAGGAGATGTGAAAACAAATAAAACTTGATTTGAATTGATTTGAAGAGAGACATAGCCAAAGTATCATCGGCACCGACATCGCAATGGCCGCGCTCGCCGAGCGTAGACTTCCGCGACATGACGTGGCCGTTTTTGCTGCCGCTCTGGCCCCGTATTATACCTCTTCGTACAATATTTTCTGCTACGATACTTTCTGGATTCCACCCCCAATCTTCCACAACAGTAAGTGCCTCGCAGACGCTGGTCATCGGCAGCAATGCGACGGACGCCGCCAGCTCATCAGTTAACTGAGGTCCGCCAGCTGGGTCAAACCAGACTGTCGTTAGCGGCTCAATGAAAGAGGACGCAGCCGTGTAACTCCGACCGAGCGCCATTAAATCAACTGTCGTTGGCTCAATGAGAGTTAAACATAAACCGCATGTAAGCGATTTGGCGAGCGACGAGACAAAGCGACGGCGACGAGGACCCGCTGTCGCTCTGTCAGTAGCGCGACAAGGCAAAACGCATGAAATGCGACGGGAGCAAGCGACCAAGGCGATGAGCGAAGTTTTCTAGAAATCCCAAAACCGAGCGACGCGATGAGCGACAGCGAGAAATCTCCGTGGCTCGTCGCTGACTCTCGAAGCATGACGCCAACGCTCGTCTCATCGCTCGCTAAATCGCTTACGTGCGGTTCAGCCTTCAAGAGCTCTCGTGTAACTGGTACTGGACCCAATGCAGCATCACAGCATACAAACTGTGATCAATATATATAACAGGGTTCATCTTTACTCCGTGCTTCCAGATGAAGACGGAAAGGACCCCCCCCCCCCCCCTTTCCCCCCCAAAACGCCATTCTGTTTTCGTTTTACGGTGATGCTTAAAGATGTGCTATACAAGTTCTTTCGCAGGTAAAGGCGTACAAGCGTAGCTTCCTCGGGACCCTAACTATATTATCAAAACGCCTACATTCAAAGCCCGAAGGGGGGTGGGGGACTGGTAGCCGAGCGTGTTGAAGCGACGCAGCTCGGATAACGTGGAGCGAAAGCTCGCGCTGCAGAACCCAGGGATCCTGGCTTCAATCCCCACCCCTGTCCGTTTCGATCTATATGAGCATCGTATAGCGGCGTGCGGCCGAGTATCACTCCTGCGCGAAGCACGCGTTAAAGACACCAGGCCAGCAGTCGTACTGCACTGGCTATATTTCTCATCTACAGGTGAGACAGGTGCATTAGGGCGAACTCCCGGCTGTCTAAACGTACTTACAAAAACACTTTTACACCCAAAATATTCCTTGTCAAGGAGCAAATTATGTCGGCCAGCAACACAACGCCCGAGAACATTACATCTACATTAGCACGAGTTTACAAATCATGTCTTGCGGCCAGTTGGAAGGGCTGCCATCTTAGTGGTGACGGTCTTACACCTGTGTATTTGAGAATAAACTGTCGTATCGCTCCAAAGTTCAAAGCCACTATAGGCGCAACAAGCACCACGCAAAATGCCCCGCAACAAACTTCAAAATATAAAATGAGGACTCTCTGTTTTGCAATGCAGTTAAGCGATGAAGGGCTATGATGTTTACATGCGACAGAAAGGTCCGCTGGCAAGCGAGAACCCAGGATATGACAAGTTACACACTCGAGACGTCACAATGCAAGTTAGACGCTATACGAACAAATGACAGGTTGAATACACTGATCTAGTTTGATAGCACACGGTTAAGGTGTGCAAGTCTACTGAGATCATAGCGAACGTTTTCCTACTCTAAATGCGATATTACGAATCCCAAGGTTCGATCACACCACCGTTGCGACCGGAATAAGAGTCGTATACAGGCGCGCGCGCGCTGGTGTAATCAGAGCTGCGACGTGTGCCGTGCACAACGAATTGAAGTGCCCGTGTCACGATAGCCTATAACGTATACATACAATTCCACTAATGGTCTTCTGCATGCGGCCATTTTCGTCCATTGAGCTGTGGACCACGTGGTCTGAGCATGCGCACTGGCTCTCTTCAGCGGAATATGACACGCCGCGCACGCATGCCCAGCTGAATGACTTTGCGTTTTCTTCTTTTTCTTAAAGTTAGGCTGATAAGCGCCAGAAAGGTGTAAACCCAAGTTTATGGTTGGCCGAGGCGCGGGAGACGCCGAGAAACTCAAATCAAACGCTGGAAACAGAACGTCCCAAAAGTAGCAGACGTAAAAGCGAAGAAGAAAAAAAAAAAAAAAACACGTAAGAAAACGTCGGCGAGAGAATCAAGCGCCGTGTCCACGCCAAGTCAACCCACGCCACACGGGGCGCATCCGAGTGATGCCCGCTGGACACACGCACAGCTCTCGGTCCAGCTCGGACAAAAGACAGGAGCGTCCATTTGCGGTGGTCAAGGCAGCATGGCAAGGACATTCACTTTGGGCGCTTGTCCGACAACGCCGGAAGTGACGACCGCGAAAGGTCAACGAACTCCGCAAAACACGTGGGAGTATATTTTGGTTTCTTCTTTTTCTTCTTCTTTCTTTTAAACCCACGCGAGCGAAGTAGACCGAGTTTTCTGTCGGCTACTAATAGATGGATCGCTAATTGATATAATTAACCGGTGGAGCAGAGCGTTAGTGGTGTAATGGAGACCGCAGAGTACCTCTTTAAAATGAACTTTTTGTAGTTGTGGTTGTTGTTTTCAGCCGAGTTCACGCATTACATTGACATCAAAGGAAAGGCTCGAAATGTTTAGGTAACTTTTTTTCTGCCTGTATTTTTTTTGTCTGTCTGTATCCCCCTCCTCGAGTGGCAGTTTCAATAAAAGTCCGTCAACGTTGGTTTTAGCGCTGGTCCCATATAACACCGCCTCCTTCGTACAAACAAGAGGTTCACTCAGTTTCTCGCCTTGAGGTGCAACGCAGAGGACGCTACCAGCCATCGGAGCCAGTCACTAGCCACGTGCGAGTGGCACGCGCCCTTCCGGAAAGGCACAGCAGCGTGCGGGACCTCGTTGTCACGTAATATACACGCGTAGCGCTGATTGGCCGGGATGGCTTGTGCAGAGCCCGCCGCGCAGTCCGTCGTGTACGGCGAAACGCAGCACATATAGGGTTGCTCGCTTCGCGGGTCCCGAACGAACGAACGCGTTTTAAGTGCGTTTGCTGGTTCAAAATAACTAGGAGAAGGAGGAGGGAGAACGAAGAGTACCCTCGTGCGTAGGCTCGTAATTGAAGGGCTATATGGCAAATGCGGTCAGATATGTCGTTGCGCCGAACGTTGGCGGGACACATCCCGCGGTATAGAGGGAAGGCGAAACAGGAGAACAGCTAATTCGTCGGCTGCCATGACGAGTCATCTCTATGCGGTGCGCGAGTTGGTCTGCTTTTTGCGCAGAAGTTGCGGTGGCTCTGATTGGCTCCGACTGGAAGAATAGCGGGTGGACCTCGAAGCAAGCTGCCGTGAGGTCTACTCACTGTCCTTCAATCAGAGCCTCAGAGCTGGGCGTTTGACGTCATCCCAACCCCGGCAAAAGAAGCAGACGAAATCTTACAAAAAACAGTTTAAGTAACTCGCGTCCTAAGCTTTGTTTCCCCCACTCTGTTTTTTGTTTTCGTTTTTGCTAAATGTCTTTATTTGTGATTACGTTAGAACTGTAAACAAACTCATAGGAAAACACCCTCTTTATGTGACACTAGAGGACACCCAGTTTTTGTTTGTGTTTTGCGCCCAAGAATAAGGACTCTAATATGCACCCTATTCTTATCCGTTTGCAACGCGCACGCAGTTTTTAGGTATATTTTTTTTAGTGTGAAAATAACAACGGCAACAACAGGTACGCGTTAGAATCGACACGGTATTAAAGCTAAGTAATTTAGTTATAGACTATCATTATCTAAATGTTTCCCAGGTTTCAATAGAATCCCAGGATATATGTAACTGCAAATTAGTTTTTCTTTTTTTAAACGTGCAATTTGTTTTTAGACTGTCATCAAATAATCAATTTCAGATTGATCCTGTACATCGGCGCTCTATACTGTCCCCACTTCAAACCCACCCGCAGAGCCAAATCAAAACGAAGTTGCGATAATGTATTTTCCTCGTTGGAAACTGCAACCGTCGGTTAGCCGTCGCCGCACACATCGACGTCAAGTAATTGAACAAAGTGACTTAGTAACATTTTGTCACTGATGGTAACTGCATCCGTGTACCCTTAGTTACATTTCAAAGCAGATAACCCGAACTCAACTTTAATTAGATTTTAAAGGTAAGTTTTTTTTGTTTTTTCTTTAATTCTCCACATGAACACACTAGCTTCACTTATCTAATGTAGCCGCGCACATTTAAGTCTCGGTCAAGATTGTTCGGCAGGGTAAAGCAACAAAAGCATCGAGGAACCCCGACACAACCGAGTCCGCAAGGCCGTATTGCTCAGTTTTATACGTCACCTTCTGAGGGCCAACGCGGGGCAGGGGCGTCTCATGTGACTTCTGCTCCCTCAGTGACTGAACGCGAGTTTCATCCGAACGCCGACATGGCACTCCCAATACGCCGGCCTCCAATGCGTGACGTAAAAGACCCAGAACTACGGCCTTGCTGTCTACACGGTATTGGAAGTACAGGGATGCTTGTGGCGAGACGGGAGATTGGTCAACGACTCGAAAGATGCTCGTTCCGTTCTTTCCAGTGTGGGAAAGCCGGGGACCAATTTCATTGCTTTCGACTAGCCGAAAAAAAAGCACGATTATTTAAAGACAACAAGAACAGAGTCGATCCAACCACAGCAAGAAATAACGCTGCCAAAAAACAACGATAGCTTATTTAAAAACAATAGTATCGAGAGTAATTGAGAGATCACGAGTGAGAGAGCAAGCGTCGCAGATCCGTCCAACTGCGTTCAAGGAAAGCTAAGGGATGGTCGCCGTGACGAGGCTCGATCTGCTCAACTGCGCACCCAAATCCCTCGTCAAAAGTCACCCAAGCGTGACACTGAAAGGTGAATCGTCCGCTCAGTCCTCCCTCTCCTTCTTTCTCTGTCTCTTTAGCATTTCCTCACTTTCTTGTGTAACCTATATGTTGCTCATTGTTCTCTTTCTTCTTTTTTTTTTTTTTAATTCCCGAGTTTGCTGGTTTAAGATGCAAACACGGCAAACCAATGCCCGAGTCCCACTATAGAGAGACAAACAGAAACAAACGACAGCGACTAGCCTCAAACCAGAGCCTTTCGCGATTTGACAGACTTTGTAGAATCAAGGAGGCTATGCTCAAACACGAGCATCATGCACACGAGGATATCTTTGGCAGGCTTGCAATCACCTCTGCTTACTTCACGAGCAACGAACGACCAAACGCCCGCTACTAAAGGTACCATCGCGAGCGTGCTGCATGCGTTCGAGGCTTGACGCTGTCCTTTGCTTATGTTTGCCTCGTGGGACTCAGGCATGAACATCACACAAAAGACAGCCTATTTACAGATTCAAACGCCAGTCGCCACCACAATATACGTGCTTGCAATGCCGCATGGCAATGAGTTTAAGGAGAAAACTTGTCACGCGGCATTCGAACCACGATTATTATGGTGACTCCTATTTGCAGACTGTCTTTTGTGTGATGCAAGAGCAATGTGACATCGGCTTTAGGGACATTTTCGCACGCGGTTTACGCAGCTGTATGCTTTGTTGTAAAAAATCTTTAGTTTCTGATCGAACCTTTCCAGTTATACACTAAGTGCTACGTAATCCGATCTACTCAAAAGAATGGGGTGCCACAAGGCAGAATGGGAATGAGGTGCCACAGATAATGCAACGCCTTGAGCGTTACATTATTTGCCGTAACGGTTAACTCTCTTTCAAAGGTACTCCTCACACTCCCCATACGTTGATGACGCTCAGATTTCGGTTTCTTCTTGCAATCTGCCCAGCTGTGAGCGCCAACAGCAGCTCGCAATAAGCAAAATGAGCAAGTGGGAGGACGAAAATGGCTTCCGGCTCTTACCTGAAAAAAAAAAAAAAAACAATGTGTGTGCCTTTCTCACATCGACGGGGAATAACCCAGTATCCGGCTTTGGAGATCAATAGATTAACTCCCATAAGTATCCGATACGAAAGGTGTCACCGAATAGACAGGAAGCAAAAGTTTATTTCTTATCTGAAACAGCTGGAACTTAAATGCCTCAAATCTGCTAATATCCTCAAAGACTTATCACATAAGTCATGAGGATCGTTAGAAGGTGTCTGCTGCGCCTGTAGAATTCTCTCGTCAGATCCCACCTTGAGTACGGACTAATAGTGTATAAATCGGCAAGGCCGTATGCATTAAGATGTTGGATCCCCTTCAGTGCTTTGGCCTTGGACATGCCACGGCGGCTTCCGGACATCACCAACCCTCACTTAATATGTAAAAACAAGTCAAATGTCGCTGAAAAAGAAAATCAAGGATATTTTAGTTTCAAAATTACGCCTACAAAACCTTGTCCGACCCCAACCATTCAAGATATTGTTGGCTGCAATCTCTAATTTATCCCATATTTTTCAAAATAAACGTAGTAGTGTGCGATCATTCGATCTTCGCCTTGAGGACCTTGGTCAATATGTTTGTCTGGAATTAGAGGGGATCCACCGACTTGAAAGGACTAACAGTGTTGCACCTTGGGAGATGATGCCGGTCAGGTGCGATTTGGCTCTCACCGATTTCAACAACCATAACGTTTCTCGAATGGTCATCCAGCAGGTGTTCCATGAGGTATTAAAGAAATACCATAACTGTGCCCATATTTATACCGACTGGGCAAAGGCTCCATCTTCTGTCGGATCTGATGTGTGCTCCGAATCAATAACTAGCAATCAACTAACTGTTAGGTTGTTTCGCCAGCATATTTACTGCCAAACTTCAAGTTGTTTTTAATAACTGTAGATTATATCATTGAAAGGCGAACCACGAAGGCTATTTTGTTTGTCGATTCCCACAGTCTCTTCATTGAAATTAGCTCCGCTAAAGATACAAAAAAAAAAAAGAATCTTATTGAACTGGCGCGTGCAAACACTAACAAAGGCCTACAAAATGGGTACGATACACGATTTTCCTTGGTGCCCAGTCATGTTGGGCTTAACGGCAAGGAGAAAACAGTCCGGCTCGCGGCTTCCTCCGAGAATATTGCCGAAATATTTACGCACTTGCCACATCAAGACCTACTACACTTGGTTTTCAAGGCAGTCATTTTCCAAAAATGGCAATCAAGAGTGGGACCAAGAGCATTATAATAAGCTGCATACCATTAAGCCCGTCTTAGGGACATATATAGGAAAGTTCTTCCCATAAAATTTAATCTCATAAGGTTTACAATGATGTTTTTAACCCAAAACTAAGGCAAAATAAATGTTTTTTCTTCTTTTACAGTGGACGATAAAGTTACTTTCTCTTCCACTGTAGAAAAAAAAATTATTCTGCTTCAGTTTTGGGTTAAAATCATCATGCTAAACTTCCACCAGCTCGCCTACGCACTGACCGTAAACTCATTGTCGCTTGAGGCTTGTTCATTTGTACGCTACCCATGGATGCTTGTTGCACGGGCAGGTCAGCCGCTGTGCGAACACTTGAGGCGAGCTTTTGACGGTCCGGCATACTCACGGCCTCTGCTTTGGCTTTGTTCAGCAAAGATGCTCTTCTTTTCGAGAACTCTTGCGGTATACCGCGTCCCATTTAAACCTGCATGCCATTTAATCGCAGCGGCGTTACGCCATAGCCGCGTACTGTTGTCGCTCACAGCCTCAGGAACAAAGGGCGTGGCGAATCTCGTGCATAGAAGTATCGCTCAGTACCCAATCAGATTACGGCTTCAGCCGATCAGAATGTCGAAGAACACAATCAAGGAGTGAGGACCGCTACCATATTGTTTACGCCTAAAATCGTTTATCTAGCCGTCGGTAACAGTAAGAGCTAAAGGCCACTACCAACTTTTTAAGTTGATCCGCTTCAAAATTTCTTACTTGACTTCACTCGAAATTTTTTCCGCCATTTGTGTTTGTTTAGTTTTTTTTCCCCTGGCTGTCGTTCTTTCGCTTCACGGGACCATGAATGGCAGTGGGAGATTATTCCGTTCGAACGATCATGTCGACCGCGGAGACAGACTCCGGAGCACGTTTCAGCGGGTCGTTTGTTCCTTAAAACTACGAAAGAGTCCCTTTCAGTTTTTACTGTGTGCATTTGTATGTGCGTGCATGGTTGTGTGCGTGTTTTTATGCATGTGCTCGCATGTGTGTGTGGAATCGCTCATGCGCTTGTGTACGTGTTTGTGTATGTGGCTGTCTGCCTGTGCGTGTGCCTCTGTCTTTCTTTTGGCACGTGTGTTTGTGCTCGCGCATGCGTGCTCGTGCGGGTGTGGAATGCATGCACGCTTGCTCCCCTGCGACACACCTGAAGCACCAATCAGTGTGATCACCATTTTGTCAACTTATCCAACCTGGAGAGCCGCGGTACCGCACTAAAGTGATCATACACATGCAGGAAAGGTGTCCACATTTGACACCGAAACGATGTGCCATATACTGTTACTGTCCCGCTCTTTTTTCTTCCTTTAGAGACTAGCAACAACCCCGCTGGTTCAGCATGTTAAAGAAAGTTAGCGGGACAACATGCTTTCAACCGTTGCTTTGAAAATCACATGCATGGGCCTGCTTCCAGACTTAAAGAAAAGACGCCTGTGCTCAGGAGAAAGAAAAAAAAAACTTTTAGATTCTTTTTTTTTTGGGGGGGGGGGGGGGGGTGGGGGGGTTGGTTGACAAATCATCTCAAAATGAACCCTGCCAGAGGCAGCCTGCCAGAGGAAGACTAGAACCCAGAGTAAGTTCATCCAGTGTGAAAGGCTTGGGCCCTGCAGAATTTCCTCCAGACATATATATTGATGCGACGACATTCTGCACGAGCCTTGAATTGCTTACATATTTCCCCGTAATTATCGGGGCTGCAAACTTTGCGGAAGCGCTCTCCAAGGACGCTAGCGACATACCTTAGCGAGTCGGCAGGAGAATTAAAAAGAGGAATGACGAATGAACGATAATCACTCCTGATTTTCCGAAACAGGTCCCACACTTCTCTGGGCGATACAACTGTTTGTTGAAGAGCAACTACTCCATTCAGGCACCCCGTTTAATATGTTTCCTGGTTCATCGAGATTCTGTTTTTCTCCATCTCAACTCTACTCTATTGAAAGAAGTATAGAGTACTATCTGAAGGCTATGCTGTTTTGTTGTAGATGTACAGCCGTTGTTCCACCAGGGCTTGCCCTGCTTTGGAATATTTTCGGAAGTCTGTGGAGTAGCCCTTAAAGCCGCGCTTAGATTATGTTCTGTGACATATAATGTGGCATCCTCTGGAGACAGACTTGCCAGCGGTGAAGCGTCAAGTGTTGCTTTTAATTTAGAATCATAGTCTGATTTTTCTAGTTTCCACCTATGGAAGGCATTTTAAGATAGTGGGAAGTGCGACGTTGCTTTTTCAAATGACCGGGAAGTGGTCGCTCCCAAAAGGGCTGTTTAAAGTATTCCAAGAAAAACAAGGAAACGATCAGGGTGATTAAATAGACAGGTCGATGGATCTGAAAGAGTTACGAGTTGCGCTGTAAAATGTTGGTTCTTTGTTATTTAAAAGGCACAGGCTTGAAGGCAGTAAAACACGTTTTATGACCTTGCCAAGGGAGCTTTGTCGGCCACTGTCCCAGTTAGGATTGTGAGCACTGAAGTCACCTAAACTTAGAAAGGGTTCTGATAGTTGATCAATAGGGCCTCCGAGTTTATGAATATGTAGTGGTAAATGCGGTGGAACATATAAAGACAACGGCAGTGAGATGGTATACTAAAAAACGGGTTTCCACCGCTTCAAGTGGTATACGAGGCGGGACCTCAGCGCATGCTATAGATTTCCGTACGATGACAACGACACCCCCAGAAAACTGGGCTGACGAGCGACTTTCTCTAAAAACGCGACGGCTTAAAAGATCTGAGTGAGTACCTACTGTTAAGACGAGTTTCCGGCAAACAAACAGCAATTGGCTGCAGCTTGTGGGCAACATGGGGATTTAAAGCGTTGGACCAGGTGGACCGCATGCCAAATAGTCCACAGTCATTCCCACCGCGAGGGGGCCCAAGTACAGTGAACCACGCGAGCGGCGCGCCGCCTCTCCCTCTGATAAAAGGCCGACGCAGCGCGGGTGCACTTGGGATCGCGGTGCGGGCGATGACAGCGAATCAATAACAACGAGCCGCTGTTATTGACGTGCGTCGTGTTATTCTCCTATACGGGTATCAGCAAGGAAATTCCCAGAAGCTCATCAAGGAAAAAAATTAACGTCATCTATGTTTTGTAGTAGACCTCGGCCGTTCCACTGAATGAAACCAATTTTGTTCACGAATAAGATATATCGATCATTGAAACTAAGCACACTTTATATTCGAGTCCTGGGGTCGCATGGGAGGAGACGCCTTAGGTTTGGGTTTCGTGGGTGCTCTGTCGATTTTGACAAATCTGAAGGAATTGGTGGCGTGGGTGGCCTGTCAGCCACCTCAATTGTTTCCTCCTCAGAGGAAAGAGCAGGCGCCGCACGAGACAGCACGTGCTGCTCCGTGGGTGTGGAGTCTTCTACATAGGGCTAGAGCGAGGAATGCACTCCGTCCTTCTGGTAGGAGACCTGAGGACCAAACCGGGCACGTTGAGTGAAGGCCTGTCCTTAAGGAGGAGGAGGAGGAGGAAGGGGGGGGGGGGGGGGGAGCAAGAGGTGCAGAAGATCCACCTCTGACTTTTCGAGAGTTGAGGGCTTGGGCTGGGTCCAGGGTTTCAGACAAGACATGGGTGTCCCGAGACTCGAAGGCCACCTTTCGAAAGGAAGGAGAAACGCTTCTTGGCTTAGAGGTAAGAAATATTTCCATTTGCTTTTAAGGAAAGGATGTTCTTCTGCTTTCAGATGGGGCACCCACGGGAGTATGTATACACTGGGTGCGGGCCACTACAATTGGGGCATTTCACAGCTCCTTCGCAAATGTCTGCAACGTGCTCTAAGCTTCCGCATATGGCACAGGTGTCCTTACCACGACAGTTCCTCCAGCTGTGACCACACCGCTAGCAACGGATGCACCACTGAGGGTTTGGCACGTACGGCTGAACACGGCAGTTGTTGGTGACAGTTACTGCGAGGGTGTCTCGTCCGAAGGTGACATTCAGGTGCTCAGTAGGGGTTTCAATACCATCCCGTCGAAACACAGTGCGCTTTAAAGCGACAACGTCCAATGTCCAGAGAATTTACTCATCGCTAATATCAAGGAGGTCGTCCAAAGAAAGTCCACCTCGCAGGGTATTCATGTGGGCGGCGTGGGCTCACAGTCACCTGGATGTTGACAGTGTGCGTCATTTTAGAAAGTGCTTGACTTTGATTCTTGGTGTTCACTTCGACTAGGAGGTCACCAGAGGGAGATTCTTGGCTTTCTGAATACACAATAAGGTTTTTAAAAACGGTTGCTACAACAAATAGTTGACATTCTTGCTAAGTGTTTAGAGTCATCTAATAAGTAAATTACAAAAGAAAGAAAAAAAGAAGGACGTTTACAGATCTCTGTATTGCGAAATTAGAGCGAAGATCTTGGCGAGGAGGAGGGGAGGGTACGGAGGGGAGGGTATGCCCTTCCTCATCCTCCATTCCCTACTCCTCCAATTCAGTTTCCCCGCTTATTTTAGCGGGGAAAAATCACACGACTTGGTGTCACTTCACCTATGAACGAATTCAGTTTCTCCGCTAGATTTAGCGGGAAAATCGACGTCACGTGACCTCAACACCAATTCAATTCCCCCCTAAATTAAGCGGGGAATTGAGTTGCTGTTGAGGTCACGTGATGTAAATTTTTCTGCTAAATTTAGCGCGGTTACGCCGACGACAACGCCGACGCCGCGAAACACGAAAACGGGCGCCTAAGAACTGCGCTTTAAAACACTTTGTGACGGTTTTAGAGTCGGAATCTGTTTCTAAAGTCAGTTGCTCAGGACAGGCCCTTTTAAATGTTTGCCCTGAATTGAATTCAGTGGGGCGCTATAGGCGGGCAAAATGTGTTCAGAATCCGCGGTGCATCGCCCACCACCGAGCCCAACAAGGTGTTAGGTAACGCACCATAACGAAAAGGCTTTGCTGGAGACGTTACTCTAACAGAGCTGCTGGTGAGCAACTACATCTGGTTCCAGACAGAGGTCCATCGCCACCTAAGGTTAACCCTCACCGCCAAAGAAAGTGAAAACAAAATGAGAGAAGAGAAGAGAGTTGAAAGAAGGGAGAGGTGGATAAAGGTGACTGACTGAACCATTATGTCCGGGCCTTACCAGAACTCCCATTTGCGAGAAGCGGGCGCCGAAGTGGTGATTGCTTCACCCAGGAGTCCCCGAAGGGTCCAGACCTATCCCAGGCTCGGCTCAACCACCAGGATGTCCTTTGACTCGGACACGGCCGCGGAATGCCAAGCACAGCCAGGCGGGGGTGGGTAAAACCCGTATAGCTCGGTGTCCGCAGTGACGTCACTCACCAAACGACTACTTACGCATGTGTATCATGCGTGGAGTTCCAAATGCAACTGGGGTAAACCAGCGAACGCTGGTGTCCCGTCGCTAATAATGATTTTGTAATAATCGTTTTTTTTTCGTTTTTTTTTTTTTTGTAGCTGGTATTTCTATTACGTTTAACTATTAATCCAACTAACCAAGTTCGGCACTCTGATACAAATACAATTTCTTTAACGCTGTTATAAAATCGAACTTTGCGCCGTACATTGCCATAAATTAGAAGGATTGCCGAAACCGATCGAACCTCGAGGTTCGGCAGAAGTTCGCGAGATCCCGATCCAGGATAGCCATGGCTAAACTCTCCGCCCCTCTCCCTCTCATTCTCTCTCTTTTCTGTGCCTTCTCCCACTCGCCTTTCATTTCATCTTGATTCATGACGTCACAATTTTTCTTCCCGGAACCTCGCGGGTGGCCGCCGGCTAATTACGGGCGTAAACGATTATCGATTCTGTGATTACCACCTGCGAGCCTTCCCGCCTGCAAACAAGATCAACAAGAGAACAATCATAACGCCACGCTGACAACCACGCAAGATTAGGAAAAAAAGACAATTAAGACGGAGAAAACCGAGGCATTTTCCATTAGCTGCTCGCGGCTTTCATTAAAAGAACCGTTTAACGCGCACATTCTGGGCACTCGCCGCTGGATGCCACAGTGTTGCTCGCCAGGAATACTAACAACAGCGACAACAAAAAAGAAGACGCATGATGTTGTAAATGGTATACGTCGCCGAGAAGCTGGATGAGTCGTATAGAGCGGATACTGTGCAGCCGCCAAAGCAAGGCGCGAGCGGGTCATACATTTCCGCCGTCTTTCCGCGTGCACGTCTTTTTTTTTTTTGTCTTTTTTTTTTTCTGGAGGGAGGAAGTTACGTTATTAAGTCCCAACTGACTACATTAAAACAAACAGGGGCAAGCGTAAATTTTCGCAGGTCTAGGACATAGTCAGTTGTGGCAGACCAAAAGCTCGGGGAAGCTATTCCTACCTCTTTCCACTTTAGAAGAGCCAACTCTGGAGAAGAGGAAACCTCTTAGCGTCCCCAATTATACAAGTATAGAAAAAAAAAGTGTTAAAAAACAATCAGCTTCGTGGGACGATGGTGGGTCTCGACGTGCGACGCGTGGCGCATTTTTTTTTTTTTTTGTCGTCGCACCGTGCCCGAATTTGGTTTGAGTACAATGTTCTCAACATAACTAAAGTAACGAACAATTATAAGAGACAAGCACGAAACAAACTAATACGCGTACCGAACATAACGTGCGGGAAGATAACACGACGAAGCGGTCGCGCGCGACGCGGCAGAGTTTTGTGGCATCGTGCTTGGTGCAACACGCGGGCTATTTAAGAGTTAGGTGTAATGCACGAAAAGGCCTCTTCATAAGACAGAATTAAATTATAGAAATCTCTTCCCGCCCCGTCCACCCTCCTCCCTCTTCTTCTTCTTCTTCTTCTTCTTCTTCTTCTTCTTCTTCTTCTCCTCCTCCTCCTCCTCCTCCTCCTCCTCCTCCTCCTCCTCCTCCTCCTCCTCCTCCCGTCAAAAAAAAAATAATACGTAATTTTACATTGAACATCTGATCAAATATTAAAGTGACGTTCAGTGACCCACTCATTCAAAATCTTCGCAAGGTCAATTTCTGCGAATCAAGTTAAAAGCAAATTATGTCAAGTAGCCCTGCCGCGCGATCTCTCTGCACAAACTGTGCCAGTGATAAATTCAGTGCTAAATAAATCATATGGGACAAACTAGTAATTGAAAGTAACCGTTAGCATGCAATTGAGATATGTGAAGTAACTATCACTGTATTACATGTAACACCATTACTCCGCCACCCGATCTACACAGTTGTGAAGCATTTTAGAAAACGGCGTAGACGCAACAAACTCCACAAGCGAAATTCCCGAGTTTCAAGTTAATTACACTTTTACATATTGGCCATACATTCATACCTATGCCACCCCCCCAACCCCTTTTTTTTTCACTCCCCGTGAAAAAAAAAAAAAAAAGAGAAAAAAAAAAACGCGTTTGAATATTTTTTGCAAGCGTTTGCGCCGCATCAAGGTCCTTCCGACTTCGCCGATTCCCCTCCCTCAGTCCCACAAAAAGTGTAAGGACCCGGCGAGAGGTGTCACCAGCATCGCTCCAGCAAATGGCGGCCACTTAGGACGCCGTCAGCGGCACCTGGCTGCCGAGGGAGCAAGCTCGCACCGCCGCCTCCGCCACTAATGTGCAATTAACTGCCGCCTAATTAACAAAGAGGGGCCAGAGAGAAGAACGGAGGCGGTTAGTGTGAGAAATACTACACTGCGGCTTGTTCGTGAGGCGAGCGAACAACAGCTTAGCGTCTGTTTTTAAAGAGCGAACGCCGCCACGACCGTAATCATGGCGCACCTAACGCGTCTGCACCACGCACGTGTATAACGAACTTCCGCTTATAATGAATATGTCGGCGGGAGGCTCGTAATGGTATGGTCGTCGTTGTCAACACTGTGTTTCGTCAGTTGGTGGAAGGAATGGAGGCCTTTTGTCAGAGGAGAACGCCATCTAGCGGCAGCTCCAACTATAAAAAATAAAAAATGCCACGGTTCTAGGGAGGTATCATAGACCGTTTCTCCCCTCTGCTATGCGCTTTCCAGAACGAAGACGCCGCTACTGCGCATGCGCGCCGCTAGCCCTGTCTGCAGCGTTCCGGTCTTTGTAAGGGTTTTGCACAAAAAAAAAAAAAAAGCGTTGCGGGACGGAGAAAAAAAAAAAAAAAAAAAAAAAGATCTTCACAACTTTCCTGAAATTGCGGTCACACTTCGAATACATCGTACCAAAGACAGTCTGCATACACTGTCTAAGGCATGTCTCCTCCTCTTCGGCTAGGTGGCGCAAGCTACCGCCTGTTACAGACGGTACAGTCAATATCATACATCCAACCACCAGAGCCGTATATTTAGAGAGTTTGGTCATTCGTTGGGAAGTATAGGAGGCAAATGAGAAAACGCCATTGGCCGAAAGCGGGCTGGGCGTGTTCCAGGGCGGCTTCAGAAATTCGAATGTGGCCAACCAGAAGCCGGAAATAATACCCTGGCGGTGGTCGCGAGAAACAAACCTGATAACTGCATCGGAGTGACTCTCGGTGACTTAAAATATGGTACACGTAATGTTTCAATCATGCTCTTCCAAAATGATGGTGGAAGAGTGCGACTTTACAGAACGATCGACATAATCCTTACGCCAAGCGCCGAGGGCCGGGAATCTGCCGTCCGAGTGGTCACACTCTGCCCGAGCAAAACAGAGTTGAGCGGCGCATTCGTTTCTTACATCTTTCTGCAAGATCATGATCAAAACAACACGTGCACCCTATTTTCAACCGCGGAGAGTTACACACTTCACTGTTACGCGCTTATTAAAACGATATACGAACATATACCTTTGATCAGAACTGTTTCTCGCTACGACCGCTAGGGGATTCATTTCGGTTTCTGGTTGGTCAAGAGAGCATGCCAAGCCCTCTTTCCGAGTCTGGTGCACACCCTGGCTCTACCCGCGCCTCCCATTGACCAAACTCTCTACATGTACGGCTTTGCCAACCACCCGTCCGTCCACCCGTATGATCCGACTGCGGCTGAACGTCGGCAGTTAAGGCCGTAGATTGTATATGTCACTTATCGGAGGCCAGCGTGCAATACAGATTGCCGGCACGAGCTCCACTGCGTCAGCGTTCGACTGAAACTCGTGTTCAGTCAGTGAGGATTCGAGTTTGAGCAACACCTTCTAGAAACTAAGGCCTGCGCACCCCCTCCGTGACGTCACTGTCGCTAGGCCGGCGAGCGGAAAAGCGACAGTCGGCTGGGCGCTGGGCTTCACTGTGCCAACGCGCTGACGGGGCAGCCTGTAACTTTGATTGAAAATATTGTACGAATGTCACTTACCCCGCTCGTGCCAACGACGTAATTAATCGAATTAGACTTTTAAGTTTATATTATCATATGTAACAACTCTTTACTTCCACAGTTCGTCTATTAAGTTACGATGACTGAAAATGCTCATGATTAATATTAGCTACTGCGCCCTTTCCACGATTATTGAACTTATTATCCTTCGTAAAATTAAAGCGCTGCTCTGCCATCACAAATGTTTTAATTTGAAACATAATTTTGACGTCCACGCTCATCTAACAACTAGAAAGTATTTGAAATAATATTTTACGCCTAGCGTTTTCCGGGTAGTTTTCTGGAAGATAAAATAAAAGAAACAGCACGCTCTCCACCTCCCACCACACGGTTGGACGGCCATTTTTGTATTTTAAATGTGCGAAAATAAGTGACGGCTCGCTCATTAAGGTGTCATCTGTTTTAGGGGGATCGGTGGCCGAGTGGCCTAGCGCACACCAGCTCGGAGCACGTGGAGCGAAAGCTCGCGCTGCAGAACCCAGGGATCCTGAGATCAATCCCCGCCCCTTTCGATCAGGATGAGCATCGTACCGGCGTGCGGTCGTGTAACACTACTGCGTGATGCACGTTAAAGACCCCAGGCTTACTGTTGTACTGCACTGGCCTAATTGCTAATCTACAGCGAGTGACTCGTCGCAACTTTAAAATGGCTGCCCAACTACACGCAGTGGAAATATCCACACAACTTCAATTATTATCATTTGTTTTGTTGAAGAAGATAGTTCATCTCATGAGACAACTTCCTTTTTGCCTCCGTTTCATGTTTTAGTATGTCGGTCTACAGAAATGTCGTGGCTTCTTCACACTTTT
The DNA here is from genome assembly GCF_016920785.2 of Ixodes scapularis. Taxonomy (NCBI): domain Eukaryota; kingdom Metazoa; phylum Arthropoda; class Arachnida; order Ixodida; family Ixodidae; genus Ixodes; species Ixodes scapularis. The sequence continues at coordinate 26,709,522 of NW_024609837.1, forward strand.
TTTTTTAACAACTTTAACTTTTTGGGAAAACATACAGTTGCATTTTGGATGGAGCAGACATTGCATCCTGCATAAGGCATCATTTTTCTATTTGCAGATATTGTTGAAAAGAATGTTTGTCGACTCCCTTGTACAAATCTCCAACTTTTCGAACTCGGGCAGCGTAGCTATAGTGTCAGGTCCCCGACAACTTTTCGTTGATAACGTAACCGCAACAACTAAGCGATGTGCTGGGACGATATAAGCTTGTCCACAACAACTTCAGCATGCATTACCACACTGATGACCTGATGTGTCGAAAGGCGCAGTGCCCCTCAATTGAAAGCATCTGTCAGACGACGAATTACGGCATGCATCGAGAGAAAGTATCTTGTCCAAAACCAAAAGTCATCTGCGGTATTCGGACTTATATGTTTTCACGATCGCAGAGGCGAAGTATCCAGCTACGTAGGTCAGAATAGGAGTCTTGGATAAACAGCGCTGCTAAATCATAGTCGGTGATGTCCAATGCAAAAGCTGGAACACAAAGCAAAATACTCTGCGCGGGTGACTCGCATGCAAAAACCAACAAAATATTTCAAAACGCTTTGGAAGTGGTAACTCGCTCTAAAAATAAATACCAAATGCCTCTATGAGAATACAAAAAAAAACAAAAAAAAAACGGAGGTATTTATTATACTATCGTTCTTCTGGGCACACCGACAATTCGGAAGTAGAATAGTGCAAGGATAAAACAAAAATCTCCCAAACCAACATACCTTCGAAGAGCTCGCAACTTGACCTACTTTCCCCGGAATTACCTTAATTAATTGAATTGGTCGTCAGTTGCTTGTCGGTTGGGAAGGAGAATATGTGGCCCTTCATTTCTCCGGCATAAATTTTCCGACACCGCGGCACACAACAAAGCATTGATCCTAACATTCGCGCACACAAAAACGCTAAAGATTCTGGTCGCCGACGGACGCATTTCCAATTACTTTCTACGTTGCCCGATTGCGCGGCACCTAATGTCTGGCTTCCCTCCACTTGCGAGCCGCCTGCCGTCTATAAAATTTCATCTTCACGTGGCGTTAGGTTCCTTTTAACGCTAAAGATTTAACTGTCCCATGGAGCGAACCGACGTCATCAGCTTTGAAGCCGCGCCAAACGGCACCTAAACTCCCCTCTCCCATTGAAGCGAAGTGAAGCCGATTTCTGATGGATAGGCTCCCATTGGCTGGCGCGCGTCATCAAGGAACGAGGCTCTCAATGGCTTTCGCTCAACGTAGCTTTTTTTTTTGTTTCTTTTTAGTTTGCAATTTTGATGCTGTAGGATTGCCTGCTCGTATTAATTCAATTTCGTATTGCGTTCATACTTAAAAAAAAAAGATATAACGAGTACTCAAAGTAATCAGTTACCAACATTTGTTAGCGAAATTACATTACAAATTATTGCCGAAAAAAAGTAAGGTGGCAATTACAAAATTAGTTGAAAAAGTAACCGTTATAAGAAACCTGTTACTTGTAACGGATTACTCTCCAAGCCTGCGTAAAAACACGTAACGCTGTCCCCATATATATAAAAAAAAGGGTCGTCGTTGTCATGGTTTTGTATAGGGTTAGGTCCATCATTGTTGTGACGGCGCTTTTTCAAGCATTGGGGTATCCAAAAGGCAGATATAAACATACGGCTTTGCACGATGTTATTCGGCTGCACGCTCGTACAGCGTGCGCATAGGAAAAAAAACGAATAAGCGGGACTTACAAGTTCCTTTGAGCACTATACTGTGCCCCGATCTAAGCGATATACCATCGAGTGAATGCCCGCTCGTAAGCAGACACAAAAGGCGGCGCTATTGTCGTGCGGTAGCTGCCGCGAGCCACCACCCAATAAAAAGGGTTTAGCCGTATGCATCCATCCATTCATCTAACCGTCTACATTAAGTATAGACGCTTTACACACGCGCCAAATTACAGCCGCCATTGCTGACCTTCTCTTGTCTTACCGAGATACCGAGCAAATTGTCTATACTTAAAAATTTGTAACAATTAACAACGAATATTCTCCTCCTGTGTCTGTGAATTCTGGAGTTCCTCAAGGGTCGGTTTTAGGCCCACTACTATTTTTAATCTATATTAACGATCTTCCCATTAATGTGTCTTCATCCGTTTGTCTCTTTGCCGATGACTGTGTAATTTACCGTGAAATCTGTCACGATTCTGACCTGTCTACACTTCAGTCTGATATTAACTCTGTCTCTTCTTGGTGTGAATTATGGCTAATGAAACTAAACACTAGTAAATGTAAACAGATGAGAGTGTCCCGCAAGCCTAACAACAGCCCCTGTTACCACCTAGATGGCAACCTTTTGGAGCAAGTGGCAACGTACAAGTACCTTGGTGTTCACTTAACAAATAACCTTTCATGGAAACCCCACATTCAGTATGTTACTACCCGTGCTAACTGCATGTTGGGCTACTTAAAACGCAACTTTTCATTGGCACCTATTTCACTAAAATTGATCCTCTACAAAACATTAATCAGGCCTAAATTAGAATATGCAGCCTCCATCTGGGATCCCGGTCACGATACTCTAATCACTGCATTGGAATCCATTCAGAATAGGTCAGCCCGTTTCATTCTTTCCAACTACCATCGTACTGCTAGTGTCACATCAATGAAAAATAGTTTATGTTTACCACTTCTCTCCTTGCGACGTAAAATTTCACGCCTATGTCTATTTCATAAAATGTATTTTCATAACCCTCTCCTACGCAATCGGATGATTACTCCCCCCTTTTACATTTCATCCCGTCTTGACCATCAGCATAAAGTTGGAGTTCCAAGTTCGTTTACCACAACATTTCAATCTTCTTTTTTACCCCGCACAGCCGAAGAATGGAACCACCTCCCCGGTTTGATTGCTACTATAACTGATACTAACTTGTTCAGAAATTCCATCACTAGCTATTTTAGCAGTGACCCATGACCTATTATTATTATTATTCTTTGTTTGTTGTATATTTAATATTGTTGACTTGTTACTATATTACTATCTTTGTTTCATGTATGTGCTCTCCCCCTCTGTAATGCCTTCGGGCCCTGAGGGTACTTTCAATAAATAAATAAATAAACTGAAACGGTAGTTGACGATCCTCTACAAAGGCCGATGCTTTAGAAAAGGACACTGTTGAATCTAATCTGGCAATAGCCTGGCCTGCTATGGTAATGATGAAGTGAAATAAACGAAATAAGAGGAAACAAAAACTGAAGGTCAGTTATGGCGGCGTCTATGCACAGCTGCTGCAAAGCGTCTATACCAGGAGCTCAGCGAAATAAGTAGATTGCACAGCCTAAAATGAGCGCTGGCTGCGTTATTGTTTAGCCGAAATTCTTAAGCGCCGTTCACACTCTCGCAACCGACTAAGACCGAGAGAAACCAGACCGGTTTTTAAGCCTCTTCCGACGTCTTAGGACCGGATGCGTTGCTGCGGAGCTGGTTCTACGACGTCGCAAGAGGCTTAAAAAGCGGTCTGGTCTCTCTCGGTCGAACTCGGTTCCAAGAGTGTGAACGGTGCTTTAAGTGAACGGAACGCCAAAAAACACAAAAGAAGTTGTCGGCACATTTTTTTTTTTTTTTGCTGATAAAGTGATTTTAATGCTTCAAAGTACAAATAAAAATATCATCGTTTTCCACAGTCCAGTAACACTGTATTTTGTGCTAGAGTGGTATGCGCTAGAAAAGCATTAGAGTTCTTATCAATTTAATCAACAAAATTGCTGATCAATAAGCCAAATTGCTTCATTGACAAAAAAAAAGTTCGACGATGGAAACGATTCTTTTATCGGAAGAAAGCCGACGTGTGGCCTCGGCTTTCTTCCCTCGTTGCTCTTTTATACGGTCAGCCATATCGCTCGAAGAAAGAACCACATCCGTCGCAGGAGCGGCAACTGAGCCGGGCCGCATTCCAAGGCGGCGCGCCTCCTGTTCGTCTCTGGCTCCGCGCCAGCTGTGCGACACTCGTATTGGTCCGAAGCGCTGAAGTCAGTGGGCGTCACCTTCTCCCTCTCTCCCACCGCCATGGTGAGACACTAGGTCTGTTAGATTCGCCTGAACTGGCTGAACTAGTTCAGCAGAGCAGGAACTGGCGTATTCGATTCAACCGGAAGCTGCACGGACGCTGCACTGGCACGTTCGATTCATCCCAGCTCTGAACGAGTTCAGACCCAGTTCCTCAAAACCTTGCACCGGCTCCAAAGTCAGTTCAGCGTTCCGGCAGAAGCAGAAGACAAGAGTAGACGACACTCCTCGTCCGTCTCTGCTCGCGGTGCCATTTCTCGGAGCCCTTGTTCAAATGTCTGCGATGCTTCACAATAACGCAGAAACGGAGGTTGCATTTCCATTCATTCATTAAGATAATGTACCCGTGGGGGACGCCAAATCAAGATCTTAACGGAATAAAATAGAATAGTTTAATTAAGGCTTTCCTCCAAAATACACTTTCCAAATTCGTCTCACTTAAGCACATATGTGCTTGTGTGTGAGACCGGGCAGTCCAATAAAGGAAAATAAAGGAAAACAACAAGAATAAAACAAAAACTAAATTGCAAGTACTCTAGGTGTGTCATGCGGTAGCCTAACAATCATTAAGACATTGCGGATTGAGCTTTACGTCGTCATAAAATAGTATCAGTTACATTTGTCTCGCGTAAAAAGAAGAAACACCGCATGCAGCAGTAGCGAAAACCAAAAAAAAAAAGACAAGTAACGCTCAACACGAAAAATTTCTATCCGACCGAAAAGAATCATGGAAAATATTGTTGCGTTTTAATTTACAAGATGACGTCCACAGCCAAATTAGACCAGATTAGAAGTGTCACGCGCGGTCTGCACGTGTTTCGTCTTTGTCCACGGTGGGTTCTAACACGCGCCCCAGCAGCAACGCTACACTATTTCCCCTCTGAGTTTTTAGGGATGTTTCTTCCTAGGTTGGTTCATTTTGCTAAACAACCTCGCCAAGTTCCATTAAAGAAAGACAGTTCTTTTTGCAGGTTTCGCCGCCGATGCTCATCGCGACAGTTCCTCCGCAACACCAAGATCCAGCACATTGGCGCTTATTGCAGTTGATGCCCGGGACTTGTCACTTGGCCGCCGCTAGCTCCTGTTTTCGTCACCCCTGGAGGGCTATGTTGCGCTTTTTGCACTCCCAGGAGACTAGGGAGAGGGAAGTGACGTCAACGACAAAGCAAATGCAGATTGGATGTTGACAGAAGAAAACGAAATCAACACCCAATCTGCGTTTGCTGTGTCGTTGACGTCACTTCCCTCTCCCTAGTCTCCTGGGAGTGCAAAAAGCGCAACATAGCCCCCCTGGTGACATGTCTGATCAGAACTCTGATGCCGGCACACATCATATCGGTGCAAAGCATCACTGCACATTTGCGCATTTTGAAAACCAACAGCGAAAATGAAATGTGCCGGCAAGGCCAAAGTCCCGAAGATGGAGCGTTATGTTAACGTTGCTGCTCACGACCTCATCCGCCGAATGTCCAGAACGACAGTCAGAAAAGCATTAAGTCCGGCGCGCACTTACGCACCTCGATGCCTTGATGCTTTGGGATGCTAATGTGGCCATAGGCCAACGCATGGACCTTCATTGCACGGCCACATAATAGTCATGGGGAACATGGCGAAGTGGTAAATCGTTCGTGGTGGTTCCGGCATGAAGAGTTGAGGCGTGAGGCAATCCAGCCGCCAGCCATTGGCTCTATGAGACGCCGGCGCTGACCACATTGCAGAGGATGATCTTCCCGAGAGGGGGATTTCCAGGTAACTTGAGGCGCTATTCCAGAAATCCCACTTCTGACACCAAATGTTGCGTTTTAATTTACAAGAGGACGTCCACAGCCAAATTAGACCAGATTAGAAGTGTCACGAGCCGTCTGTACGTGTTTCGTCTTTGTCCTCGGTGGGTTCTAGCACGCGCCTCAGCAGCACCGCTACAATATATAAATATGTAAAAAAAATACTGTAGACATTGGTCGTAAATCAGCCATATAGTAAGCAGATAATGAAACGCAAAAGCAACAAGAAAATATTCGAGACTAAATATTGAACAGCAAAGTCATTACAACAAAAACCCACGCATGCAGCGGCCATGAATTGCCATGAATCAGTAATAAGCAAAGAAGCGACAAGAATTGCTTGACATGAGTGACAAGGCGAGATCATGGATAAAATATAAGGGCACACTTCCATCTAAAAATCGACCTGCTTTGACACCATTTCAATATTTCTTTTTTTACTGTACGTAATAACTGATTTCCTGCAAATTGCCGGGAAGTTGATTAAAGATCGATTTGGAACATAATAGTTTCTTGATCGTGTTCTATAATCCGTATATGTTCTCGGAATATTATGCTTCTCGGTCCTCCTAAGCTTTTTTTGTGTAGTTGACCTTGTCTTGTCATTGTAAAAAATGGTAAATAAACATTGATTTGAATTGAATTGTAATCAGTCGTGAAGTAGTTTGACGTGGTGATTGTATAGTTCCTCGGATTACCCATCGTCAGAAGATTAAGTTCGGTAAGCTGTTCTTCGAATAGGATGTGCTCGAGCCGGGTTCTGTAAGTGACGTTCTTTACCATTAGTTTTATCATGCTATCGATTTTTTGCTTATTGGTGTTCGAACAGAATCCGTAGATCGTTATTCCATACCTTAGTTTTGATTCACCTAACATTTGGTAAACTGTTTTTCTTTAATATGATGTCCGGGTGACTACGAAGTCTGTATAGGTAAGATGAAATCATCCTCAACTGCTTTATCAGGTTATCTGTGTGCTAATTTCAGGATAAATGTTCGTCAAAGTAAATTACTAGGTATTTTGTTGCTGTTGCGTATGCTAGTGGTGAACAGCAACAATTCCTGCATTCCGCCGAATGAAACAAAGATGGGTTCTGTGAGGTCAATACGGGTTTGATGGGTTCTGAAGCACATAAGTCTAGTCTTATTTTCATTTACAAAAATGAAGTTCTTTACAGATCAGTTCATTATTTGTTTAATGCCCTCTTGTAAAGCGGACTCCGCAATACTATAATTTTCGTTTGCTAGAATTAAAGCTGCATATTGATATATATTTGATATTAAAGGCAAAGAAGCGAGGTGATTCATGTATATATTAAATAACATGGGGCATAATACCGATCCTTGGGGTACACCGTTGATGGTATCACTAATATTATTGCTAATTCTTACTTTTTGTGTTCGGCCGGTGAAGTAATTTTTGAAAAATCTAAGGAACGGTCCTCTGAATCGCAGACTTTCTAGTTTATCTAGTAGAATATCATGATCTATTGAATCAAATGTTTTAGTTAAATCTAAAAACAAAACAAGCACAATTTGATATTCTTGTCTATCTTCTCATTAATAAAATCCGCTACGTCTTCGCGTGATAGTGACGCATTTTTATTTTTCCGGAACCCATACTAAGAGTAATTTATTAACGAGAATTTGTCGCAGAGCGAGGTCATAGTTTTTAAAATAAATCTTTCCATTATCTGATGAATGGCCGACAACAACGCAATGAGCCTGTAATTGGAAACATCTTTTTTGTTTCCTTTTTTTTATAAATTGGTCGCACTACCCGACACCTTCATCTTATTACGTATATCTCCTGTTTCACAAATCCCATTTAATATTGCCAAAAGAATGTTTTTATGACTGTTAAAATTAATGCACAAATCTCTGGGCCTTATTTAATCGTATCTGCCAGTCTTGTTGTAAAAATCTGCTCGACTATGATATTCTAAAAACGTTTTACTCACCTGCTCGCGCGGGTATTGCTCCGTGTGGTAGGCATTGAAAGATTGGCTCACGCAAATTGTTTACTTTTGATGCTACGCGGTACCACGTTCATATTCTTCCCAAAAGACACAGGAAAAGTATCAGACTCTTGATAGCCCCCGCCTTCAGAAGCTTTTGAATGCAGGCTGACTATCCCGATACCTTGCAGAGGTCGGAAATTTAGTGCATTGGCACTTGCATGCGCCGTATAGCTGAGCTTAATACAGCATGCTTTGTCCGCTGCATCTGTGGCCGACCACTAACGGGCCTGGGAGAAAACGCCGGGAATCGGCATTCACTTGGTTGTTCCACGTGGACATTCCTTGAAAATCAGAATAAACGCTTCAACTTGACGTCAAAGTGACGGTCGATAACTGTTTTGGCCGATACGCTCTCGCCAGGCCTTCGTCTTCAAAGTGACCGCTACCGCTATACCGCGCGCTGCCGCCCTTAACTCCCGACGTGAAATCACCCTGATGCCGCGAACATATCGTCGAAATGCGAAACTCTAAAGACTTGAAACTAATCTATCATTGTTAAACGAATGTGAAGAAAACCAATGCTTATAGAAACGATAGGAAGAGGACGGTCGTTAAAAATGCAGACAGAAACGCATTTCGTGCAGAAAACGTATGTAGTGCGCTCGAATAAGGAAATATTCACAGAAAAGATTTCTCTTATATATTTTAAAACTAAGAAAACGCGAACTGCCTCATCAAACTGCGAATATAAATTAAATGCAGCATACGATGTTGGGTGGAGAAACAAGAGCCAACAGATGCAGACGACACACCGCGTTTCCGCTCCGGACGCCGATCACAGCGCCGGTCCTAGCGCGGTGGCTGCACTGGTTCTGCACCGCCGCTGCACGACTCCTAGACTCCTACAAACTCGGACCATTATTAGTTCATAACTTTCTGGCCGAATCGAACAGACCTATTGAATCCGTAAACGTAAACACGATACCTCCTCACCACCGCACTCACCTCGCGACGCCATGCATGACGCTGACAAACAGACGGACACCGGCGGGGTTTTGGTGAAAACAAACGTTTTAAGGCTAACGCATAAAAGAGATAAAATAAATCGATGCATTTTGGCGTTGTCTGCACAGAAGCACCGCAATGAACAGGACAGAGTCCCGTTCTTCGTACTGCGGCGTGGACTTATCCGATCATCTTGATATCACGTTGGACCCTGCCCAAGTCGGGACTACGCGATAAGGTCTCATTTGAGATTAGCCTCTGCTCACGGGCTTCCGTTTCAAGACCCGCAAACGCGTCCATGATATGCAAAAAAAAAAAAAGTACGATAAAATATTTATGAAAAAGACAGCGGCAGTTAACGATTGTCACGTGGGGTGCAGGAGCAGATTTCCCGGAAGCTCCCCTCGAAAGAAAGAAGCGTTTCTCGTTTCCGCGAAATCCTAGCGACGATTACAACTGAGAAGAAGCAGAGGAGAAAGCCCGAATCATCCACACGTTGGAATTTCGGGGTAAACGAAAATCAATGGCTCAAAAGCTCCAAAGCGGCGACGTGGCCGCGGGCTTGAAGAGTGAGAGCCTATACTCTCATTAAGACGACAAAACATTCGGTTAGGCGTTGTTGTTCGCGGATACGGCAACAATAATCATTTTAGATATAAAGGGCAACCTTTTGTAGTACTTCATTTTTACAACAAAGTAATTTTTGTCTAATTAATAACTCACCAGCAAAAAAAAAAAAATTTATTTGAGTGTTTGTGTGAGCAGTGGTTGCTGGTTGTCACGGCTCACACAGTCTTTTTCTTATGTTCAAACCTTTATATCATGCGCTTAAAAAAAATAAAGAAAAATAAAAAAATGGCCCGCAAATGCGTGCTAACGTGCAGACAGGACATTAAGCGTAGTGAAAAAACTGCAAAGGTATTTATCTGGGTTTGCATTGGCTCATTCGCTTTTAACAAACAGACCAATCGGAAGGGCTACGGCGACTATTGAGAAATTGGAATAAACGAATACAAAAACAAATAGATAAACACGTGTGATATCATCTCGTGGACGTAGAAGTAGTTTGAGAGAGTTACCGATGCGCTGGATAAATTCACACAAATAAAACAAGAACTGGTGTATATAAAAAAAAAACAAAAAATGAAGACGAACACTTATTTTAATTTGAGGTAAGTTCTCAGAATTTACGACGCTGCCGAGAATTAAATTTTGCCGCCACAACGTCACAAACTATTTTTTCCCCTGCGGAAACTGGAAGCGATAGTATGCACAAGGAAAATAATAGCTAACTCGATAATAGAAAAATGAAGAAAAAAAAAAGTAATCAGGGAAAGCTCTCTTCGAGTGCTCCTAGGGAAATTGCAGGATTCTTGGGATAGATGTCGAATAGACAACTCTAGAAGGCGCACTTACACCACGTGAGTGCAACTAACAGATTAACTACGTACATAATAAAGAACAAAAACAGCGCGACCCCTCCTCTCCAGCGTTCTCACTGCTAAAGTGAAAGAGGTGGGTGGAGCTTCCACTTTGCTTTTAACCTGTCACCGACTGTAGTTGCCAACATGAATAAACTTCATTTGAGAGTCAGGGCTGTGGTATATCGGTTACCTAACACTTTGTCCTCGTCTACGCGCTTTTTTTTATGTTTCGAAATAAAACTAAAATAGTGTTAAAAAAAGTGCCAGGAATTAAAAAAGACACTATCACAATATCGCAACTTCTCTTTTTAATTTTTTAATGCAACGCGTGAATAGAATGCAAGGATGTTAAAAACAATAGGAGATTTATTTGTAAGAAGTTTTTTTGTTTTTTTAACGGGTATGTTTTGTAAGGAAGTAACGGACAGGCACTCCGGCTTCCTCTGTTTCAGTGATCACACACGAGAGGTACGGACAGTCGAGGACAAAAGAAACGAGAATGAGGGCGAACACCAGAATAACATAGATATATCTCGCCGCCGTACCGGAGGCGCAAATACAGATCAAGTTATAGAGATATTGAAGCAACCAATGAAGTAACCAAAATTCGCTTTTCCCAAATTCTAAAAGAAAAAAATAAAAAATTACGAAGGTTGGTGACTTTTTATTGAAGAGCGTATCAATAGTACCTGCCAAAATAAGAACAGCAGTGAGTGGATGCATAGGCTCCTATACTGACCAAGCCTGACAGATCGCCACGAGAAGCGGCCACCGAAATGGAAAAGGCGGAGTGGCAGACAATGGATGAGAGGAGAGCCACGTGACTGGCGCCCCGCTACGGCAAGACGCCGAAACGCACTTCTCCCGAGCGAAGAACTGTATTTCGCGTCCTCGCCTCTGCAAAAGCTGTGGGCTGACGTCCAGCTTCCCCGAGAAATGACTCTTTGATGCTCTGTGCTACCAGATCCTCACGCTCGAAATCTGCGGCCTGCCACTCTATGTCTCCGTCGTCGAACTGCCAGGCTTCGCGACGAGCGGGTGCCGGAGGCCGGCCTTTCGAAAGAGGCGCCCTGTCGTTCTGATCGCGTCGCGGACCACAATGTTGGAAAGGTGTCTCCAAACCTGTTGGCCAACGGATTGTGGCAGTCTCGAGGGCCAGAAGATATATAACAATAAAACGAAAAAAAAAATAGGTTTAAAGGAGCATTTAAATGCAGAAATTTAAACTAGAGGAAACATCCCAAAAGAAATGCAAGGTGAATGAACGCATAGACTTTTTTTTTTTTTTTTTCAGATGTTGTTAATTATAATATTACAAAAGAACTGTAAACCAAAGAACTCACCAGGCATGAATCAAGGCGCGTAGGAACTTCACTATATATATTCACACGGGGCCCACACTAGTGAGAATGGTAGATCTGCTGATGACAATATGCGAGAGTTATACGCGGGACATTAAGCCCGATATTCATGAGAACGCCAAGTGAATTGTATTATAGTTACACAGACACGAAGCAGAGAACTACAAGAGTAATTCTGGGGATGACAGTGTACAATATTATGGCGAGAGATCCCGCGTTTTGATGCAGTTTTCTCTCGTTCTTACGGATACCGTCGTGCGCGCTTTCAATGCATATCGCAATGCCTTTTTTTCTTTTTTTGAGCGCGTTTATTTTTACATTTGTAGCAGCGGGTCGCGGGCCAGGCGTCAATCGAAAGACCGCGTACATCCGAGGGCCACCAGACAGAACGTCTCCGCAGGCTGGAATTCGGAGACCCCTTGTGTAAAAAATAACCGCAAAACATAAAAAAAAAAAGGAAAACCGTTGGCATAGTGGAATGTGCATCTCGTGCGAAACCGGGAATAATATTACTGTTTCAGTTTCGTTCGCGATCGTTAACGTCCCACACGAGTCAATTCGACACGCCTCGTGTCACGTATTTAGTATTATGATGGCTGTCATACGGGTACTTGATTGTTAAAACGAATGCCACAACTGAAATCCCACAAGTGTCAATAAAGACATACGATTTTTTTTTTCGACGCCGGGCGCGAAACCGGGGACGACAACGCTCGCTCGCTTTTCACCTGTTGCCAACCGCGTGCAGAGTTCGAAAACAAATCCGTGACAGTCGACACAAGTCGAGAGACACGCCAGACGCGATATCGCATCATTCCTATAATACTCTCGAAAAGAAGCGCCACGTCGCTAGAGAGAGAGAGAGAGGAACGCGAAGGAGATCGTATGAATGGACGGAACATGCGAGTTGTTTTCTACTTACCTGGCGGAGTCAGGAAGACCGGCAAAAATTTCCCAATGGAGAAGAGCGATGCGTAGCCGACGGAGAGCCGAAGGAGCAACCGGCTATTTTTGGGAGCCCGTCGGGATCGGAAGAAAAAAAATAAAATAAAAAGAAAGCTCGCAAGAGGAAAAGAGAACACAAAGAGAACAAACAGCAACAGAGAAGAAACAAAACAAGCAGGCACGTTGGCAAGGGGAGCGGCTCAGACCACAGCGCCCGTGGAAAAACGCACCTAAAAATACCACGACGCAGCTGGGACGACGAGGGCGGCGGCGAGCGCCAAGTTGTTTGACGCGAGTGATACGAGGTGGCGCCACGTTCCACGCACAAACCAGCGACACCGTGTCGTCTGCTAGCATTTTGTTTTTGGTCTGTGTCCAGTTATGGGCACATATAATTTATAATCCGCGATATCAAAAACTGGTAGAAACCTGAATGTAACGGATGACACGCACGTGCGAGAAAATTTACAACGTTTGATGCTAAAATTATTTCAAAAACAAAAGATTGAGAAAAACAAAAAGCTGGAACAAAAAGCGTCGTGATGCGAATAGCATTTCCAACGTGTAATTTACGATCAATTTAGGATTTTAAAGATCTTCGTTAACCTTGAGAGGGAATGAACTCTCCTTGTTTGTATTAAAGTAGCGTTATCCCATGTTCAGCTCATGCTATTTACATAATGTGATAAGCTAGCGCAAATTTCGAAGGAGTAGTAGCGAGGTACCGCGGCCTTGTTATATATGCTGTTGTCGAGAAAACCCGACCGTGTTGGTGCACTTTCCACGTGTCCATGACTTTCGGAACCTTTGGGAGATGATATTGCACATACTGGCATAGATGATACGGGCACGAGTATCTCCCTACGTAACGGTGGCGTGAACGACGGCTTAAAAGATCATTCTGAGATTTCAACGCAGAAACGAAGCAAACGAAGATGGTTGTCAAAGCACGGCTTTAGGGTAACATTCACATCTTCCACTATCTGCTCCACGGAACGTACGAAACGACTTGTTTACGAAAGGCTGGGATGGAAACGTAAGGCCACACAATTCGCTGTACTTTCAAGAGATGGCGGCACTATACAGCTTCCACTCTATGCCGCTCTTGTTTTTTTTTTTTTTTGTTTGTTTTTTCTGGCTTTAGAGTCCAGCTTACACGAGGGAATGGTGTTGTTGCTGTCTTAGCCATAAGCCTCGAGTCGTAAGCTGCTCTTGAATTGCTTGCGCAAGTCGGCACTTCTTTCTGTAGGTCCCGTAGCAACAAACTCCACTTAATTTTTGTTTTCTTTTTTTTTTTTTTTTGTCGGAGGCGGCATTAATCACCGCAGCCGGCAGAAGCCAAAAACGGGGTGAATCTTGGCACGAAGGAATGTTCGCCCCTATTCAACGGAGGAATCTAATAAGGGGAAAACATGCAATACACGTTGGAAACATAACACTCCTTCCTCGGCGATAACAGCAAAAACATAATACATAAGCGACTGGTGTAGAACCCAAGGAGAGAGAGACGAGATGGTCAGCGAGAGAGGTGATTATAAAACAGGGTAACCAAAGAAACACCGCAGCGACATGTCCGGATTGCAGACCTCTCTCTACACGCCGTAGTGCCCGCCTAGAACCTTGTTTCATCGCTCGCTGTGTCTGTTCCGTTAGTTGTATTACCGTGTCTTCGCTCGTTTCACCTCACGATGGACCAAAGATGACCCTACAAGTCATTACAGCCAATTGGAGGCCGCGTGAGTATCACGTGCTCTTCGATAGGGGCGCAGCGGCGCCTGGCACGGGCCGTGACAAGGTGATACGGAGCAAGCTGATGCCGCATGCGCCGCAGGGCTGCGAACGTCAGCGGTGGGAGTCACGGCAACGGCGCCGCGGCGGTGTTTCGCGTCGTCTTTGTGGTTTTTGTCGCCGGACGTGCTCTCTCGGCGTGGGGGGAACGAAGCAGCGACAACAACCGTTGTTCTCTATCGCCGCCTCCCCCTTTCTATTGAGAAACGGGTGGCGGCTGGTATATTGTTTCACTTGAATGCGCTTTCTTTCGTTTTTTTTTTTTTTTTGTCTTTGTTCTACGAGATATTCGCATAAGCTGAAGGGCTTCTGCGTGGGTAGTGACAGTTCGGTACAGATTGAAGGATGCTATAAATGTAACCCTTTTAACCGGAATCACCTTGATTTTCAATAGTTTCGGCATCTTCACGAGTAGGCGTTTTCAATTTAGATCCATTCTAGAGAGCTTGGGAAAGAAATTGGAAAAACTTTATAAGGATGTGAGGTAATAAATAAAGAAAGAAATATGTATATGCGTGGTTTCATCTCAAATTGGGCAGGCTAAAAAGGTGTAATTTTAAATGTTGACGAAAAAATATGTGTTTTGGGGGCATTCTTCAAATGAAGGAGGGCGCAAACCGCATGTTCTCGAGATTTCTGTTCTCGAGTTACGAAGCGTAGAAGCCGCAGTGGCAGAAACTAGTGTTTTTGCCTGCCGTCGCAGTTCGCGTGTTTGACACCCTCTGCTGGCGCTAGTGTTTTTTCTACACCCTTTTAACTTTCCCCCTCATTTAATAGGTACTATAAAGATACCTTGACGTTTTCAAATATTTTTAGGAGTTTGACTGTTTTCTAAAAAAGAAAAAAAAGTCAAACTCGTCATTCCGGTCGCTTTTTGGTCAACTTTGACAGGTCATTACTTTGTCTGTACTTCAGGTAAATTTTCTTTCTTTGGCTCTACAGAAAGCCCAAAGCAAGTCCATTATAAATATAATAATATCATTAGGATCTGCTGACTAGCCGCTCCGCCACCTTCACGCAAATGTTGTAAGAAATAACAAATGTTGACAGTTCGAGGTCGATTTTCTCAAAAACCCCAATTTTGTAAATTTTTATTTTTAAAATACTTTTAGATATATTAGTCGATTACAAGAAAAAACAATCTAAAATTGTAATACTTTGGTTGTATGTCCCCTATTTGAGCCGCAATCACGTGAAATCTGTGAACATTTGTTATTTTTCACAACGTTTACGTGAAGGTAGCGGAGCGGCTACTCAGCAGATAATAATGATATTACTATATCTATACTAGGCATGCTTAGGGCTTTCTATAGAGCCAAAGAAATAAAATGTACCTTAAGTACAGACAAAGTAATGACCTGTCAAAGTTGACCAAAACTCGACCTGAGTGACGCGTTTGACATTTTTTTCAGAAAATCAAATTATTTGAAATATTTGAATACGTGAAGGTATCTTTATAGTACATATTAAACGAGGGGGACAAGTTAAACGGGTGTAGGAAAACACTAGCGCCAGCAGAGGGTGTCAAACACGCGACCTGCGACGGTAGGCAAAAACACTATAGTCGGATGCAACCTGAGAACAATCTTTTAGCTCCACCCACAAGCGCATTGCGCCCATCTGAAGTGCCTCCGCCGTCGAGAAAGTAGTTCGCTAGCAACGTTGCTTTTTCTTCCTCCAGGAAACGTGTCTTAAACTACTACAATATTTATTTAATTCATTCAGGACATTTAAATAAGTTGGAATATGTTTTTGTCAACGAAATAGCTGTTTAGTAAAGAAAGTCATGTCCAATGTACCGTCTTCCCAATTCATTTTCTGTCTAAGATACTGTCTAACATACCGTCTAACATACCTCTCAGCAGCGCTAAGCCTCGCGCCCGCTTCGAAATTTTCGTTGGCGAAAGCGTCGCTGGATTCTCACGTTGTCGCGCAAAAACTGCTGCAAACGCAAGCCGATACCATTAAGATTTCGTGGCGTAACCTCGGGCACGTAAAACACGGTGCAAAAAAGCAGAATAATTGTCACGAGAAACTATAGCATCGCGTTGCTAAGGCCAGCAGCCATGTTGAGCTTTTTGTTTTTTCAAAAGGATCGCGATTGGTCCACGGATTTGTGACGTCATGAAAACGATTGGCTGGCGTTTTTCGGCGTAGGATTACATTTTGCTCTGAGAGGCATTTCCGGTTTTTTCTTAGCTTGCAACCGACTATAGTTTCTGCCACTGCGGCTTCTACGCTTCGTAACTCGAGAACAAAAAATCTGGGGAACATGCGGTTTGTGCCCTCATTCATTTGAGAAATGCCCACAAAACATATATTTTTTTCGTGAAAATTAAAAATTGGACCCTTTCAGCCTGCATGGGAGATTTCATCTCAAATCGATGTATATATATATATATATATATATATATATATATATACAGGGCGCTTCAGAAAACGCAGGCCAAATCGCTCCTGCGAAAACTACTCATCGCAACGAAAAAAGGCTTGTGGCGTTTTGGTCTTGGGCCAGGCGCCCATTTAGGAAAATTATTAAAGTCCGGGATACTTAAGTTATTATTTATTTTTGCGTAATTACTTTTTTAATGTTGTGTTTAAGGGCATGGCTTCAATTAGAAAATTTCTCAGCATCATCGAAATACACTAAATCAACAAATTGCAGAACGACAGAAGGCACGCGAAGCATTTTACGGCTTTCTGAAAAACCGCACAAAGTCGACGGGTTTTTAAAGTTTCGGTTTGCTATCGGAGCGCATCTCAGCTCCGGCGGCACCGCGCCCCGTGGAGAGATAGTGCAACCAACCATAGAGTTATTATAATGTACGCTAGAGGTTCAACTGGCGCTAGTGTGCTGTTGCAAATTGAAGCAGACAGCAAGCAGTCCGAAATTGACTTCCGGTAATGTATTTCTATGGAAAAAAGCGAGTGCATTTCCTCTCTGCGCTCGATTATAAGAGCAAATATCACGAATATTTCGTACCGACTAGGCACATTGGAACATTTCCCAGTCACGCAAATGAAATAATTAGTCAGTTACGGCGTGTTTATTTTAAAATCGTGGCATGAAAAACGGTGCTCAAACTGTTTGGCACATGTATTTATGTGCACTGTCGGACACTGTTAGCGCGAACACGGCGTCGGCGCTTTCCAGCATGGGGGATATACGTGCCAAACGAACGAAGGACATGTGGAAAACCAAGAGAGACGGCAAGAACTACGCAGTAACACTGGATAAGTAACTCCTTGTGCTTGCAGACGATCAAAATAAATTGAAAGTCACGTAATATAGTCCGATTTGCAATAAATAAGTACTGCTTTATTCTTTCTGCTCATGAATATGTGCGAAGATGCTTGTTCTGTGCTCAAATCATCACCCGCACGCTCCAAATCTTTGCAAATAGGGAGAAGCCAGAGAACAGGTGCGCGATAAAAACTGCCCGACATAGGAATCAATAAGAAAACATAACTTTCGTAGCCCGTGCTTTATTCTTTACGTTTCGAACGTTCTTTTAGCCACTCGTAAAGATGCACGACGGGGTCATTTTCTTATAGTGAGAGGACATGCATATTAGCAATATATAAGCACCAACGGAATGCTGGCGGACTTTTAACACACTCTACATTACTTTCGATCGTTATTTTGCTTAGAATCGTCGGTCGTTTCTACATACCTGTCATGGAATAGAGGTTTGGGCCTGAAAACAGCGACGTTTAACATCGTTCAGTGGTAAAAAAAAATGCTGTAACTAAAGCAATTACACTTTCACAATAGTAATAAAGGTGCATACTATACGGTACAATCGAAATGACAAGCGTTATTCATGTTATTTTCCGGCGAAGAGACAAAATTCACGCGCGTTTTCCCATAGGAATACACAGGGAGGCTGGAAAAGTAGACTGCATGCTGTCTGCTTCGATTTGCAACCGGAAGTCCCGTAGACACTAGCGCCAGCTGAGCCTCTAGCGTTTATTACAATTACTCTATGCAACCAACCTCCGCTGCGCTGTCATCGCGCGACGCAGCAGAGCCTGGTTGCACTATCTCTCCACGGGGCGCGGTGCCGCTGGGGCTGAGATGCGCTCCGATAGCAAACCGAAACTTAAAAGCCCGTCGAATATGAGCGGTTTTTCAGAAAGCCGTAAAATGCTTCGCGTGCCTTCTATCGTTCTGCAATTTGTTGATTTAGTGTTTTTCGACGACGCTGAGCAATTTTCTAATCAAAACCATGCCCTTAAACACAATATTAAAACAATTAATTACGCAAAAATTAATAACAACTTAATTATCTCGGACTTTAATAATTTTCCTAAATGGGCCCCTGGCCCAGGCCCAAAACGACACAAGCCTTTTTTCGTTGCGATGAGTAGTTTTTGCAGGAGCGATTTGGCCTGAGTTCTTTGAAACATCCTGTATATATGATTGATGATTGTAGGGTTTTTGTCAGCGAGCTGCGCGCTGTGGAAGGCGCTGCAGCACAGCGCCTCCCGATTGGCTCGACGTAACCGTCGCCATAGCAACAGCATTGCTGTGGCGACGCTTATGACGAGTTTTTATTTTTGATAATGTTTACTTCGTGTGTTTCGTTTGAGATGTGTGTTTTGTCTGAGATGTATCTCCGTATTAGTTTTTTTTTAATTCGATCTCGTCAATGTATGCTAGTAGTCATCCTTAATACACTTTATTTGCAAGTTTTGCTCTGTAAGTTTCCTTTTTTCGTGCTAGTCAGTGTGCATTCAGAAAAAGAGCTTCTAAAAAAAAAAAATGAAAACGGAATGCAATGTAAGGCTTTATTTCTAGTGTCCGGGAGGAGGTTGGGAAGAGTCAACCTCGCAAGTCTGTCCGCCTCCTCGATGCCTACGTTCCCGGTGTGGCCTGGTATCCACTGAAGTTGAGTATCGACGTTGTGGTCCCTACGGATTCTTTTGCTGAGTACTTTAGTGAGGTAGGGAGAGGAGTTCCGTCGGTGCGGGGCCCTCGTCGTGCTTATGGAGCCTCCAGTCTGTCTGCTCAGGTGGTACCGTTGTTCTCCTTGCAGGACATGAGTTCCGCCACTCTCCTTATTCCCTGGAAGACAGCCTGCACCTCGAGCTGCCTATAGTGGAGATTGTCGGTTATAAAAAGGCACTATGTACGTTTCATTCTGAAAGCGTCCGCTGCAGCTAGAGCAAGAAAGCCGCCGCCCTCATGTCATGATCCGTTCACGAAGATCTTCCGCTCTTCAGGGCATGTCCCAGGAGTTAACTTGTACATACGTGCTTCGTTGGTGGGCCTGTTTATTGGTAGATACTTTCACAAGTATAGGCATCGTGGCCCTCCAATACAAACCAGCTCCGGAAGAGCAACGAAACCGAGAGAAAAGAACTATATAGGAAAAGCTTCGACATACCGTACCTAGGTTGCAACACCCCATACCAGTGGCGTCACAGGGGGGTGCGGGGGGGGGGGGGGGGGGGGGGGGGGCGGACCGTCACGGGTGCAGCACTCAGGGGGGGGGGGGGGGGGTAGGGGGTGTCTTCGCAGGCCACCGCCCCGGGTGCCGCTGACCCTATACTTCGTTTCAGCTTCGGTCCAGACGCAGCCAAAGCTACAAGCGCGAGCTCCGGGCTCTCAGCGTCCCTGCCAAGCACGCGCGCTCGTACAGTGCAAGCAGTGTTCTGGGCCACATGCTCGCGCTTGTAGCATCGGCTGCGTCTGGACCGAAGCTGAAACGAAGTATAGTGACGCCACTGCCCCATACCCAGACACATTCCAAGAGGGGCACAAGTCCTCCTTACCAAAGCTCGCTCCGGCTATGACCGAACTGAGGACATCATCGCAAGATGGGGACGTTGCAAGGAGCATTAAAAACACACACATCCGTCCCGATCAACTCATTTGCATGCAGTGTCGGCAAGAACCTCTAATGTGATAGTCCATCTACTTTGGTTCTGTCCGGCCCTGGAAGCCATTCGCAACAACCACAAACCACCTGGAGTCCAAACTCTCCAAGACTGAATATACACTACGAACAATACTAAATAAAAGAAGTCTCGCATTGTGGACCTTTGCGAAGGCGGCCGAACTCGTCAGCAAAACCTGAGGGTTGAAAACGGTCTCCTACACCTTCCTTTTCTCCAAATAGGCCAGAGCGCCATGCATCCTGATCCCATTCATTCATTCATTCATTCATTCATTCCCGGTGTCCTCCGGCCCCCTGTTCCCTTTGCCTAGCCATGTTGCCTCTACCCAAACAGACCTCTTCTTTCTTCTCTCCGTCACACTATATTACTCCCCCCCACCCCCCCCCCCCCCCCCCCAACCCCAGAACTGCGGTTCAAGAATGAACCGCAGTTCATTCTTGACACAGATGCGCTATTACAAAACCGTACACGAGTACGCTCAACCTGAACACACATTTTTTTGTGAGCCATTGATATATGTCAGAGAAAACCTGCCAACACTGCGCGAAAACTTCGGAACAAAAAGATACGGGAAATATGACAGTCCAAGAGGCGCAGGAGTAAGTTGCCGGTGGGCTAGCGCACACCAGCTCGGATCACGTGGAGCGAAAGCTCGCGCTGCGGAACCTGCAGGGATCCTGGGTTCAATCCCCACCCCTGCCCGTTTCGATCTGAATGAGCGTCGTACCGGCGTGCGGTCGTGTATCACTACTGCGTGGTGCACGTCAAAGACCCCAGGCTAGGAGTCGTACTGCACTAGCTAAATTGCTTATCTACAGTGGGTAACAATGTCGCCATGTTCTGGCAGACTAAACTCCTGCTGTATAAACAACTAACGACTGATTTGTTTGATCTGAATGAGCATCGTTAACCGACGTGCAGTCGTGCACATGTAATAACTACCGCGTGGTGCATGTTAAAGACCCCTAGGCTAGTGATTGTACTGCACAGGCTTAATTTTTCATCTATACAGCCGAAAGACAAGCCACCCGTTGAGGCAGACTAAGTTCAGGCTGTATAAACATACACACAACCATAGCCTCCCCTATATGCACAAAGCCTGGCAGTTCGACGACGGAGCCATAGGGTGCCCGGTAGCAGATTTGGAGCGCGAGGATCTGGTAGCACAAAACATTTCTCGGGGGGTCTGGTATTCAGCGCACAGCTTTTGCAGCGGCGAGGACCCGAAACAAGGTTTTCAAATCCGACGAGAAAAGAAGCGGTAGCCCGAGGAACGCCAGAAGCACGAGCGTACATTCCATCGCTCGGGGCAAGTGTGTTTCGGCGTCTCGACGCAGCGGGGCGCTCGTTACATGCCTCTTGACACTGATCTCTATGTCTATTTGCTGGATCGCGTTTGACCAGCTCCGCCTATGGACCGAAATACGGTCACTGGCGGCCATCTTTAGGTAGAGTTATATCATCTCTAGCCATCATAGTAATATGGCGGACAGCGCAATGGCGGCCGGGTGCCATAAAATAGCCGTGGATCTAGTACACTGTACCGTGGGAGATATTTCGTGCTTGATTCAAGTTGTTCGACGACGCAGACTCTTGAAACCCGGCGTGAACAGTAGCCTCATCTTTGAGGACCCGGAGAAAGTTCTACGAAAGTGCAGCACCGGGGGAAAGCAGCGCAGCTCGCATCGAAAGCATACTCCGTAACGGCGTCTGCTTTTGATGTTAAATTTGATGCGACTTTCGATGCGAGCTGTGCTGCTTTTCCCCCGGTGCTGCGATTTTGTGAACCTTTCACCGGGTCCTCAAAGATCGCGCTACCGTTCACGCTGAGTTTCAAAAACATGTTTCGTCAAACAGTTTCAATCAAACACGAAATATCATCCACCCTATTGTGACGGCAGCCTGCCACCACACCTGCCAAAACGCTGTCTGCCATGGATGGATAACAGTGGCTGCAGGAGCTGTACCTTGGCTAGAGGTAATATAACTCTACCTAAAGATGGCCGCCAGTGACCGCATACGCAGAGCGGGCAAACGCGATCCAGCAATTGTCATAGAGATCAGTGCCTCTTGACTGCTGCTCTACCTTTTCACTTTCGGCGGCCGCGTCTCGTGGCGATCTGCCAGGCTTTGTCAGTAAAGAGGAGGCTATGGCACAACGTAATTTTCTAGTTGCTACACTGATCCAGAGATGTGTTACTACTCGATAAACCAGCTGGGAGTGAAGTATACACCTGTAAATAGCACCTAAACAAATCACTGTTTTATAAAAAAAAAAGCAAGAAAAAAAAAAAGCACGACTCTTTACCCTGTTTAGTGCCACAGCGTAGGCTGTTTCTTAGGTCTAAACACATATTCATTCTCGTCCCTCGCCGATGTTTCCCTCCATAGATTGTAGACCGCCTTTCGCTCTTCCTAGCGCTTCGCCGGAAAGTATAGGCGCTTCAGATTTCTAGAACCTTCATCACACCGCCAACAAATCGCACAAAAGACAGTCGAGCACACATGGGGCCCTAAACTCGTCAAACACAAAGTTGGAGCCAAAAGTTCGTGGAGCGCGCCGATGGGACGCCGGCAACGAAAGCTCGAAGTCATCGTCGTGATAGTCCACTGGGTGCGCTCCGTAAACTTCGGCCCCAACTTTGTGTTTGACGAGTTTATAGTTCGTGGTCGAAGCGTAGATGCGTATATGAAGCAGGAGTGCTTCGAACGAGCGCGAGGCGCGTCACCAGGTCCGCAGCGAACGCCGCGTTCCTTTTGTATGATGACAACGCGGAGCGGAAGTTCGTCTGCTTCTTGCACAAGGGTTGCGATGACGTCAGAACGCCAAGCTCTTATTGGCTGATTGAAAAGATAGTGGGTAGGCCTCAAGGCATCAAGCATTGAGGTCTACGTCCACTATCCTTTCAGTCAAAGCCAATCACAGCTCGGCGTCGTTCTGACTTCACCGTAACTCCTGGAAAGCGTACGGCCTCACCGGCCGTACGCTTTCCGCATACGGCCGGTGAGGTAAGTATACGCAGCTGGCTACCGGTGTTTGAGAGCTCAGTTTAGGACCCGTCCAGCGAGGATGAGCTGAAGTATCCTGAAAACCTTGACTGTCTCTATCCACTACAAACACACGCGCTAAAAAAAAGATACGTGCTAATTTTATAAATTGCACGCGTCTATCTAGGCAACGAAAGACGACGCCCAAGAGAGCAACAGGGGCGCCGCTTGAACCGCGGCGGTGAAAGTGCACGTAAACCGGAACAAAAAAGAAAAAGAAGCGATCAGCATGGCGGTCACGTCGTGGGTGGTCGTCGTTGGCACACAAGGGCGTTCCACATAAATCATCACTCCAAGCATGCTGTTTACTTGTCGCGGGTAAATGAAGCACGCGCTTTCCGAAGGACTTGTCGCGTGCAATGTAGCAAAGTCCCGACAGAAAGTGGCCACTTCCCAGCGCCTGACCTTTGAGTCCTTGCGCTTTGACTTCTGGTCCTCGTCAAACGGGACACCTCCAAAAACGTGCTTCGAATGATAGCAAGGAATAGTTCATCTTGTGTCTTCTCGTGGACGGGCACCCCGGTGTGGGCGACGAGGTCCTGCGATCACAGCTCGGTCACTAGGTCCCCCTGGTGGTAGTTACGCTCGATGAAGGAGAAAAGCAGATAATACGTCGCGTTATTACTACACACGCGCAAACTAACTAATGGATGCCTGTGGGGATTTTTTTTTATTGTTGTTGTAAAAACCCAGGCACTCCTGATTTTCGTCGCATTAAAGCAGTCTATTTGAGTATATGAGTCTATGAGTATCTGTACGATATTCGGGTGTAAAAAGAATTTGTATAAATAACCCAATGAACGGAATGCATTGAAACTTTTTGCCAAGGTGTCTTTAGGTTGTGCATTTATCGTATTCAGATTTTATGAGTGTAGATTTCAGAAAAAAAAAAATTACCATTCTTTTCTTCAGTTTTTTTACGGCCGAATTGCGCTTGTAAGCACATTGTAGTACATTTGCGACGCACTTGGAGCCAAAGGTATAAGAGAAGGAGCAGAAACTTATATGGGTTCGTTTCTCCCAAATGCCTTTCCAACAGCCTCATTACCGCCAGCCACTGCTCCTCCGCGATGTGCAAATAGTCCGCTGCCCAGGCTATTAACGCACTGATCTTTCGCATTTGTCTTCCGCGCGTAAACAATCATGGTGACTACCTTTCCTGGTTGGTACGAGGAAGAGATTCAAGGTGGTTGCTGGTATACGGGGTGGTATTTGTTTGGCGTCGCATTCTTAACTGGTGACCGACTATGGACCTTTCCAATAGTCGTCTTCTGGGTACTGCGCCATCTTTGTCCACTGCGCTGCTGAGCGTGATTTGGGCGTGCGCTGTAGCCCTTTTCCACGAAACACGAGACGCAGCGTATGCGTCCACAACGCCTGTGAGTCGGCACTTTTGGCCTGGGTGATAAGCGCGGAAAATATCTGTATTTTTTTATATCTCTGAAGAACGGAGGGGTCGTGCGATGGTTTAGGCGAAATACAGATCAATGTATTAAACGTTAACATGCCGTGGGTAGATATTATAATAAGTTAGGGCAGAGCCGTGTATGGGAAGGGTGTGATCAATCAGAGCAGTGTATACACGCGGGCAGAGCCAGGGCGTACATTAGACTCGGAAAGAGGGCTTGGCGTGCTCGCTTGACCAACCAGAAGCCGAAAAGAATCCCCTAGCGGTGGTAGCGAGAAACAGTTCTGATCAAAGGGATATGCTCGTATATGGTTTTAATAAGCGGGTAAGAGTGAAGTGTATTAACTCTTCGTGGTTGAAAATAGGGTACGCGTGATGTTTCGATCATGATCATGCTGAAAGATGAAGAAACGAAATCGCCGCTCAACTCTGTTTTGCTCGGACAGAGTTTGACCGCTCGGACGGCAGATTCCCGATCCTCGGCGCTTGGCGTAAGGATTATGTCGATCGTTCCGCTAGTCGCGCTCTTCCACCATCATTATGGATGAGCGCGATTGAAACATCACGTCTACCATATCTTCAGTCACCGAGAGTTACTTCGAAGCACTTATCAGGTTTGTTTCTTGCGACCACCACCAGGGTATTATTTCCGGCTTCTGGTTGGTCACATTCGAATTTCTGAAGACGGCCCGGAGCACGCCCAGCCCGCTTTCGGCCAATGGCGCCTCCTCATTTGTCTCCTATACTTCCCAACGAATGGCCGAACTCTCCACATACACGGCTCTGTGGCCAATGATAGGAACGGGCAGAGCCAGGGCGAGCACCAGATGCAGTTAGACAGAGTGCCTGTAATGCTCTCTTGGACAACCATAAGCCGAAAAGAATCCCCTAGCGGTGGTAGCGAGAAACAGTGTTAATAAATACGTAAACTTAAATGTAGTAACTCTTCATGGTTGAAATTATGGTGCATGTGATGTTTCGATTATGATAATGCAAAAAGATGTAAGAAACGAGTGTGCCGCCTCGAACCCTGTTTTGCTCGGGCAGGGTGTGACCGCTCGGACGGCAGATTCCCGGCCTTCGGCGCCTGGCGTACGGATTAAGCCGATTGTTCCGCTAGTCGCGCTCTTGCACCACGATTTTCGATGAACGTGATTGAAACACCATGTGTACCATATTTTCAGTCACTGAGAGTTACTCTGACGCACTTATTAATTTCGTTTCTTACGACCACCGCCAGGGTATTATTCCCGGCTTCTGGTTGGTCACATTCGACTTTGTGAAGAAGGCCTGGAACACGCCCAGCCCGCTTTCGGCCAATGGCAACTCCTCGTTTGCCTCCGATAGTTCGATAATGTGGATGCTTGGGCTAGTTGTTAATTCATGCTTGGATGAAACAGCGCGGATATAGAGTTCCCGATGAATGGCCAAATTCTCTCTATACACGAACTCAACCCTGTTACGTCACGCCGCGGTGGTGGCGCGTCGGGCGCACTTCCGGTCTGGGGCTGTGGGCGGAAGTAACCATGCGAGGCATGTATTCCTGAGTTCTTTGGAAGAAACCAGACAAAAACCTGCCTTCTCGTCAAAACGCCACGGTGGGGGCTTTACCAAAAGAGTCAGGAGAGGTTTGAAGATCAGTCTTCATGTGTTTTTTTGCCTCCTCCCTTTGTCCGAGAACGTGGACAGTAGCCGTGAAAAGAGCTGCTATCCGCGGTCACAAACAACGCCGGCGGCGTGAAATGGAACAGTTAATGATTTCGCATTAAAACATATCGGGAAAATATGATACACCGTTTTTCCTGGAAATGCGATTGTCAGACACAATCAAACCGTGTGCCAAAATCCCCTGAACGAACTACAATTGCTTGTGCGGGAAACACTTTGGGTTGAATTTACGGATACTTACGGCCGTCAGATTTATTTGTTTTGTTTCAACATGAACGAGAGAAAACCGCGAAGTTGTCCGGACCCGCGGGTTCAGTGCCTCTTCAAATTCAAACGGTAGCCTGATCGTCTGAACTGTCGCCTGCTCTTTCAAACTTGTCTGCTTTCTGTCGTCTGCTCATTAAAACAAAAGCGGCCCGTAGATCAAACGTTAACCAGGTGATTGCAATAAGAAGTAATTGCAGACCTCAAAAGACTTGTGTGTATAGGCTCGGTGTAAACAGTATATACAAGACGTTTATTATAAGTACCAGTGGCTTTCACCGACTTGTTACGCCTGATTTACTTGGTCTGTTTCCGCTTCCGATCTTCAGTATCGACGTCGGCCATCTCAGCTAAGGTCCACACTTTTGCAGCCCGAGCGACGTCGCGACCGAAAATAGTGAGAAGAATCTCATCATCGTTTTGGTGTCCATTCTGCTGTGTTCACGCGAATGAATCGCCGCGTCAAATTATTTACGCGATGGTTCGCGGCGTAAACGAGCTGTGATAATTTCGCTCAGATGACTAAGGTGGTAAGACATTGCTACAAGGACGTAGAATCGACAATTCTAACACGAAAAAGAGTACAGAGACTCACACAGACATGGACAATGTGACAATCTAATGGTTTGTTGACGCGGGACGCGGTGCTTCTTGCCCACACTCCACCGCGCTTCTTGACCACACGCCTCCCTGTGCCCACACCCCGGAGTGAACCAAGAGAGAACGACGATGACGTTTTCACATTTTACAGCCTTCGTCTCAGCTCTTTTCCAGTAAACAGCAAAGAAATGACTCGCGAGAAAAAAAAAACAACAACAACAACAATCAGTCAAGTTTCAAGATCCGTCGTCGAAGACAGGAGTTACGACACCAAGGATGTTTTCTGTGGTGAATGAGGCTGATAGTACCTCCAACCTTGCGTAACCGTGTGTTGGACGAATTCCATGATGGGCATCCAGGGACGCCCAGAATGAAAGAGGACGCACGCAGTTACGTTTGGTGGGCAGAAATAAATGCAGCCATCGAACAGTGTGTCAAGCTCTGTGACGCCTGTCAGCAGTAGAGGGGTGTTTCAGGACCAGCTCCTTTTCACCCTGGACTTGGTTCACTCGTCCCTGGCAGTGCCTGCGCCTAGACTTGGCAGGGCCGCTCCAGGGACATAACTTTATCACCAGTGTCGACTCCCATCGACTCCCATCGACCCCCATTCTAAATGGCCCGAAGAGGTCGGATGAGCAACACCACAGCAGAGGCCACCATTGGCAAGTTGAGAGAGCTGTTTGGCTGTTTTGGGCTACCCGATATGATAGTAACGACAATGGTCCGCTATTTATTTCAGACCATCCTTGTACCATAATCGTGGTACAAATTTGGGGCACTCCGAATCGGCACCACGATTATGTAATGTAGTTTAAACTAGCGTGGAGGAGTGCTGTATGTGGCGTTGCTTACAACAGTACCGCCTGTGCCTAGCGCGAGAGACGCACGAGACGTGACTACCACGGTGCTGCTTCGCGCTCGATGTTTTTCGTTATGTTGTTCTTATTAATCCGAAAGCATTAACTGACCCATGTTAACCTCAGTTTAACTTCATGGGTATTAAACTTGTCTGATTAACACCTGGGGACATCCTTCCGAAAACACTTTAGAATCTTTCTCTAACAAGGTTATCTTCTCATAGTGGTCATCAGGATCTGTCAGATTTTGACCGTGGGTTTGTTCTGCAATTTCAGGTACGTTTATCCTTTCAGGTGATTCGTGTTGCTTACTTTGTTGAAGTATTTTTCCCCGTAAAAATTCCGTTTTTAATGTGTGTTTTCTTTATATAAACGCTTACGTCAGGAGCTTTCTTCAAGTGGTAACGTGTTTACTCGGCTGGATAATTGGGCTTTCAAAGTGTTCTCGCCTTAGGTAGATATCTTTTTACGGCAAAGCTGTTTAGGCCGGTTCAGACACCTGCGTTTGAGTACGTTTGACGGCGTTGCGTCGAGAACCGAAAGCGAGTCACCGGCCCATCTATGCTTCGTATGAAGCGTAGAATCCAATTCAAGGAATCATCTTGGCACGCAATATAAGCAGCAGGGATGTTCTGGTTTCTCGCAGCCGCAACGCAGTCAAACGCAGTCAAACGCAACTGTCTGAACCAGGCTTAAAGGACTAGCAATTCCCATATCGTGTCCGCGGACAAGCGGCCTGTCGACACAAAACTCGAGCCAGTTCACCGTCACCCTACGTCATCGTCTCACCTACGAATGGTCTGTGTCCTGTGTCCCCTGGCGTCAAGATCGCGCTAGCGCTCTTATCAGTTGCCCTTTGAACTCACGATGGGTTGGCCGCGTGCGGTTCGTTCGGAAGAGCGGGAGCGCAAGGAGCGGCTATGTGCTGCAGCAGCGCGAATGGCCGCGCAAACACCGCGAAGCCACTGTCGCGTCGAGTTCCACTGCGTCGAGTGGTTCCGAATACCTTGCGAAGGAAGAGCAGATCGCTCGTCTGGAACGACGCCGAGAACAGCAGCGATGTGACCGGCGCCGGCGGGCCAACGCCACGGACGACAATCCTGCCACGAAATCCAAGCGCAAGCGCGAGCCCCAGCGACGAGAGAATGGCACTCCGGCTGAACAGTTTATTTTATAAATACTTGAATCCTACCATGCGCTCGATTTGTTACGTTCTACAAAGCTTTGCTGCTGCGACGTTCAACCTACCTGCTTTTTATAATCCCATTTCAAGATAATCATATCTTAAAGGGACCATGAAATGATTTTTCAACTACTTCTTCCTTAGCTTTATTCCTCAACTCAAAACCGAAATGAGAAAGCACGTGGTCGTGACGCGAATTGGCACCGGAGACGTTGACTCCGAGCTTCGACTCTGCTTTTTAGGCACGCCATGGAACTTGTCATTCTCAAGTGATGGATAAGTAGCCGCCTCGGTGGCTCCGAGGCGAGAGCGCTGGCCTACGGATCCCCATGTGGCGGGTTCGAATCCCGGCCGAGGTGCCCGCAATCTGACGGAGGCTTATTGCGGAGAAGGCGCCGTGTAACCGAGCTTTCGGTTGCACGTCAAAAGATCCCCAGGTGGTCCAAATTAATCCTCAGTCCTCCGCTGGGGCGTGCCAGATGCCCGTCGTTGGTTTGGCACGTAAAACCCCCGAATTCGGCTTTTGTGATGGATAAGTGCCGTCACACGGCACTGATTGGCCACGAACGCGAATTCAAATCTTCGTCGACGAATCGATTGTTGACGAGCGCATACGTCCGAGTGACGCAGTGAGCGTGTCCGATGCGTGGGCTGGGTTCGGCTAATGCGCTTGGGCACCGCTCATGCATCACAATGAAAAGGCGTTGAGCTTCCGTATGAAAGGAGGTAAGAAGTAGCCCGTTATACAGTATTTTCAAATTTACGCACCAAAAAAAAAAAAAAGAAACAGACTCTCGGTTTTCTAACCTCGTGTGATCGTTTCCTTTTTCCCCACTAAACAATGTGCGAACAATATAATCAAAATTTTATTATAGGACCAAATGTGTTTCATGTTCCTTTTGAAACAAGTCAAGGTAACCTCTGAAAGGGACCGTGCAACAATGTTGGGTAGGAATGCTTCTCACTTTACTCGAGCTAACTGGCACTAGTGGGACACAAGTATGCTCGCACGCCATGCCACCGACCAAAAAAGCTTACTTGTTTGAGAATGAAAACAGCGCAAAGGGCGAGAGACTCGACGAAGAGAGACACAGACAGCGCTGACTCACAACTGACTTTTATTGAGCGTGATAGCGCAGTATCCAACAACTGGTACGAGCTGCACCTTTCTTCTTTGTCACCGCGTAACTTCAAGGATAAAAGCGGGCGTTTTCTTAGAGTCTCTGCTTTGCAAAGCATGATGACGAAGTTATGGGAATCCCATTCTCGGCGTTGTCAGCAGTGCGATCCTCAGGATTGCAAGCTTTGTAAAACGCGCCGTGAGGATATTTAAACGCGGCCCAATCAAAGAACGGGAGCACTGCATGATAGTTCGATTTGGGTTCATAACAACCAATGTCTCAACATGCATTAAGGTGGTGGCTTGTGCCTAATCGCTGCGATAGTGGTATTAGCCGAACCTTAAAGAGACACTTAAAGAGACAGAGAACCCCCCCCCCCCCCCCCCAAACCATTTTGTTTTGCCAGGAAATACAATAGGGTGTTGGGAAAACACGCAATAAACATTTTGCTGCAGAGTTGCGTACATGGAAGCCATAAAGCTCAACTGCTCAAAACCGCAACCCAAACACGAGCACGGAAGCTCATGGCCGGAAATCACGTAACTACACCCGACCTCGTTTTTCGTTTTTTTTTTTTTTCCTCTTCTCCGGCGTGTAATGCAGACAACGACGACAAGGAACTTCTGTGCACCGTGTGTCGTGCGACTGTTTCGCACCTATATCCCTCCCGCTCGATGCTCTGCGCTTGAAGATCGATTGGCCGGTACCACGAAGGACAGTTCCGAAGTAGCGGTCCCACGATGATTCGTCGTGCGCAGCCACCGCGTCGTCCAACCCGCGGTACGTCGCCATATTAAGAAGGTCATGTGCAAGTACTTCCTGTGACCTGTGCAACATTTTTTTTATCAACGTATTTGCAGGTTTTTGGAGGTACAAAAAAGGGGGTAATATCCTTTCTATTTGAATGTTGAATGTGTGCCTTAAGGCCCGTTCACACTCTTGCAACCAAGTACGACCGAGAGAGACCAGACCGGTTTTTAAGCCTCTTGCGATCTCTTAGGACCAGCTCCGCTGCCGCGTATCCGGTCCCAAGAAATCGTAAAAGGCTTAAAAACCGGTCAGGTTTCTCTCGGTCTTACTCAGTCGCAAGAGTGTGAACGGCGCTTTAGACGACCCACTAAACTCTCTAAACAGCACCCCCAAACATGGCGCCCTTTTTTGTTTAGCAGCAAACTCAGTAACGCAATCTATTGGGTATTCCAGGCAAACTTCCGGTTCACGTATATCTCCTAATAAAAAAAAACAAAAAACATTATTTTATCACAAGAGTGAATTATGCCTGACGGTGCTATAAGTGGCCATTTCCGGAAGGTAGCAATTGCATATTTGATTTCGCAAATACTAAGAAAACCCGCCGTCTCATTCAGAACCGGGAGGGGTCGGGAGCTATTTGCACACTGGCGCCATCACGTTTGAACTCACGCGAGGAAGAGCGAATATTATCGGTTGCAGATCACGTGACCACTTGTTCTGACTGCGAGTTGAAAAGGGGGGGGGGGGGGGGAGGGCTGACTTTGCTCGTTTATCTCGCATTGTTTTTGGGACTGCAATTGCATATAGAGAAAACATTAACGCATGTTACATTAGGTTACAAATGCCGATAGATACTTATAATCGGTCCTTACCAAAAGTTCAAAGAATTGCGGCATCGCCCTTTTAACCTTTTGATTTCGAAACTACGTTTTTTTTAGCCCAGGATCTGTTTTATCAGTCGCATTATGTTCGAAAATCGTAATAAAGAACCGTCACTTGGAACTGTTATAGAGCAGTCCCGAAGAACTGTGACATATCAAATGTCATTATGATATCACCGTGAGGTAAAACGTCACCCTGTCGGCGTGTGACGTCACAGTCATGTGACCTCATGACGTCACGCGCACGTATACATGTGCTCAGATCATCGACAATCCATTCTGTACTCCCTGGTTAGGGAGTGTGCTCACTGCTTGCATCGATTCAATCCACTGATCCCTAATATAGGGTAGGGGTGGGTACCTCATTGAGTAACCTATCGATTTATCGATTAACACTCAATCTTGAGAATGAGGCATTAGAACGTGGGGCATGCACTCTTGCTCAACTAGAATCTCGAAACTCTTGCACCTAAAATGGCTTCTTTTTTAACTACTTCCCGTAAAATATATATATATATCATTCGAAAGAACGTTTTACAAGCAATATTTGACATACATTTTAATATTGTAGATATTAAATTCCTAAGGCTAACAGCTCAGGAATCTAGAGATGAAACGTGAGCCGCGTTTGCGAATTTTTGACGCGATATTATATGACCTCCACAATACTGTACATATATTACTCAATAGTTTCCATAACCTATTATAACTGCAAAATATTTTAGATTTATGATATTTGTAGTTTTCTACATGGTGTCACTAAACATGGCATAAACGAAAACTTGAAAAAAAAAATTGAATATGTCGTTCTGGCGAAATCGGCATTTCTTTTTCTATTTAAATAATATGTTTTTCGATAAGTCTCTTTTTATTACGTTCCCTACAGATGTTGAAGAGAAACATATAAAAAAAAAAATAACAAAACAAAAAATACGTCCGGACCCGCGTGCATGATCTTATCTGAACACAGCCCGCGTACTTTTCGAGAAAAGAGACAGCAGAAAGCAGAGGGAACAAGAGGCGATAATATTACGTGATTACACACAGAACTACAAAACGTTTCATGGAAACTAACAAAGTTGCTATGAAGAGATAAAAAAATATTTGGAGGGTGCTACAAGGAGAACAGAAACGCCATATTTAACCTTGTCCATCATACATCAATGGTTAAACAAAGGTGGTTTAGTTTCAAAGGCAACAAATATAGGAGTGACGGGTTAAACAGAATGTTGGATATGTTTAATATTCAACATTAGCGCCTCATTTCGTTAAGGCCGTCCGACTGTGGGTGCCTTGAGTTTAATCTAACAGGACATAGTACGCGCAGTGTACTTTTTGTCTGCCAGAAAAAAAAAAAAAAAAAGATCGCTATTTGGCTTTCACATAGCTGTCGGCATCACAAGACGGTCACCAAATAAAACAGCTTAATTCAATTTGGCACTGTCATTGTCTTCCGAGCAAACGACTGACCAATCTAAAATGAAGTTCAGCAGGTATAGATATAAGACAATACGTGAATATAGTTTGTATTTTCTTACACCTAAAATCTATTTCGTAAATATATATTTTTTAAATGTTGACATCTTTTGTTTAGTAGGTTCGCAAGACCAGACGAAGTGCAAGACACTCGTGGTGCCACCTGGCGAAGCGCATCTACACAATACATGTGAAACCCAATGGTTAT
This sequence comes from Ixodes scapularis, assembly GCF_016920785.2. Classification (NCBI taxonomy): domain Eukaryota; kingdom Metazoa; phylum Arthropoda; class Arachnida; order Ixodida; family Ixodidae; genus Ixodes; species Ixodes scapularis. Next base: position 26,743,221 of record NW_024609837.1, read on the forward strand.
TTGCATAAGGCACTTCGGATTGCGTTGTGACCACCCGAAACTGACATTGAGGTGAAGAACCTAATCTTGCAAATAACGAAATGAGGCTTATCACTATTGTGACGCTCTCTCGTAGCATGTAGTCACATTGAAAATTGCAGTGCATCTCTAAAGCCACATTTTACTGCCATGATGGCGGCCTAGAAAGGTTCACACAATATTTTAATAACACTATAGATTCATGTTCAAACTGTCGTTTTGTCATGTTTAGGTTACACAGAAACAGATAGGGCTAACGTTTAAACGCTACAGCATTAAAAATAGCGGCATCATTTTGCCACTCAGTACATCCGGCATTGATGGTAACTTGCCATTAAAGTTGCAAATTTTAGAACTGAGATATCTTTTTCCATGAGGCCTCGCTTAATTCCAGCTGCGTCGCCGGAAGCAAGTAGGGAATTTGGGGAACCACTTTGTAGACGATCAAACTTGGACCACGACCGGTAAGGCACCGTTGCTCTGCATCGCTCAGACGCCGAGTGAAGCTACGATCGGCCATGGAAGATCTAAAGGGCCACAACCCAAGCCGTCGTCAACCACATATTTTCCTAAAATTCCGAACAGCGAATTTCTGAGAACAGTTTCGCAAACCATTCAAATGAGTGCATCTTTTAAGTCGCAGTCACCACGCGTCGCCCGATGACCTTCGCATAAACCGCGCATGTCCAGTGATGTTCCTGGTTTTTGAGCGATCACGGGTTCGTAAAAGGGTTCCCCAAAAGCCTTCATTGTCAAAAAGGACGGCTGCGATTCCCTGTGCCAACGAGCCCAAAGTTGCGCAATAGTGCGGAAAAAAAACGACCTAGCGATTGTTTTTGTTCTGGATGAAGCACTTGGACTGCAGGAGTTCGGAGATGACGTCTTGTTCGCTGAGCGCGCTCACGTCGCCAAACTCGAGCTCGTTGCAGGCGATCTTGCGGAGGATCCGACGCATCACTTTGCCGGACCTGGTCTTCGGGAGTCGCTCCACACTGTGAATGTATTCGGGGTCGGCGAAGGCGCCGATCTTGGACCTCACTGCAACAGAAACGCTGGTCATATATCTGCGTCTTCTGCGTGAAGGACAGCAGCAGAAACTACGAGCCAACCCAAGCCAATCCATCGCTAGGAACGCATCACGTGACTAAGCGCCCCAACGAATGTCACGTGACAGTCCCAAGGCTTTCGAGTGGCTCCGGTGGCCCGTATAGTGTTTCTGCGTTCTACTGTGAGGCGAAACGTGACACAGCGGCCGCCTGGTTGTCACATTCGCTGAATGACATAATACTGCAAGCCCCTTATATCTACAACAATAATATTAGACATCAACGGCAATGATTTGCTTTATCGGCGGTGGCCATTTGCTGGGTTGCGGATTCTACACGGGTCCCACGAAGTAAGCGGCTTCCAATCGTAAACAAAGAGCAACAACCGTTTAGGGAATCGTTCATCGAGTCGATTCAGCCGCATGTGTAGACATTCTCACAAACTAGTTCATTCTGAATTATATGCGGTAAGTTTGTTCTTAATTTATAGGATACAATGCGTGGAAAGACCTGAAGAACTTGAAGACTATAGAGCGGGCAAATTTTCAGTTCGCTTTCAAAGAACCATCAGTATCGTATGCTGGAGGTTCCGTTCCGACTCCAAGCACCTTGCGTCTTTGAAAACGCAGTTTTCATATAGTTTATTAAAGGTATCGAGTAGAAAACATACTTTAGGTTCCGGGCATACCTATGCGAGCTTGGCAACTCGAAATCAAACTCGGACGTAATGGAAATTTAATAAGCCTAATGAAAAAGCTATGGCTTACATACCGCTTTGCTTGAGCCGTGTCTTCAGGTCCTCAGTGAATGTCTTGCCCTTAAAATAGAGAGAGGTCACCTGCATGTTAAGCCTCAACAAGCCGTTTACAATTAAGTAGTTACTATCTACAACAAGGTGTAAACCTTAGGGGCTCGCAGATTGTCATCATGTTTTCTTCAGCTTCACTATAATATCTTGTGCTGACCCGTGTGCAGGGTATGGTCAGACAACATCGCTTGAACGTGTTAATGTTTTTTTTCTCGTTTGATTGGGTGAATTTACATTCTTTTTATATACTGAACTACGTCTAATTTGTGCAATAACTTGTTGTCAGCCCCGACAACGCCCAGGGCCTCTCATAAAGGCTTGTAATCATCAAAGATGTTTACGGCCTGTTCTGAAAGTCGACCCCTGGATTTTGGCCACACGACCAGCTGGCAAGTGTTCAACGAGAAGCACGTCGTTCTTTCTGTCCAAGATGTTAACAAAGCCCCCTTTTATGATTGAATCCTCGTTAGCTTAACAGAACGCTGAAAGAGCAATTATCCCCCAATGGTCTGTTGCAACCATGGACTTCGAAGCAGCAAGTTCTCTTGGGTATATTCTTTTTAAAGTTAAAACATATTAATGAACTCGATGTACTCACCTCCTTGAGAACGACGTAGCAGTAGAGGCACTGCCCCTTGACCTTGTGGGGTCGAGGCACTGCGGCGGCTTCGGAAAGGTCGGGAATGGCGAGAAGTGCCGACTCGATCTGGGCCGTCGAAATCAGGTGACCCGAAACGTTCAGCATGTCGTCCACACGACCAGTGATCCAGTAGTAGCCGTCCTCGTCTCGCCTGGCTCCTGCAGAGGTAAGCCGTACCTTTAGATGACGTGTGATGAAATAAGGGGAATGTTATAGCGTACCTCCGTGTGAACCCACAACAGAAAAAGCGATAGTGACGCCAGCACCCGCATCTCCGCGGAAACGGTCCCAGGCTCAATGACGTCGAATGGACCAGCGAACAGTGTCTGACAGCATAGCTGAATATTAAGCAATCCCGGTCCTCAACGAGCAGGCAGATAATCATACTCTATAAAACGCCTGCGAGTTAGCTTACGAGTAGAGCAACGAGAAAGCTAATCTATAGGTGAACAATAAAGTGATCCCATTGAATGACAGAACTCAGAATACGACTAGATCTAAAAAATGCGATGGGCGCAAGGACAACGGGTGAGTGAAACGACAAGCCCAATAGTAGAGAGTTTTCGTAGACCGCGTTTCCCCCTTCATTAAGCCCTCCGCAACGAAGAAGCCGCTACTGCGCCTGCGCGCCGATGGCTGAAAAATCTCTAATACCCCTGCGAGCGTCGCGTTTTTTAGTCTAATCGTATTGTGAGCTCCGTCGTTCGCTGGGCCAGTACTGTTGTCCAACTCGATTGGCTGCCTCTGAGTTCTGTAGGGAAATAAACTCAGTAACTTTTTTAGAGTGCATTGCCTACTCGGTCACGTGAGTTTCGTATCTGGTATGCGGGACGAAAAAATAATAGAACTTTTTAACCTGGAATATCCGAGAAAATATAGGTGAGGGAAAAGAAGAATGTGTGACAATCATACATTTTTCATGAACTCCTTCCAGCGGCGAAGATATCAAAATGATGTTTTTGACGCATACCAGAAGTGACGACATTCAAGATGGCTGCTCCCTTGTGGAAGAGTTGTATACCTCCTTATGAGAAGGCTTGGGTGCAAAAATTCACCGTCACCAACATCACAAAGAGAAGAAAATAGAAAATGCAACAACAACAATAGCAGCGCCATCCTTTTTTACATGTTCACCTTCACTGCCCGCACCAATCTTGTCCCGGACGCATATCACGTGACCTTTCGGTTCTACGAAGCTATAGAGAAAAACAAAACTTGCTTACGTGTTACTTTTACTTTTTCAATGCTGAATTGGCGTGGATGACCTCTTAAGGCCCGTTCACACATTTGCAACCGAGTACGACCGAGAGAGACGAGACTTGTTGAAACCTCTTAAAATTTCTTAGGGCGAGAGAATCACTGATCTCTATGACAATTGCTGGATCGCGTTTGCTCGCTCCGCGAATGCGGTCATTGGCGACCATCTTTAGGTAGAGTTATATCACCTCTAGCCAATGTAAGCTGCTGCAGCCGCTATCATCCATCCATGGCAGATAGCGTTTTGGCAGGTGGGTTGGCAGGCTGCGGTCAAAATAGCGTGGGTGATATTGCGTGCTTGATTAAAATTATTTGACGAAACATGTTTTTGAAACCCGGCGTGAACAGTAGTCCGGTTTTTGAGGACTTGGTAAAAGTTTCACAAAATCGCAGCACCGGGAGAAAAGCAGCACAGCACGTATCAAAAGTCGCATCGAAAGAAGCATCGAAAGCAGACGACGGTACGGAGTCTGCTTTTGATGCGAGCTGCGCTGCTTTCCCCAGGTGTTGCGCTTTCGTAGAACTTTTGCCGGGTCCTCAAAGATGAGGCTACCGTTCACGCCGGGTTTCAAGTATCTGCTTCGTCGAACAACTTCAATCAAGCACGAAATGTCACCCACGGTACAGTGTACTAGATCTACGGCTATTTTATGGCAGCCTGCCGCCATTGCGCTGTCCGCCATATTACTATGATGGCTAGAGATGATATAACTCTACCTAAAGTTGGCCGCCAGTGACCGCATTCCGGTCCATAGGAGGAGCTGGTCAAACGCGATCCAGCAAATAGACATAGAGATCAGTGGAGAGAATACACTGGCACGCTGGCGCCATCTATGCGGTGACCCTGGAACTGCATTTCAAAATAGCGAAGGTTTTGCGGGATTTTTGCAAAGTTTTTCGAGCCAAGAAAGACAGGATAATGTGCGATGGAAATAGAAAATGTGCCGGACCGCCAAGTTTACACTGCCACGCAATAGATGGCGCCAGTGTGTCCTCTCGTCGTAAGAGATTTGGTTCCAAGACACTCGGTTTTAAGAGGTCGCAAGTGTGTGAACGGGCCTTTAGGTCGGGGGTTGGCACAATACTCCGCTCCCGCCTCAGGGCGCGTTTACACTTACGGATTCGCTGGAGCATCCGCGCTGGCGAAGAGCGGATTTTTGAGCCGGGTGGTGAAATTCACTCTTCGTTGTCGGAAAATCTGGATATGCGGTCTCGGACCGATCCAGAGTTTCCGCCAGCGAAGAGCGGATTTGGCCACCCGGGTCCGAAAATTCACTCACCGCTGGTGCGGATCCGCCCGTGAATCCGCAAGTGTAAAGCCGCCATCAGGCGGCCGTCACCAAGGACTGTAGAACAGGCATTGCATACCGTCTCCCGTAAAGTAGTAGCCGGGAAACTTGGTGAAGTAGCTTTTCTGAAATCGGTCGTGGTCCTTGTACAGGGTACGAGCTATCCCGGGCCACGCTTTCTTGATCACCTGCGAGGTCAGAACTCAGGGTTAGGAAACTCTCGAAATTAAAATGCGTTCTAAAATTTTCCTTTAAGTCTCAGCGTAAGTAACGCAGGGTGGGACTAACCGCCGAATTCAGAAACCTCACTCCAACTACACTCAAACTGAAGGGCCCCTCCACTTCCTCGAGGAAGGCTCAAGGGCCGGCGCTGGCCAATCGTGACGGCTGATCCGTCCTCGCGATTGGCCGGCGCCGGCCCTCGCGCCTTCCTCGAGGAAGTGGAGGGGCCCTTCAGTTTGAGTGTAGTTTGAGTGAGCTTTCTGAATTCGGCGGTTAATATCCCTTTTAGATTCGCGATTCGTTTTTTTTTTTTTTTGCGTTCGTATTGGCTATTACTGCAATTTCATTCGCTGCAAAGTGATAATCAGATGCTCGCCCCACCCGGCGTTTATTAATTTCTCAGTAGCTATAGAATCAATTCAACGAGCAGTTTTGATTAAAAAATAGCTAAGTCTTTAGCGCAGCATTCGAAAGTATGTAGGGGTCATTCGCAGATTGGCTCACTTGTGCTAAAAACCGACACTTCAGACTTTTTGCATGTGTCCTGTAAACACCGTGTAAACGGTGTTTACACATAACTGTTCATGGGGCTCCAATCGTTTTTTTTTTCTCCTCAACTAAACCCTCTTTTCTCAGAATGAAGAGTCATGTGGTGTTTGCGACGTCCCTTATAAAAGAGTCCAACAAGTACTACCTTCTGGCCATTAATAATCCGGTTCGTCGGCTTGCCGTAAGTATAGTAGACAATAACACCCTAAAAAAACACTGACACCCCTTTTTCCCAATTTTGTTTTTTGCTGAGTGATTTAATAGGGTTGTTAGGAGACTATCCAATTAATATTTTTCCACAGGGTCACGTATATTTTTAATAAAAAAAAAAATCAACTGCTCGATCCCAAAACCGAAACACGAGCATTGAAGCGATATACTCTAAGAAATGCCTACGCGTCTACTTACCCGCAAAACATTCAAAGAGCCAATCTCTGCGACCTACGAAGTCAGCTGAGCGAATGATAAGGTGGAACATCCGTTTAGACCTCAAAATGAAGTCTGCGCTGTGGCATTACGCACTGCAAGCATGACGCTTGGCATTGCGTAATGCCACAACGCAGGCTTCATTTTTAGGTCTTAACTGATGTTCATTCGCTGAGCTGATTTCGTAGATTGCGGAGATTGGCTCTTTGAATGTTTTGCGGGTAAGTAGACGCGCAGGCATTTCTTAGAGTATATGGCCGGAAGTCACGATAACTACACCCGACCGCGTTTGTTTTTTGAATGCGAAAGCATTAACTGTCTCATGGAGCGAGCTGACGTCATCAGTGTGAAGCGCGAAAGCGGCTCCTAGTTTCCGCGATCCCAAAAGGAGCGATTCGCCTTCGGTTCCATTGGCTGGCGCGCGTCGACGGGGCTCCCATTGGCCGCTGCGCCATGGCCTCCCAGATCCCGAAGCGCGCGCGCGCTGGTACGCAGCAGACGACAAAAGGAGCGGACGAGCAGACGACTAAAAGAGCGGACGAGCAGACGACAAAAGGAGCGGACGAGCGGCTTGCATGCTTTCGCATTCACAACTCATAAGAAATGCTTAAATGTAACCTCCGAGCTTTTTTTATGTTTTTTCTCCGCTTCTCCGGCATTTGAAGCAGACGACGACATCGACGAGGTTGCGTGTACCGTTTGTCGTGCGACTATTTCGCGATTATATTCCTTCCGCTCGATGTTCTGCTCTTGAAGATCGATTGGCCGGTACCACAAACGACAGTTTCGAAGTCGCGGCCCCACGTCCGCCATCGCGTCGTCCAGCCCGCGGTATGTCGTCATGTTGGGAATGACTTGTACATCTACTTCCTGTGATCTGTAAAACTTTTTTTTTTCAATCAACGTATTTGCAAATTTTTTGGAGGTACAAAATTGGGGTTCATAATCTTTTCTATTTTTAATATTAAATGTGTGCCTTTGAACCCATGAATTTTCAGCACAAGCGAGTCAATGTGGGAATGACCCCTACATGATTTCTATCGGACGCTGCGCTAAAGAGTTAGCTATTCTTTCCTTATCAAAATTGCTCGTTGCGTTGACACAAAGCTTGAACGAATTTCGAGCCGCAAATTGTGTTCTGGGTAGTCGGGCCCTTATAGGTCGTGTTCAAATAAAACCCAAGGCGAGCATAAATACCCTGTCAGTGTACCTTTAACGTACCAAAATAGCACGCAAAAAACACACACACACATAATAAACATCGAAATGGTCCTTAACAATAACTTGAACTGAGGTCTAAATGATGTCACATGGAGATAATTACACCAAAAATATGATTATCTGCTTCCCCACCGCCAGTTTTCTTTTAATAATATTTTCAACTTCACTCTTAAGTAACCATTAACGGGGCGAGACAGACAGGAATTGATTCAGAAACACACCATCACGCTGTTGAGAAACAAGCTCGCGGGTTCGCCCACAAACACATAACGTGGGCACCGCGCTTGCGCACAAACCAGAATCGCAAATGAAAAAGCGTCTGCGCATGCGCAATGCCGACAGCAGCGCCACCGCAATCGCGTGACGTCAGAGAGATGCGTTGGCGTGTACGCTGACGGCAGCGCGCTCACCAGGTATCCTTCTCCGGGTCCCTTGATTTCGTTGCCATCCTTGTCAAGTATGGCGGGCATCACGCCAAAGAAGGGCAGCGTCTGCGTCGTAGTAACCGAGTTAATAAGCTCACCACTCTCGCCCCTCCCCCGATGTTCACCTAACGCTGAAAAAGCTCCGATGAAAACAGATTTGCAACCTTCAAGGCCCCGCTCACACGCCTGCGACCAAGTAAGACCGAGAGAGACCAGGCCGGTTTTTAAGCCTCTTGCGATCTCTCAGGACCAGCTCCGCTGCAGCGCATCCGGTCCTAAGATGTCGCAAGAGGCTTAAGAACCGGTCTAATCTCTCTCGGTCTTACTCGGTCGCGAAGGAGAGAAGCGGGAGTGTGCCGTTCACACACTTGCAACCGAGTAGGATGGAGAGAGACAAGACCAGTTTTTAAGCCTCTTCCGCATCCGGTCCTAAGACGTCGCAAGAAGCTTAAAAACCGGTGTTGTTTCTCTCCGTCTTAATCGGTTGCAAGTGTTTGAACGGCTGAACACGCTTTAATGAGGGAAAGTGGCGCGGCTCGGCGGCCAAAACGTGAAGCGAAGGAAAGGGAATTAGAGCCGCAGTGCGGGAGCGACTAATAAGGAACACCGCTTACTCACAGCTGCTCCTGGCTTCAGCGGCGTGCACCCGGGCAGAGGGGTGATCATCTGGCCACCCTGGTTGAAACGAAGATGTCATACGTAAAGGACATGTTTAAGAAAGCTCGCGAGAGTTGCACTTGTTATTCAACAGCCCTAGAAGCCCCCAAGGCTGGTACCCCATTAGCGTCAAAGTATGGCCAAGTGTGTTAGAACCGCTTATGGCTGCTAACGACAAGAAACAACACTGGTGCCATGTGTCTGGTAGACCTGAAACTTTTGACAATGTTATAAGCGGCCATTTCTAATAGATATACATGATCATCGAAACCTGAGACTAGTTTGAAAAACGGAAACTCGTTAAGGCGAAAGAAAAAGGGACAGACAAGACCTCAACCCTGTCTGTCTCGTTTGAGACGTTGTCTGTCCATTTTTCTTCTTCCTTCACGAGTTTTCGTTTTTCAAACCACTGTCTCGGGTTTCAATCATCATGTATAGCTTACTCTAGCTCGCCTGCACCTTAACCGTTGTTTCATTTCTAATAGATACTTGCGTAGATTTTCTCAGCCAATGCTGCGAAACCTTCAGTCTAGAATAGGCAGGTCCAGGGCTAAGATTGCGCCAGTAAGCTAGCGTGTTGTAATTATCTGTGATTGGCCGCTCGTCGGTATTGGTCACGAGCGATGACGACGCTCTCGGTTGTACTGAAGCGCAACTGCGTTAACCTAATTCAGAAAAGAACAACAATATTGTACTATTTTATTATGGTGTCTCCTCAGTGTTTAAAAGTGTTGACTGGAAAATTCACGGGAGCCTTTTTTTTTCCTGGACAGGCTTCCGAATAAGAAACCCATACCCCTCGGTTCTGAACATGAACAGGACTTTCCCAAAGATTACTTCGAGGATATGTTTACAAAAATTCCTCTTGAATGTGTGCGTGTCGTTTGGGTCATTCCACTATCCCTTAAGACCATACGCGTTGCTATGAGGAGTGGTAACCATATGACTTACTGTCTCGGTTTGCCAGTAGGTGTCGAGGACTGTGCAGCGGCACTCTCCGACGACGTGGTGGTACCAGAACCAAGCGTCGGGGCCGATCGGCTCGCCGGCGATTCCAAGGAGCTTCAGGGACTTGCGGCTGTGCCTGGTTGTGTCAGAGCATGCCAAATCAATCGAAATAGATTCCCATGGGACGTGATATAAGCAGTAGTAAGAGTGTTCTGACCGGTCTTTAACAAGAGTTAAACGCACTCACTTCTTCACGAAGGCATCACCGTACTTCATAAGAGCCCGTATCGCCGTTGGCGCCGTGTAGAATTTGGTCACCTGGTAGTGGTCGATAACCTCCCAAAAGCGACCGGGATCAGGGTAAAAAGGAATACCTTCAAACTGAAAACAAAACGAAAGAACAATATTTTTTAGTGGCTTGTGTTAGCACCCAGCCAAGAAGAGAAAACTAATATCTCAAGGATTAGCACGTTCATTACAACTCCTTTCTGACCTAGAAAACATGGCGGAATTGTGGTTTATCAAAATATTTAAGCCCGTGGCGTACCTCTCTATATAAATTTGCTACGATAGTCTGCAATAACACCAAACAATGAAAAGGATTCGACCACGGTCCAGGCACGGCAAAGGGAATGCCATGATGTGCAAGGAGTGTCTTCTGGGATGCCGTGAACAAAAAATTCAACATACACGTTTCCGGTCTACAATTTTATTACTGCATTACCGTCTAAATTATTACGTACCGATCGCTGGTTTTAAACTATATGAAGAGGCAAACAATTATCTGGCTTATACAGATTGGAAGACCGATGTAGCAGGAATGATTCGAGCAACCTAAATGTGCGAGGTTTTAGCGCTGAACGCAAGTCTGAGGAAAGCGTACTTGCAATTCATAAACCATGCGTATAATCTCCCACTATTCCTTCTCTCGTGTCCTGGGAATTAACTGTGGCGACATCTGCGGCGCTTCAGACTCTGCTGCACGCAGACTCCACACTGACCATGACGTCATCTGACGCCACAGTGTCATGCGATGTCACGGCTTCAAGTGACGTTACGTGGCTCCTTGGGTAATTTCTCACAACTTTTCCCGCTAAAGTTAGGGGGAAAACTTACCATGAGGTCACGTGTCATGGTTAAGTCATGCCACGACATACACAAAACCAACCCTAGGGTCCGATCTGAAATCCCGCGAAAAACGGCTGTCGCTGTAAAAAAGACAACAACAAGAGCCTGTTCTTAAACGAAACTGCATCAGAGATTCGGCGATGATACACCCGGGACGCATACCAGTAAAGAAACAAAACAAATTCAACGGGAAAACACTTTTAACTGTGAAATACACTGATGTCCTTAGAAGATAGAAGCTATGGTCCAACCCACCAGGACGCTGGTGGCTCCATTGGCTAAGACGCCATAGACGACGTGCGTGTGTCCTGTAACCCAGCCCACGTCAGCCGAGCAGAAGAAGATGTCCTCTGGCCGGTAGTCGAAGGTGTAGTACACGGTGGCCAGAGAGTACAGCAGATATCCTCCCGTGGTGTGGATGACGCCTTTGGGTCGTCCCGTGGAACCGCTGCACGAACACATTAATAAAGAAAAGCTCTTGGTTAACATAGTTAAACACACCTGAGAGGCATAGTAAAGATCTTAAAATGACAAGGAAATAATAAAAAGCTAAGTTCTTTTGTCTTTTTATGGTAAGTATAACTTCCGTGTTTACTAACTCATATGCTATCAAGTGGAACGCTAAATGTTTTAGCTTGTCCTCGAAAATCTCGTAAATATTTCCATCGTTTTCCCAATGCTTAAGGTTCTTATGAATATAAAGCCAGTTAAAAAATATGTGCTGCACATATATTGACCTTAAGCAAGTACTATAGCAACACTTGTTTTTGTATACCGGTAAAGAAAAGTTCAAAACATTAAAGATGGGAATCGCATAATAAAACAAGGGCAGCAGGAAGGAAACGTAGATAATCCTCCTTCTTTTAGAGCGTCGTGGTTTACTGTATGAAGGCCATTGGGGATTGTTACAAAAGTAAAGCCTAACTGGGTGTAAATAAATAAAATGAAAAAGTGTGGTGTTTGTCTCTAATGTTGTTGCATCATCTTACTTTGTTTTCGTGTGTGTCTTATGTAGTTCTGTATGGATGTTAGTGGTTTAAATATGTCGTGGTCTGAACCAAAGCGTGTCTGGACTAAACCTCGAGGTCACTTTGCCAGGTGGACATTTACCTCGTGTACAGTAGAAAGAGCGGTTCTTCGGAATCTACCCAGACGACGTCGCAGTCTGTGGACTGAACCTGCATCTCGTCGTGCCACCAGCTGTAGATGCTGTCCGTGGTCGTGTCCTGGTATTGCGATAATGCGAAAAAGTGTGAAAGTACTTTTTTTTTCCACATTCAGTGATCTTTTGCTAGACCTGGAGTTTAACCATGCCAAAGTGATATCGAATGAAAAGAGCGGTCCTGGCGAGTGACATTGAGATTAAATTGACTTACGATTTCTAGGAAGTCTTTCGATACCCCATTGAGCAGAGTGCCTCCACACCGGGTCTCGCTTGACATGAGATGACGAAGAACGATGCAAGACTCCACCGCATGACCCCTGAAAGAAGAAAACTGGATGAGAAAACACATTTTCTCAACAGGGACTTGGTCCGAAAAAAATATCACTATTGTATATTGTCCATCTGAACAATTTAGACAACCGTATGATGTCGTGGTTCTTAGGGTTCTCAATGGACAGAAACCGCTCTTTCAAATAGAGCCGCGTGGACTTGGTCAACTTCACCATCATAGTTAATTTAGCCATAGTGCTGAATTCCCTACATCACATACTGAGTCCCCGTGCAGGTGACATATTGGATACGAGTGTTGTGTCATCGTCAGGGTGGAACTCGTGTTGTGATTGAATGAGCGCGATTTGTAGCCGAACACTGAAATAGCACTGGTGCCCAACATATGCCCCGCACTGGCCTGCGGTAGATGCGCGTAAAATTCAGCACTACGGTATTGTCTAGGGAGTGTTGGCTTAGTACTTTTCCCACATGCTGGACTCCCCATCTCTAATATTATCTTTCTCTTTTCAGCCCTCTTGTATCAAGATTTGAAATCCCTCCCTACACGGGGAGAGAGCGCGAAGTTACGTCCTCACAGCTCGGAAGAGCTGTGAGGACATAACTCGTCAATGTTCTGCTTTGCAGAAGGTCGAAGTTAGATGTCGTCCTTTACTGCAATTCGGCTCAGCTAGGCACAAACGACACGACCAAAGCAAACACCGATTCTGAGAAGTCTTTGCGTACTTTTTGGCGCAAATCGCAATGGCCTCATCCGCGATGGGTTTCAGCAGAATGAGCTTCTTTCCTCTCCAGCATCCATCTGCAAGACCGAGATAAGTTCCAGTTCGTCTAGCTTATACTGTATTCCTCAATAAACAATTCCCAACCAAATGTTGGAAGCTCACCAGCGGTGACCAGTATCCTTGACTGCGTGTCGAACATCCGTTGGGCTAAGGACTCGGCTGAGTAACCAGCGAACTGCAAGAAGACGGATGACCTTTGCATGAACGGATTTAATTAAGTTCGTTTTGCGAGATCAGCGAGTCTTTTCTTTCACTTCTACACAAGGTAGATAAGGTGAAAACATGGGCCACAAATGAGCCGAATTGAAATATCGCACTCGTCGCCTCGTCGAAAACACTTATAATTGGCGGCAGGTTGAGATTTTAAAGGAAGCTCTTCCTAGTTCTGTAGGATTTAGCAGAGAGAACGCTGGAAAGGAGGCCGCCTTCTTTCCAGCGTTCAATCTGCTAAGGTTGACAAGGGCGGGAGGAGCTTCCCCCGAACTCTTAACCTGCAGCCGACTGTAGGTGTTTCATAGCCCGGGAATCGCCTGAGAGTATTGTGGTATAAAACCCTCCGAAAATTCATTGCGTCGTCATTTCTCATGACAGTCCGATCCGCTGGCACAAGTGTCAGAATAATTTTTTTTTCTGTCTTGTGAAACCCTAGATATACTTGGTGCATACCTGTGTACATCACTAGTTACATATTTTTTTTTTTTAATCTGTGGTTAACCAAGTGTGCCGTCATCATGGGCAGCTCTTCCGAATGTTTATTCATCAACGTATTTTTGCCAATAAATGCAAATAAAAACTATACATTTCAATTCATGAACGAGTTTAATTACCTCGAAGGCTACCTCAAAGATAGTTTTTAAGGTATTTAAATGAAACAAAATGCGTCGCTCTTCACCGCATATGTTCGCTGAAAACCAAACAAAAAAGTGTCTTTATATTTGCACCTACTTTTCCAAGTCTGCAATGTAAATTTCAAGACAATTTATGTTTCCGAGGTAAGTCAGCATTCCCTGAAATTAAGGCTCATATTATTTGTGTCTTTTTATCCTAATATCGTATAGAATCTGGCGTAGCATGGCACGCCAACCTACACACCGCAAAGTCCACAAGCACACGCGGAATAATCCTAATAATATTTTCCAGGCAAACTGCTTGAAACTAGAAAAAAAAAAAGCGTACTCACAACGACAGTGTGAACTGCCCCAAGCCTTGCACATGCCAGCATTGCGACGATTAGCTCGGGCACCATGGGCAGATAAATGGTGACTAAGTGTCCCTGGCAGACACCTGAAAGCAGTGGTGGGAATTCCGTACTTGATACGACGCTGCGTCCGCCATCTTGATAAGCATCACATGAGATTAGTTTGTGAGGACACCAAGTCTCCGATTGAAAGGGAACTTGGAAGCAAATGCATTGTAACTGATGAACGTTGGCGCACAAACAAGGACGCAAGCACAAACTTTGGCGACATGAAAGACGCGTTCTAAACTCTTTGCGACAAAGTCCGAGTGCGTCTTTATGGTATCAGAATCTATACCGAGCTGCGTTGTACACAGAGGCGATCCCAGACCTTGGTCCTAGGGGGAAGGGGGGGGGGGGGGGGGGGGGGGGGGCAGGTCTATTTCCAGATATCGGTTCGCGGAAACGGGGGGGGGGGGGGGGTATAATTTAGGTGGCGGCAGGGACCATGAAAGTCGCGGCGGACGGCTTCCAGGAGATTATGTTACGGCCGTTGCCGCAGTGTCACATGGTGTCGCCTAAACCAAAGTGACTTCAAAGCGACGGCTAACATTTTCTTCTAAAGGAAGATGACACAACTTTAGATGTGCTTGTGAGGTGCAGTTGGTGTACATCGTCGAAGTCAACTGGCCACTTCCAGTGAACAAGAGTGCTCCCGTATTCTTGAAAACAAATGTTAAATAAAACAAAAAAACGAGCAAAAGGCTTTGAAGAAGGCGGTCGCCCCCTTCGCCCCCCCCCCCCCCCCCCCCCTCCCTCTTGGACCGCCTCTGGTTGTAAAGTCCATTTCACAAGGCCCTCTGACGGAGTCACGTGTGAGGCCATATGATGTGTACTCCGCGCACATACAAGCACCCTTTAAATGGCGGGCTATTGTACTGAACTAAGTGCTTTATGTATTCATTTATTTTGAAATATTATGGTGCTCAATTGTCCCCAGCCGGTCAACTTTGCCGTGCACCAGGCCATGAGCGAAAGAAATCCATGGCTTGCAATTGACGGCTCATCGATGGTCAATATAATGGCCTCGCGACTCGGGGCGTACCTTCCGCAGCGTACACTTCGCCGAATTTGTTTTCCCCGGTAACAACAAGTAGGAATAACCCAAAGTGACAACCAGCACGGGGCGATTAAGTCACGTGCATGCCATGTATTGCGTAAGAACATATAGATCACACGCACATAAAAGCAAACACGCCCACACAAAAACATCCTCCTTAACGAAAATAAAAAATATAAAGAAAATAAAAAATAATATTTACTAAAAAATTAATAAAATGAGTGGATGACTGGTTTTATATTCTTTCCACTTGGAACAACCTCAGGGATTGGTTGGAAAATCCGTACGAGGGTTGGAAATCAGTGACGCAGCCGGTCTAATGCATGGCCGAATTCGATATGCTCGGCAGTTGGTGGCTTATGCTTTCAGTGGGTTGAAGGGCAGTCCAAACCTACGAGTAAAAATCAGTAGGGCCCTCCCTGGACAAGCCTTTACGTATTTGACCAATGGAAGTATGAAATAAAATTATGATGCGTCATACAGCGCACTGGTCGACGTAGCGCTGCCCTATTCACAAGTGAACAATAGCCACAAGAGAACAGGGGTAGGGAAATCTCTTGCCCTCCTCGAGTTGGTGCTTCTTTTGGACTTTACGTTTCCGTCACCTACGTAACGATGACATCAGTTGCGAGGTGGCTCGTGCATGCTGGGAGGTGTCTTTCACGGTACCTTTTCGTTTGAGCACGTTGGCGAACTTGCAGACATCGTTCAACAGCTCCTCATATGTGATGGTCTTTCGGTCTTTGGGGTTGTTGCCCTCCCTGGATAGATAGACGAAAAGAAAGGAAAGAGAGGCGACTGTAGGGTACGATTAGATTACGAGGAGATTTTATCCAAGAAGTGCTCGGGGCATGGCGACAGCTGCTCAGAACTAAGTTTGAGTTTGCGTGCGGTCAGCCAGGCTCTAAAACGAAAAGATTAGCCGGTAGTGGTCAACAACTGCCCGTCCTTGAAAAGTACGGCGCATAATCAGAACCACGATTGTAGGTACACTGCGCCTCGCCATGGAAAGTTGGACGTTTGGTATAGTTCACACTTAAGTGAGAACCTATGTTGACCTAAGAACAAAACGAGCGTGTTGGTAACGGTAATTAGACATGAGGAAGATACATAGAAAGGGGGGACGGACAACGAAGACTTCCAACTAGCAACAACATTTATTGACCCGAAGGCCTTCGCCATGCACCACAGTCACAGCAACTTCGGATCCCCGTCCATAGGCTTATCCAGGAGGGAGATAAACTTCCTGGGGCCAGAGCTGACGTCCCTCGTTTCCGCGGTTCCAAGCGATTAGATGTCTACCCCACGGGATCGTCCCTCATTTCCCTGGCTCTACACCCTCTCCCATCGCTTTCCCACTTTCCAGTGTAGCGTCTTTCACCCTCCCCTCCTTCACCTATATATGCAAACTTCGGGTCAATAAATGTTGTTGCTAGTTGGAAGTCTTCGTTGTCCGTCCCCCCTTTCTATGTATCTTCCTCATGTCTAACTATGTTGACCCACCCACATCCAAGGAAAAGTTCCCCTAAAAGTATGTTTCTCCGTTGTTTTCAAAGTTTGAGGCGTAAAATAGAAACAATTATTAAAGCCGATCTCAGCCAGGAAGCTCAACCTCCTTTTTCGTATTCAAGCTGAAGGAAAAGATTGTCTTCTGACCGACGCAATAAAAAGCAATAAAAAGAAGAAGAAAAAAAAAGGCGACCAAGGAACCGGTTTTGTTGCGAAGAGCTGTTGCCTATTTCCATGGCTAAGGATTCAAATCAAGATGATTTCAATCGTGATTTAGTTTACAATTTCAATCACGAGTTAAATACGATCGGCTTTATAATGATGATTTAAATCAAACCTTATCGCAAAAAAAAAAAATCATAATATATATTATATCTATATTTACCGTTTGTATATTACTTAATACTTTTTATGTGAATCTGGTTTGTATCTAAATAATAAAAAAGCAGGAAAGATTTATCCCATGCTGAACACGATTCCAATTAATTGCTAATTGGTCTTCTGAGCATATAGGAACGATGACCCATATTTCTACCTTCTCTTGGTTCGCCAGTTCCATAACATCCTATTAGAGCAAATCACAACGCGGCAAAATACAGCTTTTTAGTATCTAACAAAAACAAATAATGCTATTTTCGTGCTTTTGCGGAGTTTCCTCAGTACAAAATTAATTCACCTTACTTTAAATTTAGTCATTATTTTCTTTCCTATTGTTTTCAGTGATCGGTTGGAATGACTGATACATTGACTGCCATGTTTCAAAGTACATCCAGGGATAATTACTATTTTATAGCTACAGTGTTTTAAATCTAACCAATCTGCTCGAAATAACGAAACCGATCAGATTTACTTAATTTAAAAAAAAAAAAGAAAAATTACAACTTTGTTTCTCTAACTTGAAAAAAAAAAAAAATTAGTTCCTGTTGTACACAAATGGCCTTCTAAATTGAACATTGATGCGTCGTCTTCCTTAGCAACTACCTCCATTTCCATAACATAAAAGTGTTTCGGTCGTTTCGCTGGCGCTAAGAAATATTTGTCACAATGTAAGACCATTACACGCCCTTACGAAGCCGAGGCATATTATATTATTCATAAGAAAGTGTTTATCGCTCCAAATGGAAAACACGCGACAATTGCGTTTTAATTGCACCCCCTCACGCCATGATGAATTGTATTTCGACCTTCCAATTGCCATGCCGCACCTCTTAATCAAACTTTAGGAGTGGCTTTAAAGCGTGCCTCGCCTAAAGGTCCAATTACGTGGCAATGAACGATCAATAGTTCGTCTTGTACTGTCTTAGCCTAAAAAAAAAAAGAGTATTATACAATCGGACATAAAGAACATGCCACGTGACTGTATTCTTTCCAAATGAACGTAACTTTGTCCTCAACCAATCACAGCCCTGCGCGGAAGCCATACACCGCCCAAACGCTTTCCTATGCTTCAGGATTGGTGCTGAGCTGAAGAGGAGTACTTTCCCAAATGTCACAAATTCAGCGATGGGTCCGGCAGTTTGCTGTTTCGACGTCATGGCGAGTGCTCTTAAAAAGAAATCAGGCAGAGTATTTATAAGTGAGTTGAAAAACGTTAACATACAGCTTGATCTTTATATATGCAAGCGGACTAGCTTGACGTAGTAAGAGGACCACGAGGTTCAAGGCTGTGGTAGCGACCAAGACAGCACATCCCTTGTTCGAAAACCAGCATGTACGCAGTAAAGGTTCTGGCTGTGCTCTGTTTCCTATTGGGGACATCCAAAGTGGAGAATCAGCGACATTACAGATCCTGGCAAGAACTCTTCACTTCGTCACTCTTTAAAAATGTTGTGACCAGGTTCGCCCATGATAGTTATTTAGACGTCCTCGTTCCGGCAGAGTGCTTCGGAAGAAATGAAGCAACAATTCGACGATTCCTGCAGAGCCTACCCATCCCTGTCCGGTTCTTCACTGACATCTGGGCAAGTAGCGTCGGAGGTATAGACGGCACGCTTAAGCTCAGAATGTATAACCTGGTAGCACTCGTATGTGAACACACTCCGTGGAGTGTTCATGTGGCAGATGATTCATTGGAGCGCGCGCTTTTTCATCATTTTATGAAACTGTACGTCATTCCAGAAAAGTATGTAAACCGAAATACTAAGCCGAGGTTGAAGATTCCGTTAAATATCATTCGTCATCCAGGCATCAACCTGAGCGTGGTTAACAACACGATTATCTTTAAAGACGAGTATGAGGAAGGATGTTTAAACTGCGCAGGGAGCGAATACCTTCATCGGATTCCAGTGTTGAGGAAAAATCTAACAGTGAACCAGGCCGTTCTTTTTGGGTGGTGCACCGTGACATACACATGCTCGAAATATACCTTCACAACATTACTAGATACTCTCAGGCACAGGAACGCTACGGTGAAGGTTATTCAGGCTGAAGATAACTGGCGCGAGACAGAGCACGCCATGGACGCGTTAAGCTACGGCAATGTGTTTGTGGAACTGTCGCAGCAGTTTGACGTCTGGAACGACTTTGCTCACACTAGGATGCCGCAGTTCTACGACACAACCGGGTACAGTTTCTTAGTCAAGGGCCTAGAGCCAATACCGAAAGAGGAAGTTCTCATTTTGCCTTTCACGGTAAACGTTTGGGCAGCCCTGCTGCTGTCTATGACCTTGTACATCCTGTTCGCCGCAGTTGTCACCCGAACGCTTCAGATCACCTCTGTCAAAATTTCTCATGTTGTTTCTCCCATCTTCTCAACTCTCCTGCAGCAAAGCGAACCACCTTCTTCGGAGCTGATGAAAAAGCATTCTTTTAGAGTACTTTTAGGAGTGTGGTCTATTGTGATTCTAGTTCTGGCCACGGCGTTTAAGGGCTGCCTGGTATCCCTTCTCAGAGACTTGCCTCTCAGAGGAAAACTTCCAGTCTTCTGGTCCAGCCAGACAATAATTCAACAGGGTTATAGAATCTGCATAATAACTAGTCACTTGGGATTCTTTCATGTGACATACCTCCCGCAAACGCTTCGGAAAGGCGAGAAGCATCTCAACTGTATAACCAACAACGTCTTCAATATCCTCGACGACGGAAGAGACTCGTTTCTCATCCGACACTTTCCTTTTGGCCAGTACGAAGCTTTGCGCCGTCAGCTTTATGGTCTGAAATTCGTCGAGACCAGGCGCGAAGCTCTGTCCGAGCTCGCGGGACCCCTCATGCAGGCATCTTCACCGTACCTTAAGGACTTTGGCAAAGTGATCATTGACGGGGTCATGTTCGGACTTTATGCAAGAGCTGGATCCCTGGAGGAGTTCAAAGCAGGTTACAGTCGGAGTATAAACTCTGTCCTGCCCGAAACGGAAAGTACGCTGACCCTTCATGACCTCCAACCTTATTTCCTCGTCTGGGCGATGGGCATGGGACTCGGTCTGGTGGTCTTTTTGGTCGAGGCGGCCCAGTTCTGCTACTTCAGATCGAGGTCGCGAAATCAGGGACGCCACCGGAGGCAGCGGAAATCAATGCATAAAGGTCGAAATGAATAATCAAATTAATATGATTTTTAAATTTTTAATTTTCGGGCAACTGTACTACACTCCCTTTTCCCACTAAGTCCGTCTGGAGTCATTGCAGTGATCCGATAAGCCAGTCAAGCACCACCAAAAGTGCTTCGTCAAGGCGTTCGTCATTTTTGAGCGTTTGTTTTTTCCAACTAAACCAATCACGTACATACTAAATGCCCCATAATCCTACGTGGTTTATTCAGTTCGTTGTTGGTTTAGCCCCCCCCCCCCCCCCCCCCGGCCTCCAAATTGGGATTTGCGAACGCATAGACACTTCCTTGTGTATACTTCGATTGTTTCTCGTCGTTGTTGTTTATTTCCCTCTGCAGCTCTAGACGTACAGTCCTTCGTTCATCATCTTGAGTGTTTTTCAAGATGTACGTATATCACGAGTATCGCCATTTGTCAAAGCGTTTTAATGAAACCAAAAGCAATCATCACCTTTGTAGCTGGAGCGTGTGTTGTTTGTGTATTTAATTTTTTATTATGTTAGTACTTATTTGGATTTGGAGAGAACATGTTATTTAGTCTCGACGAGTGTTCTAACTGAGTTGACAGGAATTTAGTATCTTGAGTCTGAGACTGAACGCACTCATTGCGGGTTTGTCTCATGTTTCTAATCCTTTCTCGGGTTAAAAACGTGTAAAGGCCCGTTCACACACTTAAAACTGAGTACGACTGAGAGACCTGGGACGCTTTGACATTGCGGGAACTACACTCTAACTTAATTAAAGTTCTATACTTTAACAAGCTTAGCGTGTAAAAGATTTGTTATGTTTGTTATGGTATTTTTTGTCCTGACGCATTCAAGTTTGATAATAGCTCCGTGTTTTACACAAATCTTACCGACTTTCTTCGTACTAGCATCAAGTTAAGGCTTTCGGTGTAGTGATTGTTCTGAGGTTGCCTTTTATGTCGGGAATGTCGTGCGTGAACCTTAATAAGAAGTAGCAAGTTCCAATTGTCCTTAAAATTCTCTCACGCTGTTCTTTTGCAACTAATGACTATAGTATTAAAGGAAGAGAGGATGGAAATAATATGGAGTAAAACACCTTCATATATATTTGTAATTAGTTTCAAGAATGGATCCTGGGAGCTCACCATGCTTCGGAGACTGGCTTAATAAACAAATATTGTCATTTTGCTATTTCGTGTGCAGGACACTGTGGTTCGTTAATGTTATGGCGGCGGTGTCTAGTCTGAGAATACACTACTTCTTACCAGTTGAATGTTTACACCGTGAATAAAGTTTTTGTGTGAACATTACGTTCGAAATGTCTGTATTTTTATATATATATTTTGATGTCGTCAGAGGAGTCGCTCAAGATAGCAGCTTCCAGATTGTTTTCTAGTGACGACGAGTTAAGGTCTTGAGCGAACACCGAACGCCCCGGAACGGAGGGATGTGGTTGAGTTACTTTCGGCTCCATTGCTTGTCGTGCGGCGAGCGTCTTGCTAATAAAGTACTGCAGTAAATTCGGTAGCAGGGTCGGCAGTGCGCCTAGTATGAGTACGGACTGCCACGAAGAATTAATCCTTCTGTAAATTTAATCTGCCAACTTTGATCTCTAGTATTGACTCAGTGCTTAACACATCTGCCATACCAATGTCGGCCCTCTTGAGGCTGTTGAAGGAAGAAGCTGAAGATACCACCAAGAGAAAGATATACGAGGCCTGTCCGTTCGAGATGTCAGTGCAACACGGCGCACGAATTGAATACAACGGCTGCCTAAACGCTTATTTCGGAGTATGGTGTAATCATTCGCTACACTCGAGTTTGGCTCTAAAGGCTTTTGATAGCGCAAATTTAATCGAAGGACGTATGGTCACCGTTTCGTACTGGCCAGTTCTTATGGTCACACAATCGAAACTGAAACAAATCAAGAAAAAGTTTGCAGCGATGCAAGAACCAATTGTAATCTGCCTTTGACGTGCGAAAAGGAAAGTGCCCGATGCGATGCGGTTTCATGACCGCCATCATAGTTTGTCGAAAGTGAAACTGTTTTATTTGAGCGACCAGACGGCACTGAATTAAAAGAAAAGAAAAGATATATCATTTCTCATTTTCAAGTTTCCGCCGTTTGTGTGAACGCAATCCCGAAAGATGAAGCGAGGCTCGAAATGCAGCTCGCAGACGCCGGCTGTGCTCCTCGTATATGCATCTGTCTCGTCGATGTAAACTCCTCTACTGCACCTCTCCTGTTCCCACCCTTCACGTGCGTGTATATACCTTTTCTGTGTACTTTCGTCCCCAGGTGCCTAATAGGCGCATCCGGTATGGGCGACGAAAAAATACTAAAACCTTTCAACCTGTAACTAGTCAAAATATAAGGGGGAGGCAAAACGATAATGTGTGACGGTTACGCTTATATCCCAAGTGTCTTCTACTGGTGTGGCGACGGCAAAACAATGTTTTCGCCCATACTGGAAGTGACGACAATTCAAGATGGCGGCGCGCTTGCAGAAAAGGTCTATACACCAGCTCATTTCTCTGACGCCACGTCGCAGCGGTGGCGCTGCTGTCGGTACGGCGCATGCGCAGATCCTTCATCTCTTGGGAATCTGGTTTCTGCGCAAGCGCAGCTTCTTTGTATACAGCGTGTGGGGTGTATATACATCTAGTCACCGACAAGAAACGCAGGGCTGGATTGTAAGGTCAGCCGGTGTCGGAGGGGGTGGTTCCCGTTTCGACCCATTCCCAAAACAACCTTTCCGTTTGTACCTTCCCGTTTCGACCCGTCTCAAAACGACCTTCCCGTTTCATCCTTTCCCATTTCGCCCTTCCCCGAAACAACCTTCCCGCTTCGGCCATCGTTCGGTTCGTTTGTATTGTTCGTTAACAGTTGATTAGGTTCAAGTGTTCAGTGTCTGTTCTCCTTGCTCAAATTACTTCTCTCTCTCCCGAAACAACCTCGGAGACATGGCACCATAAGATAAACGCTGTGTCAGGGAGGGCTCACCCGAACATTTACAACTTCAACGACCTGCAAACGGGATGATCCGTGAGAAGGATATCGCTGCAGCAGCTTGCAAATGGTGGTGCCGTGCGGACCAGGTGACCGCCGCGAACTATCACAATTGGAGTGCCACCTTTCTGATGGCGCGATTTTCCTTCTCGAATTCCTCAACCAAGGCGACAGCATTTTGTGGTTTATGACTTTTGGCTGTGTACGCGACGGTTCTGTGTTTGAACTTGTAAGGAAATGAAGTCGCAATCATATGCCCGTCAGCCTGTCTGATTTATCACTTTCAAAAAGTATCCGGTTCACTATAAGGAAGTTTTAGAATAACGTACGTAAGCGCTTTGGGTAACCTAAAAGTAGCGTCGCGATATGAAAACTTAGGCAACGCTAATTTTTGCTTACTCAAAGTGCTTGACTGCGTTACTCTAACACTTTATTAGGGAGTTTTCGTAGACCGCGTTTCCCCTTTCGCTAAGCCCTCCGCAACGAAGGAGCCGCTACTGCGCCTGCGCGCCGATGGCCTTGACTGTAGAGTTCTGAGTATCGTAGCGGGTTGCGGAGGAGCATCGCGTGACTTCGAAAACGGTCTACGAAAGCTCCCTGTTATTGTACAGAGCGCGAAACCGTTAGCGCGAACAAGCGATTGTTGGTTTTAGCTGTTTGTCTAAAAAAAAATTATCAGAAGACTGCCATCAATATTATAATGTGATTGAAAGTGCTCATCTGGGCCACTAACCTAAGCGGTAAAATGTGGTACCTTCTAATACCATTTCGAAGTAAAATTCGAAAAATCGCCAAGATCGTGTTCGTGGTAACGTTGTCGCGCAGTGTACGTAGCATTTCGTAATTACACAGTATGGGGAACATCTTGAAAGAAACATTTTAAGTGGTTCAAGTAGAAATATATTTCCTTGAAGCTTGTCTGAAAGTATTGCATATTTTAAGAATACGTTTACAAGCAAAAATATTTCACAACATAACTGAATTGCTCGCCTGCACCTTTGCATTAATTGCATTAACATGATTTCGGGACATATTCTTAAGCAGAAAAACTGCGCAAACCAGGATTAGAACGATGGACACTTTTTGTGACGAGGATGAGATGCGCGGGGTTTTATACCAATTAACGGGTTCAAACGGGACGAATTCAAACGTAAAATATGTCTTGGCTACGGGTTCAAATATGAAGGGCGTTTCGAGAACGGATTGAAACGGGACAGGTTCAAACGGGAAGGTTGTTTCGGGAATGGGTCGAAACGGGACGGGTTCAAACAGGAAGGTCGTTTCGGGAATGGGTCAAAATGGGACGGGTTCAAACGGGAATTGGTTGTTTCGGGCTACACCCGTCGGAGGACCAATCACGAAGCAAGAGGCATGAGACTGACAAGCCCTGCACTGCGTTTCTTAAGCCGTAGTCCTGCCGCTCCTTCATCACTGAAAAGACGTTCGCTGTAGACAATAACAGGGAGTTTTCGTAGATCGTTTCCGCTGTCCCGCAACGCTCTCCGCAACCAGCTACGCTAGTCGGAACTCTACAGTCAAGGCCATCGGTACGCCGGCGCAGTAGCCGCTGCTTCGTTGCAGAGGGCTTAGCGGAGGGGGAAACGCGGTCTACGAAAACTCTCTAATGCCAGAATTATCTGCGGAAATGCCTGAAACATGTTCGTAGCCCGTTTGCTTCATACATACGTGTGCTATGTCTGCAGGCAGTTTATGTACAACCAATGTGGCCGGACTGTCATGCAAAGAAGAAACACGCATCAGACAATACCTGCAGACCGTCTTTTGTACGATGTACAGGGTGTCTCAAATAGCGGCCATGCTCTTTAAATTGACCGCAAAAACAAGTTTCTCAACCTATCGCGTCACGACTTTGTGCAGCGTTGCCCACAGATGATGCATATTTTTTTATAAAATCTGCAAACAGCAAACATACCCGAGGAAAAGGTAAAAAAACAAAAGACTTAACTCCTATGGCAACGCAGCGAATAGTGCGCCCTATTGTTTGAAGACCGGTGACTTAGCTGCGTTTCCATAGGAGTGGACAAAACCCGACGTCTTTGACGTCGTTCTTGACGTCTCCTGTAGGACGTCATCCTCGACGTCGCCCTAGACGGCGTCCTCGAGGTCGTCCTAGGGGTAGTCCCAGACGCCGTCCCTAACGTCGTCCTTCATTTCGCCCTAAAGGTCTTCCTAGATGTGTCGAAGCTACGCACTCGATCGACTGAAGTTCGTCAAACTCATTGAAGCCGAGTGTGTTCTTCAGAAAGAAGCCGTGTGGCACTCTGCACGAATGACACTAAAGGCCCGTTCACACTCTTGCGACCGAGTACGACTGAGAGAGACGAGATCTCTTACAACTTCTTAAATGTTTCTAGAATGAGGGGACACACTGACATTGTGGCGCCATCTATGCGGTGACCCTAGAACTGCATTTCACAAAAGCGAAGGTTTTGCGGGATTTCCGAGGTCAAATGTGCGTAATACCCATAGAAAGGCTCGTTTATAACATTGACAAAAGTTTTTCGAGCCAAAAAAGAAAGGATATTGCGCGAGAAATAAAAAAAAAATATGCCGGACCGCCGAGTTTACACTGCTTCCCAATAGATGGCGCCAGTGTGTTCTCTGGTTTAAGAAGTTTTAAGGAACCCAGGTTTAAGAGGTCGCAAGCAGTCGCAAGAGTGTGAACGGGCCTTAAAAGCGAAGTGCACTCGGTTGAAGTGCACTAAATTAGCCCGTGAGACTGGGGTATGAAAGGCACAGTTTCCGTCTGAGAGACCTGGCTTTCTAAGTGGGGCGCTTATCTTTCTGGCAAAAACAATGTAGGAAAGTTCAGTCGAGAAAAAAAAGCAGCAGTGATATCTTTGCGATATTGGGCAAATATAGCACTCGCGCTATATTGTTTCATACAAAATAGCATCGTACCTAATGGCGAAGATGTAGTCTTATCGATCCAGCAATGTACGTGTCAAGGATCACAGGGGTCAAAACATCCAAAACCCACGATAAGGCAGTTTCATATTTTTTTAATTTATTAATGTACTATATCGAACGCCTTCTCAACAGTCTCAATATTCCGTTTCACAAAGAAGCGGACATCACCGGGCAACAAATCCCAAATTTCAATGGTACGAGGGAAAACAAAGCTGCATTTAAACCAACCTGTACGTGGACGAAAAGTGCCAATATTTATGTGGTGGTAGCTTCCTCGAAAAATATGCGTTTGCATAATTTAAATACAACCGCAGCCGACGCTACGCTTAAAACCCGGCCACATTAGCGTCGCGGCGGCTTGCCGCGCGCCGCTGGCCGCCGCGGGCTGCCGACCAAGACCAGTTTTCGCCCGCAGAGGCG
This sequence comes from Ixodes scapularis, assembly GCF_016920785.2. Taxonomy (NCBI): domain Eukaryota; kingdom Metazoa; phylum Arthropoda; class Arachnida; order Ixodida; family Ixodidae; genus Ixodes; species Ixodes scapularis. The sequence continues at coordinate 26,769,767 of NW_024609837.1, forward strand.
CGCCGGCCGGCACCGCGAAGACAACCGGCCCATGCGGCTGAGAGCTCGCCGTTCCTCGCCGCGGAAGAAAGGCGCCAATGGGAGGGGGCGTAGAAAGTGGCGTTTCGATGTCATGGCAACACGTAAGCCCCTTCTCTCACGTTGCAAGGGGGCGTAGCGTGGTTTCGTTTCGTCTGCTATCCCTATTTCCCCCAATGCCTTTCCCAATTGAGTGGTTCCCCAAAACTGCGCGACCGTTTCCCTTTTTATATGGCAAGAGGCAGCCAGACTACCTCGATAAGGACGCTAAGGACAGCCGCTGGGAAAATATAGAAAGGAATTCAGGGTTACAGGTGAATTTCTCCGTGTCACTTGTTGCATGTCTCGTGTGTTGTGACGGATGTCGTGTTTATTTGGTGACACTCTCGAAAGTGTCCTTCATCTCTGACGCGCAGCCGGGGCAGCAAAGCACTGACCTGTCCCTCGGTGTTTCGGTAGCACCAACTCGGCCAGGCCCAAAACCTGCGCCTCCTTCCCCTCTGAGCGCCGCGACGTTGCAAAATCAACGAGCAGGCTAGGATGATCCCATTCACGCTGATCACCAAGTCATCATGGACACCTACCATGTGGGCAGCAAGTGCGGTTTCGATGCTGAGATATGCAAAAGATGAGAGTCGAAGCGGAAGAATCTAACGAAAGAGCGAAAAATCCCGCGGAAGGAGCGCGCGCGATCGCGAGGGCCAGTGCTGGCACGCGACTGTAACGCCCGCAAAAACAAGGCAGGGTAAAGGTGGGTGAGGATGAGTGACAAATCCTGTGCGTCGACATCTGGAGTCCCGAGTGAAAGATCGCGAAAGAGCACGACAGAACACGAGATAAAGAAATCAATGTTGTCAGCTGAAGGACTACAGTAGCAATGGTAATCGCGAAGATTGAAATCTCTCAGCAAATAAAACAGTGATAGTTTAACGTTGTAAACAAAATTCTGAGCTGTTCTAATACTTATAAAAAGTGATATAGTTATTACGCTTCATTAACTTCACCCCTGTTGAAATCTCGGAAATCTGGTGGTTACGCGGTTTCCTTTTCCTGGGGTGCGCGTATCAAAACCATTGGGCGAAGTTGCTAATCTGGTTTAGTTTTGCGTTGACGCGATGCTGTATACCTGTGCGCTACGCAAAAGGAAAGCTTCAAAAGGAACGCAAAATATCTTTCCACTGTTAATTACGTGGATTGTTGAAGTTTACGAGACTTCTGTAATTATAATTATATTCGTGAAATCGAATGCAGTTGGTAACCATGTGTGGAACTCCAAAGGTCGGCCTCCATGTTCCGCCTCTTGAGGCAGCCAAAACATATGGGAAAATGGCGGACCTTTTCCTCTAGAGCTAGTATAAATGAACTATGTGCGCAAAACGGAGGCCAATGTGGCCCCCTCGTGTTCGGACGCCGGACGGCGGTGCCATTGTCGCCTGTGTGGTCTCAGACCTTTACCCTCAGCCAAACAGCCGAAACCGCCGCCAGAGGCGCTGACTTGCGACGCCGCGACAACGCCGAATTTTGTGGGAATCAGGACAAAGATCACCGGTTGGTACCTCCTTGAACTCACCACCAAAAAATTGATGAACCCTCTTCAGCAATTATGGCCTGGAAGTGACGGACAGGAATGCTGCCGTGAGTCTTTTAGACTAGAAACCTCTATCCCGCAAAGTGTTGAAGTTGTGGAATCATCTGGCGCCTATAGACCGTTCCATTAGGGTCATAGCAGAGAGGGTAAAAGATTAAAAAAAATGCACTCCCCCTCTCCCCCGCAAGCCGTGCGCTCCGCCGAGTGGGCTGTAGCTAGCGTCCGGCTGCCGTGCAAACTCTGTTTAAAATCGCGTCATTTTGGAACTTTCAAGCGCAGATGCGCAGATTTTGGTATGCCAGTTATCGTGTAATGCTATGCTAGATAAAAAGACTCACAGGGTCCAATTGCGCTGTTACCTGCGTGCAAATAAAAGCAAAAATAGGGAAAACTGTGTCAGATTAGCCGGTCTCTTTGGCGAAAAGAAAATCCGGTTGCTGTACCTTTTTTACTATACAAAAGTTCGTACTGGTGTAGGCCTTTAGCGACCATGAGTGGAGGTCTGAAATAATAAATAAAAACGTGCTCTCCTGCCGCAATACACGCAGTAGTTGAGGGTAGTACTGCCGGCTGACTCAACTGCTATTTAAGTAACGGAGAAAAGATATGCTAGTATATCATGTAGCAAAATAGAACAACAGAGAGCTACAGGCTGATTTTGGAGTCGCCACAACTATTCTAAGAACGCGAACCACTTCACAACGGCAGCCACGAGCGAGAGTTCGGTGTTCGGTAGAGCCCGCCGATACAGCCCAAAGATGGAGAACGGCAACCTCCCGGTTTGTCGTCTGCTAGCGGAGTCGGCGGTGTGCCCTCTCTCTCGTTTTACCCCGCCGAACCCGCTGAACTTCCCGGATGTGTGGAGAGGGCGCTGCGGTCGAACAAAATGGTGCCGCCCAGAGAGCGCTAAATGGAATGGTCTATACATGTTGACTGCATAAATGCTCGGATAAAGTTTTGCAAGGCGCGTAAATTTGTATTTTCGACATCTTCTTTAATGTAAAATCCGTGTCGGAAATGAAAACCGCACCGTAAACGGTAGTTCCTAAAACACAGTTTGCATAGTTGCTGCAACACTTTAAAAACTCGTTTTCATAAACGATTCCCTCGTGTCAGTATTGGCGCATGAATGGATAAATCGTAAACGACCTTATTTTTGGTAGGCTCAGCATTTTGCGAAGGGCGGGTTTCGGAAATATTTCGCGGGCACACAATTTCGGCATTAAGAGAGAGATATGAGCTCTTCCAAGTCGCGAAAAGTACCTACTCGCAAACATTACATCGTTTACAGAAGCATTAAGAATCGACCAGCTGCACCAGCACAATCTAGTCAGCACGGAAAAAAGCTATTGTGCATGATCCCTTAAAAAAAAAAAAAAAAAAAAACGCGCATCAGGTTTGAGTACAAGCGAAAAGCCGCGTCGGGCGCCTAAGAACGGGGCGCGGATATAGCGTGGTTTAGTTAGAGGTCCTGTATTACAGCGAGTGTCCAAGTGTTCCATCGGAGTCGCATGGATTATGATTATGAGCCGCGTTTGCAATACTGGCTGCGTGGAGGTGATTAACGCATTGGTCGTCTGCGTGTGTCTCCGTCTTTCCACCTGCTTTCCTTCTTGTCACACGAAAACGAATCGAATGCCCACTTGCGACCAATCTCCACACGAGGCGGCCGCCATTAATGTGAAAACGCTCCCCCTTGGTTTGAAATCTCTACAATTTAGGCTCTCTAAGCAGTGTCGGAGGCGGGCGCCACCGCGTGGCGCTTGTCTGCAACTCAAAGGCAGGCCGGCCACTATGGGAAGGCGAGTCACCGACAGGCATCTTCCTAGAGGAGGCGTTCTCTCATGTCGAGATAATCGTATCTTTAAAAAATCAAGGCAAACTCTTAAGGGGGTCTGCAACGATATTGGATAGGAGTGTTTCTCACTTTACACAACCTTACTGGCAACAGTGGTGCAGAGGTATGCTCGCACGCCACGCCACTGACCAAAAAAGCTTCTCTGTCGCCAATGTGATTAACCTAATATATTTTACAAAAATTATGCTTCCCTCACCCTCCTACCTAAAAAATAAAACCTTTTTTAGACATTTTTGGGTTAAATAAGAAAGAATGCTAGTTCCTCTTATGCACAAGTGACGTATTAAATTGAACGTCGATGTGTCGTCTCCCTTAGCGACAGACTCCATTTCCAAAACACAAGAAAAGTTTCGGTCATCACAATTAATCACGATGTAAGACCATTACACGCCCCTTATGAAACCGTCGCTTAATTAATTATTGATTCGGAAGTGTTTGTCGCTTAAAGTGGAGCACATGTGCCAATTGTCGTTTAATTGCGCCCCCTCACGCCATGATAAATTATATTTTGATCTTCCAATTTCATGCCGCGCCTCTTAGTCAATAACACGGCAAAGAGCAATCAGTAGTTCGTCTTTTATTATCCTAACCTACAAAAAGCGTGTATTATGTAAACGGCATGAAGAACATGCCACGTGACTGTATTTTTTCAAGATGAGTCTATATGTAATTGTGTCCTCATCCAATCACAGCCCTGCGCGGAAGTCAAACACAGCCCAAAAGCTTTCTTACGCTTCAGGCTTGGTCCTGAGCTGAAGAGGAGTACTTTTTTAAATGTGTCAAGTTCTGCGATGGGTGCGGCAGTGTGCTGTTTGACAGTCATGGCGAGTGTTCTTATAAAAGAAGTCAGGCCTATTAATTAAAATATAAGTGAGCTGAAAAACATTAACATACTGCTTGATATCGAGATAGGCAAGCTGACTAGGTTGACTTAGTAAAAGTACCACCAGGTTCAAGGCTGTGGTAGCGATCAGGACAGCACATCTCTTGTTCGGGAACCAGCATGTACGCAGTAAAGATTCTGGCTGTGCTCTGTTTTGTACAAGTGACATTCGAAGTGGAGAATCGGAGACACCACTCATCCTGGCAAGAACTCTTCACTTCGTCACTCTTCAAAAGTGTTGTGACCAAGTTTGCCTAGGAGAACTATTTAGACGTCCTCGTTCCGGTAGAATGCTTCGGCAGAAATGAAAAAAAACAATTCGACGATTCCTGCAGAGCCTACCCATCCCTGTCCGGTTCTTCACTGACATCAGGGCAAGTAGCATCGGAGGTAGAGACGGCACGCTTAAGCTCAGAATGTATAACCTTGTAGCACTTGTATGTGAACAGACTCCGTGGCGTGTTCATGTGGCAGGTGATTCATTGGAGCGCGCGCTTTTTCATCACTTCATGAAACTGTACGTTATTCCAGAAAGGTATGTAAACCAAAATACAGAGCCGACGTTGAAGATTCCGTCAAAGATCATTCGGCATCCTGCAGGCACCACCCTGATCGTGGTTAACAATAAAATTGTCTTTAAACGCGAGTCTGAGGAAGGATGTTTAAACTGCGCAGGGAGCGAATACCTTCGTCAGAATGCCAAGTTCAGAAAAAATCTAAAAGTAAACCAAGCCGTTCTTTTTGGGTGGTGCACTGTACCATACACATGCTCGCATTATACCTTTACACTTTTACTAGATACTCTCAGGCACAGGAAGGCAATGGTGAAGGTTATTCAGGCTGTAGATAATGAGCGCGATACAGAGCACGCCATGGACGGGTTAAGCTACGGCAACGCGTTTGTGGAACTTTCGCAGCAGTTTCACTCCTGCAACGAATTCGCTCACACTAGGATGACGCAATTCTACGACACAACCGGGTACAGGTTCTTAGTCAAGGCCCTAGAGCCAAAACCAAAAAGGAACTCCTGATTCTGCCCTTCACCGGAAGCGTTGGGGCCTGCTGCCAATGACCTTGTAGATCCTGTTCGCAGCAGTTGTCAACCGAGCGCTTCAGAACAGCTCTGTCAAAATGTCTCACATTGTTTCTCCATTCTTCTCCATTCTTCTCAACACTCCTGCAGCAAAGCGAACCGCCTTCTTCGTAGCTGAAGAAAAAGCATTCTTTCAGACTTCTTTTAGGCGTGTTATGGCCACAGCGTTTAAGGGTTTCCTGGTATCCCTTCTGAGAGACTTGCCTCTGAGAGGAAATCTTCCAGACTACTGGTCTAGTAGCACCACAATACAACAAGGTTATAGAATTTGCATAATAACTAGTCACTTGGTATTCTTTCATGTGACATACCTCCCACAAACGCTACGGAGAGGCGAAAAGCATCTCGATTGTACTACCAACGGCGCTTTCAATATCCTGGACGACGGAAGACACTCGCTTCTTATCCGATATTTTCCTTTTGGCCGGTACGAAGCTTTGCGCCGTCAGCTTCATGGTTTGAGGTTCGTTGAGACCAGGCGCGAAGCTCTGAACGAACTCGCGGTACTCCTCATGCAGGCATCTTCACTGTACTTTAAGGGCGTTGGCAAAGGGGTCAGGGATGGGGTCATGATCGGGCTTTATGCGAGAACAGAATCCCTGGAGGAGCTCAAATCAGTTTTCAACCGAAGTGGAAGCTCTGTTCTGCCTAAAACGGAAAGTACGCAGACCCTTTATGACCTCCGTCCTTATTTCCTCGTCTGGGTGACGGGCATCAAGCTCGGTCTGGCAGTCTTCTTGATTGAGGCGGCACTGTTTTCGTACTCCAGACCGAGGTTGCGAAATCAATAACGCCACGAAGACAGCAGAAATCAAAGTATAGAAGGCGAATAAAAGCTGGAAGAATCAAATTATTCTGTTTCTTTTATTCTGACTTTACCGGCAACCCTATTGGACCGTTTAGTGTTCATTCGCAGATATATAAAGAAAGAAACGTCCGCACCTTCTATCTTGACGGCCATTCACTGGTTCCCAGCTTCCTTCATTATAACACCGAGCTTCACTTTAAGGGTAGAGACAAGTTAGTTAGTCCCCTCATCAGTGCTTGCGTGCGTAAGGGACTCGCTATATTACAGACATTTTTATGTATATGGCTGGCTTGTTTCTCATCGTCGCGGTCTATGTGATCTGATGTTGTGTAAACAGGCATTGATTCATCACCTTGGGAGTATTTGAAAGTAAATAATGATAAGTGTTGCAACTTGTAGAAGTGTTGTAGTGTTAATAAAAACATTTTTCTTCTATGTAGCTGGAGCATAAATTTGTTCGGTATGTTTGTTCGTTTTTTTATGTTATGGTGATATTGCTATTGCTAAAACTGATTAAGTTCCTCTCGGTGAACCTTGTAAGTGAGTTGAGACAAATTAAATGTCTTGAATCTGAGATTGACTGCGGTATTTCCAGCTACACCTCATGTTCGTACCTACATTTTGGGGTGAAATGTGCAACGGTGTATCGTTTGCCTTGCGTAATATTCGCTGTCAGTTTGTTTCTTTCCGAATTGTCCAATAGTCAGTAAAATGGGCGCATTTCGTAGATTTAGGAGTTCAACGATGTCATGCTACCTGCGCAGTGTGTTGTTATTTCTTACATTTATTTTGATGTATTTAATCAATAAAAATGGCGATGCTATTGTGTACTGTAAACTTGAATTTTCATATAATTATTCCAAATTTGAGATTGGTAAATTTTGAAGTGTGTGGCATTTCTTCCAGTTTGTCGCAGCAGTTTTGCGTGGCACCCTCAGGTTAAATAGTAAGTACGTGACTTTGACAAATTTAAGCGTGCATGTTCTTTCTGTCAATATGCTTTATGCTAAAGCGAGAGCACAGGCGAGTTGGTCTGAGCCAGACAGATTAACTCAGCTGGAACTCAAGGATACTAATGGGACGGAGAACACAAAACTCTGACACGACTCAAATCCTATTTATCCAAAACGTTCTTAAATACGCCTATGACAGAAGTTCAAACCGAACGTTAGACACTACAAAGGAAAGAAGACAACCAAGGACACCAAGACAAATAAAACTCGCAACTTAAACAGAAACAAACATGGCAGCCATAGCAAGTGACAATCAGTTCATCGAACGACGTTTAATCGACAGATCGTTTCATTGACACGCGATGTTTCATCGACAGGTTGTTTCATCGACAAATCGTTTCATCGACAGCTGAGATTAGCTTTTTTTCTGTAATAAGCTGCTTGTGACGGTCGCCGCGAAGCGTCGTGTACGGGTCGGTCAGGTGGGTTAACATTTTTGTAATGAGTCGCCGCAGACCGTCGCCGCGAAGGGGCTTGAATGCAGGCCAGAGGAGGGGGATTATCGCGCACCCCAGTGATACACGCTTGACGAAACGTCCCTACAACGTGCTATTCGCGCAACGAGTGTCGATGACACGTTTGTGTCGACGAAACGTGTGTCCATGAAACGTGTGTGCACAAAAAGTTTTCCACGAAACGTAATTCCACGAAACGATGGGAAGCCAAACAAAAAACAGAAAAAAAGCATAAACGTTTCACTAGAGAGACTTTGGCACTAACATACCTGTTGCTGAAACAAGAATTATTGTTTTATCAACCTTTTAGTGCTTCTTCACTATCCTCTTAAAACATTTCCGTGCTCATAATGATTTTCTTTTTTTTTTTTTTTTTTTTTTTTATCCGTTTAACTTGTGTTCGGTAGCGTAGCCGCCAAGCTGGTTTCTGTTCGGTTGGAAGGCTGTGCACCTGTGCTGGTGTCCTTGATACTCTTTGTTTCTTGGCTGCTAGTTCCTAGTTTTTTCGTGGATTCTCTTGTTGCCCTAATCGTTCAGTGTGTACTACGGCTAGGTTTGTGACCCTATTTGAAATGTGTTGGCTTAAGAAATACTTGATCCCCCTCCGAGTTTATGTCTTGTCCGTCTTTTCCCGCTGTGCTTATGGGTTATAACTTATATGTCTGTTTTAAGGTTTTAGTGGAGTGAGGTTATTACTTTGTGAATATTTTTGTCCCAAGAGTCTCATGAATGAAGCATAATAAACAATAATAAAAATAAGATTTTAAATTCGCGTTTTCATGTCATACCAGGCCGTTCTTTGCAAATATCATATATTGTATTAACAAAATAGAAAAAAATGCAGGAATACGGGACAAGAGGCCTGCACATTTGTTTGTCAGCTATTTCAAGAATGCACCCTGGTAATTCGTGCATTTTCGGTTTGCTCCCATTTGTAACGCGCTTTGGACTTTGAAGGTATTGAAATGAATAAATAGACATACAGCACGTTCAGTGTTTTTATTAGTAGGTATTTTCGTGCTATCTTAGTTGTCACGCAATGTTTGTTGAGTGATAATGGAAAATGCCGAAACCGCCTTATTTACGCAGACGTGAGATAAGCACGAGCGTATCACCTTTTATCAAAGACGGATGTTTTTCTTATCTTATTTTCACAGACAAGAAGACGGCCTCTCCAAGTCAGGAGACAGACTTGCATGTGTACATCTTTAGCGTCTGTCCGACACCGCGTATCGTCTGCTTTCGCATACAGACTTGTGAAACTAGCATTCGCACATCAATAAAAAAATTACAGGCGAATATTTGAATCTTGGACAAAAGCTAACTGGACGAGAGCTCACGGGACAAATGCTCAGCAGCTTTTCAACAAACCCGGACAAATGCTCACCATTTTCTCCAGGAGGCCAGAGAAAAGCTGACCAAGAGAATGCTTTACTTGGTCCTGACAAGAGCTAATACCACTTTGGTGCACGTAGTCGACATCGAGAAGCAATTAAGGCCTATGGCTAACATGCACGTAGTTTCTTAATAGGATTGAACCCAAGTTCATTTATCTGTTCTTAGGAAGGAATACCGCCTTTAGCAATTTTAGAAGCTCCATGTGGAACAGAAAGTGGTCGCACATCTTCTTCAAGTGGTTCTGAACGTGCTTAGTTGTTTATCGAACCAACCTCCCCGGTGACTCACCTCTCTATGCTTCTATTAAAGCTGTGGCAACGAGTGCCTGGTCTTGTTGAGGACACTCAATCAACCTCCAGACGCTTGCTTAGGCGTGTCCCACAATCCTCAGGAGTTTGTTGTTCCAACTTTTGCAGGCGTTGTTCGTTCGGTCGTCGTCTGGCTGTGTGGTCAGGAGCACCTTTCACAGTTCTGTTGAAAAACTCCGCCCGTCGTCGGCGCATTGTTACGGTCACTGAAGCGTTTGTTGCAGGTGCCTCAGCAGTAGTAGTACGGGCCCTTTGCATGTGTAGACTCTAACTAGTCCATCATGTCGCCGATGTCGTTGGTATCCCTAGTGTAGTTCAGTCGTTCAAACGTTTGAGTGAGGAACGCCAAGCCATCCAGCATTCCGCACAGTTTTCTAAGTTGATCTTCAGACTGTTCCAAGAAACCCGATATCCGAACCTGCGAAATGTAAAACATATGTATGTTTTATATTTCGTTTATATTATGTGGTTCGCTTGGAGAGCTCTGGGCCGAGTAGTCAAAAGGAAAGGTGAGCATTTGTGCGAGTCAATGAAAGAATGGGTGAGCTTTAGTCCTTGGGAACTTTGTCCGGCGAGCTCTCGTCCGGTTACCGAATATTTATTCCTCTATCAGACGGGCTCCTAAAATGCCATTTAAGCCAAACATAATTCTGTGTATACGTAATTTAGTCTTTTAGAAGTAGGCCCCTAGGATTTTGTAGCTTGTACGAAGATAGGCGTTTCTAGCTTTGATGTGCTACCTGGGTGGTCGCAAATGGTTCCGTGGCTTGTCCTACCAACTTTAAAAAGAAACCTTGTGACATTTCTCTGAGGGACATACCTTCTGGAGCAGCTAAGTCTCACCGCGAAACGCTGTGCCGCTGTGAGGGAACCTAAGACTTGTTTACTAAGTTCTTTAGGCCAGCTTCGACCAGCGTCGCGTTCTGTTTGCACTTTCCTCACACCAAGACAGCTTCCGAAACCACCAGAGATTAATTCACAGCGGCTCACAGTTTACAGTAATGCTTTTAATAACTGTTTTTAATGTGTTCCTCCCTGCCACCGCACTCAACTAGCTATTGTCTAGACTCTAGACTAACAGCAGCGTGCGTCACGTTGAAGTTCCGCTTAAACAGAAACAAAAACTGATAATAGATCAGCCAAGCCACGTTGCCTAGAGCGAGTTCCACCTCCAGGGAAGGCGGACTTAATCTTGTGGCCACACCCGACAAAAACGAAGCTAAGGCCTAATTTGCAACCAATCAGATATATCGAACCAAAAATATGTATTTAGGGTGTACAGACTTTTAAGATGTCTTCTGGAGATTAATTTGGGCGGTGTTTGGAAGTGTTGATAGCAGCCCGAACGCATAAGATCAACGTTGTAGTCAAGCACCAGAAACAAAGACAGCACCTTAAAAAAAAAAAGAAGCAACAGGAGTTTTGGCTGCCTCTTTTCGACACTAATGAAGACGAACACATCACAATGTAAGACTGTTACTTGTCTTTTATTTTACGAAGGCATGCAATTTTATTGACCAAGAAGTGATCGCCGCATTATATGGAGCGTTCGTGCCAATTGCCGTTTAATTGTATCTCATACCAGACGATGGATTATATTTTGATCTCACGTGTGCGAACCGCACCTCTCCTCCAAAGTTTAGGTGAGTATAATTAAGGCGTGAATCACTTAAGGAGCTGACCAGGTGGTGGTCAATAGTAAGCCTTCTATTACATTAAACAGCAGAAGAACTGGTGTCTTATCCAATCAGACCTTAAGAACGTGTCACGTGACAACATTATTCCTCGTCAATGAGTGCGAGTCCAACCAATCACAGTCCAAGGAGATGCCGATGCCCCGCCCAAATCTTTTCTATTTGTCACGCTTCAGGCTAGGATAAAGAGGGGAACATCCCCAAAAACCACAAATTCTGCAACGAGTGCCGCAGTCTTTTATCTGAACCTCAAGGCGAACGATTTTAAAAAAGGTCAGGTAGCATATTTTTTAATACAAGTGAGCTGCAAAACATTAGTGTTCTGTTTGGTATCGAGATTTGGTAATGGTCTAGCTTGGTGTAGTAAAACGACCACCAAGTTCAAGCTGAAGTAGCGACCAAAGCAGCACATCTCTTGTTCGAAAACCAGCATGTACGTAGTAAAGATTCTGGCTGTGCTCTGTTTTGGACAAGTGACATTCGAAGTGGAGAATCAGCGACACTACTCATCCTGGCAAGAACTTTTCACTTCGCCACTCTTCAAAGGTGTTTTGACCAAGTTTGCCCACGAGAACAATTTAGACGTCCTCGTTCCGGTAGAATGCTTCGGCAGAAATGAAGAAACAATTCGACGATTCCTCCAGAACCTACCCATCCCTGTCCGGTTCTTCACTGACATCAGGGCAAGTAGCGTCGGAGGTAGAGACGGCACGCTTAAGTTCAAAATGTATAACCTTGTAGCACTCGTATGTGAACAGACTCCGTGGAGTGTTCATGTGGCAGATGATTCATTGGAGCGCGCGCTTTTTCATCACTTCATGAAACTGTACGTCATTCCAGAAAAGTATGTAAACCGAAATACTAAGCCGAGGTTGAAGATTCCGTCAAATATCATTCGTCATCCAGGCATCAACCTGACCGTGGTTAACAATACGATTGTCTTTAAAGACGAGTATGAGGAAGGATGTTTAAACTGCGCAGGGAGCGAATACCTTCATCAGATTCCAGATTTGAGGAAAAATCTAAAAGTGAACCAGGCCGTTCTTGTTGGGTGGTGCACCGTGACATACACATGCTCGAAGTATACCTTCACAACTTTACTAGATACTCTCAGGCACAGGAACGCTACGGTGAAGGTTATTCAGGCTGAAGATAACTGGCGCGAGACAGAGCACGCCATGGACGCGTTAAGCTACGGCAATGTGTTCGTGGAACTTTCGCAGCAGTTTCACTTCTGGAACGACTTTGCTCACACCAGGATGCCGCAGTTCTATGACACAACCGGGTACAGTTTCTTAGTCAAGGGCCTGGAGCCAATACCGAAAGAGGAAGTTCTGATTCTGCCCTTCACCGGAAAGGTTTGGGCAGCCCTACTGCTGTCTATGGCCTTGTATATCCTGTGCGCAGCAGTTGTCACCCGAGCGCTTCACATCACCTCTGTCAAAATTTCTCATGTTGTTTCTCCATTCTTCTCAACTCTCCTGCAGCAAAGCGAACCGCCTTCATCGGAGCTGATGAAAAAGCATTCTTTTAGACTACTTTTAGGAGTGTGGTCTATTGTGGTTCTAGTTATGGCCACCGCGTTTAAGGGTTGCCTGGTATCTCTTCTCAGAGACGTGCCTCTCAGAGGGAAACTTCCAGTTTACTGGTCTATCAGTACTCTAACACGACAAGGCTATAGAATGTGCATAATAACTAGCCACCTGGGATTTTTTTATCAATCTTACCTCCCAAGGACGCTTCCGAAAGGCGAGAAGCACCTCCACTGTACTACCAACGGCGCGTTCAATATCCTGGACGACGGGAGAGACTCGTTTCTTATCCGATATTTTCCTTTTGGTCGGTACGAAGCTTTGCGCCGTCAGCTTTATGGTCTGAAATTCGTCGAGACCAGGCGCGAAGCTCTGTCCGAGCTCGCGGGACCCCTCATGCAGGCATCTTCAGCGTACTTTAAGGACTTTGGCAGAGTGATCTTTGACGGGGTGATGTTCGGACTTTATGCGAGAGCTGGATCCCTGGAGGAGTTCAAAGAAGGTTACAATCGGAATCTAAACTCTGTCCGGCCCGAAACAGAAAGTACGCTGACCATCCACGATCTCCGACCCTATTTCCTCGTTTGGGCGATGGGCATGGGACTCGGTCTGGTGGTTTTCTTGGTCGAGGCGGCCCAGTTTTGCTACTCCAGATCGAGGTCGCTTAATCAGGGACGCCACCGGAGGCAGCGGAAATCAACGCGTAAAGGTCAAAATAAAGCCACTAGAATCAAAATAATATGATTCTAAGATTCTTAATTTTCGGGCAACTGTACTACACTCCATTTTCACGCTAAGTCCGTCTCCAGTCATTGAGGCGATGCGATACAGCCAATCAAGCAGCATCCAAGGTGCACCGTCATGGCGCTCGTCGTTTCTTTGTACGGTTAATGAAATAATAATGTACAGATGAAACGCCCCAGAATCCTACGTTGTTTTGTTCTGTGCGTCATCGGTTTAGCCCCTCCAATCGGGATTTGCGAACGTGTGATAGTCTCCTTTCATGATGTGTTACAGACATTCCCTATGTATGCTTCGAGTGTTTCTCGTCGTCGTTGGCTATTTCACTCTGGTGCTGTGAACTTTCATTCCTTCGTTTATCACCTTTAGTGTTTTTCAAGATCTTCGTATGTCACGAATAGCGAAGCTTGTCAAAGCGTTTTAATGACATCAAAAGTAAAAATCTTCTTTGTAACTGCGTATTTCCTGCGTTTTTTTAATTTTTATTTTAGCAGTGTTTTTTTGTTGTTTTTTTGCGCGTGTGTGTGCTTTTGTGAGAACATATAAGTTTGGCTCGACGAGCGTTGTAACTGAGTTGACGGGAATTTAGTATCTTGAGTCTGAGACTGAACGCACTCATTGTGGGTTTGTCTCATGTTTCTAATTCTTTCTCGGGTTGAAAATGTTTAATCTTGCAACAATCTCACGTATTGATACTTGCCTGGTTTGTCTTTTTTTTACCTTGTTCAAGTAGCAGCCGTCCGGCAAATTCGGCGTTTTAATTCTTTTTTTTTTTTTTTTTTAAGCTGCTCGTGGTATTTTTGTGGTTTATTCTGATGTCACTAATAAAACCAACGGAGATGCGACCTTGTACGATTTGAGCTTGCAGGTACTAGACTTTAACATAATTAATGTTTTCAGCTTTAAATATTATAGCGTGAATAATATTGGTTATGTTTGTTGTTGTCTGCTTTTGTCATGACATATTCAAGTTTGGCAATATCTCCGTGTTTTTCTGAAATCTTAGCAACTTTCTCCGTACTAGCATTAAGTTAATGCTTTTGGTTTAGTGATTGTTATGATGTTTTCTTTTATGTAGGGAATGTCGTGCGTGAAACTGAATAAAAAGTAGCATGTTCTAATTTCATTGTCTTGAGAATTTTACGCTATTCTTTCGCAACTAATGACTATTATATTGAATGGAGAAAGGATGGAGATAATGTGGAGTAAAATCACCTTCATATTTGTTTATAAGTGGTTTCAAGAATGAAGACTGGGATCTCAACATGCTTCGGAGACTGACTCAGTGAACAAATACTGTAATTTTTATGTTTCGTGTGCAGTGACATTGTGATCTGTTGATGTATTGGAGGCGATGTCTACACTGAGAATTCACTAGTTCTTTTTAGTTGAATGATTACACCGTGAATAAAGTTTTCGTTTGAACATCACGACCGAAATGTCTGCGTATATATATATATATATATATAAATATATATATATATATATATATATATATATATATATATATATATATATATATATATATATATATATATATAGTGGGCATGGTGGCATAGGAGCCAAGGGGCCGAAGGCGTATATATAACGAAGTGGAGAACTCACGGTGAAAAACAACAAACAGAGGAAGTTTAATCGACAGTTTCGCCGAGAGACTCGGCTTCGTCAGGAGATGACTATATATATATATATATATATATATATATATATATATATATATATATATATATATATATATATATTGATGTCATACGATAAGTCGCCCAAGATTGAAGCTTCCAGAGCTACTTCTAGTGACAACGAGTTAAAAGGATATTTCAACGAAATTTTAAATAGACCCGTCGTGTTTAGAAATAGGCTGAATATGAGGCGTCGTCACTGAAGGCTGAAGGCTGAAGAGAGGGGTCGCCACTACCTGTCAAGGTTCCTAGACGGGCATTACAAACGAGGCTTTAGCGACATTCTCCTGGTACTCTTTGCTAATCGTTTAGTTCGTTTTAAAATTTCTTTTCGTGCCTTCTTTAACGAAAGATCGGTGTGCCTGATGTGATATTGCTCCCTTGAACACGAATAGACCAAGTAGTAAGCGCCAAAATTTCGTTGTAGTATCCCTTTAAAATCTTGAGCGAGCACCGATCACCCAGGAACGGAGGACTGTGGTTGAGTTACTTTCGGCTTCATTGCTTCTCGTGCGGCGAGCGTCTTGTTTCTGAGGTACTGCGGTAAATTCGGTAGCAGGGTCGGGCAGTGCGTCTGGTCTCAGCACGGACCGGCCATGATGAAATAGCCCTTTTGTAAATTTAATCTGGCAACTTTGATCTCTAGTATCGCCTCAGTGCGTAACATTTGTGTCATACTAATGGCGTCCTTATTGAGGCTGGGGAAGGAAGAAGCTGAAGATACTTCCAAGACAAGGATTTACGAGGCCTGTCACTTAGAGACGTCAGTGCAACACGGCGCACGAATTAGATACAACGTCTACGTAAGCGCTTATTTCGGAGTATGGCCCAATCATCTCTACACTCAAGTTTGGCTCTTAAGGCTTTTGATGGCGGAATCTTAATTGAGGAGCTTACGGTCACCGCTTTGTACTGGCCACTTCTTACGTTCACACCATCAAAACTGAAACAAATCAAGAAAACTTTTGCAGTGATGCAAGTAGCAGTTGTCATTTGCCTTTGATGTGCGAAAGTGACAGTACCCGAGGCGATGCAGTTCTGATGACCGCCATTATAGTTCGTCAAAAGTGAAACTGTTTTATTGGAACCACCAGAAGCACTGAGTTTTGAAAAGAGCTCCTTTCTCATTTCCTTTCCGCCATTTCTGTGAACGCAATCCCGAGGTATAAAACGAGGCTCGAAATGCAGCTCGCAGACACCGGCTGTGCTTCTTGTAAGCCTTCTGCTTCGTCGATGGAAACACCTCTTCCTAACCTCTCTTGCTCTCTCCCTTCTCGTACACCAACTCAGTCCTCTGACATCACGTCTTAAGATATTGAGGTGGGCTAGTTGGATATGCATGATATAAAAATTAAATAGAGCAGAGGTTAGACAAAGGACAAAAGACAAAGGATGTCACTTCGCTGCGGTGGCGCTGCTGTCGGTACGGCGCATGCGCAGGATCTTCATCTCTCAGGAATCTGGTTTCTGCGCAAGCGCAGCTTCTTTGTAAACAGCGTATATGTGCATATACATCTAGTCACCTACAAGAAATGCAGGGCTGGATTGCGGCGTTAGCCGATGTCGGAGGACCAACCTCGAGGTGAGAGGCACGAGCAGAGTAATCCCTAATTTGTGTTTCTTAAGCCACAGTGCCGCTGCTCCTTCATCACTAAAAAGACGTTCGCTGCAGACAATAATGCCAGAATTACCTGCGGAAATGCCCGAAACATGTTCGTAGCCCGTTTGCTTCATACATACGTGTGCTATGTCTGCAGGCGGTTTATGTACAACCAGTGGTGGCAGGACTATCATACAAAGAAGCAACGCGCCTGATACACTGTCTGCAGAATGGCTATTTTGTTTGATTTATTATTGGTTTGACCGCAACTTCAGGCTTCAGGCTTCAGGCTATGCGGAGCAAGAGTTCGTCTGCTTCTTGCACTGGGGTTGCGAGGATGTCAGAACTCCGAGCCCTTATTGACTGATTGAAAAAGAAAATAGTGGGTAGGTCTGACAATAATAATTCCTGAAAAAGGGGACAAAGGACAAACACAAATCTCCAAACACAGCTAGGTGCCTGGTGCGCAAATGAAAATGGAGAGGTCCCTGGTTCGATACAAGGACCAGGAGGATTTTTTCAGTCGCGCACGTAGTCACCTAGCGGTGTTTGAAGATTTGTGTTTGTTCTTTGTCCCCTTTGTTCCCCTTCTCCGGGAACCATTATTGTCATTCTTGTTCAGCTCGCTTGCCCCTTTCCAATAATTGCATTATAATCATGGATAGGTCAAACCACTATCATTTCAATCAAAGCCAATCAGAGCTGGGTGTCGTTCTGACGTCAACGACGCTAAGCTAATTCATCATTCTGCTTTCCGCATACCAGTTCGTTAGCAACGGCGCGTTGCAACAGGTTCGTCTTTGTTTCGCTGACGACATTTCTACGTGACGTTTACAAATCGACCATACTCCTCATAACAACCCCAAACACAAAAACTATACCGGTGAAAGCGAGGGAACTGCTCAAGGGGAGCAACTGCACCGCGCGAACGATACGTCGAAGTGCTACAGAGTTTGCATAACGACAACGCTACAGTGTGGTCAACACACTAGCCAACCCCCGACGAACTCTCGGCCAAACTTGGCGAGCTGACCACCTGCTTCCGATAGCCCGATGGATGGATGGATGAATCCGGCTGAGCCCTTTGAATCGGGCGGTAGCTTACGCCACCTAGCCCGGTATGTCGACTGCAGCGCCGCCAGCAGCCGACCCAGGAAGGTCCCGGCACCATACTCCTTATTTCACAGTCACTGACGGCCTAACAAATGCTGGGCGTTAGGAATCCCACGCATCTCATTATCTCTCAGTAACCAATAAGATTGCGGTATCAGCCGATGAGTACACTCAAGAACCTATCACGGAGAAATAATCATAATGGACCACACACTGCGTTTCTAATGTTGTCGGGGACTACAGTTCACTTTACTGAGAGGGCACTAACGAGGGAGTCGTTTCCATGATACTGGAGTATGAAGACCGCTTTGTTCCTCTGATTTGTTTTTGAAACAGCCGATAACGCTTTATTATTATTATATTTTCATCGGAATTCAGGGGGCGCTTTGAGCGGTCACAATAAATTGCTAAGCGACCAGACGGAGACAACTCAAATCACCGTTTCACGATCTTAGCTAACATTGTATGAGGGCAGGTTCACACACTGGCTTACGATGGGATATGCGAAAAACCGGTGTGTGGTTTGTGGACCTATTTTGTCTGCTTACAACCGTTTGCGCAACGGTAGTAAGCAGTCGTACGGCTAGATTGAAAGGCCCGCTCGCACACTTGCGTTTCACCATGATCGACTGAGATAAGGCCAGTTTTACTACGACCGGCTGCGCAGAGGTGCAGCGGTCGTAAGCCGTCGCAAGAGGCTTAAGAACCGGCCTTGTCTCGGAACGTCGTAGTCAAATGCACGTGTGTAAACGGGCCTTTGAGGCTGCAGGACGATTCACACACTTGCGTTCAGTCCGCCTGAGCGCGAGGGTTGCTGTGGAATCAGCTGCGTCAGCTCCAACAAATCCGGTTTTTACTTCGTTTGCTTCGAGCCGACGCAGATGTTGCCATAGCAACCTTGACACTCAGCCGGTCTCAACGCAAGTGTGTGAATTTCCCTTGATTCACACACTTGTGACTGTCTGTGACCTCAAAGACTGTTTTTATGTCTCTTGCGAGCGTTTAGGACAGGCAGCGCAGCAGAAGGGATGACGGTCGTAAGCGGCTTAAAAGCTGTTTGTGTCGGTCGCAACGCACTTGTGCGCAAATGTATAAGCAAGCCTTTAGCCTTTCCGATCGTAAGCAGTGGCAACTTGTGAACCAGCCTTAAAGGATGATTCACACACTTGCGACCGACTCCGATAAACCTGTTTTTGAAGCCTCTTGCGAGTGCTTCGACAGGCAGCGCAGCAGAAGGTATGGCGGTTGTAAGTGGCTTAAAAGCTGGTTGTGTCAGTCGCAACGCACTCAAACGCAAATGTATGAACCAGCCTTAAGGGTGTACAGTTAGATGGAAACTCAAGTAACCTTGTTTTTGTAAACAACACTGCGAAGTGTTTCACGCGGCACTTCTATCTTCAGCTTACATTTTCACGTCGATCAAACTACGTTTTGTCCAACCGCCCACCATTGTAAAGATTTTCCTCTCACAAATTTAACGCAGAGACATTTTGGAAAGTCAAAACGTCTGCAAAGTCATTGATTTTTCTTCTGATCTATGTGAAAAAAAAAATGAAACACATATAGGGTTTGGAAGAAACCTTACCCTAAAGTCTATTTTATTGCGCCATAAAGAACGCTAATTTTATTATGAATACACAAACCTCCTACCAACCCAACAACAGCATAAACTTTGAAGAACAAACTGCCGATCAAGAGGCGAGATAGGATATTGAGCCGCGCCTTGAGCTGTCAATGAGTTGTTAAGTTTCCAAATTATTCGATTTAAATATTGTTTCCCATTTAAATCAGTTGCTAGTTAATCTCTATCTGGTCATAAAGTACCAAAACAGTATAGCAGAATTCACAGAACAATTGAATTCTTCTCACATGTAAAAGCGTATCGGTGTGGACGTTTCCTCGTTATAGAAATGCCTAGTATGATATTATCACATTTTAGTAAGAAAGCTGCTAAACTGTTTGCTTTTACTCATAGACCCATGGCGGTTGTCACAATTCGCTCGTTGCTATATTATTAGCAGCAACAATTAATGTTCTGTCAACAACGAGAGTGCCAATGGATAATTAAAGAGGAGTAATTTTCATCTCCCGCCATAGCGTCAACTAATAAGTGGCACCCAGATATGATTCCTGTTCCGAACAATGTCACAATCAATCATTCTTTTTTTCCTCTTTGACACACGCTTACAAATTAAAAAAAAAAAGTCACAAATAAGTATCTGTTTGCCTAGACGAGATCGAACTGTTTTGTTATAATGATTAGCGGGCCACAAGAGAACCGAATAATAGGACGCAGCACATATCGGTTTTTGTGTGCGTGTTGGGGCACCATACACAATGCCTTAATTGCAAACCATCGAGCCCTGTAGGAAAACAGCAATCGGGGATGGAACTTCTTTTTCGATTCTGTTTCGTAAAAGGAATATTAAAGTCGTATGATGGAAGAGGCTACATTGTCGAGACTTCTTGATTCGCAGAGCAAGCAAACGAATCAACGGCTGTTCTGAGAAAATACTAGAATATTCATTCTACGACCTTCATCCAGTCAGAAGTAGAATGTTAATTTTTAATTACTGCTCTCAAACCAGGTAAATAAAGGTACATTTTTGTAAAATCTGAGAGTAACCATTTTTAATCAGTAATTTCGGTCGCAGTTCAGTGGAGTCGAGTCTGTAACGGCAAGGTAAATGCTGCAATCTGATGAGATACCTTCGTGGATATGGGCAGTCCTTCTTGTTTGAAATCTAACCTATAAGTTCGGAGGCGGTTTCGTATGTGACGAGACTATCAACCGCTATCTCTGTACTCACAAAAGCCATCTGCTAACCCAAAGAAACAACAAGCCATCTGCTCCAGTGCTACTGTTATATCACTGACTTTATAATGCAAGCAGCCGACGAAGCTCTGCACCGGCAGGCATCTTTATAAGAAACAATTCCTGGGAATGGTCTTCGTTCGACAAGGCTTTGAACTGAAAAAGAAAGAACCCTGGTAGTGCTCTGTTACGTGCTGGCAATACTTAAGATGGAAAGTCAACGTCTACTTCTCTTCTGCAAATTGTCTGATTCACTTGTCTGATTTATTTCTCAGATATCGCTGCCTTGCTGACAACTCTAGCATCAATTCATATGTTTATTGCGTTATATTTCAGTTCTCACTCCCATTCTTCTTCCTTGCCAATTTGTAGCCAAAGCAAATTTTTCCTTTTATTTTGCAATTACTTGCGCGGGTATACCTAGTGTGGACGCAGCAGTCACAACAGAAACGGAAAGTCACAACACTACCACTAGCCAGAAAAGATTAACTAATCAGTGATGATCGGTTGCCACTATTGGACGATCAAAGCGCCAACAATCTTAAACCATTATTTCCCCTCAGTGTTTATGACAGATGACCAGAGTAGCATGACTCATCTTAACAACTTACATCGCTCTCCCATAGCTGTCATTGAAATTACTTACTCAGGTATTTTAAGATCAATAAAAAGGTTACAGCTCTTTTCCAGTTCTGGGGACGACAAAGTTAACTCCGAATTACTGAAAAACACTAAACCACAC
Organism: Ixodes scapularis; assembly: GCF_016920785.2. Classification (NCBI taxonomy): domain Eukaryota; kingdom Metazoa; phylum Arthropoda; class Arachnida; order Ixodida; family Ixodidae; genus Ixodes; species Ixodes scapularis. The sequence goes on from NW_024609837.1 coordinate 26,791,105, forward strand.
TTAGCCTGTTTTTAGTTAATTATATTACAGCAATATTTGTCTTCTTGCAAACTCCCTACAGGCTGGAAAATCGGCAGATTGGTCCCTATACACAGGTCAGACAATAGAATATCACCATCAAACTATAGTACTATCTCTCTAACTAGTGTTCCATGCAAGCTTCTTGAACATATAACATATGCAAATGTTACGAAGCATCTCGAAAATAACCACATCCCTTTTCAGACCAGCACGAGATCGGGCCCTCATTCTCCTGCCATATTTATCGATTTTCCTAAAGCATCTGATAAGGTGTCCCATAGTTTACTAATGTTCGAACTAAATCAACTTCACATTTGTCCATCAGTGACATCATGGACCGGACAATTTTTAACCAATCGCACTCAGCACACTATAATTAATAAGTACTCGACATAATATTCTTTTGTATAAACCGGAGTGCACCAGGGCAGTGTTCTTGACCCTCTGCTTTTGTTACTATTTGTAAATCACCTCCCTGATCACATAACATACTGTATTCGACTCTCTGCTGACGACTGCGTAATTAACAGATCTGCTTGCAACCTGCATGATAATGTAACACTACAAGCCGACCTTAACCTAGTAGCCGACTGCTGTAAAAAGTAGAAAATGTCAATACTCTTTTAAAACGCAAGTCATTTCCTTCACGCATGCTCGTATTCCTCTCTCTTTTACTCACACCATGTGCAGCCAGGAAATTACAGGGTGTCCATCTTAGAAGTACATTGGTGTTCACATCCTGTCAAACGTTAGCCGCGCTCTTACCTCTCTTCGATGGAATCCAAAAACTGGCACCATCATAAGTAAAACTACTATTCACCTTACGATGGACCGCAGTGAACACTACGAGCCATTCCAGCCAATCCAATGCCTTGTGAGCATCACGTAACCTTCCGGACAGGCGCAGCGTGACGCGCGGCGAACGAAGTCACGTGATGCATCTGCTGCTCTGGGTTAGCCGGAAATGGCTCGTAGAGTCCGCTGCGGTTCAACGTAAGGAGAAAGGGTACCAGATAGATGACTACGCGTCATCCATCTGGTTCTCTTGGCAACATTCATGGAGTCATAACAAACATAGAGGCACTTCAGAATCGCAAAATCAGATTCAGATTTTCGGATTACTCACGAGACGCCAGCATTACTTCATTACGAATGAAATCTGACCTTGATCTGCTCTCGTCTAGAAGATTTACCACGATAGATTTACTATCATAACCACGACAACGGAACTTCATTGTTATTCCCACCCACTCGCATATTTTCTCAGATTGATGATGTCTGTAAAGACCGTCTAATTTTCGCTTCATCGGTCTCGTTCCTTAATTTCACCTTGCCATTAATAATGACATACTGGAATAACCTGCCTAACAGTATCGTGACTTAGACAGGTCATAACACATTCATATTATGGTACGATAGCTCCTACCATCCCCCCTATGTAATGCCCGGAAAGGCCTTTAGGGTAAACGAATAAATAGATAAATAAATAAATATCCCAACTAACCACCCATTTGCAGTTGCATCAACAGCGATTTCGATTTGTGTTTGTAGAAATGTTTTATTTGTGCCTTTCTTCTGTTTAATTACTTGTTTTTTTCCTAAAAGTGTTTGAGTATTTTTCCTGTTTCTTAGCTTTATATAACGTTCTTCAGCTTGTACTCCCGTCTTGTGTAATGCCCGTAACGGCCTTTATGGTTTAGTAAATGATGACGATGAGGATGGTGATGATTACAAACAGCTTAGCTTTCTGCCCTCGATGACGCAAGGAATGCGCAACCAAAGCACTGTGGAAGCCAGCGAGCTTGTGCTGCAGGCGGAGCCTCTAACCTCAGATTAAGGGTGAAGAGAGTAGAGTCACAGCACAACGGAAAGATGCACTACTGACTACAGAAACATAGGAGAAGAGCATGCACCCTTTTTAACCTTTCTCACGCTTGCGTCGTTGTTGCTGTGAATGTTTCCTGTTATGGTGTCGCAGTGGTTCGAGACTGAGAGATTTGAACTTCCCAGGAATTGGGATCGTTCAATATTCTGACTTCATACAACATTCGCGGTGCCTTTTACTGTTATTATTATGCGATAGTTGCTAGCACTAAATACGTTGAACGTTTCCTCGGACCTTTGAGTACAAACTGCGACTTTATCGACGAAAAACGCTTATTACCCAAAACACTTAAAAGAAGAACGATGGTAATCAGTGCTTGAAGTTAATTATTATCGCTTGATTATATATAAGCAACAGAGACTCTCTCTCGTTCTCGCTTCCTCTCTGTCTCTTATCAAAGGGCCACTGACAACCTCAACGCCCATACTTTTTTACTGTCTCAAACGCATAGAGAAGTCGAAGTGATAATACCAAAAAGAAAAAAAGAGAAGGTTTCATCGGAAAAAAAAAAAAAATTAGCGTGCAAAACAGCAGGTTCAAAATCCGCATTGAATATAAGAGCGCCAGCGCCGCGAACAAAGCTTGACGGTACTTGGGTAAGTCGGAGTATCAAGCGCTTTGCATTTGCCGTTCCCTTTGCAGCGTTTTTATGCTAAGCGAGCTTACCTTATCATTCCGCAAAACTCGGTTTGTATAGAACACGCTGTTGACAAACAAGTCTGCGTTCGCCCACACCAAGTGTCTGGGCACCGCGCATGCGCACAAAACCGGAATCACTCGATCTCAACCGTCTGCGCATGCATGAGTGGATATATGGGGCCGAACCCTTTGAGTCGGGCGGCAGCTTGCGCCACCTAGCCAGTGTTTTTTTTTTTTTTTTTTTTTACATGTATATAACGTAGGGTTGTATATCTAGAGGGGCGGCGGAAGCTGTACACGCTCGTTGAACCAGCCAACCGCCAGTCTCGGGTCACGTGATCGTGCGCTCTTTGCATGAGCGGGGTCGAGTGATTTCATTGAAAGCGATCGATTGGTTTCGTCGAGCGTGTACCTTCCAACGCCATGCCAGCCTAGCGGTCATGATGTGTGTAGTAGATTCGTATGCCACGGCGAACTTCAGGAGAGCCTTCGACGACGGCGTTCGTTAAGGCCGGTTCACACGTTTGCGTCTGACTGATCGAGAGAGGGGTCGCATTTCCTTGTAACACACTGGCGCCAGCCATCTGCTAGTTCTGGAACACTTCCGAGATAAGTGTATATTATTTTTATTAATTTTTTTCGCATTGTTCTTTCACTATAAGGTGGAACTAAATTTGACGAAGTTATAAGCGGCTTGTTCTCGTAGATGGTGCGTAGATTTTATTTCTCGAATACTGTAAAACCTTTAGTCACTCTACACACAAATCGAAAGTGTTAAAGGGCCACAGGATATATGGCGTCAATATTCTAATATGTTAAACGGGTTACATGATTATATGAGAGTGCATGGTAGCGTTCGAAGACAGGTATTTTCTGTATTCTCTGTAGCAACGTAGTACCCAATATAGCACCGACACAGCTAACAATCAGCAATGATTATATGGTTATGTATTCCTAATTATACGGCTATATATTCTAATTTCCCGATTACATACTAATGATCATATAGTTCTACGATACATATCAAATAGCTATGATGTACCCTCCGATACCCTAGTTATACCCTTGTTACACCACCACCCTTAACCGCAGTTAAGCCACCCCTGGCTGCATATGCGCTTTACTATAGTTATCACACTATATTACTAAACTCTCAGAAAGCACAGTAGTTAGTTGGGCTAGTTGGTGTTGCATCTCAGAGAGCTATTTCACAAGAAGTGAAAAGCGCGCGTGCACAGCTTTGACGGTCGCTGAAGACGCTCAAGCGTACGTGCACCCACATCTATGACTGTACAGTCACCGAATCTTCTCCTAAAGTGTAGTGTGGTAACTGTAGCTTAGCGTAATTCCCGTTAAGTGTGCCCGTGTAATAAATACCCTTGTTACACGGCCACACTTAACTGCCGTAACACTAAGCCACAGTTACTACGCTATACCCTTGGACAACGTTTTGTGACTATGCAGTCAAAGACATGGATGTACGCGCGCTTCCGCATTTTGAGAGACCATCAAAGCTGTTCACACTAGCAGCAAAAGCGCGTTACAAACAAGGGCAAAATGAAAGGATACATAGAAGGACAAACCCGTGTCCTCTCCTTCTGTCCTTGTTGCTAACGCGCCGTTGCTGCTAGTATGAACTCTTATCCCCAAACCGCCCAAGCTTTCATCTTAAAGGCCGACCTACAGAATTGTCCTCTGCCGGGAAGAAAGCCGGTTCCCAGTTCCCTTTTCTCCGTTCCCTCTCGCATACTTCTGTCCCCACAGGAGCGGCTCTCTCAGCTACTCCCTGCAGAAAGGAGGAGGGTTCCCCCTTTCTCGAAAGGAAATGAAGTGATGGAGAGTTTTCTCTTTTCTGATTGCTGGTCGGCCTTTAACATCATAGCTGTGGACGCACATTCTTTCTTTCTTCTAAAATATCTGTCCGAGCGCACAGTATGCTAGCTGCGGTGAAGCGTAACTGCAGTCAAGGATGACTTAGTTGCGGTTAGATATGTTTGTGCCACGAGGGTAGAATACAACGTTCACTGACTGACTGCGGTTATAACATAGTTGTAAGGAAATGCGACGCACTTGTTAAGAGCCAAACGCAAATGTGTGAACCGGCCTCAGAAGTGTGCACGGACGACGGTGCGGTGTCCATGTGGGCGAACGCGTCACGCATATCTCCCGAACTACTTCTTTTCTTTTTTTTCCGTGTGAGGAAGTCGTGTGCACAAAGATACGGGCGTGTATTGGCCTTTGCTGATAGGAGGAACGTATCGGGTCGTTGCCACTTCATTGACGCACTTTTCTTCTTCTTTTGTTTGTGGCAGCAACATTCACAATCACCGGAACGTCTCTTATATGATTGTCGAGGTCTCGCTGTGTCTGTCTTGGCAGACGAAGAGCGATGTGACAGAGACAAGCACGTCCCCCAACGTATCACGGTGCTTTTGGCCAGCCATGTAAGGGCAGAGGCCCGGCGTGGATGGATGGATAGATGGGTGGTTGCTGTTTCCTTTGAATTGAGCGGTAGTTTGCGCCAGTAGCCAAACAGCATCCCTGGGGCTACACTAAACTAATTTAAGACAGTTAAATCAGGATTACCGCAGAAGGGCCCTTTTTTCGAAACCAGTTCTCCTCTAACACTCTCTCTCGTTGCGCTGTCATTCGCAAATCATTTGCATCATCATTATCCCCAAAACCAGCCTCAAAGTTTCGGAACCCCTGGCGGCCAAAACATAAAGTAATGAATGGCGGTTGGAAAGCACTTTCATGGAACCATCAATCAACGCCGGTTCAGTAGAGTCGGATGAACTTTGCCAAGCAATACACAGATAAGCTTCTTCGCGTCTCAAATTATACTGCTGCATTAAAACGATATTGTGTTTAAATGCTATGCACTCTACGCAGTCGTGCTGACACAAGTATGAGGGTATTCACTGGACGCCATATTTGAGGTCGATGTTAAGAGCGCGTGCTCAGAACGAGCTCACATTAATAGGCTGCTAAGACCGGTAATCTTGATGGTCCGGTATGCACATTGTAAAAGAACTGCGGAAGCTCGCTGTCATCACGCGCTCATCAGTTGCACACGCAGCTATGGCCTCTAGAAAATACTTCCGATACACTCGGCCGAAAGCTTCTTTGTCATTAAGTGATTTCACGAATAAAAGCGAACTATATCTCTTACTCCCTCCTTCGCAAAGCTTGCTAATATAATCGCGGGGTCGTCGAATGCGGCTCATATGCTCAGGAAAGAAGCACTCGACGTGGGCTCGATATACAATCAATGCCTCAATTGACACTCGGGAAATGGTTCTCGTGTAATCATCACGGTGCCGTAAATATCCGTGCTCTAACAATGTCTTGAGAGCAGCACGCGCCCTGGGCACTTGAAACCCCAGCCTATGTATGGCAACGATCAACATTGTCAGCACGGCATCAGATAACGTGGCATCTCGTTCCGGATGCGAGTTAAAAGGGTGACTCTTTTTGTCTTTAAAATTTTCACGCGATTCATAGAGCGTGAATTGTATGTAATGGGCGTCACACAACGGTTCATTCGAAACATTATTCACGCAAAAATAAGACGGTGCAGTAAGTGACGAAAGAAGCGAAAAAAAAAAAATAACCGGAACAGTGTGATTCCGTCCTTTGAGCCGCGGCTACACTATCAGTACATCATTCAAAATGTAATCTGCAAACTTTGTCCGAGGAGTGTTTCTTACATGCGCATATATGTGCACACACTCATGAAACACGCATGTATGCACATGTGCATGAAACAAACATGCATGTTCCATGCACATGCGTACATGCGCATGAAACAAACGAGCTCCGAAGACGCCTGACGCGTGACCGCAGATAAATCTGTGATCATGTCTGCGGAGAGACTCCGCGGGTCCTTTGAAGGATGTATGAGGAGCGTGACTGGAGCTTCAGGTGGTATTGACACGGGGAAGAAATCCGCGGAGACATCTGCGTGACGTCATGAGCAAGCGCAACTGCTTTCTGAGCTTCCTCGCCCACAAGGACAAAATGCCGAAAGATAAATGGCAATTTTAAAAAAAAAAACACTAATTAATCCAAAACATAGTCAATATTTATCAATGGCAGCATACAAACTTCTTGCAATGGTAATAAACGGACATCGACTGGCTACGAATTACGAATTTCACTCGCACGAGGAAACAAAATGTATTTAAACACATCTGCACGTGGATGAGAAGGTGAAGCGCTGCAGGACCCAGTGATCCTCGGTTCAATCCCCACCCCTGCCCGTTTCGATCTGGATGAGCATCGTACCGGCGTGCGGTCGTGGATCACTACTGCGTGGTGCACGTTAAAGACCCCAGCATAGCGGTTGTACTGCACTGGCTAAATTGCTCATCTACAGCTGGGAGACTCGTCGCCACTGTGAGGCAGACCAACTTCTAGGCTGTATAAACATACACACAACCCAATTTTTTTTTAGACGGTGGAATATTTAGGTGGGGGTATGCTTCTTGGAGAAGATCCGTTTTGAAAAAAATTTATTGTTCCTTCAATGCACGTGAAATAAAATGAATGAAATAAACTGTGCAGAGTTCTTAGGCACAATGGGAAATCCCCGGGATTCCCCCCCCCCCCCCCCCCCCCTGTTGTTCCGTGTGCACACCGCTGCTTTGAGACAGAGAAATATCTCGAAGCTAGCCACCCACAGGACTCAAAGGAATGCTCAGAAAATATTACCCTATCAACGCTATTCACAAATTTAGTCTTGGAAGAGAAGAAATCTGTTTCTGCCGTCATGCTTTTTGTTGTTCTTTTTATGATGCATGTGCAGTGTGGCCGTATCTTAAGACAGCGTACTCCGTGCAGCGGAGGAAATGAAAATGACGTAATTCCAGATAGGCTCGCGTTTCAAGCGACAGACTCTTTCGAGGCATCATAAGACACGGCAAAATGGCGTGAGCCTTCGAGAGAGATAAACGCTGGTCTCATAACGAGATATTTTTCAACGATAGGACGCAGAACAAACACGTGGGGCCACAGCAAGATGGCCGAATAAATGCGGTCGTTGCTTCCGCTCGTTTCATTAATTGCTGTCCGGCGAAATGACGGAGAAACGGCACCGTTCCTCATTGGACAAAAAGTGAGGGTGCGAACGAGCTAATGTAAATGGGGCATAATTAATTAAAAAAAAGAAAAACCAAGACCGCGGCTAGAAAACGACACCACATCCCTCTATCTTGCGGGAATGAGTGACCCAATTCGAGCATCTTATAATTTCTCAACGCAAGGGCGCTGAAAATTACTCTTACTGCTCAACTTTCGTTCATGACAAATATTCTCAGTGTGCACAGGCAATAGTGACGAGAGAAACTGGCAACGTGTTAAATGCGCGTGAAACGGATTTAAGAAGCTGGCTGTTTCTGTCGTCACTACTTCCTGTTGTCACAGTTGTTGGTGTGCTATGCTCACTGAAACGAACACTCTAGTAATATAGGCTGTGTGTTGGTTTTATTTTATATAAGATTCATGCAAGTATTGTGTGAGCTAATTGTAGACTTGCAACGGAGTTCACGTTGTTGTGCAGCCGACTGAACAAAGGCATGCCCTCTTACCACTGTATGCACTCTTATCAGATGCGCTCTTTCCGGGAGCATTCTTAACAGATATGGTAGGCACCTTTAACAGATGTGATATCGACAAGAAGCGCTGCATGAGGATGTACTTGAAGTAGTCCTCAAAGTAGGCTCTGAGTAATTGTGTGTTACTCCATGTGCCTGGAAGTTCAATTTCCTGATAGTTTTCAAAACAACTACTGTTGTTGACCTCCAGCAAGATCTCTCCAGTTTTGCCCTTGCTAATTAATCTATCAGAAGAGCAGCATTTGCCTCTCAAGCCAAATTTCGATTTAGTTTTTGTTTTTCAGGCAATGCCATATTTCACACTGCTGTTTCGCTGGATAAAGAAGGTACTTGGATTGTTTAAAAAATAATTGTAAATTAACTTGAAAACGGAATGTGCTTGAAGCAGTTTAGTTGAAGTGCGTTTCACGTCATGTGCATTTTTATTCATGTAACGTACAAAACACGATCAATAATTTGGTTCTAAACGTACTTTTATACTTAATTCATGCCAAGACCCAATATCTATTTAATCTAAACTTCTGTCGCAGTCATAGTTCCTTATTCCCTCGAGGTCAGTGCAAAGTAGCCCGACAATAAGGCGGTCTTGGCTATTTTCCTTAGAATATTTTACGCCTTGTACACCTACACTTAAAAAAAAATGTTATTAAGTCTACATTACCACATATGTGCAACTACTGCGGTCTACGAAGCAAGGTAGGCAATTTATTAGGTGGAAATACATTTAGGCAAATAAAAACAAAAACATACATCTGAGGTATGGTACTGAGCATAAGGTTCCACATGCTCACGTCTGGCTAGTGTCAGATCGGAAACTTCAACCCAAGGTCGCAATGTATTTTTTTTTGTGTTTTATGTTTCGTCGGTCTCCGAGCTCCTTTTGTAGGCATCAGTGATTAGCTCTATAAGCGCTTTGCAGGAAAGTAGACACACGGGAATTTTTTTAGTTTCCCTCCAAGCTTCTACGTGCCCCGAAAAAAAAAAAAAAAGAAATCGGGCTTCTAATATTTTTTTTTTGTCGAATCTTGAAAAGATGTTTTTTGGCAGCCTAAAATGGGAGTTTTTCCAGTCCGACATCCAACCAGAAATCGGAACCTAGTAGATTCGACTGCCTTCATATTTTTTTTTTAGACACTCAGATCTTACATCCTAGCTGGCAGTAAATAGGTCACTCCGCTCAGCGATTAAAACAGCAGACACCGCTCACCAGTAATAAGCAACTCTCAAGATATGAGAGCCAATGCCCCTGAAGCTTCAGGCGGACTTTTCCAAAGTTTTTTCCTTACAGATTCGAATATCTTTGTGTTTTAGTTTGTCGCATCTCATTACATCAAGATAGCTGGTGAAGTGTCAAATAGCCTCCCCCGTCGAAAGAGAAAAAAAAGAAGAAAACATTCACCAGTACTATGTAATCTGCCCGCTACGACAGTCGATAACTCTGAGGGACTATTTTTATCCTCGTTGAGAATCCTTCTCATTATATTAGACTACCTTCTGGGTTTAGTTAGTCGCACCCTGTCACATCGGGATAGCCGGTAAAGTGTCATGTTACGTCATTCATCGATAAGAAAAAAGAAAAAAGAAGAAAACACCAGTAATAACAAAATAGTAAGTTTCCCGCTGACAGTCAATGACTGTGCGTTTGTCCCCTTGTCATCCGATTGCCTTCGGTTTAGAACCATGTGTGACTAGGAGGCCTCCAGTGCAATCCTTACATTCCTAGGGATAGCCGGTAAAGTGTCTGTTACCTCATTCATCGATAAGAAAAAAAGAGAAAAGAAGAAAACACCAGTAATAAGAAAATAATAAGTTTCCCGCTGACAGTCAATGACTGTGCGTTTGTCCCCTTGTCATCCGATCGCCTCCGGTTTAGAACCATGTGTGACTAGGAGGCCTCCAGTGCAATCCTTACATTCCTAGGGATAGCCGGTAAAGTGTCTGTTACCTCATTCATCGATAAGAAAAAAAGAGAAAAGAAGAAAACACCAGTAATAACAAAATAGTAAGTTTCCCGCTGACAGTCAATGACTGTGCGTTTGTCCCCTTGTCATCCGATTGCCTTCGGTTTAGAACCATGTGTGACTAGGAGGCCTCCAGTGCAATCCTTACATTCCTAGGGATAGCCGGTAAAGTGTCTGTTACCTCATTCATCGATAAGAAAAAAAGAGAAAAGAAGAAAACACCAGTAATAAGAAAATAATAAGTTTCCCGCTGACAGTCAATGACTGTGCGTTTGCCCCCTAGTCATCCGATCGCCTCCGGTTTAGTATCGTGTGTGACTAGGAGGCCTCCAGTACAATCCTTACCCTCCTAAAGGATCCTTCTCACCAACTTCGACTACCATCAGGATTTATTTAGTCGCGCCTCGTTCCGTCAAGATAGCAGGTAAAGCGTCAGGTTACCCCACTCAGCAATCGAACAGACAAAAACAACCCTCACCAGTAATAGGCGACCTTGGCGCCATGACCAGCGATGACGTGCCGGTCGAGTGAGTTGTAGCACGCGTTGGTGACGCCGCCCAGCATCCAGCAGACCTTCACGGGTCCCGCCCTCGGGTCGAAGTTGTAACCCAGGAACCGATCCCTGGGCGGCGGAACCTTCCAGTCCAACTTGAGGGCCAGCCGTCCCCAGAAACCGGCAGGGTCTTCTACGGATTCCTGGTACATCTTCTGGTACTGGGCCATCGAGGACACGTGGTGCTGGAACGTCGCCGTACCACCCGCGACTCCTTGGTCGCCATCGGTGGAAAAAGAAGCTGGCTCGTGGCCGTTCATGGACGCTGACCGGTATGCTCTTCTGTCCACCTCTGCAGAACGGACCTCCTTGCGTCTTTGCTGCCAGCAGCTGATACACTGAAGTGTATGGTCGCGGTCCGGTTTCCCGCGCGCCTGATAACTAGACCGGGCGGCGAGAAGGTGTGTCGGTCCGGAGGAGTTCTATGCGAGGGAAGATCGGTGGAGGGTTTTGATAAAAGGAAACTGATGCCACGGACCCTCAGTGTTGCTTTTTGCTCGACGGGGGAAGGTAACGAGAGGAGGACAGCCGAACTTGAGAGCCGCGCTGTTGACCGTGCGCTGTTGTCGCTCCTTTAGGATGCAAGGAAAAAGATTACGCGTCGCAGTTTGAACTTCGGTGTTCCCGTATCAATCAAGATGAGAAATTCCGAGAGAGCGTTTCGATAAACTTTGCAGCGAAGCTGTTCTTATTGCGACAAGTAAAACAGAAAGTGAAAATCGTTTGATCGAATGTATGTTGTCGTATAAGTTCGTACGCAACATTCTTGTTTTTCTTTATTGTGTATTGGCGGCAGGGTATCGCGTTGACGAGTTTCCTGGGGTACTTTCCATACTGGATTAGTCGGTTTGTTTCTTGAAAACATGCTGTTGTCGTCAACAATGAGAGAAAAAAAAAAAAAGATATTTCCGGGTTTTGTATAACTACGCTTTTTTAAGAACTGAGATTCAGAACGTTTTCATGTGATCCTCTTCTTCGAAAAGGGCCAGCAAAGAAATAGACCTCCGCGATAGAAAAGGACTTCGTGAAGAAACCCGTCCAACTGCTTGGTTCAATAAAAACAGAATGCCAACGGACAAGAGAGCCGGGTCGTATCCTTGCAGTATTCAAATTTATCCCTATAGAATTTCTTACGATTCCGTTGCCGCATTCATATGTAGAGTGAACGCGTCAGCGTTCACATGATTCCATATTAGGTGCTATACAAGTACGACCTTTGCTTTGGTCAACGATCCAGTGCCTTTCATAGTTCCTCTTGAAAAAGTCCCTCCGGATAGTGTAGAAAGACATACTACCCTAAATGCCTCATCCGTGTGAAAAACGATTTTACCAGCCAAACGAAAGAGTTCTTTTTACGGGGAAGCTGTTTACGGCTTTAGGGTTCCACGAATTTTTCGTGTGCAGTCACTAAGAACTCTACGCTTTCACCGCCGCACGAGCCGCACGCCCGCACGCCTTTCCCGTAAAAAAATATTCAAAGTAAATAACCAAAATGAGGCGTTGACGAACGTGCGTGCAAGATGCCCGCTGTTTTAGGCTTTTGCTTAAAAGTGCCTTCTGACAACGAGCTTCCGACAATGACCATCTACGCGATCTATGCAGTGATGAGCGACAGTAGCTATACATATGCATAAACAATGTCAGATTAAAATAAGCTCGACCACGCCCTCTTTGCCCGTATTGTTTTCTTTAACAGTCCGAAATATCTGAAAAAGAAGCCCCCCCCCCCCCCCCCCCTTTTTTTTTTTTTCTTTTCCCGTTTTTCCTTTCCGACGCCACTTTTATAGTAGAACGCTCCTCGACCTCGAGTTGTGTCGGCTTCTGTGCTTTTTGCGAAGCGTTTCCTCCGTCCCGGAAAATAAACCTCCAGTACAACTACAAACTAAACTTACTATATGCGAGCGTCACTCGGGCGGCGTTCGATCGCATTAGGGGAGGTAGTTTGCCAGGTCGCTGCAAGGTTTTTATGAGCCTCAACCTCCTGCTCGCCCCTGGCCGTTTCGAACTGGATGAGTATCGTAAAACAGTGCGTTCGTGTGATCACTACTGCGTGATGCACGTTAAGGTGTATCCACACGACGGACCGGGCCGCGGACCGATTGATCACGTGATGCGCGGCCCGCGGGCCGCCCGGCTGCAATGAGCATCCACACGGCGGACCAAAAGAGCAGACGACAGAGTGAACGGGCCGGTCTAACCCTCGATCTCACAGCTCCGCCAAACGCATGCAACGAGCTGCTTTGAGGCTATTTGTAAGGAGCCAAGATGGAGGTTGAACGAAAGCGACTTTTGGCCGCGGTGGCCCTGGCGTTGACTATTGAGGACGAGGAGGACTTAAGTGAACCGAAAAGGGCAGGCATCTATTGTCCCAAAGAGCGGGGAATTGCTCCACGAGCGCGATGAAGTAAAAAGTTGCGTCGTCGCACCATGCCGCCATCGTCGAACAACAAAATTTTCCTCTTCGTCTTCAGCAGTTGGTGCCAGAAGAACACGACTTTCGATTTGGATTCTGATCCGAACAAGAAAAGTCAACTTGTTGCCAGACTTAGAGGTTCAATTATGCTAAAAACACCGCGGTCCGCCGCCAAGGTCCGGGCGAGAAAAGTCACTTGGCATTTTTCAGAAGCTCGGGCCGCGGACCGCCGGCGGACCTCAAAAAGCGGTGACGTAAGATCACGTGATGCGCGGCCCGCGGACCGAAACAGCGATTTGGTCCGTCGTGTGGATACACCTTTAATGACCCCTCCGGGTGATCTATGGTCACACGTCACTCTGCACTGGCAAATATTCCAGCACATCCGGGACAGTCGTTGCCTCATTTAATTGCCTGACCAACTTCGCGGAGTCTAAATATAACACCCTAACTTTCCTAAACCTGATTTCGTGAAAACCAGTGAGTCGTGAAAACGTTATTTAAAACTGAAACTGTGGAGGAACATGAAAACCGGACTTCGAACTTTGAAAACTTGGACTTGAAAAAAAAAAAAAAAATCAAAATCTTCGAAGCTTTTTTTTTTTTTTCGAATTTAGCAATAAAAGAAAATCAAAACCTTCGAACTTTTCGACCTTTATGTAGAAAGAAATTGGAAATCTCCGATTTTTCAAACTTTATGTCTATCAAAATTTGAAGCGTTCGAAGTTTTCAAATTTTATATCCAGAGGATATCGAAATCTTCGGATTTTCCGAACTTCAGATCCCAAGAAATTTTTATTTTTCGAATATCTCGAAATTTATGTTAGGAAAGTTCGAAATCTCCGAATTTATCAAACCTCAAGTAACACAAAATTCGAAATATTCGACCCCGAAATTTTATTAACCGTGAAAGCTTCGAACTTTTCAATATCGAAACTCCATTGCGATCGAAAGCCGCGAATTTTTCGAACTCGAAACTCGGTCGGTACAAAAATATCGAAAATTTTCGATTTCGAACTTCAGTTCGCTTCGAAAATATCGAAACCTTTCGAAATCGAACCTAGGGTGGTTCGCGACATCCCTACTTTGTATACTACCAATCTGAGAGTCTTACAACGAAGAAACCCGTCTCAGACAGTAGGGGGTTAGGGAACCGTTTTCGCACGTCCGATGCTGTACGATGAGCCCCCGGTACACACTGAGCATGCGCGAGTCTTCCGTTGTGGCGCATGCGCAGTGCGTACCGGAGGGACCGTCGTATACCATATGGGACGTGCAAAAACGGTTCCCTAAAACTCCCTCCTGTCTGCAGGCTGTTCTTTGTACGATGCGTGAGCTACGTGACTGCGGCGTTCTTGAAACCGCTTCAAATGATAATTTTTGTTGAAGCGAAGCGGCCCTGGAAACAGGATAGCCGAACTATCGCGAAGTGACATCAAGAACGAAACAATCAGCTAAGGCCTGGACCGTCGTCCCACATATATCTACTGCGTGTCGGAGTGCTCTTCATACAAATGACCCCATAACCCAATTAAAACGACAGGAGGACGATGAAGCGCAGATGTTAGCCACAAGTATAACGATATGGTTTATATAATACCCGTGTCACACGGGCAACTCGAATGCCATTTGCAACGAATGACATTCGTGTGATCGACGAATCAGCTCGCGATCTGTCGCGCGTGGAACGCCCCACGCTCGGAGTGTCGCGCGCTGATTGGCCGATCGTTCAAATGTCATTCGTTGTAAATGACATTCGAGTGGCCCGTGTGGCACGGGTATAAGCCTAAATGCGCAACAAAGTATATAAGTGCGACAGCAATATCTCTGCTCCGTGTAAACCAGGATGGCTGTTCCATACGCGATTCTGCAACTTTTGCGGTTAGCGAGCACCATTCAACAGTGCCACATGAAGCGTTATAGAGTCAACGACAACTTGAGTAACGCAGGGCGTGTCGAGGCCCCGAGAATCTCATTATATCGCTCCTTAGCCAATCAGATTGCGGCATTTGAGGATAAGAATGCCAAAGGACCAATCACGAGGCAAGAACTTCCAACGCAATAAGCCACGCCCTCGGGTTTGTTAAGCCGTCGGTGACCATAACGTATGTGTCCCAGGAACTACTCGGGAACTCGCAAATGTCGTGCCAATGTAGGACGACAACCCGAGCACGACAATTGCAATCATATGCTGATAAGAAAAAAAGAAGAAAAAAAATCTCGGCGGTCGTTGACCGGGTTTGTTGGATGTCTTTGGAGACTCGAAAGACTCGTTCCGGAGTTTTATTACACAGTGGTTTTGTTACAGTTTCCTATCAAATGTCCCCCCCCCCCTCTTCTCATGGCCTGCTTTGAGATTTTGTCCGCTAAGTATTATGTATACCATCTCACTTTGCACATATGCAAAGTGAGATGGTGTTCTCGGAGGAGAGGATATGGTGTTTTTGGTGTGGAAATTATCAAAGCAGACGCGAAGCCTGACCCTTCAAAAAAAAAAAAAAACTGTAATCAAACTTTTTCTTTTCCAGACAAAAAAAAAACAAAAAAACTTTTAGTGCAATATTAAGTTACGAAAATACATATGAGTTTAGCAAAGTGCTCCTATGTAGGGTCAAGGTCCCAAGCTAGATGCGCGTTTTTTAATCACTCGTAAAAGTGAACCTTTTGGTAGATATATCTACCTAATGAGAAAATATTAAAAAAGAAAAAAAAATTAATTATGTAAAACTGAAAACCCAACAATTTCCACGGGTGACTCTTTATGTCCTTGTCGTGGTCTTCCAAAGTGCCCGATGACACCTTTTTTTAAAGTGCCTGGTGTATTCCGAATCTTTCGGTGCTGGTTTTTATCAATGCTTCCCGCCTGACGCTTCTTCATCCAGAGATGCAGCTGCTTGGTAGCGTTCCAGCAGACCGGTTGACACAGCAAACACTTCTCATGCGCACCACACCTTGACAAACTGCTGCTTTCTCAGTTCACAAAGAACCTTGTATAATGCGTAAATCATCATTAACACACCCTTTCAGTAACAAAATTTGTCATGTCTCGTCACAATGAACGATCTAGAAAAACAAAAGTACTGTATAGTCCGCGGATGTAGATAGTCTTCCTCCCCTCGTAAAATTTCAACTTTTGAACATGTCTTCTCGGCGAGAAGTTTGGATATCGCCACCTGGTAGAATTGAGGATACTTCAACTTTATCTGCTGGTGCAAGCACGTTCAATGCCAAGTGTCTACGCACTATGCAAGGTAAAACATAACCGCGTGGGTAGCACGCGCACTACCCACAGTGAAGAAAGCGAAAGCTCCCCTAGCGAGCTTTTCGCCGCAAATAGTCGGCGTAGAAAACTATGGTACTTTGTATGTTTTTCTGTCGTTAGCATTATTATTACGAATATTCCGCATAGTTTCGCTGTTCTCTTTGTTGCTCAAGGGGAGACGTAGGGTTGTCAAGCAACACCCGAGTTGCCTCTCCCTATTGGCGACGAGATGTTGCAGCTGCGCCCTCTTAATTGTTACGGGTTGTTGCCTTTCTGCTCCTGAGAAAATAAAGAAGATGATAATGATCATTATTATTATTATTATTATTATTATTATTCCCGACGCCACAGCCAAGATTATTAGTAGGGAGCGACACGTTCGATGGTGCGTAAAAAGCACGGCGGAAGCCCAGTCACCACGTTCCTAAGTCGACACCGTAGAAGACGCGGATCTGACTTTGCTCTTACTTCCGTCGATGAAAGCAGAAATAGTCAAATTCAAGACGCCATGGAGGGCGTTGGGCCAACCGTGGAAGGCCGATCACAGCGACGCTTTTGGTCGCACCGCACGTCGCCAATGCCTCCCGTCTCCAAATGACGAGAAGTAAAGAATGAATTTAGAGTCCAGATCCGCCACTCAAAACTTTTAGTCCCTGACAGCACCCTAGTACCGCAACGCAGCCACTGTAATGGCGGCAGTCGCCCATTCAAAGTAGGCTGAGACTAGAAGCCTCGCCTTCAGAGCCAGCTTTCTGCCCTTGCTAACACAAGTGTGAAGGCGCAGGCACTCGCAACCAAAGCACTGTGGAAGCCGGCGAGCTCGCGCTGAAGACGGAGCTTCTAGTCTCAGCTTAAAGGGGCACTGCAAAGGGCCGAAGAAAACCAAATGCTGCGTCGAAGGGCGTGCCTATCAGTGTCAAACACTAGCGTTTAGTGACATTAGTCTAAAGCGTCGTATAATGACGACATAGAATTCTAGAGGTAGGACTAGCTGAATAGGTGCGCGTGACTCATTCTGTTCCTTTCAGGCGCGTCATTCTTTGCTTAGAACACTCATAAATTGGTGGGACGTTCACATCTTCACAACTCCATGATAATTACAACAAATAGGAAGATCGCACATGGATGTTGCACGCTCTGATCGTTTCGGTTCTTTATTGCTTCAGACCAAGGACGTCGTCAACAATAGAAAATGTGCTCAAAGTTCTGAACTTCTTTCGCCTATTATGTTCAAAATCCATCCGATTTCTTCTTATTTTGTTTTTAATGCGTTGCTGGGGTCCCACCCACTAAATCAAGCGAACGCGATGCAAATAAAAAAAAAATGGCCAGAAACGCTTTGCAGGGCCCTTTTAAAGGGTGTTCACACGGGGGAGAAATCCCGAGGATTTCTCCCCGGCGCGCGCGCATCACAAGACGAAAACGCGAAACTTTTGCGATGTGCAAAAGCCTCGCGTTTTCGTCTCGTGATGCGCGCTCGCCGGGGAGAAATCCGCGGGATTTCTCCCTCGTGTGAAAACCCTTTTAAAGGGATACTGAACCAAACAATTTAGTGTCCACAATATAAGTGGCACACGTTCCTTCCAAGAGCCAGCAGCCGCCGGTGTTGCGCGAGAAAACGCAACAAAACTGACGTCATAGTCCCCCATTCATGTTGAGAGTGAAATGTATGGGCTTCGGGCCAAAGGAGAATAAAGCCAGGCTTTTCATCTCCACAAGTAAGAGCTACGTGCTTGTTAGACCAATTGATCATTTCCGTTTTATACCAGACCCCACTGTGCAGATGAAAAGCTTGTCATCACTTTGCTTTTCCCTGGAGGCCGTACATTCCACTGTCATCTTAAGCGTGAATGGGGAGCTATGACATCGATTTCGTTGCATCGATTTGTTTGCATGTGCTCGCGCATGCCGGCGACTGCTAGCTTGGGGAAAGAACGTGCGCCACTTATTAAGGACGATGAAATGTTTGGTTCAGCACCCTTCTAAGGGTAAACCTGCACGGTATAGACATTCTGTCGAACGCGATAAAAATTAATTCGACTGTTTTTTTTTTTTTTTTTTTTTTTTGCAATGAAGGTTGACTTGAGTGGCTTTTTGAGACGAGAACAATGTTTCCTATCGGAATTTAGCGGAAATATTTTCCCGCTAAATTTAGCGGAGAAATCGATGTCGTGAGGCATCCTGAGGTCACGTAACACCACGATGGTATCCCCGTTAATTTTAGCGGGAAAATCAATGTTGCGTGACACCATGGAACTGCAGGTCACCTTGCGACGTCATGCAAACACGAGCAAGAAAGATCCGTACCGAGGGTTCCCACATACGCCAACGCAACCCTCTGACGTACGTCACTCCATTGTGGTGACGTCACTGCCGGGGCATGCGCCTACGCTTGTGCTTTACCTGGCGCGAGTCTGGTTTCTGTTCACGTGCAGTGCCTCCATCGGGTGTGGGTTAGTGACACTAAATAAGCCACGCTTCAAAGTAACGACACTCGGCCATATTGTGGCTTAAAATCATGTTTCCCAGTTATTTGAAACAGAGAGAGTCAATATTACCTGAGCTTCCTTACACCGAATCTAATGCTGAGGAAGTCGCAATTTTGAATCATGACGATCGGCAGTTGCGTCTGCTCTGCACAGGCCCCAAAATGGCGGCGCCCACAACAATGCCTGGGAACAGAGTGCCGATACTCTAAGCGCAGCTCATTTAGTGGCTCTAGGCTAGTGCCACTAAGTAAGCTCTAATTTGGGCAAATGCGGGAGTGTAAAGTTATGTCTCTTTCAAACGCCGAAAAGCTGATCACGAAGCAAAAAGCATGATGGTAAGGGACACTATGGACGGAACGCAGTATAGGTCGTAGTCTATTTTTTTAAAGTCCCATTTCGTTTGAGATACAGATTCACTGGAATCTTCGGTGTACGGCGAAGCAAGAGCATTACTTAAAGGGGCGATGCAACAATTTTTGTACTTTGCGCAAATACCGCTTAGAACAGATCCCTTACGTTAATGACCTAAGAAACACGCGTTGGTTTTTCACTTCACGCAATAGAAGTCCCAGAAAAAAATTAAAGAAAAACGAGCAGCGTTCACCCCCTCAACTCGCAGCCAGAACAAGCGGCCACGCGATCTGGAGCCGATTATATGCCGCCAATGTTGATCATAGCCACGCGCTGGGGTTGGCAAAGCACAGGACACGCGCTGAGTTTCAGACATTGTTATGGCTCGGCTATTGTCGTCGTTGCAGCGATTGGACGCGGGCGACTACCCGAATGCTTCTCGAGCTGGTAATTATCACGAGCCCAAATCGAGTGCCCACGCAATGCTCGGGTCCAATCTATGAACAGCATTCAAATATCGTCACATGGGTGTTCTGCGGTCCCCACGTTACGTCATCAAATTTTGCAAAGGAGAGATTGAACGAAAATAATTGCTTTTGTCCTTGAAATTTTACCGCAACAAATTATTTTCTTGGCCAGTGGCGTTGCGTGCGAGTATCCTTGAGTCCCACTAGTGCCGGTAAGCTCGTGTACAGTGGAAAACATTCCAACTGAATATCGTTGCACAGCTCCTTTAAAGGAGCTGTGCAACGATATTCAGTTGGAATGTTTTTCACTTTACACGAGCTTACTGGCACTAGTGAGACTCGAGGATACTCGCACGCAACTCCGCTGGCCAAGAAACTCCTTTGTTGCAGTGTAATTTCAAGGACAAAAGCAATCACTTTCATTCAATCTCTCCTTGGCAAAATTTGATGACGTAACGTGGGGATCGCAGTACACCCATGTGACGATATTTGAATGCTGTTCATAGATTGGACCCGAGCATTGCGTGGGCACTCGATTTGGGCTCGTGATAATTACCAGCTCGAGAAGCATTCGGGTAGTGGCCCGTGTCCAATCGCCGCAACGACGACAATAGCCGAGCCATAACAATTTCTGGAACTCAGCGCGTGTCCTGTGCCTTGCCAACCCCAGCGCGTGGCTATGATCTACATTGGCGGCATATAATCGGCTCCAGATCACGTGGCCGCTTGTTCTGGCTGCGAGTTGAGGGGGTGAACGCTGCTCGTTTTTCTTTAATTTTTTTCTGGAACTTCCATTGGGCGTGGGGTGAAAAACGAACGCGTGTTTCATAGGTTATTAATGTCAGGGATCCGTTTTAAGCGGTATTTGCGCGAAGTAGAAAAATTGTTGCGTCGCCCCTTTAAACGGAACTCTCACCTGATTTAGGACGGTACAGTCGCAGACGCTTTGCACCAGACCAGGACATGTTGGGTTTTGTCATAGCATCTTCTGTTCTCCGAATGAAACATGAAAGATTTGGAGCCAAAGTATCAGGGGCGTATATTCACGAAAACGTGAGGTCAGTAAGCAAGTAAACTTAAGAATCATGCGTGAAGGAGGTGGTACTGTGCGTAAACTGCTTGACGTCAGCGAAACTTTAGAGTTTTAGACAAAAAGACAAGGAACTTGCAAACAAATATTTGGTTTTGTCTAGTTCGCTCATACGATTTAAAGGGTTAAAAAGTGCGAATTAAAACACGGACGAAATGAAAAATAAAAAAAAAGGGTACGACAAGGAAACCCTGTTCGTGTTTCAGTCGGCGCTCTTTAAGCCTCTAAATGATAAGAAACTTGCTTCACCGGCGCAGGGCGGCTATTTATCCGGGCCAGTAGGACTTCTACGGGAAAAAAGAAACCAGGAAGTAATAGCCAACTCCAGGGAAACAGCGTTCATCGATTCTCAAATGTGGGCAATGAACTGTTCCTATACACCTTTCCATAAAAACGTTCGAGGGCGCGTTCACACTGCCGTGTTTGTGTGTTATGCACGCGCACTTTCTGGCTGGCCCAGCGCTGGCTAGGCTTTGATTTAGCACGTGGGGACTGTGATTTTTGCGAACAGTAGGAAACGTCTATAAAGCAGAGATCTGAAACACGCGGCCCGCGGCTCTCCCTAGGACTAAAATCCCTAGGACGAGGCATGCAAGCATCTCGCTTTCTTCTCGGCACACTTCCGTGCGAGATGTGCACTCGGCGCTCTGCAAAGCCGCCTCCCCGCAGCTCTGCGTTCCGGAGCACGTGGTCCCTTCTCCGCCACCACCGACGAGATAACGGCGAAAGAAAAAGGATTGTGACACTTTGACTCCGCTATTTGGTTACTTTGGGGTGTTTCCACATCAGATCGTCATATTTATTTTTATATTTCGGTAATAAATATATGGGAAAGCCATGTTCTTGGGAGGAACGTTCGGCTTTATTTGAACGCTGTAGCTAACTGTTTCCGAGAGATATAAAATTGAGAAGCTGGCGTGGACATGGCCGAGGTTTCACTAAGGGAATTTTCAAAGCCGCCAATGCCACATCAAAACAGGCACGCAGTTAAAAAAAAAAATCATGTTTTTTATAGGCAATTTACAACATGCACACCAAATATTAAAAAATTATAATTATATATATTATATGCAAAAAAAAAAACGTAGCACCTAAAAAAAAAAAAGACGTTTTAGGGACCAGTTTCATAATATTTTTACCAACAAACAACATTGTTTGTTGGTAAAAATATTATGAAACTGGTCCCTAAACGTCTTGCAAAACGGCGCGAAATATATCAAAATGTTTGTCTTCAAATGCAGTTTACGAATATATAAAGAGATTTGCTTAGTCATCATTGTAGTTTTGTTATGAATTCAGAAACGTGTTGTTTCTCTAAAACTTAGCAAAATAGCTAGTCAATTTTTAAATCCCTCCACCTCTTATTTCTTTTAAACTCTCCTTATCTCCTTGCAGTAACTTGATCTAACTTGTGCTGGCAAGAGACTGAGTAGCATATATGACCTCCAGTCGAGAAAACCGACAACAAACGCTCACTCAAATCGCGCTAGCTTGCCTTCGCTATAGGGCCTTTGCCGCGCGACGTCGGCTCCAAAAAGATACTCTCTATGACCGAGAAAGTGTGTACTATGGTGTAGATTGCTCTATTGCAGTGTGGAAATTCGTCATAACATAAAACCATAAGACTAAAAAGAAAAAGAAATGGACAACACAACACGGAATTCGAAGAATAGCTGAGTTTATTCGACCACACCAAAACAGGAAAAGATGAGACAGAAATTCTCTCAATCTCTTTTGTTTTCTTTATTTTGTGCATTATAGCAATAGATACTAGGTTGCCCGCGCTCTGTGGGGATCTTCGTAGATCCTACGATCCCATGCCGAGGCTTGCGGTCGACCCATGGAACGTGCTCTTGATCCGATGCTCGAAGTGTCGACCAAACTTACAGCAGGAGTTCAAAGAGCAAAACCCTATGGTAGCTTGTGCGTGTCCAAGTGTCGAAGCTCCGGGTGCAGTATGTAGTCCTCCCGAACGTTTCGGTCACAGACTATATACAGGTTCGTTCATCGACGAGACGTGACGGATTTTGTGAACGAATTTTGTACGGCGCATAAGCTTTTACGTCCGGGCTCTATGCACGGGTCACGAATTTTACACCGGGTGCGGGTTGTCTAACGAAACCTTTCTTTTATATCCCACATTTTCCCCTACGGACTTATACGCCGGGTGCGGACTGTATAGTCCGGAAAATGCGGTATGTATGACATACGAGTAGAGACACTTATCAAGTTTTCTCGAACCAACTGCATACTTAGATCTACATGTGTCTAGTATATCTTATGCAGAGAGCAAGTTCGTCTGCTTCTTGAACAGGGGTGGCGGTGACGTCATAAAGACGCCAAGCTCTGATTGGCTCTGCCTCGAGGTCTACCCATTATCCTTCAATCAGAGCCAATCAGAGCTCTGCGTCACTCTGACGTCATCACAACTCGCTGCAAACGAAGCAGACGAACTTGCACTCCGTATAAACACGATACACGCGGATGGGAACGAGCGTTGCGATTTGTGATAATCGATTTCACGTAAACCTGCCCGCTTTGTTTTGGTCACGTGACGATGTGACTGGAAGTTGTGAAATCGATACCATTTTGACCCTCAACGACACCAAAGATGTCGATAGTTTGTATCGCGTTGTCCGTTATTTTATTTCTCCGTATTTTAGATTTTATCTGAACGAGCCTACTTTGGTTGAATAAGTAATTATATTTTAAATTTTATTTATTTAATGTAATTTTAAAAGATTGTTTCGTTAAAAAAAAAAGTGTCAACGCTCAATGATGTTGTCTGGCCACTCTGGCAACGCTCCGAAACTATCCGAACCTATCCGAAACACACCGGTTCGGCCGTACTTCTGAAACTTTACGCAACCTTGTTTTGGGTCCGAAAACTGTCTCAGAAAAAGTTTCGCCCCGCCACTAGTCATACGCAGGGCGCAGATTTTACTGTGTTTATTTATATTTATATATATAAAAAAAGTTTATAAGTTGTTCGGTGTTTATTTTTTAGTCTTTGCGTATATTTATTTGTCTCTGGCGGACGCTAAAAACGGTAATTATCAATAAAAAAATTTAAAAAATGCGAGTTGCGGTTTAAGGCGGGTACGGTTTGGAGAAAAACTATTTTAGCTGGAACAAAACTTCTCCAGAAATGGGTGCTTATTTTTAAAATCTAATTGGGTGTAATTTTTACACAAACAGATGTTTATCGGTGCTTTTTCTTTTTTTTCTTCTTTTTTTTTCTTTAAGGGGGGGGGGGGGTAATTTATTCAGGGCTTTTGCCCCAACGGATGTTTATCGTTTTTTGTTTTTTTTCGATTAAAACGGGAAAGTGTATGGCCTGGTTATAAGTTATTCTCTGAAACTTTCCATGGGAAAATGAGGCCCGTTCCCGCCAGCCTCCCGGTAGGTGACGCTCGTCTCCATGTAACCGTCGTGCGCTTCATCGGCTGTCATCTTCCCAGTGAACATTTCAAACAATTGCTTATAACTTCTGAATCTAATAACGGCAAGCTCTGAAACTTTGGCATCTGGTCCTAACCGTTAGCTCTATATTTGGGGGGGGGGGGGGGGGGGGGGGGGGGGGACAAAGCGTTCGGCATGCGCTTTTTATTTTGGCGCTGAAAAGAAAAAAACAAAACAAAAAACAATGTTTTTTTTTTTACGGCACCCTTTATTATTGCAGCCTAATTTTACCACGTCATTACGCGAAACAGAATTTTTTTTTATGATGAGAATTGTTATGGTATGTTATGACGAGGGCCAACGAGTAACTAATTTAAATGCGATAGCTAAGGCAAATACTATTTAAAAAAGAACGGCTGTTGTTTTTTAGGTAATTACTTCCGTAGTTATCGCTTCAACCTCGCACCCAGACATCCGCCGCGGTCGGTAACGTTACCCCAAAGGAATCCGTTTTTTTTTTTTTTTTTTATCAAGCGATTTTTTTTACTATTTATTTTCATGCGTACGTAAAATTCTCAGTATGACTTATCTAGCACCGAATGAGGCTGGTATTCGCGAGAGCCAAGTCGGCGTCAAATTAACTTAGCCTTGACCGTTAAAAAAAACAAAACAAAAAAAAAAAAAAAACGCATCTCCACGTGGCGAATGATGTTGATTGGGGCGAAGCTCTGGCGGTGCTTGTCTGCGTAGACGCTGAGCCGCAGCATGCCGAACCTTTCGCTCGTTTTCATCCATGTCACGCTGCGATCAAATGCTCAAATGCGTATAGGAGGTATTCACTGGACGCCATATTTGAGGGCGATGTTTAGAGCGCATGCTCAAAACGAGCTCACATTAATAGCCTGCTAAGACCGGCGACCTTGATGGTGCTAAAGGCACGCTCCAAAAGGACTGCGGAAGCTCGCCGTCAGCCCGCGCTCAACAGCAGCGCACACGGATATGGCCGCCAGTGAATACTCCCTATAACATTCTCTTTCTGACATGGATGAAAACGAACGAAAGGCTCGGCATGCTGCGGCTCACCGTCTACGCAGACAAGCACCACCAAAGCTTCGCCCCAATCAACATCATTCACCACGTGGAGATGCGGTTTCTTTTTTTTTTTTGCCCTACACGAGCACGGGAGCACGTGCTCACGAGCACGTGAGCGCGTGAGCTCACGAGCAGGAGCACGTGCACCCGACGGCGGACGGACATACGGACATGGCTAGCCCCTAAAGAGCTTCGCCCCTAAAAAAAAACAAAAAACACTCCAGATACGGGAGAGCTGTTGATTAGTTTTGACTGCTTGAAACACTGAGCTTGGTGACGAGCGTAGTACCCTGTATTTTGATGTGTCCACAAACAGCGCTGGGCCTAAAAAGTGCAACACTGTCGTAGGAATGAAGAAAAAGAAACACTTATAAAGTGGGGGGGAAAAAAAATAAGACAGGCAAAGTCATAATCAGGCACACACTAAAGGCTCGATTCTTGAAAGAAGAGCAGGGTGTCCTAAGATAATTACAGTTCTTTTTTTTTTTTCTTTTCATTGCCAAACGCTCTTTTTAAACCCAAATGTATGGCGCTAGCGGTCTGAACCACATGACAAAGTTTCAGGACATATCGCTATCTTATTCAAGATATATGCGATTTCCTGAAATTTTCAATGGGAAAATGGCGACCGGCCAAGCTCTCGAGTACACGAAGCTGAATGACATCAGTTACCGAAAACGGGGTTTCAGAAAATCTATTATACGTTTTTGTTTGAGATGACGGTTAGTTCTAAAATCCGGTATTTTAAAACTAGCCGTTATTTGGTTCGGACACTCGGTCAATTTATTTGGGCGGAGAATGAGCTTTCGGTAAGGTGTAGTTTATTTTTGAAATAAAAAATAAATAAATAGAAAAGTGTGCGTGTGTACGGGGGGGGGGGGGGGGGGGGGCTGACACACGCGCTGTGTTGCGGCTGTGATCCCACGGCGACCATTCCGAACAATGTGGTTTTTCTTTGTTGATTTCTCTTTCTAAATAACAAAATAAATAAAAAGGGCTTTGCCTTTATGCTAATACGAGGATAAAGCGTGTGAACTTGGAATAAATTACAACCGATTAGGAAAACCACCTCTTCATGAATAGTAAACACGCGATTATCAAAATTTCGTAGTGAATATTTGGCGTGGCAGAACGCCAGGGACACTTTTTTTTTTTTGGAACTGTGGGTGCTAAGTATAGTTTTACGGATATCAATGTTCTAGTATTGTATGATGTAGTAGCATAGTGACCATGGTTTTGTACTCTTCGCTCCCGACACTGTATCATAAGCGCTGTTTGTGTTATTCGGATAAACGCTGACATTGTCCATGAAGAGCCATTATATACGATACGCTGTTATTTGAGCTGCTTTCGTGGAAAATCCGCCAAACAGAAAAAAAGAGGCAGTTTGAGTGTTACGATAGTGGCTAGGGCTCGCTTTCCCTCTTGAGGCCATACTTGAGCATGGTGTACTTGGCGGCTATCGCCGCGTTCTTGGAGATACAAAATCTGGCAGTGATGTTTATTTTGGAGAGACATCCGGGAGGTGGAATGAGAGCAAGACCGTTCCGGGACTGCGCGAAAGAAAACTTGTCTTGAGAGCTTTAGTACAATTTTGAGAGCTTTAGTACAAAGAAAAAGAAAAAGAAAACTTGTCTTGAGAGCTTTAGTACAATTTTGAGAGCTTTAGTACAAAGAAAAAGAAAAAGAAAACTTGTCTTGAGAGCTTTAGTACAATTTTAAACACAGTGATTCTTATTCGCACGATGTCATATAATAAGGGTTTTGTGTTTTCGATAAACACCGATAAACCCCGAAAAGTATAACCTCCTGGTCGATTTTATCAAAATCGGGGGAAAACAGAAAAGCCCCAAACAGACCCTTTTGAAAAGCCAGTCGAGCAACATTGGCGTTCGCCAATATTGCGGATGTATGCGGACGACATAGTACTCATGGCAGATAACCAGGATACATTACAGGAAATAGCTGTAACATGTGGAGAGGAAGGGGACACCTTGGGCATGAGTTTTTGTAGTGACAAGTCTGGAGTAATGGTGTTTAATGACGAAAATGGGGAACCCATGAGGATACAAGACATTGTAATAGACCATGTAGGAAAATATAAATATCTAGGAGTCTGGCTCAATGGGGAAGGAAATATCTAGAGGAACATGAGGACAATATACTTGGAAAAGATAAAATGAATTAATCTATTTTGAAGCTCGAGGCACTATGGAACTATAATACATATGAAGCGGTCAGGGTAATGGAAAGGAGTGATGGTACCAGAACGGTCTTTTGGCAATGGGGTACTTTGCATGAAATCAGAGGTTCAGTCAGGTTAAAAAATTCGACAAAGAAACGTAGGGAGATCGGCGCAGGCAGCACATGGAAAGATACCAAATGAGGAAGTAAAGGGGGACATAGGCTTGTCGCCTTTTGAGAGCAGGGAGGCATTTAGTAAGTGGAAATTTGAACAAAGGTTGACCGAAATGAATGATACACGGTAGGCACAGAAGGCATTCAAGTATTTATGCATGAAAAGTTTAAAAACAAAATGCACAAACCGAACCCGAAAGCTTACATTTATATACCTACACACTAGTGATGGGGCTCAGCAGACTATTTCAGAGGAAAATGGAGTGAAAGAGGCAGAAAGAAAACTGTGGGAGGGAAGAATGCAGAAAAAATCTGCTCTAACAATGTACAGGTCACGAACACAGGACATAGCAAAGGAAAACATGTTTGACGATTCACTGGGAAGTTCTCTGCTGCTCGCGGCGAGAACGAGAGTTTTGATTACGAGAACGTATTGGGCTAAATTTCAGGAGACAGACACATTATGTGCCGCCTGCCATAATGAAAGCGAGACACTAGAGCACTTGGTGCTGGCGTGCACGGGGCTTTGCCCTTCCCTCCCTGAAGAGGTAATCAATTTGGCCGGGGCCCTGGGTTTTGCTGGCGACGATGGAAGGACGGAAGAGAGAAAAAAAAAAAGGATTGCAGTCACAAAGAGGCGATTTGAAGATTTGTGTAAATTATCTATGGAAAATTGAATGATGCACAACTAGCACAGCTGGGGACAGCCGGGTCAAAAGAAAATTGGGAATCCCTCCCGCGTGGCTCCGGCCCAAAGTCTCAACTCTGTCTCCCAGTGGTCCGGTGCTGGGGTAACGCCGAAAAGTTTGACCAGAGAAAAATTGGCGACTCCCTCGCCGGGAGGAAGGGGTGGAGGGTGATGTTTTCAGTTTTCTTGGTTGATCCCCCGAAGGTAATCCTGGTGATAACCCACACTGCGTGGTGATGGTTAGGGGGACAACAATTGGTCTTAGAAGGGCGGGAGGATTAATTAGTTTTTCTTTTCAGACTTGGGCTAGGTGGCTCAAGCTCCCGCCCGTTACAAAGGGTACAGCTATTACCATCGTCCTACCCGTCCATTGAGCACGAACAGTGTGATATTATCCCAAATAGTTAACGTTAGCTGCGCTAACGTTAATTATTCGGGAATAAGAAGTAGAAATCATTATGTAATGTGGAAGTCAAATAACCCAGTGGAAGACAAAATACCACGTAAAACGTAATTAGCTGTAAAAAATACATACAGTGGAAAGTGTGTGGTGGAGAAGCTACGGGACTTATGTAAAAGACCTGCTTTCTCAAGAAACGCGACAACACTGATCAAACGACATTAACGGCTGTTCACCAAGCTAAAGTGCAAGGTGAAGCGGAATACTGTAACTCAAGAGTTCCACGAGGGAAAACCGTCTCTGTTGTGCAAGGGCAGGGCAGAGACCAAGAATATGCCAGACCGCCAAAATCTCACCGCAGTCTTCGCACAGCGGCTGATCTGCCCCATGCAGCAAGTATTCATGAGTGGGGTACGAATGACCAAGCCTCAAGCGACCGAGTAAGACCTAATGAGACCGGGTTTGATGGGAAGCGCAGTCCCATGCACGTTCCTTAAACAGGCTTGATGGTGTGCAGCTAATCATTATTCTCATGTTCTCATTCTGATTGACACTTTTGAAAATGGTTGCCCTAAAAATTGGTTTCAGGTCTTGATTTGGCAAGTGCACAGATGTCTGTACAAAGTTCTTCGAAGAAGCCGCAAACCTGTCGGCCTTCTCATTGCCGTTGTGCCCAGCGTGGCTGGGTATACCCAGCCACATTCGACGTCATTATTATTCTGTAGGCCCCTATAAATCTTTGCATGCACGAGTGGGCTAAGATTCCGCTCTGTATCCTTTAGAGAGATAATTGTAGTTTCAACATTTTGGGAATCAACAAATATGAAGGTCTTCATGGTACAGCTTTCTCTAATATAGTCTGCTGCTATTAATACACTCTCTAGTTTACCAGTAAATAACTGGCGACACAGCACAACCCTTAAATACTAGTATATGATTCTGAGTATACAGCGGATCCAGCAAAGAAGGAAACCTTTGCCCTATCATTATAAAAATGACCATAGTCACTGTATTGCTCTAACACCCCGTGAAACTCCTGCTGGATGACTATTGGAGAAACGATGTTTGCTGAATATTGTAAAATACCAATCACCTGACCGACAGCACGTCCCAAGCAGTAACAGTGTTAGTCCTTTCAAGTAGGTTGATCTTCTCTAATTCCTGACAAAGAGATTGACGAAGCTCCTCAAGGCGAATATTGAAAGCTCACACAATGCAAGGCTTATTTTGACCAATACGAGATAAGTTAGAGCCTTGTACACAACAGTCTGTTGGATGGTTAAGGTCGAACAGGATTTTGTAGGCGTAACTCAAGCTGAGATATTGCTGCCTTATTTCCAGTGACATCCTATCTGTTTCTGCACATAAACTGAGGGTTGGTGATGTGAGAAAAGCCCGTGTTACGAATTGAAAGCAAAGGTGGTTTTCAATTTGAATGCCGACGACCTTCGCCGGTTCATACATTATTGCTCCGTAATCGAGGCGGGATCTCATGAGAGGATTATAGAGTTGCAGCAGAAACTTTATGTCGCATACCCTTGCTTATGAGATAAGGCATTAAAAATACTAGCAGATTTGAGACATTTAAGTTTCACCTGTTCCAAAGAAGAATTAAATTTAAGTTCCTGTAAAAAAATGAGACATAAAATCTTGTGTTTATATCGGATACTTATGATAGTTCTATCGATCTCCAAAGCCGGATCCAGCATTATTCCACGTCGAAGAGAGAAAGGTACGCAGCGTTTTCTCAGGTGAGAACAGGAAGCCATTTTCGTCGGCACACTTACTCATTGCGAGCTCCAGCTGGCGCTCACAGCTGGACAGAGTGCAAGAAGAAACCGAAATATGAACGTTATCGATGTACAAGGAGTCTGAGATTATTCGTGAAAGAGAGTTCATATTTACGGCAAGTAATGTAACGCTCAAGACGCCCACTTGTGGTACCCCATTCTTCTGAATAAAATGGCCGGAATACGTAGCACCTAGTCTAACTTTGAAGGTTTGATATGACAGAAAGCTTTTTATTCAACAAAGCATGCGGCCGCGTATGCCACATGCAAACAAGTCCCTAAGGATTCCGTACCGCCATGCTGTGTCGTACGCCTTCTCCAAATCAAAGTAGGCTGTCAGTGGTCGACAGTCAAGAATGTAACCATCAACAATCACGTTTCCTGTTTGTTTAATCTATCCTTTTTTTTTTTTTTTTTCACCGGGCCCGCGCGTGCACCATAACACTTTGAAAGTGTGTTTTTCGTCTAAGTGCGCGGCTGCGCTGCGGTGAAGCGAGTCGCGAAATCGCGGTGTCAGCTTTGCGGACTTTGCTTCTCCGCAGTGCATCTGTTCTTAAGGAGAAGTGCACTCAAGGGGGCAAATCCGCCGCGATCAACACTTCGAAAGGTATGAATATCGCAGTGTATTTTGAAGCGAATATCAGATAGAATATTACATGAAACTATTATTCGAACATTCGAATATTCGCTCAGCCCCACTCTTCGCACATCATCGCACAGTCATGCGAACAAATAAACAATTGTACTTTCTTACTTTTCAGCGGCATCGCCAAGAGTGCCCCGTGCCAGACACTTTCAGTTTTCTGTTGTGTGTTGGCAACCGAGGATATCCAGGGATGCCGGTGAACTGGTGCACGCGCGCAGGCACGAGACGTTCGACTGCTCTGGCCCCAACCCGGTCGGTTGTGCCCGCTGTATGCTGTAATGTATATATTATGTAAAGATTAAATACACAACATTTTCCATTTCGAGAACTGCTCCCTTTTGTCGCAGACATGGCGCAAATTGTGCACAAATACAGCCTTTGAAGCAGCATGTAGCAGGTTATTCGTTCTGGAGCAATTTGATGGAAATGGGGCCGCAGTTCCACCACTGGTATCTGGAATTGTGAGCTTAGAGGTGGTGGTGCGTTTTGGGGCTAGGATACTTTCTACTTGAGCTGAAATTTTATTTTGGTTCGCATCTGTTAGATGGACAATAAAAATGATTTTCAAACTTCTTCCTCCTTAGCATTAATCCTCAAGAGCGAAATGAGAAATGATGTGTTCCTGACGTGGGAGGAAAAAGAAGTGTCACCCACCCCGTTTGTGTTTTACAAACCGCTCCTGGTTTTGGGACGTTTTTCACGCCGCACCGACGGTTTTCACCACTTCTTGGGTCACGGTCTCAAAACTAGTCTCTTCTTCTTGGAGAACATCAGGTACCGGGGCAACCTGGGTGCCTACAAGGCCAGCTATGGCCTCCGCGGAGGCTGACCAAATGGACGCCATCGAACTGAAGAGACCGCTGAGAAAGACCACGCTTACCATATTATCCCGCCAAGTCAGCGACCCCACGCCCCTGTTAAGCGACGATTTGACAAAACCGACGACTCCACATCACAAGAGTCCACACCAGCCAAACTGCTCCTCAGCAACTGCGATTCAATGGACGCATCCCAAGCAGAGGGAGACGACGAGGGATTCATCCTAGTCGAACATCGCCGTAAAAGGACAACAGGCATACCTGTGCTGTTCACTCCAACGCAAGAAGGGAGAAGATTACAGCAGCTAAACCCGCTCAAGCTAAATGACGAAGTCAGGGCAGCTGCAGGCGCACCCTTCGTACGCCATCGATTTACAGCCAGGGGAGGTCTACTCGTTGACGTAGCAGAGCCGGCGACGGTCAACAGGCTCCTGAAGGTGCGCTGCCTGGGAGAGATCCTAGTTCAGGCCACCATCCCGAAAGCGTATATGCAAAACAATGGGCTGATCAAAGGAGTGCCTGACTGGTACTCAAACTCAGAGATGACTGAATTCCTCGAACCAGTAGGAGTCATTGCAGCACGGCGCCTATACCAACGCAACGGCAAACCAGACGAAACAGTGCGGCCGACAGATAAAGTGGTGATCACTTTTCGCCCTAACACAGAACACCCTGCCAAGGTTAATCTCGGCTTCACACGACATGAAGTAACTGACTATGTCGAAGCGCCCCCAAGATGCTTCAACTGCCAAGCTTTGGGCCATGTGGCAAAATACTGCAGTGCCACCGCGATCTGCAAGAGATGTGGAGGAACACATGCCACCAAGGACTGCAATGGCGAATCACCCGTCAAATGCGCGAACTGCGGCGGAGACCATCCGGCCGATTATGTCAACTGCAAAAATCGACTTCAAGCTCTAGCGAAGAAGAAGAGTTTTATCAGAGGCCCCAAATTTTTCAAAAATGCGGATTGCACAGAGGTGGAACGTGATGCACCACGCTTAAAGGCCACAAGCCAAGATGACAAAATCACCGCGGAGAGGAATCCAAGGGTTAAGGCTCCGAATGACACTGCGAAAAAGAAGAAAGCCAAAGCTGCTGGGACAAAAGAGGGAAAAAAGCAGACCTCGTCCGAGAAAGAACAAGAAATGGAAGCACATTACTCAAAAGATGCTGACACCGACACTACCGCCACCTCAAAGACTAATACCAGAGGAAAGAGATCATACAGCGACATCGTCACTGGAAAAAGACCTTCTCAGAATTCGAAAATCGGGGATTTAGTTAGTCTAATATTTTCTGTTTTACCAAACCTCATTGCCAACCTACCGTCAGGTAATTTCAAGACCATATTACAAGCAATCATGTTTTTCCAACCGGCCATTACAGAAATGACACGAAACTTCGACCAGAGCCATGATTGACACTTCAAAGTGTCAGCCGCAACGAAAAGCAATAAAACGACGAAATATACCGATTCTCATGCAGTGGAACTGTGCCGGGCTGAAAAATCGTCATGCGGAGCTTTCTTTGTACTTAGAACACTTCCCTATTCCGATACTTGCATTAAGTGAGGCGGGTCTCCCCAATGACCGCAGCATTTCTGGGTATTATTGCTACAAAAATCCAACCATGAGCGGTTTTCCTGACGGGAGTGCAGCCCTTTATATTCGAAAAGCTCTTCCACAACACCAGATTGACACGAGCGATTTGTGCACCCAAGATATTGAACTGGTAGCAGCACGTGTCATGTTGACCGGACGGAGTTTGTGTGTGGCATCCATATATGTCCGTGCTGGAAAGAGTGGAATCAAGATTTCTGAAGTCGTAAAAGAAATTTGCCAGCGCTGTGAGGACCCAATCTTACTTTGCGGAGATTGGAACGCACACCACAGCCTTTGGGGAGCTAGCAGAGACAATACTCGTGGGCGGGCGTTGGCAAAATGCTTTGAAGAGTGCGACCTCGCTGTTGCAAACGACGGTAGTCCGACCTTTTTTCGTCCTCCTGATACGTATAGCGCCATCGACATCACTGCTCATTCCACAGACCTATGCGTAAATTGGACGAGAAACCCTGATACCATGAACAGCGACCATTATCCGATATTTTTAGATCTGCATGGATTCCGTGGAACTAAACAGCGTATTCGATATGTTACTCACTGGGATTCATTTCGAGCACATATGGAAAATCATCAGAACCCATATTACAAGCAGTCTTGACCAGCGCAAATCAGGCCACCATCAAGATAAAGCTCCCAGAGCACTACCCAGAGCCTGATCTCACGTTGCTCAATCTTTGTGCAGCAAGAAGACAGGCCCAACTAAAACTCCAAAGGAAGTATTCCAGCGCAAACAAAACCGATCTAAACAGAATCAATGCAGCAACAACACGATATGCGAAAAAAAACAAAGCGATAACACTGGGACGACAACTGTGCATCAGCAGATGCAAATAAACCTGGAACCCAAATTTGGCGAATCCTTGATGTTTTCATGGGCAAACGAGATCTCCACCTATCACACGCATCGATGGCGTTTCGGTTGGGCACAAGTCTAGAGGACGCCGCAGAACAATTTGCAGACCAATTTTCTTTAATCGATAACAAGACAGTCAGGACGTATGACGCTGTGACTACATCGTCCCCATTAGATGCTCCCTTCAACATCGAAGAACTACTATCGGCTTTAAAAGAGAGTAAACGAAAAAGCGCTCCAGGACCGGATGGAATAACAAACCAGATGCTGCAAAACATACCAAATGGACGCCAACAAGAACTTCTCAAGTTTCTTAACTATATATGGGAAACAAATGATATACCAGAAAATTGGAAAACCGCTTGGGTAATTCCAATCCACAAGCCTGGTAAACCACGCGACGCGCCATCGTCCTACCGACCCATCTCACTTACATCTTGTGTTATGAAGCTCATGGAAAGAATGATACACGCTCGACTCACCTGGTGGCTTGAAACCAATCACTTATTACCACACGAGATGACAGGATTCAGGCGTGGGCTATCCTCTCAAGACGGCATTGTAGATCTATTAAGTTCAATTGAACAGAATCACCCCGACAACAAATCGACATTAGCGGTATTTTTTGACATTAAAAAGGCATATGATAACGTTGATCCAGCAGTTGTTCTTGAAAGGTTGACAGCCATCGGCATCACGGGAAAAGTCCAGGCGTTTGTACAAGGCATCCTCACGAATCGAACCTTCAAGGTTAGACTAGGCGCGTCTTTTAGTACATCTCGCAACTGTGCTCAAGGACTACCACAAGGAAGCGTACTCTCGCCAATCCTTTTTAACATCGTTTTGGCCAGGCTACCAACATCCCTCCCAAAGTACACTCTCCCCATCAATATATCACTGTACGCAGATGACATTTGCATATGGGTCTCAGCAGGGCCGTAACCAGGGGGGGGGATAGGGGGTTCCGACCCCCCCCGAAATTTTTTTCTGGGTACGGCCCTGGTCGGTGCACTTGCAGCCAGCCGATTTTAATCTCCACCTCTGCGCACGCGCAGTGGCACCGGTCGGCTACCGGGTACCAAACCGGGACCGGTTCTTCGGTTTGCTATAACTCTCCATTATATGCCACCGATGCACATGATTCATAGGCGAAAATAAGACAAAATGGCCGCCGTTGTCCCCGAAAACCCCCCCCCCCCCCCCCCCCCGAAATTTTTTTCTGGGTACGGCCCTGGGTCTCAGCACATCGACATCATGGTCTTCGAAACGCCGCCCAAGCAGCCATTACGGGAGCGAGCAATTTTCTACTTGATTGTGGTCTGCAGTTCTCACAAGAGAAAACTGCGTTCATACTTTTTCCTGGAAAAAACCGGCGAAGCACAAAAATTACTTTGACTATTTATAACGTCCCCCTGCGCCGTGTTCGACAGCACAAATTCTTGGGAATCACACTGAACTCCCGCCTCAACTGGCATGCGCAAGCCACTAACGTGATAAAATCAACGATGACAGCAAGAAATGCCATTCGTAGAGTGGCAGGACAATCATGGGGAAACTCGCCAAGCTCTATGATACGTCTCCATTCATCCCTTGTTGTCAGTCGTATTCTATATTCATTACCTTTCATTAGATTATCGCCGACAGACTCTCAAACTCTAGAGCGCATACATCGACAAGGCCTGCGTACTTGCCTAGGAGTGCCCAGATCAACGAGGAACGAAAATGTATATCGAGAAGCCCGAGCTCTGACTTTACCCCTTATGGCTACCAAATGCCTTCTTTCCCAACAAATTCGTTTGTCCACTACGTCCGCAGGAAGGAGCCTCCTACGCCGACTTCGAACCAGGCAACACTCTCGCTTTTTTATTTCTACGCAAACTCTTCAACATCTTGGATGGACACCAGAGTTACTGCAAGACAAAGACAACTCTTTATCAGCTCCCCCCTGGAACGTTTACTGCCCGAAATGTAAGTGCCGCATTCCCGGTATACACAACAAGTTCAGCGCCAACTCAACTGTCATAAAACTAAAAACTAATGAATACATTTCGAGAAGATACGCCAACCACCTTGAGGTGTACACGGACGGATCAGTAAATCGAAGTCGAAGAAGTAGCACTTCCGCCTACTATATGCGCCTACTTTACAGCTCGAATGGAGTGGGCGACTAGATGAGTTTGTGTCATCAACAACAGCTGAAATGCATGCAATCCTAGAAGCCCTTCACATGATAAAAAACTTAACACCACAGGCAGTTATTCTCCTAACGGATTCTCGTGCTGCACTTCAACAGCTCCAAAGGTCTCGACAAATGTCACAAGTAGTAATGGCGGCCAAATCAATTTCAAGATCACTAGAAGAAGATGGTTTCGAAATTTCATTTCAGTGGGTACCAGCTCATGTCGGATTACATGGAAACGAAAAGGCAGACCAACTTGCCTCCAACGCACACAATCTTCCTATTAGCATCAATACGCAAGATGACCCCAGAAAATATTACCAAATTATAAATGAACACATCTGTGATTTATCAATAGCGCACTCCTCCCCTATCCAACCCTGTCTAACAGGAAGTCTTCGACGAGCAGAAGCCACACTTCTCTTCCGCCTACGTACAGGAAGTGCGCGTACAGGAAAATTACTTCACCGCTGGAAAAAACGCGATACAGACACCTGTAACGTATGCGGTGTTACCGAAGATATTAACCATATCCTAGAAGACTGCCAGAAATTTGAAAAGGAAAGGAAAGACCTCGCATCACAGTTAAAAAGACATCACTTCGTCGTGGAAGACATTGCAAGCATTATTTTCCCTTCTGGTACCCGAGCTCGGAGGAAATTACTTCAAAGGATATTCCTGACCTTCCTTCAAGCCACTGGGCTACAAGGTCAACTATAAGAAGCAGAGCATTTTCTAAAGTTATGAACATACGAAAGTGCTATCGTGATGAATAACTTTACACCTCTCACCTTTCTCTTTATTCTTCTCTTTCTTTGCACTCTTCATCTATTCTTTAAACATTTTTTTTTCTTTTCTCGGAGCGAACAATGTCAGCTAATCGGCTAGACTAACCCTCTCCGAATTTCATTATTATTTTAATAAAACGATTTTCTCTCTCTCTCTGTTCCTGACGTGCTGAGCACAAGATGTGGTGAGCGGGGCATGCAATGAACACCAGTGCTGCGTTCGGTTAAACTCGCGTCCTCGCCGGTTTGACACGAGTGTCAGCCGAATGCTTACGCCACACTCCCCACGGAACTTTAATAGTATTTGCTTTTTGTGTATGTTTATACAGCCTAAAGTTAGTTAGCCCCGATAGGCATGTGCTGTATCAGCTGTAGATGATGATAACGTAGGATAAGCATGCTGACGGCGTGATACCTAAACAAATGTCTGCTTTTTTGACCCTATAATTTAGCTGTCATTGCAGTTATAATCAGTGAATTATGTGGTTCAAGTGCACTGACCGTAATAAGTTGTTTCAACGGTTGGGGAAACAAAATGGGGTTTACAAAACGTACAATGCCGTCTACTCCCATAGGCTGCAGGTCCGCTAGAGGTGCCACTGTCGTCATTCGCAACAACTCCCAATGGTTTTCGAAGGAATTTCCAGCACTAGCCTTGATCGTATTTGCTAATACCACGTAGGGTTTTCGAACAGGACTGCGCGAATAGTTAGAAAAATGTATCCACTCCCTTCGAGCTTTTTCGTAGTCGGCCCCTAGATGCTCCACGTGCTCCGAGCTGGTGTGCACTAGCCCACTCGGCCTCCGATCCCCCGTTTCTAACCATTAAACTTGTCATTCGCAGGTGATGAGAAGTGCAGTCACGGCACTCATTGACCACGAACGCGAATCCAAACATTCGTTGAAAGATTAATTGTTGACGAGAGCATACGTCCGGGTGATGCAGTGCTCGTGTCCAATACGCAAGCTGGGATCGGCTGACGTGTTTCGACACTGCAGATGCATCACGCACCACAGTGAAAAAAAGGAGAGCTTGCGGAGGAAGGGCGGCAAGAAATAATCCGCTATATTCCCCTATTTTCGTATGAAAAGCGGGATTCTCGCTTTCTACCCTCGTGTACTGGTTTTCTTTTGGCGCACCGAACGATATGTGAGTAGCATATCGGTTCATTTCATGGTCCCTTTAATGCATGTCTTGCATTGACGTTACATTATTCGTTTTGAACCTCGGCGGAAGAGAGAGAGAGGGGAGGAAAACTACTTTTGTATGGATTTTGAGTGATGCGAGCGACGTCTGGGCAAGTTTCGGACACACAAAAGAGGGTGCCGTTGAGAGGGGAGTTCCCCCTTCCCCTCTTCCCTAGTGGTGGCCGGAGAGCTGACGGGATGACGTCAGGTACAAGGCATGTATTAATTAAGACTTGAGATTATTGTTACTCGGTGTTCCAGGACCATTCGGCCCATTTCTGATCAGTGAAGAATGAC
The DNA here is from genome assembly GCF_016920785.2 of Ixodes scapularis. Taxonomy (NCBI): domain Eukaryota; kingdom Metazoa; phylum Arthropoda; class Arachnida; order Ixodida; family Ixodidae; genus Ixodes; species Ixodes scapularis. The sequence continues at coordinate 26,829,975 of NW_024609837.1, forward strand.
TTGTTGCTTGTAGTGATCATCCCTATTCATTCAGTTTAGAACTAAACAAGTTACTATCCTGAACTTCAAACCCAAAATCGAACGTGGGTAAATGGCCCAAAACTGTAACGATGTTTGAAAGACGCGCGCACACCACCAGATGATACCTTCCCAAGACAGTCGTTCGAGGACGTCTCAATCGTTAAAGACTGTCATCATCATCGTCACTTTACCTCGTTTTTGTAGGCGTTGCTCTACTGTTGCCATTGTTGTCTTAGCAACGAGCAGTCATGGCGGAGGACCCATTTTTCGGTTTACTGAATGGCATCGCCCAAAAATTATACTACGAGAACAAGGAAATTACGGACGATGTTCTCAAGAACGACCTGTATCCATCGGTTACGGATCAAGAGTTCTCCAAGTTGCTTGCAAAGGCGACCAATGTTATCAAGGTGCGTTTCAAAAGCTTCCACCCTTCCACCGTCTTCACATGTTTCCGATTGATGTTGCGGAAAGACGCTGCCGCGCCAGAACCAAGTGTTCGCAACTTGAATCATTCTCACTACTACTTCGAACCGATTGTAGAACTTGAGCTACAAGCACGGTCCCCTCAGTCGTCAGTTGCATGAGCGCTCGTGTGATGTTCACGAAGTTCAAAGAGAGGCCCGTTTGCTCACGAATTCCGTTACGGGAGCTTATGTCTGCCGAATGTCCCGGCAACTCGCAGTCATATTATCCGTAACGTAAGCAAACGCTCCTGTGTGAATAGGCCTGGTTCTCTCGACCAGAAGGCATAGACGCTACAACGAAAGAGACGCTTTTGTGTCCTCTAGCGTTTGCGTCCTAGCGTCCCATTATGCCCGTCTGTCAGCGTCGGTCCACGCGCGCTAGAAAAAGTTTAAAAGAAACTCGGAAATCTTTTATATCAACGAAAAAACAGTGCAACTCGCACCTTCAGCATCCAATCAAAACGGTGCAATTTCTTTTCGACTTTTGTGTACTCGTTATATTAACGTCGGTAAGCGTGGCGACGAAAAGCGATTTTATGGTGCCAAAACGCGACCTAAAAATGTGAATTTTCTCGCCAGGGGCGCTGCTCAAAGCTAGGAACCTTAAGCATAAAAGGGACTTTCTCCTGTTAGCGCAGACTCTCGCGGCCTCCAACATGGACTGGACACAACTGGAAGCTTTCCTGACGTCCCAGACCAAGCGTCAGGAAGGCGGATTGACGGCCGAACAGGCGCAGTCGACAGCTCGCTTCTGGCAAGGTCACCGGTCGCGCATCCGTGCCAGCGTCCTGGCACAGAGCCGCTGGGACCCGGGGCTCGAATCTTGCTCGTGGAGGGTGGACGTGGACGGCCCCACGGCACATGTGACCCTTGGACAAGCTCAACTGCAGCTCGACAAGTCCCATCTTGAAGCGCTGCTCCAAAGCATCGCAGACGTCCAAGTGGCATTAGATAAACACTGTCCCAAGGTGAAGTGAACACACACATGCTTCCTGGATACCGCCGAGACATTCTTTGTTCGTCAGTTACATCCGATTGTGTGAGCAATGGACTTCCTGTGTTGCTGCTCGTATGCGACTATTGGTTCTTTTACTGGAGTATGTAGCCATTCGACAGTACTGTTGACCACAAGCTACCGTGAAATACCGGGTGAGCACCCATCCCACTTTTGCTGAAAACTGGATTCATCTAGACACAGGTGCTCGCCCAATCAAATAGGGTGCCTAAAGTATACAGATTTCCCAAGTTTGGAACATGTTAATAGTGGATGCTTGAACAAAGTGGCTGCTTCCACAGTATTTTACGGCAGGATACAACTGTTTTGTCTGCTTTGCCCCTGCGTTTTGTCTAATGTAAACTAATGTACACACATTCTCCTTAGTTACTGTTTGCTGCTCCCAAGCAGAGAAAATATAGCAGTGCATGTATTGCAGCCTCCTATAGTTTCACTTAATGTGAGAGCAAAGCTGGAGCTAGAAGCACGAGCGTGCTTTCCCGAGCAATGCTTGTGCTGCACGAGCACGCGTGCTTGGTAGAGATGCCGAAAGCCCGGAGGTCGTTTTCGTAACTCCTGCTATGCCCGAATGTTTAAAGTGAAACAGTTTAGTGCTCAGCTTGTCCACTGGTTTTTGTTCATTATAATGCATCTCCAATTCTGCAACCTGCACAATGAGGATTCGATAGTCAGGAGTAATCACACACAGAAACCCACACTTGCACTTTCAAGTGATTAGTGGCTACAGTGGTGGCCTACCAAGCCTTGACTGCCAACCCAAAAGCATGAACATGCAGCCACAACCGTACTGGACTTTCTGCAAGCTCCAGCAGCACTATGTGGATATTCTTACATTTCCAAGTTGCAGACGGCGGCGAAAGGTTGCGGGGCACAGGAGCATGAGTCGAAAAGACTGCCTGCGTCTTCCGACAGTGTGTCGCCGCTCTCAAGATTAAACCTTTGTGCATGTGCTTCCTTTCGTGTTTGCAGTCATGTTTTTTTTCACTCGCTTCCTTCGACACCCACGAGATAACGGTCTGGCACAAGGTACCGCGAAACCTCGTCTGTAGCATGCAAGCTCCAGCACCCATCACGGTGTCCGAGACAAAGGCACGGCACAACAGCCGACAAAGCGACATCTTGTGCACGTCGGACGAAAGTGAGTGAAAAAGATACGACTGCGAGCACGAAAGGAAGCGCATTCTCGAAGCGTGAACCTTGGGAGCGGTTGCACGCCATCTGAAGGCTCAACCAGTCATTTCGGCTGGTGCTCCTGCGACCCACAGACTCTTGCTGTAGATTGTACAACTATAGAAAGCATACTCAAGTCACAGCTCTAATCACAAGTTGGCAGTAGCCAAACTGCAAGATTTGTGCAACATAGCACGATATGCAATTCTACACATGCTAGTGTGGTAGAATGTGCATGTGTGCAGTACCAACCCAGGCAGTAAAATCTTATTAGATACCAAATGGAAGAGCAAAAACCTGGGCTTGCACCAATGATGTTATGCAGCATATCTGCCTTTCAGAGACACTGCAAGACCACTACCAATTGCCAACTTACAGGCACGGGCATGGGAAGTCCTCGTACTTCGTTGACCATATTGGTAACCTTTTCAAAGAACTTGGCTGCAGCATCAAAGTTCTAGCACACATGGCACCAGCAATGTGACAGGGTAGCACTGCCACATTGCAACCTTCGCACAATTGCCTAATTGTGACTAGCAAATATGTTTTTATTAACTTTCCCACCATTTGGCCTGAAATTTGAAATTTCTGGTGCAGTTTGGAATAAACCCTCTTTCAGCCTTAAGCATTGACCATTTCGCTCCATTAGAGCTTGGTGGTAAAGACTGAGGCCCTAAAAACGTATACAACTGTCTGGTTAAAACTGTGTAATAAAATCACGTCAGAACCAAAACATGAAGCTGCAAGAGGTCAGATAATGTAATTTGAGCCATCAACAGGTCAAAGTCCACCACTGTATGTAATCGCCAAACTACAGACTGGACACCGAAAGAAAAAACGTTAGGGATAACTAATGATCATGCAGTGCCTCCACGCTGTTGAAAGCACCCATTAAGTGCGAGCATCATCGTTCGCAAAGCTTTGGTTAAAATGCATTTGAAGCTGCGACACATGGCTTCAAATGTACCACCAAAGCGCATCAAGACACTCCCCAAAATACCCATATTTAAATTTAATGGTTTTTAATGACATTGTTGCCATAAACTTCGAGATGCCAAACTCTTATAAAAACACTTTCCCTGAAAAACAAACTTTTTTCTCGCGCTGTATTTAGGTTGCAAGAGTCATTTCAGTGATGGAAGCGGCATTTGACCCTTTGGAGCAGGTTCTGTAGCAGGCAAAATATTTGTTTGGAGCAGCCACTGATGCTTTTGGAGGAGATGCCAACGTCTGTTAGCATATCACTTGAAAATTAAAAAAAAAAACTGATTGCATCACTAAATGAGTTTATATTTGATAATGACTGAGGGTTTTTCTTTGATACTGGAACATACTACTTATTACCTTTTGTAATAAAAACCAATAAGGCACAAAAGGTACATAGAGCTTTTGTTTTAGAAATAAGGCTCTGTTCAGAGTAGGTTCCATTTACAATCGGTACTAATCACATTGCTAAGAAATGAATCTCACTTGGGTTAAAGCTTCCTTCCCCTCCCACTTTTACACCTGGTAGTTCATTTAGCCTGTATGTAATGTTTCTGTAAAATGCCACCAAAAACCAACATGATCGCTAACATGTCTATCAGTAAAAATGCGCCCCTCCCAAATTTGATCGTTACCAGACTCGAGACTTAAATATAACTGAAAAAGAAAATAAAAAACAGCAACTCACAAATGTTATGAAAACCTACTCTTGCCCTTACATTTATTCAAATAAAGCTCCGCATATTTCTTTCTCGACGCAGCATTTGAAAACAAGATTATATAATCGAAATCAAAGAATGTGGACCTGCACTAGTACTGAGCATAATTTACATGTATGTGATGCTAAACCAGACGCTCACCCATGCCAGCAACTACTCCAAACACTCCGGTGCAATGCGGTGAAGGTCGACGCGCGTGGGCCGGTGAGAAGCACGATGGAGGCACACGGCAGACAGAACAATCAACCGATCTCACCAGGAGTACAGGAACCTGGTTCTGTCTTATCGCAGTAGCCGCTATCCTACTGCGTATTTTGCAATGATATGTCGTGACTTTTGGCTCCCGACATCGCCTGAAAGTTTAGAGGATGTCGGTGATCAAGCCGTTGGCGCATCAACTGGCCAATGCAACGGTCCAGCAATCTTAAAACTTCGTTTCACCTTAATTTAAAGCGCAGCCGACGCTACGAGCCAGTGGGATTAGTGAAACGTTAAATCGCGACATCGAGGCATCCGACCTTCGTACTGTACGTGTTTTTATCGATTAAACCAATCAAATGCAGCGAATGTCCTGCGACTTGCACTTTTATTGTGTGTTCATACTGTATATGTTGGAGCCTTCGATTGTGCTCCGACCTTAGATGAAACACTGTATACGGTGAGTAGAGACGCTGTGAAATACATATTTCTAGCGTTTTTCTTTCTTTCTACTTCTTTGAATATTAAAGTCAACCAATAAAAAAATATATCATTTTTTTTTTACCCATCTCGGCGCAGGTGTGGCGCAATTCTTAGCCAAAATGGCACCTTTGTGAAAGATGTAGCAGACTGTCACTCAAGGCGCAATTTGGTGCAAACAGCGCAGCACTTCCATTTTGAATGCGTCTGTTTCTATTTTGGTACAACGTGCCAAAATAGAAGCGCATTTTGAAACCACTCAAAATGAGCCTCAACAAAAATATTGCAGTAAAACAATGTTTTTGTGCGTAATATTTTTTTTTTGTGACACGTGTCTGGAACCTAGGCACTTGTAAAGAATATTTTGGGGGAGTTCAGTCTCTAGAAACGATCGCAAAACATGCCTATATTTCGGACCAACACGCCAAAATCTCACAATTGCTCCCAACTCAAAATGTTTCACGACGTTGTACACGCGTCTTGTCGGAGCATCTAACGGGAAAAGCTTTTGGGAACTGTTCTCTTAAGGCCACCTAAGTTAGAAATATCCATGGTGCAGAAACACGCCGCGACAACTCCCCCACCCCCCAGAGAAACTGCACACAAAGGCGATATGAATGCTCAGGTTTGATATATTTCTCTGAATGTCACGTACATCCAAAAAAAAGCAGGGCTGCAGGAAGCACCCCCAGCCAGCTTGCTTGCAGGAAGAAAACAAACAAAGTTTGCGGATTGTTATTTTAAACATGTCGTACGGAACGATATACTTCGCATACGTATAATATAACCATGTGGTGCTTTCCTGCTCGCTTCATTCAATGGCACTTCTTCGTCTGTGTAGTAATACGTTTGGCAGCAACACTCTCTCTCTCTATCCTCCGTCTCTCGCACACGCACATGCTCATTATAAATGCAGGCCCCTCCTTTCGAGACGTTCCTCGTCATCACAGTCCCATGAGATAAGTCCTTTTTTTTGTTTGTTTTAAATCGACAACATGGTTTTTTTCTCAGCACCCACGAGACGTGTGCGGGTCGGAGGCTTCGCTAAGGAAACGCAAGCGACGCAACGAACACGCAAAAAAACTCCGAAACGGGCCTCCGACTCCGGCGTGGCGACGAACACAAACACGCCGCCTTAAGTACCACACGTCCGTTAAGGGGAGAGGAACACTGTTTAACGTTACACTGGGGGAGGGCCAAGCTCCAGATCGGTTCTCTTTGTTGTCGTTGCATACGCCGATTGCACTTTCGAGATTGGCATAACGTCTTTTACTTTGTCGCAGTCGCTCTTTTGGTAAACCGTGGAACGCAACGCGTAATACTTTGCTTCCGTGTACGGGGATGACCGGACGCATTTTTGCTGGCTCGCTGCGTGGACGCACTCGTCGCACAGAAGACGACACTCTTCAAAACAACCCACTTTTTTTTCTTTCTTTTTTTTTTTTTTTTTTCTCTTTTCGTTTTTGAGACCGTAATACTCCTTTACGGCTGGCCCACCGTCGCTCGATTTTGCCGAGCTAAAGAATGCAGCTGTGCCGTGCAAAAAAAAACAAACAAGATGAAGCCCCCATAAAAATGGCATTTTTTTTTACATTTTGCATTTGTAAACCTTTTTGTGATTTTTTTCTTGCTTATCTGAGTACAATTTGCATATGCGAACATAACCAACGAGAAAACAAAACGACGAGACAAAAGCGGGACGCATAAAACGCCGCCGGCGTCTCGCAAGTCTGTTCGGCGTGCCTCCGACATTTTGGCCAAAGGTTTTTATCGTTTTTTCTGCAACGCCCCGACCGGTTTTTGTCGGAAACTTTTCAAAGCAGACGCAAGACAAAATGTCTTTAAAAAGAAATACAAGGAACGAAAAACATGGCGCTGCCATCATAGCACAGTTAAATCCATCCACCGTAAATTGCCGCACGCATGCACACACACCCACACAGGCACACGCATAGCGAAAAACAACACACAAAAAAGGGGCAAAAAAAAAAAACGGACAAGAAGAGCTCGCAAACGGGAAAAAGTGCATATCATCTTCGTTGCGATAGTGGTCATCATAATCTGCGTTCCGGTCGTCACCATAAATAGAGTGATCCGCATAGTCGTTTTCTTTTTTTCTCGCCGTCTTCGGAAGTTGGTGGCGGAAAAACCGGGGGAAGGGGGGGGGGAGGGGCAACGTCTCAAAAACCCTTCCAAAAAAAAACAAAAAACACACAAAAAAAAAAAAATAAATGGAGAGAGGGAAGTTGGGGCCACTCTAGCTGGAATGTGAGGCCCAACGTTCGCCTCACCCGGAGAAAGCACAAATGGCGGCAAACATTGTGTGTCTTGGAGTAACGTAAAAAAACAAAAGTTCTCGTCGTCTTCTTCGTCCTGTTCCCGCGGCTTCCCTCATTCCTTCCGAGCCTTTTCCCTGCAGTTTTATCTGGGCTCCCTGTAGCACATTCCAGAAAGCACATGCAATAAGCCAACGGAACCATTTCGGCACCTTGATTAGCGCATTTTCATGTTTGTCAAATCGCCCGGCTAAAGGCTGGAGCTAGCCTTAAGCAGACTCCCGGATTTGCTTATCTGATGTGCAAGCAAATCTGAGAGCTGACTAAAGGCTAGCACGTGAAACATTGAGGCGTGCCTACCCAAGCCTCGGCCCTCCACTCCTCTCGCAAGTTAGGCGTTGTGACATACGTGGAAATGCGCTAATCAGAGTGCCGAAATTGGGCCCCTGGCTTGCTTCACAAGCTTTTCTGAATATGCCTTTTGGTATGGCCACGGCCACCTTAAATGCAAGGCGCCGTCCTTGTTTTGTTTTTAGACTGCGGCGAAGAGGAACGCTTGAACCTATGCTTCATTTCGCCTTACAATGGATCACGGCAGATCCTGAAGCCGTCGAAGTCGATCCAGCGCTGTAGAGGTGTCGTGTGGCGTTTCGCAAAAGTGCAGCACAGCTCAAAACACGAAATGTCGCACAATACGCTCTACGTTCCGGACTGGCTAGGATGGCTTGTAGGGTCTGCCTCTGTTCAATGTAAGATAAAACCGAGTACAGTTTCCTTGACAGACTCGTCGTATTCAATGGCAAGGATAAAAATGTGACAGCTGCCAAAAAGAAAGCCAGCTACTGTCAAACTTTTCCCTCACACGTCCTGCCACAGTTAAGCCCACACATGTTTTCACACATGTACGCGAAAAGATAGAAAACAACAACAATATAGATCCAAGAGGGCAGTTGCAGGAGCTTATTCTTCGAGGGACATGTGACAATCATTTTGTTTACGCCCCCACTCTAGGAGAAGGTAGAGATGGGGAGGAAGGGGGAGGGACTCTTCAAAAACACCTCCAACCAAACAAACAATACAACCAACAAGTCGACAACCCCAGACGCAATTAAAGCAAAGGAAGCGCACCGGCAAGGTTCGAAACAACCGGAAAAAAACCGTCCGTCCTTCGCGACGTCCGCCGCCCAACTAAATAAATAAATAAAAAAACTAGTCCAAACCCAAACCAGCTTCGAACCTAAAACTAACGACACCGCTGCTTCCATTGTCCGTAACGCGCAACGCCGGTCGCCAGCCCGTTTTTGATTGATTGATTGATTCGTTGATTGCACGGCCGCCGCCGCGGGAACAGGAGTCCGCAAACTGATTTGTCTTCACAGGAGATTTCCGAGAAAAAATAAAAAATATGCACGAGGAAGGTTGGTAAGGAAGGAAGGGTTCGTTTTCCAGAAGAGAGGGTTAGGAGGACTTGAGGGGCAGCGCCCTGGAGTCGTAGTCCACGACCAGGCGCTTGATGTGGGCCAGCTTGTCGTGCAGGTACTGGAACTTGCGCCGAGTCTGCTGGTACCGCTGGTCACGCTTGTTCTCCTCGTACTCCCGCATTATCTGCTGCTTGATCCGCTGCAAGGAAACCAAACATTCACTGATCGATCGAGGCTGAATGGTGCGAGAATAGCTAAGATGGTACTAAAGTGGTTTCCGAGATCTTACATTTATGGTCGTAACTAAATATACGGCCTTTGGGCAATTGGAAAAAAACATGTCCGATTTCCTTATTAAAAACTTCATCAAAGACTGCGACATGCCCATTCTGTGATTCCGCACTGCAGCCAGAGAGTGCCGTCGGACATTCTACAGCCGATGGCGAGCGTTCACTTCCCGCGCAGCAAGGGGGCCAATTAACGGCGAAATGGCTTTTGAATGTGTGTGATTCGTGCAAAAGAAATACCTAATCACTCGTGATTGGCTGTCACACGTATTGGATGGTGCCCTTCAATTGTTACACTGAATTTCGAAAAAGGAACGGGCACGTCCCGATCTGCGATCTAATTTTTAATGGGGAAATCGAACGAGTATGAACAAAATCTAGGGTTTTAGGATGCCTAGAGCCCATAGGTTGAGTCATGACCATAAATAGATGACCTCAGGAACCACTTTCATGCCCTTTTATCGTCAGAGATATAAAAAGAAATCGAGCAGTCCCATGTGTACAGTCACAGCGATAGCTTCAAAACGTCACGGCAGTCATTTGGCCTGGGCATTGCACTCAAGTGCCGCGGGGTGCATGAACAAAAGCGTTGGGAACAAAATAGACATCTGACCATTTTCTTCCAAACGATTTTTGTTTCCAGTCTGTTCCGGAGCGCGTGAAAGTGTGTCGGCACGAGCTCTTGTCATCATTCAGTGATGGAAGCGGCATTTGACCTTTTGTAGCAGGTTCTGTAGCAGTAGCAGGCAAACTATAGGTTTGGAGCAGCCACTGATGCTTTGGGAGCAGATGCCAACATCTGTTAGAGAATTATAAAGTGAATGAATCTCTAAATGAGTTCATTCATGATGTTGACTAAAGGTTGCCTGTGGTACTAGAGCATATTACGTATTACTGTTTGTGATAAAAACAGGTAGGGCATGAAAGGAACGCAGTCTTCTTAAATCAGGCTCCAGTCAGAGCAGGTTTAATTTACAATGGGTATTAAAAAATGGCTGAACAGTGAATCTAGCATGACAGTTCATTGGGACAAATCCTCTCTCAGCCTCTCTATTTTACACTTGGTAGTTTGTTTTAGTCTGTAAATAAAATGTCTCTAAAATACCAGCAAGAAGCAGCACATCTGCTAAAACCTACCAAACTCACGATTCTAATATCATACAACTACAAAAACAACCACCCAAAAATAATATTAAAGCCCACACATGCGCTTTAACTCTGGTTGAGACGCCGCTAAAGAGCGGCGTACAGACCAGAGTTACGTCAAAGTTTGCTGCTCTTTCGATTGACAGTTGCACGGAAACTACTGAGACTGCTAGATATGTGTAAACCCGTGTTTTCTTCTCGCTCTCTCTTTCTCTGCCCAGTTTCCTTTTTTCTTTTTTCAAGATTAGAGATTAACTCACAATTAGGACGAAGAAGGTCGACCCGTCATAATTCAGAGCATAACCTGCATGCCTATCGCACTAAGGCAGGCGCTCCCCCAGGTCAGCCGCTGCCCCTCGCACTCCGGTGCAAAGCGGTGAAGCTCGGCACATGCACGCTGGTGAGTGGCGGTGAAGGTTGCCACGAGCGAAGCAAGTGCCACAAAACGAAGGCATGTGGCAGACGTGATAATCGAGTGATTTGATCAGGAGTACAAGACCCTGGTCTCGTTTTATCACAGTTTCCGCAATCGTCAATTTTACTGTTTTGCAAAATTTTCCCGGGACTCCTAGTTCCTGACATCGCCGACATCGTTTAGAAATTTAGATGATGTCGGGGATTAACCGGCCATTGCATCAACCGGCCAGAACGGTTGGTTTGCAGCATCAAAGTGAGACATTGTGGCATTCGTCCATCTTCCTGAGTGTGTTCTTTCATCGGCTAAACCAATCAAGTGCAGCAAACGTCGCGCGACTTGCGCTTTTAGTATCTGTGTTTGGGGTTGTACATGTTCCAGCCTTCGACTGCGTTCCGACCTAAGACGAAACAAACTATACAGTGAGTAGAGACGCCATGAGATTCATACTTGTACAATTTTTCTTTACGTTTACCTCTCTGAATATTCAGGTCAACCAATAATAAAACATTAACTTTTTTTTTTTGCCTGTAGACCATCTCGGCGCAGGTGTGGGGCAATTCTTAGCAAAAATGCCATCTTGGCACAAGATGAAGCAGACTTTCGTTCATGGCGCAATTCGGCGCAGCGCTTCCTTTACTGGGCATTGACAGTGCTACAACGGCATTTTGTTCTCGGCCATTTTTTTCCAGAGAGCATTAACCCTGCGGCATAGCTCTGTGGTGGCACTTTCACTTCGCACGCGGTGGACCCAGGTTAGGCTCTTGCGGGCGGCAGGTAATCTCTTTCAAGGATGTGGCAACATCAACCACGGACGCCTTACAACACCAACTACGTCACCAACAACACCAACCACCACATCAACAACCGTGGTCACTGCCGGTGGAGGGAAGAGCCAATAACAGCTATTGCTGTAAAAAGACTCTGCTCATTGCTGGGGATCGGTGCCACTCACATTCCACTGGTCAGAGCCCTCCCTCGAGTTCCGTAGGCTGTCCTCCAGGTCCGAGAAACGCCGCGAAACCTGCTCCACCGTCGAGTGCAGCGTCTTGTATTCCTCATACTCCGCGTTGAAGTCTGCCTTGTAGCGGCCCCGCTGCTCTTGATTGGTGATCTCTACGTACTTCCTGCGTCGGTGAATTCGTTTGGACATCGTTCTACGGCCTTGCCACAAATGCTGAACGTGGGCTTTAGGTGGCCCATGACTTTGAACACATTTGGTACACAAAGTTTAAATGCCACGTGACCATAGAAATGAGAGTGAGCATGACTGAAACCGGCCAACTCTCGACCGGCTATTTTCAACTGTGAAAGAAAACGAATTTCAAGCTGTAAATTGTGTTCTGGGTAGTTGGGCTCATATAGGTCATGTTTAAAAAAAAAACCTCGGCAAGCATCAATACGCCCCTCCACACTACAGCGCACTATTGCAAACGTACACTCACTCCTTACACACGAAAAAGAAAGCAAAATTGAAACGAACCGCGCTGACTGACAACTCGTTTTTATATACTTTGTCTTCTGTAGTGTGTTAATACTGCTGTCGTGAATGTTAATGTGAGCAACCAACTTGCCCAAGCTGCTACGTTATCCATACCCCACCACTGTCTCTTTGAGCTGTTAAAAAAAGATTTTGCAATGGACTGCCATGTTCTTTATTTTCGTGTTAACTGCGCACTGTGCATCAAAATGCAATTATTGAGAAGGAATGCTACACAATTATATGATAGCATAGCCAACAGCGTAAAACCCCAGGGGCAAGCTTGGAAAGGTAGAATCGTTGGGTGGTTTGGCACTTCACAATTAAATTTTGATTCCAAAGTTTTGTAAGGAGACACTGAGACACTTACGTTACATATTCTGGGACTTGGTTGGTGGAATTCCGTGGCGATGGATTTGTAGATGGGATCCCTGCAGCTGCAAGCAATGATGGATGCAATATCCCAATTACGACAGGCTTTAGTCTCGACTTGGCTTCCTTAGAACACTTGCTCACAGAGGAGAGTGTGTGTATTGCTCAAGGCGACAAAGCTCATTGTTCAGGGGCATTTCTCGGGTTAACGAGATCCCCTTTGTTGTCATTCAAAAGAACTGCGAGTTTCAAAAGGTATCTATACTTTCTTTGAAAGGAATTGTAGGGGCTTGTAACAATCCCATAAGGTTCTTGCCACCTTCGTTGAGCCAACCAGGAATGTCTCCAGTGTCATTACCTTTCAGGTAAAGTCAATTTTTTTGTTTGTTAGGCCTCCGAAATTTTTATCCTTTTACCTAGAATGTACAAGTCTTGGGAGTTCTGAATGCATCCGAAGAATCCCTAACATCTTCCTACAGTGAGGCATTTAAAAATCTTATCCTTAGACTGAACTGCAACACAGTTTCCTAATGTTCCTTAAAGATTCCTGAACCCACATCTTGAAGCAGACCTCTGTATTGCAGCACACCATGGAGTTCCCTACGCACTCCGCTCATCCATACTCCCGATTTCCCTTGAACACCTCCTTCCACTTTCAGGTCCTCGTAGTACTTGGGTTCCCTAACTTGCCGGCCTTCCTTAGTCCCTTAGAGTCCCTAGCTTGCAATTTTACCAAGCACTATTGTCCCTAACTTGCAATTCTCATGATCTGTGGAGTTTCTAGCTTGCAAATCCCCAGATTCCTTACTTTGCAGGACGACAGAGACCCCCATTTTCCTCTAACACCTCCCCACAGGACCCCGCTCGCAGCATCACATAGTACCTGAATTTTCTAATTTGTGAGATTACATAGTCCGTGGAGTCCCTGACATGCAAGTCTCCGTAATTCGTGGAATCACTAGCTAGTAGATACACAAATTCCCTAAAATCCCCTCTTCACCATTTTCCTAGAATACCTCCCTACAATCCCCATGGGACCCAACTTGCAGGTCCCCACTGTCCCTGGATTCCCTAACTTCCAGGTCCCCATTGTGCCTGGATTTTCTAACTTAGAGGTCCCTCATGGTCCCCAGAGTCCTTGATGGTACAGTAAAACCTCGTTAATTTGGATCTCATGGGACCGGCAAAAATGTCAGAATTATCCGAAAGTCGAAATATCGAAAGGACAAAGAAAACTGCGCGAAAATGTTGCCCTGTGACATACCTTTATTTTGAGAAGAAATCTGTTATTACCGCCTGCTTTCTGGATGCCACTTGGGCGGAGACGGCAACTTTCCTTAGCGCGGTCGAGTGCTCCACCGCACTCGCACTGTCGGAGCTACGCATCCCGTGCGCGGACAATATAGCACAGCAAGGCCTCTTTTATAGCATCTTCGATCAACTCGCACCGGAATCGCCCTGAAACCAGCACAGTGCACAGCGCTCCTCGGTCGTGCAGCGCGATGTCGGTGCAACATCAAGGACAAACTGCGCCGCGCCGGTGTACCGCGGCGAGCTCCACCTTGCGTCACTTCGCGTTTTGTTCGTTTATTTTGCGTAGGTCAGCGCACGGTGCCCGTCTGCTCTCAATTTCTTTTATTTTTTTACTCGCGGATTTGACGGTCCCACAGAAATAAACATCGTGGACGTGAGTGTCGATGGGGTCACGAAGCGGGTGACAATTCCACATGTATATGTTGGCCATCATTATTAGTTCAAGAAAACGAAACACCAGATAATAGCCATACCTCGCTGTCATTGAAACGCCTCGCGCCGCTTTCCACGAAGTTCGTGCTTTTCGGGCGCTCCTTGCCACCGCAGCAATCGCCAGTAATCGCGGCGATGGTGAGAAGCTCGTCGTCTCGCCGTCAGAAGACCCGAGGAAATCATCTAGTGCAGCTGCAAGGCGTGTTCGTTTTTGCAAGATTGCCATCTCGATAGTCTGCGCGTCTGCTACTCCCGCCATCTTCTCGATTCCCGCTCCTGGCCGCAATGCCTGATGGGACTGCCCCTTGGCGCACTGCCGATTTTCTTGGTGCACGTTGGGGCAACGAAAAGCCGCACCGGGAGGGTGCGCTTCGTTGATCGAGGACGTACGGTGCGCACCGGTGCACTTGATCGAAGATGAAGGGGCGCACCTCACTGCCCCGGTGCGCACCGGTGCGGATGATCGAGGATGCTATTAGTTTCGGGTGCACCACCTTCCAAGGCCGCTTTCTTTTCGCGTTGAACTTCTCGTTTTCGATATCGGCCTCAATTTTCACGTATGTGGCCAAACTGCTTCTCTTGACGTCGTAACTTTCCGTCACTTGTCGAGAGACGCCGTCCTTCAAAGCCCTCAGTATTTCCATTTTCATCACTAAAATCTTAGCCTAGTACAGCTGCAACGGAAAACGAGTAGCACAACTGACCAATAATCGGAGCACCGAAATCGCGACACCCGGCACTATTTTTCCCGAGCGCGCCGATAGCGAGAGTGCGAGTCACGTTGTATTTTTCAATGCGGGGGTGGCCGGCGAAAAATTGAGGGATAAGATAGCTGTTAAAATGGCGGGCTTTAGGATCTCCGCGTTGAGGCATAAAACGTGACTGTCACTCTCGCTATCGGCACGCTCGGGAAAAATAGCCCCGCGTGTCGCGATTTTGCCATTCCGGTCGTCGGTCACTTCTGCTACCCTTTTTCCGTTGCAGCTATGCTTCTGCCGCTTCCATGCCATGAGAGTAACGCGCTGAAGCACGGCGATCCAGAGCAAAACTGGTGCGAAACACGGAGAACCAGAAGAGCGAAGAGCCATGGGAAGACCGGAAAAACGTGTGCACCTCGGATGGATAGCAATCATACCCTTTGGAACGAACGGTAGCTAGCGCCACCTGCCGAATTCGTCCAAATTAACCATACTGCGCCGCGTTCCCTCCGAATTAATGAGCGTTTGCTGCTATTGACTAATTGACTATTTGACGGGACCGGATCGGCAGTTCAAATTATCCAAATTTCCAAATTAGCGGGAGTTGAATTAACGAGGTTTTACTGTATACCTCAACTGTAACTTACGAATCTCAATAACCTAGCTGTACCCAAAAGCTGGAATTCCTGGCTTGTGGATACACCTATTCCCCAGAATCCCTACCTTGTAGATCACCAGAGTCCCTAGAGTCCCGAGAGTCTCTGGAATCCGGGGAATCCGGGCAGTCTGGGATGGAATGGCAGGCGAAGGGCACCGAGGGCTCTGAGGAGGGGATCGAGGGCTGGGTGCGGCAGGGCTGGTTCCCCGAATTAGATTCTGCCAGGACCCTGGAGTGCGGGGGCCTGGTCGTCCCAAGAGCGCTCCCGTTGGTGATCGAGGTGTTGTTGGTGCTGCCGTTGTTGATGCTGCCACCGTTGGTGGTGCACAAGCTGATCCGCTGTCGCTTGCTGCCAGGGAGCGTCGGTCCCGTCTCCGGATTTGGTTCCCGTTTCTGTGGAGGGAGTCGGTGCAGACGGCACACGCCGTGAGTGTGCGCAAGATTGCCAAGTACAAACCCAAAAAACGCAGTGTCCATAACGGTTGATGCGCAAGACTGCCAAGTGCAAACTCAAAAACGTAGGGTCCACAACGGTTAATACACTTTTTGGGGTCAAAGTAAGAGTGAACTACGAGGTTTACCAACACATAACTGGTATACAAAAAGTAAAATCACAAATATTTCATAATTGACTGAGTATACCATGGAGGCACTCTATCAATTATGAAATCTTTGCGATTTTGCCTATCCTCAAGGCCAGGTTCCACAGTTTTCAAAAATGATGTCCCCAAATGAGATCTAGTTTAGCCAGACTTGTTGTTGGGCTAGATATGGTAAGTTCAAGGTACAGAGTAAACTTGCAGGCGCAAACACAGAGGACAAACACGATGGAGTGGACAAGGACCAGTGCATTGTTCTTGTCCAGTCCTTCGTGTTTGACCTCTCGTGTTTGCACATAAAAATTTACTCAGTACATTGAGAACTATCGCATTTACTCTAATGTGACGCGACCACGATTGTAGCACGAAAAATTACTTTTCACAGTGCCAACCAAAAAAAGAACACGAATGCAACACGAGTAAAGTGAGGAAAAAAAAGTACCTTTATTTGTTGCGCATAGTGGCCAACACCTGCCAGTTTTTAAAACTAAAACGAGTTTTGCTCACTCGTCGCTTTCGTCACCAGTGATCCGCCACTCTTTTTTTTTTTTTTTTATTTCTGTGTGACAGTTACAACAAGGTCCGTGGAAGCCTTTTCGGCCGGGCTCACACTTGAAGAGTGCTCCAAGCTGGAGCGCTGGAGCACCCACGGATAGTCGATTCTGTCACATCTAGCCGTCGAGCCGCGGCAGAGTTTCCGATTTCCTCAGCCATCAGAATTGCACTTCTTTTTAAGGTGGGCATCGTACTGAGCTCGTTGCATTGCCATTTGCTCGAGTCCAAAGTCGCAAAAGCACAAAATAGCAGCATGCGAAACACGGGCACACGGGTGCAATGAGTCGCAAACAAGAATAGGATTGGATTGGATCTTGCCAGCGTGTATATGTTGCCAGCACAACATTGAAAGATCGCAAGAATTGTCGTAGCCATTTTAAAGAGCCTGTGCTGTAACACTGCCAAGGCGGATTTTGAGGCGTTTCGATTATAACTAGGGTTCCGCGTTTTCCGTTTTTATTTTTTCAATATTCAACATACGTTTTTCGGTGTTTATTTTAAGGTACAATTTCGGTTTTTATCGGTGTATATTTATGCCTACAAAAGTTTACCTTTTTTTTTTTCCGGCGCAGATACATTGAAAGAAAAAAAACATTGACACTTTATTTGGCAGATGTGTGCAACTGTAGAATACAAATACAAACAGGTCAGTGCCCAAAAAACATGAAACTCCACCTTCTGTACATCAGGATTACGAGATCTTATTTTAGTAAACACATATGAACTTTCCTAGGTACTCCTCGTTGATCCATGCTCATTCTTTCCTGTTAATAACCCAGGGCTTCAAGAATGCCCTCTCAACGTTAACACTAAACACTGGCAGGCTGAGGAGATGAAACGCTGCCTGATCCAAAATCGGCCAATCAACCAAAAGTGACTACCAAAAGAGACACGGTGCGACGTTTTGAGGCAGAAAATATTTCATGTACTCACTAAACTCTGGCTGCAGATCTTACATGAAGCTAAAAACATTATACTAACCCACACCAACACTTTTTCTTTTAGGACCAGGAACTTGACACACTAAGCCCGAACAAAGAAAGGGCACAAATGACCCGCAAAGGACAACCCAAGACCTCTTTTGTTGCATGTTGAGCCTTGGAAGAGGGCAATCACGAAGACGTCTCAGAATGTCGAACCTTGCAACACCCTCTTCCCCTCCTCCCTCCTCCCTCCTCCCTCCTCCCTCCTCCCTCCTCCCTCCCCCACCCTCCCCCGCCCATTTCGATACGACCCTAAAAAACTGACCATTTTCGGTTAAAACAGAATTTTAGAGATTGGATTCGGCTTACTTTTATCGGTTTAAACTGAAAACGCCAAACCTAAAAACTGACCTTTTTCGGTTAAAACCAAATTTCCGAAAATGGATTCGGTGTAATTTTATCGGTTTTTATCGTTTTAAATTGAAAACTCCAAACCCTAATTATAACGCAAACCACCAAATTAGGTCAGGTAAATTTAAAAAAAAAAACTCTTGTTACGTTCGAGTAAATACGGTACTTTTTGACAACTGAGTACACAAAGCAGATTCATGCACCATTGCTTAGTGGGCCTTCAGAGACCGGTTTTTCAAGGCTACACCTCCTCAAGCAGAGGTAATCTGACAACTACACAGGCAATCTGGCGATTTTCGAAAATTCAAGAAAAGCAGGGGCCATCGTTGCTCGACTGAAATGGCAGTAATGACATTTGATTTAGACTGGACGTCTTTACGGGGACTTCGTTAGAGAAGCTCCCCTAATATCTGCATCAGAACTACAAATATACTCCAACTTGGCTCCACTATATTGATAGCTTTGCTATACCAGCCTGAGAGGCTCTAGAGCACCACACAAATTTCAGTTTGCCAAGTCAAATTTCCCACGAGTAAATGTAAACTGGTCCTAGACCACTACCAAACCTCCGGTCTTTGCTTGTAGACCCAACGTTTGAAACAGGAGGAAGACGACGACCCACCTGTCCGTTTGGAGATGTGCGGGGCGTGCCATGGTGGTGGTGGTGGTTGTTGTTGTGGTGGTTGCTGTTGCCGTTGCTGTTGTTGTGCAGGAGGGCAGAGGGCGAGTGGTGGCCGTTTTCGCTCGGAGGGGTCAAGTTGTGCGGCCGCATTCTGGAAACAAACGGGCCTTAGGTCAAACCGCATTCCTTGAGCCCCCAGGGGGTAAACCACTTTTCCACTGCTGCGCGAAAAGTTTTAGATGGGCCATTTTCTTTCCGCTGCAAGGTTCACTTGAAGGCAACACTTTGAGCTTTGGCACCCTCCTTTCCCCAATAGCTACACAGTCAAACCCGTTTATAACGAACAGCAGGAAACACTACGATTAGTTCGATATAGCAAGTAATTCGATATAGCAAAAACCATTTAATACGAACTTCCACGATGCGTTCGTTGCAAGCAGAGTTTGTTCTTTTAGCTTATTTACCCTTCTGAATCGCTTCTCTTTGTAAGCAACTATTTTGGGATGAAAAATTTTTTTTTTTTCTGTGCGTGCATACAGTGTATTTTTTTTAGAGTTCTACCCTTCTGAAATGCTTCTCTTCGCTCAATTTCGTTCGCAACTTGAGCTTTTGAAATTGTCTTTCTTTCCTACTTTGTTTTTTTGGGGCGAAGGGACAGGCTAGAAGGCGATTGTTTGCACATTTTTGGAAGCCTTCCCGGGTGGAAAAAGCTTGATATAGCCAATAAGTTGTTAGTCATAGAAAGTCCTTTTAGAGCGCAGCTCTTAGGGGCCCGTTTCCAGCCTGAGCGGCGTCGGCGTAACCGGGGGAGGGGGGGTCACGTGACCCCCCCTACCCCGAGATCACGTGACTACCCGCAGGTGACGTCACCCCCCTCAGTACCCTTCCCTACTCCTCCTCAAGAGCTGCGCTCCAAGTCGGCATTACAGGGATTTGTAAACGGCTTTCATTTTTTACATGCATTTTTATTTAAATTTTCCACGAATTCGATTTCGACAATAATTTGCTGTACGTTGTAAACAATGTTCACTGTAAATCCCTTAAAAGCGGTTCAAACAGACTCAAAATACGGAACCCGGGAGCCGGAACCCGTACTGACGTAATCACTTCCGGCTCCCGTTTACGGGCGCTGACGTCACGGTTTGGTTTGAACGGCGCGCGACACGGGTCTCCGCATACGGTAGCTGACGTCACGGCGATTCCCCAGGCAACCAATCAGCGGCTGTTGTCAAGTCGGGTCGTTGCCCGGGCAGCCCGGGTATGATGCCTGTAGCCCGGGCGCGCGACGCGCTCCGTCTGGAGCGGCACCGGCGGCACCGCGGCACTCGCTTTGTTTCGTGATGGCGTCATCTCGGCAGGATCCCGGCTACGAAGCTCGAATTGCCTCACTTATGAACCTTTGTGTAGTGAGGTGCGTCACAAATGCAAGAACTATCACCTGGCGTCGGCTGACTACTTTCGCGGCTGCGTGTGAGCAGTACCTACGGAACGTGAAGAAAAAGAAGAAGCGAAAGGCCGTCCGCGAGCTCCTGAAGCCTCGAAAAATGCTCGACGAGTATGCCACCATCGTGAGACTACAGTCCTACAGTGTTGTGAGGCAGATGTTCGAAGACCCCGATGACCGGGAATTCTTTGAGTGCTTCCGAATGTCACGAGCAAGGTAGGGTGTGCTGCTTTTTATTTTAGATCCTTTTCATGTTATATATCAAGTGGCGTTCCACATGGGCCCGCACGTCGCTCGTAGGAATACTCACCTGGAGCGTGCGCTCCCGCAGTGAAAGCACGTTTATGTCATTTTTAACGCGGCAGGATCACGAGAGCAGCTTTTGTAACAGACACATGCTTGTCAAATTTTACTGCGTCTGTGCTATAAAAAAAGAAATAGCAATAGCGTGCACATGTGCAGCTCGTATGACACACTCTTTCGGTCCACAAAATCTGGTCACGGTGTTGTGCTCCTTTGAATGCATGTATGAGGGAAGCCCGTTGTGCTTCCTTGTCCTTTGTGCTAGCTAGGATGTGTGCTTACAAGCTTTCTGCACGAAAGCTCGCGCTGCAGAACCCAGGGATATTGGGTTCAATCCCCACCCCTGCCCGTTTCGATCTGGATGAGCATCGTACCAGCAGACGTTCGTGTTTCACTACTGCGTGACGGGTGTTAAAGACCCTAGGCTAGCGGTCGTACAGTGCTGCCCAAAAACTGGTCTACAGCGCGTACCAGTGTCGTTGACCTTTTTAACCTTTTAAGTGTCAGATGTAGCTCGCACGCACAATGGTTGCAGCTAGGCACATAGCCAGGATTTTGTTTCGGGGGGGGAGGAGATTTTGTCGGTCGCAGAGTGCCCGAGGCTGGTAAAACATTGTGTATAAAAAAAAAAAAGATGAACAAATGAGTTGCTTCATTACAATTGTAGTGAACCAGCATGCCTTAAAAGCTGGAAGCTTAGCACATTTGCTTATTAATAACATCCCACTGCCTTTCCGGTCTCTTTGCAGCCAGCAAGCCAACCACTGCCTGCCTCTACAAATGGCCTTTCTAAAGGCCACTCACATTTGCATTGAAGAGGCCGTTTCATCGGGTTGCAACCACCTCCCGTGTCTCCGAAACCGTGTCAATAAATTATTAAAAGCAGTATCGAGTTCTTTCACTTGTCCCGGTCCTTGTGCTCGCTACGATACCTGTCGTAGATTCAGGGGTACCGCTGAACTAGCTAACTAGTCCATAGGCTTTCTCGGGTACGTCAAACGCAGCGGCACTCTTCTTTGCAGCTTGAGCTGCTTTCCTCACGTCGGAGACGGGCGGGAATTTCATCACTGGAGCTTTTCTTGCAAGCAAGCACGGAGCGACTCAGACATTCGCACGCGGAACAACGTTAACGCCGGTGGCAAGGAGGGCAGAGGAGGGAAGCGCGCCGCGCTGATTGGCCGCGGAGAAAATACGGAAACCTACGTCACGACCCGGGAAGGAGAAAGTTGAAAAAAATTCAACTCTTCAATCCGGGTGCCGGAAGCCGTATTTACGTCACCGCCCGTATGGAGGGAGCGCTGACGTCACTACGGGTTCCGGCGCCCGGGTTCGCAATCCGGGTCTGTTTGAACCGGGCTTTACAACTGCCATTTGTAAGGTTCTGCCACACTACTTTCGTTTACACACTCGCGGCTCGTAGGTGCTCCCATTCTTTCATGTAGACCTTGATGGTTTTTGCTTCCAATAGATGAGACACTGGAGTACAATCCCTCAAGTTTAAGACCCTCAGTGTCAGCAAATTCTGGCAATTCTATGGTTGCTCCGTAGGTGGCAGGCCGTTTTTCTTAAGAAGGACCAGGATACAATGAACTTCCCACAATTTATGTTCGACAACATTGATTATGCACCCCGTTATAGTTGCTGAGACATTCTTCTAAACATAGCTCTAGATAATGTCATACTCAAAACATCAATAAAAGCACTTCATCAGTTTTACGCCCTCCCACCTGTGTCATTGAGGGTGCATCAAGAAGTTTGAAATGCCCATATTCTCTGCGGAACACAAACAAGCAAGCCGAGCACACAAACGCCCATTCCAGATTTTACCCATAACCAAAAACCATGTTACATGTCTGCCACATTGTGCAAACTTTCTCAACCCAACAAGCCCACTTCTCTCTATGCCAAACCATACTGAGAGTTTCAGGTTCCCAGCCGCTTATCGCAGTTTTTACCCAAAACCAAAAAGGCCATCAACTGTTCTCGTGTCGTACGAACCCTCTCGACCCAACGAGCTTGCCTCTCCACACCATACCCAAAACAGAGTGTGTCCCTCGCACCTCTTGAGCAGCTCCTGCTCCTCGGGGGTGTAAAAGGGCCAGTCGTCGCACACCTGGTTCCAGGCGTGCCTTGCCAGGCAGTATGCATTGTCCTTTAGCACTGCCACCTGGCCCAGCACCGCCGTCAGGCCCTTGCGATCCTGCTCCTTGATGCCCTCTGAAACAGCGCCAAGACCGAACGGCGTTTGCGAATAAGCGTTAACACGTTCGATTGTCCCGCAGTCTAAACCTCAAAATAAAAGTTGAAATCAACACGGTGCAAAAGGAACAAGGACAACAAGGACTAAAGCCTGTTGCAAGCTAATTTCATCCTATGCGACCAATGGATCACCCCCGTTTATGTTCCTCTCGTTTCGATCCTCAGCACAAGGTTGGCATCCCAAGTTCCATCATGACGACGTTTGATTCATCTGTCGTTTCCCCGAACATCCAAGGAGTGGAACTATGTTCACCCGAACAATTGCCACGATCACACACACCAAACCTTTTAGAACTGCTGTTAATGGCCTGTTTACACACTTGTGTTTGACCCCGACCGACTGAGACAAGACCGGTTTTAAGCATCTTGCGACGGCTTATGACCAGCTGTGTTGCAGTGCATTCGGTTGTAAGAGGCTTAAAAACCGGCCTTGTCTTATCCAGTCGTACTCGGTTGCAAGTCTGTGAACGGGCCTTAATAGTTGTATTCCCATCGACAGTGCCTAACCCATTTTCTTTGCATTATGTTTTCGCCTAATTCTCTTTTCTTCCTCCCATCTCCATCTGTAGTGCTTTGGAGTCCCGAAGAAACAATGAATGAAAAAAAAGCGGGTCAAGCCCCTCCCACGAAACTCTCTGCTTGCCCAGATTCGTGGCTTCCCCCCCTCCACCGTTCGCTCTGCTAAAGTGAAAAGGGTGCAGGGCTTTCTGGGAGTAGCGTGTCACATTTTCTTATTCTACAACAGACTAGTAGAAGAGGACAGGACAAGCGCTACCCTGCCTTTTAGTTCTACTAGTCTCTTCCAGCTCGCAACATCCTAAGGGGCAGTCAATATTAGAACTGGATTATTCTCCATTACGAACCGTAAAGCTACCACCGACCAGATGCCGATCGCAAAGAGTAAAATTAAACCCTCGTTCACGACGCAAACGGTTCTGCACACTGTTCCCACTGCAGCCTGGATAGCTACTGGCTGTAAAACAACAACCAATTTGAGATACTTTTTTGCCTACACACCTTTCATGAGCCTCGCCAAAAGCTCGGGTTTCTTGTACGGCCGCAACGCGAGGAGGTGTATCACCCTTTCTCTGCAAAAGACATAAAACAAAAATTAATGAATTCAAGCTATTGTGGTCACCGACGGTATGAAAATGGCAGGGTGCCTTTTTCTAATGCCATGCATCCAGAACGTGCACGCATTGAGATTCACGAGACAATGAAGCCTTACTGCAGGTAGGAAACTCAAGTTGGAGGCGGGAAAACCGAAAGTCCTCCCTGCTGTTCTCGCCTTGTCAGTGACTACGCAAAGTGCAAGTTCGTCTGCTTCTAGTTGTGGTGACGTCATAACGCCAAACTCCGATTGGTTCTCACTGAAGGGTAGTGGGTAGACCCCAAAGCAAGCTGCCTTGAAGTCTACCCGCTACTCTTCAGTCAAAGCCGATCAAAACTCACCACAATCCCTGCGAAAGAAGCAGACGAAATCGCGCTTCGTAATTGTAACTGTAATCATAATCGATTATGTCTTTCGAGTAATGCATACAAGACTGCCAGCAGCTGACGTAGGAAACCCGGAGCCACCCACGGCCTCGTCTGGGAGGCACCGACTAGGGTTACTGAATATTTCTAGAGTATTGCAACCGGCGGCGTCCGGTGTCACTGTTCTAGTATATTAGCTTTGATCTGTCATTTTGGCACCGAAACATATATGGTGGAAGAAGTATTGGTGGTGCCAACCACCTTTTCCCAAGCAGACGCGCCACAAATTATCGCCAAAGTTAGGACGTACCCAGGTTGGGTCGTACCACCCAAAATCACCGGTGAGACATGGTTGTGCAAACACAATATTAAAACGCCGCAAAATCTCGTAAACTGAAAGTTAATAAAAACGTCATGCTCCTGCCATTTGTGCTAATCTCCAATAAAAGAGCCCACAAAAAGAACTTTTTCCCACTTGTTTTTACGCAAAAAACATGCTTCCTAAACGCCGACATTGACGAGAAACGCTTTTAGAACTTTCGCGCGTAGAGGGTCGGTCGTAAATTCCGACAAGGCAGTTTGCAACGGTTGTCACAGTGACCACAGTAAGAAAAATAAAAAGATTGAGCCGCCATCTTGACGTCATCAAGCCTGGAGGTTTTGGTACTCTGGGAATTTATACAGTGACTCTAGCACAGACCAGTTTGAGACGTCGGGGTCAGTGAGGAGAGAAGGGGGCGAGAGTGGGGAGGTGAGGGAGGGGGGGGTTTGAGAGGGGGCGTCACCTGTAGGACCGCCGGACGATGCCTGACCGGCTCTCGGGGGTGGGGTTGGAGGTGTGGTTCTGGCCCACGGGCTTGCCGAACGTGATGCGCGGGGGCGAAGAGGACGACTGCCGGGGCGGGACCGTAAGCTGCGGCCGTTTTACCTTCACCTTGCGCCCTGCAAAGCACCGTGCCCCTCAAAAGTCTGGCCGACACCCCAGCTCGACTGGTTGTGAATTAACCCACGAGTGTGGCTCGTCTGATTTCCCCGGTTCCCACACTTAACCGTTTAGGACGAACCAGGCTCGCCCATGGCTTAGTTTGAGGCCCTGCCAACAAATGGCAGCACTAAATTGTTTTCAAATTTTACTCACTTTTCTTTTGTTGTTGTTAGAAACTTAATTTTCAAGGCAGTCAACATAATATTAAAGACAGCAATTCAGCAGTTGAGGGTCAGAAATTTCCCCAAACTATAAACAGTTAAAAGAAGACACAAATCTTAAAATGTGCAGGAACAAAAAATTTTTTCTTTTAGTCTACAATTCGTGAACTTTAAAAGTTGTCTGCATGATTGCTATTTATCTTTTTCTTACAAAAACATTGAAAGATAGCATACATCCAGTAATTGCACTGCCCTGGCCAATGGGGACCTCAGCCTACATGGGTTTAGGTATCTACGGCAGGAGATAAGTGTAACACTGCCAACTGGTGAGGACAGTTGTCCGTTCTCCGCTTCCCCTGAACGTAAGAACAAGTTTGGTGGGGCACAGAATACAAAAGTAGCATTTTAAAACATTCTTCATAATCGCACGTCGAAAGTTACCCCCCTTCCTCATTTTCACCAGATTTGCTCTTGCTTTTAGCTGGTCCATCTCTCAGGGCAGGCACATATCCAGAAAGGGGGGGGGGGGGGGGGGGCATGGTGGCCAAGTTTTTCTCTAAATTTTGTATTTTGCTGGGGCCTCCTCTCCCCCTCCCCCTTATCCAGCATTATGTCATGGGCGAACCCCGCCCCCGAATCAAAATCCTGGCTACGTGCCTGCCTCGGGGTATTATGGTAAACATTTTAATCATTCCACTCAGAAAGCGCAGATTTATTTTAATTAGGTCGACTCAAAGTCACACATCCAGGCTGTTTGCGAGCATCTTTCCAAAACTTTTTTTCTGTTTTCGAAACAAAATAAAAAAATAATGCGAAAATTCTAAACACCAAAACACGTTAGAACGTTCGAGGGAGCACCCCTTTCGCCCTAAAACGTTCCAACGAGGCACGGTTGCCATTACCATTGTCCAGCACAGCAAGTGAATTTGCTTTTGAACCACGGCACATGCACTAGCCCTCAATTTTACTGAAGCTGATTTGAACACATTGATTACTTATTTGTTTAGTGAGCATATGCATTAACAGCAAGGTCTTTCTGATGCTGCAAGTGCATAAATTCTGCAGCTTAGTCACTAATGCAGTGATGTGATTGGTTGGAGTCATTTCAGAGCATCTTTTTAGAGCAGCCAAAAGTCAGTTTTGGAGCATAAGCACAGTTCCATTTTAATTCAAACTAGTGTGAATGTAATGTTAAGCTTTATGTGTCTATGTCTACTTTGCCTTCCTGCATCGGTGCAACCTCTTGATGGTACCAACAGCATGGCAGGTTCAATTCCCTAGCTAGCAGTTTAGTTGCGCGTCGAAATACAAGGCACAGTAATGAGATGCTAATTAACGAAGGGCAGTAGAAGGTGCAGTGCATGGTTGATTTAGGTATGAAATCAAACGTAAAGCAAATAGTTAAGTCCACTGATATAGTGCTAAAATATAATTTTGAGCACTCAAATTTATGTTTTCTTTACGTTTTAAAGCTTGTAATAAAACTGCAGTTCTTAATTAATTTAGGAAACAACTCTTCTGTCATTTTGATGTGAACATCAATGACCATTTATGAACAGAACTTCATAACAAAAATGACATGTAAACAAAAGATTTTGCAAACTTGTTTACATTATTCTGAGGCTTCCAATTACTGCTCCAGCTAATCCAGCTTTAATTTTCTGTATTCAATGTGCCATCGAACGGATGGAATCTATATAAGAGTAATAGCTATAAACTAGAGTTGACACGAAAATAACAAAAAGCATCTGACGATATCTGCAAAACAGATATCGTCAGAATATCTATTTAAAATACTAAACATAATTTAGAAAAAAAAATGTTTTTTTAAGAAATTGAGTAAGGTTTTTTTTTTGAGAGAGTGCTTTTTTTTTAGCATGCGGGTGCACTGCCGTGAAGCAAGATTATGCGAAATTGTGAAGCAGACCACGCGGTTCACTCCTCACTGCAGCACGCGACAACAAGCACATTTAACGGTGCTAGCTACCCGCAAAGAACAGACAACAAGCCAAAGAAACATTGCAGAACTTCCGAGTACTGTTAATATTTGACACAGAGAGCAAATTGAATATGGTGCAGCGATCGCATCACTGCAAATGTGCTAAATATCAGGCCACACTATGTCGTTGTGAGATTCCGCAAGACGACTGTGGGCTCAGGCTTTAAGGGAGGAGAAAATCCAACCAAATGTCTGCAAGCGGGTAGACGATAATAAAAACTGGACTCACCTACGTACGGTGACGTGACCTTGATTACCTTGGTACTGTGAGAGAACGGCAAAAACTCAAATTAGTCATTGCTGTCTCTCGACATGACAGTAAAACCTTGGCGGCAAAAAGTTTTAAAAAAAGTCTTTCCTGAGCTTACCCACCCCACGAAGGAACACATTTCCAAAGCATGTTGCTTTCAAATCACAAACAGTGCAAAGGGTAAAGAAAAAAGAAAACACACAGAGAACTTCACTAGAGAAAATCCTGTCGTAATCACAATGAAGTCATTATGTGGTCTGAACAGACGTCGTTAGATCAACCAAATCGCTGAACTTTGCACTAGGGAGGGGGGGGGGGGGAAGAAGTAAGTCCTTCGCCACCTGTCTACAAGGGGGCACACGCCCCGCACTAGGAGACGCTAACGCTATCGTCGTCTACCCGTCTTCGTGATTTCGGGTGACAAACTATAATCAAGACGTACTTGCCTCACAGTATGGCGCCTGGAATGCAAAGACGCGTTCCAAGCATCGCGCTACTATCTCGTCGAGCTCTGTACTGAAGTATGAGTTAGAGCCAGCTCTCCAAAGCAGACTCGTGTGGCAGCTTGCCAACCGAGTTGCCCTATAGTCACTGACTAGCCAGAACGGCAGGGAGAAACCTCGATTGTCCCATTCACTTCAAAACGCATGCAAGCAGTCGAAGCATTACAGAAGGCGTAGAGTGCAAGCTGGAGGCCGTGCGTCGAAAAGACGGGCTCCAACGTTTTCAGGGTGTCTTTTTCTGTTAGCTGTACAGGTTTGTTTAAAAAAAGCTAGGAAAGCAACGACTATGCAGTCTGTGCAGGTGAGTTATAGGACGGCCAGGGGGACATGATCCAAGGCGCTATTTCTCACGACGAGTCAGGTAATTAAGTAAAATTCGTTGATTGACTTTTCATTTAGTGAAAATGAACGCGCGGTTCCAGTTAGAAACGTGCCAAGCGTAATCGAAAACTACTACATCACAATACTTCAGAAAGATCTGGAGCCATGGGAAGCGCGGCGATGCGGAGAAGTTATTGCTCGTGTGGCGGGTGCAAGGCTGGCAATGCTAAAACGCGGATAAAAAGGGACGGAAAAACCACGCAAGTGCACTTTTGCACTCGCAGCCTCGCGCCTGCTGCCCCAGTGGTAACTTTAGCGTGCCAGTGCATTTTCCAGGCACTCCAAGTCTTTTTATAATTGACTAATTTAATAGTTTTTGATTATGCTCAGCAAGTTTCTAAGGGCAATATGTTTAACTTTGCTACTTAAAAAGGTAATGAACCAATTTGAGTAAACGAATTTAATTATTGTTACGACTGTCCCCCTATTTTATATCCCCTTGGCCATACAACTCGCATGCACAGTCTGCATTTGAGTAGCTTTGGAAGTATTTTCTTTAAGACGGACCCTAAAGCCTTAAAAAAAATAAACACCTCGTATTCAGGCCGTCGACAGCTAAACTTGCCATACACGGTGGCCCTGGCCCTCACCAGTTCTTCTTGCTCTCCTGCTCGACGGTGGCCATCTTGACCCTGGTCTTCTCGTAGCTGTCTTCGCTTGCGTGGATCTGCATCTTGTGCAGCAGGCAGCCCAGAGACTCCAGGGCCCTGTGACCCATCTGCTGCACGCACTCGAAGCTGCCCTGGGGCGCATCCTTCTCCAGCGTGGACACCCCGAAGCCGAACCGCTGCTGCTGCTGCTGGGGCTGGCCACCCCCATGCGACGGCCGCGGCACCGTTATCACCTGCAGCACGTGAGCGTCTGTCAGACGACGCGCTTCCACCACAGCCACCACGTGTGGCAGAGCAACACCACTACAGTTTAGCCAACATGCCTCGACTGTGGTCACTGCATGTGGACGTCTCAACAAACACGCTTCGACTAAAGTCACCGCTTGTGGTAGAGTAACGCCACGACAGTCTCGGCCAATACGCTTCGACTACGGTCGCTACGTGCGGCACAGTAGCACCGCTAGTCTCAGCCGACACGTTTTGACTACAGTCACAACGTGTGGCAGAGCAACACCGAAACCTTCTCAGCACTCTTCGACTACGATCGCTAAATGTGGCAGGGTCACTACTACGTTCTCGGCCGACATGCTTCTACTACGGTCTACTACTACTATGGCGAGTAATACTAATACTACAGTCTCAACCAACACGCTTAGACTGTGGTCTCTGCGTCTGGCAGAGTAAAATAATAAAAATCTTGGGCGACATGTTTTGAACATTGTTTTATTTCCATCATGGGGGGGATGGGGGGTGCCAAGGGAAAAAAGCTGTTCGACACAGCTTGACGAGCCCATGGCACACCTACTAAGCAAGCAGACAACAGCTCCAAAAGTCATAAGAAATAAATAACAAAATATGATAACACACAATAGTTACACGCTCTTACCATAGCACGAATGACTACATGCACATTTGTAAAATGTTTGATATATGCTTATTGGGTACAGAAGTAATATCAACTCAATTTGATGCAATGCTATTCAATATTTCGAGAAGTAGATGCTTAATTCTCTGGTGACCAATATTAATTTGCGATTTAGGAGTATGCCATGGGTGAAAATGACGGACGTAGTGAATTGAAATGCGAGACTATGAGTCAGCTATTTTGAAGAAAGTTTCCTGTTTACGTCTTAATGCAACTTGATATGTTTATATTAAATGTTCAGAATAAATATTTGATACGTCAGTTAGGGAATACTTTTCGAAGAGGGGCAGTGACGGGGCTGTCCAAGAGACATTAGCAACTGCCCGTATAGTGTGACTAAATTAGTTAATCCTGTAGATTCCCAAACAAGATGCGCGTTTTAACTACTGTCGCTACATCTGGCAGAGAGAGACACTACCGCGGTCTCGGCCAACACCCCCAACTACAGTGGCCAAATGTGGCGCTTTCCTGGACGATTGTCAGTCCCAGTGAAATGTCACTCCTTTTCAAGATAGAATTATGCAGCCAAACGACACAAGACACGCGGGCCGTGCGGCCTACACTATAGTCGGTTACAGGTTAAGAAGGTAGCGGCAAATGCCCCTCAAAGGGAATGCCATATCCCTCCGCCACCTCCGCATCCAATAGCGTCCCACCGTTTCCGTGACGTCGCGGCCAACGCGCGAGGAGGGTCTTGCCTTTCTGTACATATTTGCTTTATCTTTCGACTTCGACTTAGCATTGTGGAAGCCACGAGAGGGAGATTAGAGTTTTCCCCCACCGACGGAAACAAATACGACTTTCGGGGATTAGCTTCCCCCCCGATGGATACAAAGGCTGCTTTCAGGGGCTCGGTTCCCTCCCCGATGAATACAAAGGTCGCTTTCTTAAAAAGTGGGATCGGAGACAAGTTGGAATCCATTGAAGCGGAACAAGGAGCGTTTCCAGGGAACTCTTCTTTCGACTGCGGAGAAATTTGAAACGGGCGCATCACGCTTGTGGGAGGAGCTTCTCCTACCTTCTTGACTTGTAACCGACTATAGCACGCGATGCAATGAATGGGTCAATACCAACAACACCTACATTGCGAACACCATAAAGACGCAAGCCTTGCTGCACCTCAAAGGTCAATGCCCACATCCAAAAGCAGCCACGAGCGCGCTACTTGAAGCACGCCATGCGTAATAGTTATGACAAAATGAAGTTTATAAAGGGCACAAAAACAAATTATTACAACGCCGTTGCAAGGGTCCCCTCATTTGCACCTTGGAGGCTATTGTAGCCATGCAATCTACACCTCTCTGGCATTTATGTGCCCTGTAGGCTCAAGAGATTTCTTTCCTGTTCTCATCAAACTAAGGTAACATACTACACGATACTTCACAAAGCTTAAAGGGATACTGACAGGGTATTTATGCTCGCCGAGGTTTTTAGTTGTACGTGACATATGAGAGCTCAACTACCCAGAACAGAATTTGCAACTCTAAATTCGGTTTCTTTCCGCCCGAAAACCGCCGATCAAGAACTGGCCGGTTCGAGTCTCGCTCACTCTCTTTTCCGCGGTCACGGGCCGTTTTCTAAGGTATCGATGCGACCACCAAATTTAATCAAAGTCGTGGGTCACTGAAGGCACACACTCAATATTAAAAATAGAAAAAAATATGAAACCCATTTTTTGTGGCTTCTAAAAAGCTGCAAATACGTTGATTGAAAAAAAAAGTTCCACAGACAACCGGAAGCATTCTGTGCGTTCGTCGTTTCGCGTATCGTGGGACTCGCGGGGACGGCGATGGCAGCGGACGACGGGCGTGGGACCTCTATTTCATTACTGTCGTTCGCGGTACCGGCGAATTCTGTCTACTTTTAAAAGAGAAATTTGGGACTGATCAAAAGAATTGGTATTCATCCCGTACGACACGCCCGACCACCAAGCCGATTTGCACGAAGACGTCGCCGAGCCGTCGCTCCCTTCTCGTGGCTGAAGACATCGCTCGTGCAAACTTCAAGCACGACGTGTCTACTTCGAGAAGAATATGCACGCGTACGATTTCTTTTCTAGGTGCGAATGTCGCCAATGCATGGTGCTTCCCGAGTTCGACCCGGTAGTGCTTTTGCTAAAGGGAAATCGGCAGCAAACTTTCCAACTTACAGTTTACCGGCTGAAATATTAGTAAGGAAAGAGATCCACCATTGAAGAAATGCTCCGTGGGCACGACGTCCGCTTCGCACGCAGTAGGACTGGGTTCGATCCCTCGTAGAACCTTTTTTTTTTTAAACATTTTTTTATGTTTACATGCCTTTTTTTTTTACAATTATCACTGAAGAAACAAGCAAAAAAATAGCAAAAAAATGTTGTGGATGACCCTTCGCTGAATTAAATGGTATGGGATTTCCTTTTTGACACCTGCGAACTCAATGTAATCACTTTCCACAAAATGCAAGGAGCATATAAATCAGGTAGTGTCCGCTTTCCGAGGTGCCCGTATATGTTCTACATTAATTGCAGCCAGCCATTGGTCCCGATCCCGTTGATCTTTCGGAAACTCTGTCGCACAATGCCCTTTTTTTCCGGACGCAGGACATATGAGCCAGCTCTTCACGCAACATCTTGGGTGTATTCTTTTCGGAGCCGACCATGGAAATTCACCACGGGCACTCACTACTCATCTCCAACTCCTCAATGTACAAAACAACTCATCTTGGAGTACAGAACAACGAGCGGAACAAACATAACTGCAAAAGAAGCGCACGCCACGGCGAACAGTTCCCGTACGCCGCATGTCGTGTCGTCTGCTACGGAGAGGAGAGAAAAAAAAAAAAAAAGCGGCACGGTCGGGTGTAGCCACGTGACTTCCGCCACTCACTCTCTTCTCTCCACTTCTCCGACCTCCGTCGGGTTTCGGTTTCGGTTTCGAGCAGTTGCGTTTTTTGGTTTTATTAAAAAAATACGCTACTCTGTTGCAAAATATTAATTGGGTAGTCCTCCGACACCATAATAAAGCGCCTGGCAAAAAATTTAAAAAATTTTTTGGGGGGTGTCAGTGTCCCTTTAAGTCGACGGAATAGCCTGCGATCGCAGTCTGAATACAACACAAGAGCTGAAAAAGTCGGACAACGAACAACTTATGTCCATTTCACCGCTTGCCATCCCCAGCTGCTGTGGATAGTCTTCTCGTATTCACATGGAGAGTACTTCCTGTAAACGCGGCGCAAATGGGTGTGCAAGAACGTTTTTTCTCTTGTTCGGCACCACCGTGCATTGGGCAGCTGCAGTGAAAGAACAGCGGCTGCGGTAGCTGCTGTTTTGACGCCACACATTTTATTCCAAGTGTAGAGGCAGACGTAACAAGTCATTGTTCTGGTCCCAGCTCAAACTGCGCATCATACAGTCCCCGGCACATTGTTCCCACGCGCAATAATAACAAACTCAATGTAGGAAGAAGTGCTACTGGAAAAGCTGAAGTGCAGAATGGCACATCTAAAGGCCCTACATAAAATTTATAATGTGTTCAACACGAGCATATCTAGGTAATGGGCACTGAAAATGCAGACTGCTTGGAAGACAAATAAATCACTGACTTTAGAGGAGTACAAGTTACAGGTAATTTTCTACACCTCAGAAATGGCTGCTGTTCCAAAAAACTGCCAGCCTAAACCAACATTTACATTTAATAAAAGCCAATGAAACATGCTTTGCCAGCAACTAGCCAAAATATAGCACCGCAATAAAAAAACAAGCATTGCCAACTCACTTTACAGAGTGAGTGGTTGATACCACTCACTCGGTAAAGTGGTATCAACTTTTGAATTTAATTTGAAGGCCATTTTACTACAATGTTGAACATCCAAATGGCGTATAAATATTAATTATTAGACGAGTTTCCTTTTTATCGTTTGACTGAATATAATGCAATAACAATTATTCTTCAGTGTGCCACTTTCTCCGCTGAATATTAAGTATTTAGAGGTGGAAGGCAGTTCATATGCTGCACAAAGTAGCTCTTATCGAAATTCAGTTGTTGAAAAAAAAAATGTTTTTTGCATTTGAAACATTTATGCTGAATAATATAATAAACTGGTCTTAATGAATTTAATAGACCACATAATGGGGACAAATAGCTGAGCTCTGCAAGTCCATAGTGAAGTTAGTTTTGCTGATTTCAATTTCAAATCTCCTATCACAAGGGCGCACGCAGCTTATCCTGAAAGCGCACACCACTTGACGTAAATAAGTCAATTTAAGTGGTATAGAAGGTAATTAGGCAGTAATATATTATTTGGAAGAACTTATTTGACACTAATTATGCTTTTCGCAGGCTTTTCGGAGAACCCAGACCGTTCAGTGGGGCGGCGAGCGCGGCACGGTTTCCAGACATGACATGCAAAGCAGCACTATCACAAAAATTGTTTAAAAACAAATTTCACAATACCTAGACCAGAAAACTTCAAACAACTTGAATTATGAAGCATCACAGAACTATATCCTTTAAATGACGTAATAGCCAAAACAGTCTCCGAAATCATGTTACCATTCTTTAAAGGGGCCCTGCAATCATATTTAAGCGTCTACCTTTTATGCGGTTTCCACGTCTCTTGGGGTTCGGGCAAGCCAGCGGGCACGGAAAGAGTAGCTAAATATCAGTGCGCCATATTTTAACCGGACGACACGGAAACCTCCTCCACCGACGAGGGCGACCCGCGGTACCGAAAGCGCGCAAAATGTGACGTCTTTGGTCCTGGGCTTACTACTGGTCAGAGCCACTAAAAACTTCTTTTTGGTCGAAATACAAAATATAAGTGGCGCGAACCGTTTCAATTATTTATAAAAGTAGTTTTTGTTCACTATTATAGATGAAAAAAAG
Organism: Ixodes scapularis; assembly: GCF_016920785.2. Classification (NCBI taxonomy): domain Eukaryota; kingdom Metazoa; phylum Arthropoda; class Arachnida; order Ixodida; family Ixodidae; genus Ixodes; species Ixodes scapularis. The sequence goes on from NW_024609837.1 coordinate 26,864,797, forward strand.
AAGGAAATGCAGTTTATAAAGTACGGAAACAAGAAATGACCCGCCAACATACCCGCCGCCAAGCGGTGGAAAAGGCGGCGCATACTAGAAAGGAGTAGTGGGATAAGGCGCCGACACGGAAAAATACCGGATGTACGCGGTGGCGCTGCAGTCGTGTGGACAGGAGGATCCGACCGGCTCAGAGCGTTCCGAAGGCCTTCGGCGAGAGGCTTTGTCTTGCGGTTTGGCCGTTTCACGGTATGGCAGCGCAAAGTGGCTCCCATTCTGAACTGATCTTTACCCCGTGTTTGCTGTCGTTTGTGGCCAATGAAGTTTCATGCTGAATTAGTGTTCAATCGCGCAGCAAACGCAATGAAAGCCGCTTTGGCTGCCTGCTGCATACAGCCTATCCAAAACATGCTTTAGTGGCGCCCTCTGGCGCCATCAACAAGCAGTGCGGTGGCCGTGAGCACTCGATGAGCTCACTATTCCTCCTCTAGTTCACGGCCACTCAAGCCAGGACCTACGACGTCATGAAGGAGGTTATTTTTTGGTTGTTTTTGTAATTCTAAATTGCCTATAACTTTTAAAATAAAGTGAATTTCGCGAAAAGAAAAGTTTCACTAAGTCACTACGTTCAGTGCGCTCAGGTTCGGTGCAATTTAAAAAAACAGTAAAAAGTCCTTGCAGGGCCCCTTTAAGGTAACAATGTAGTTAATGGCATCTTGCCCTTATGCACCTTTCCGAAAAAACGCTCCTAGGCTGCCGCCGCCATGTTGCTGATGCTAATGCGGCTGGTGCGAATCTCGCGCCCTCTATCAGCTAGAAATTTTCGGACACTCTCTTGGACTGTGAAGACCCGCTCAGCGCAGCTCTCTACCTACGTTTTTGCGGTTTTGCATTCAACGTTTTCTGGCCCCTCTTGAAATTTTCCCTCAACTTTTTTTTATGCAGGCTGCGTACCCCTTCTGTGTGTTATGTTCCATTGTGAGAAATAAGGCTGCTAAGTGCCTGCCATTCAAGCTTTTCTGCTTAACATTCACGGGAAACGAAGGAGGTGAAGGACTTCAAACAGCCCTCGACGCAATTTTGTAAACATTGTTCTCCCCCCTCCCAGAGATAATCCGCGAAGAACCCTCAGTCATCTTCAAAAATAGTTGTCCGGGTTGGGGTGGAAAACGGGTCAGTCGCGTTCGTTCCATTGCCTGAGTGCTGTTGTGAAAAAAGGAAGCTCTCCCCCAAACGTGCCCCAAAACGAAGTCATCTTGGATTCCGTCCGATCGTCAAGATCTGACTGTCATCGACTGTGACTGTGTTATTTGAAGTCTTTCTCAAATAAATTATTTTCAGATAACGCTGCATCGTGCGGTACGTACAATATATTGTTAGAATGTTAACACTTGCTAAATTGTATGACCGTGTCCTGTCCATCGGTAAACACATTATTTGTGAGCATGAAAAATGTATGCCTTTCGGTTATCTTCTGTTGCAAATTATTTTCGACAGCTAAGCGCTTTGTCATTTGTCATGCAGCAAATCCCGCGGCACCGTCAAAAATTATCGTAAAAAACAGCAAAAATCTAGAACTCTACATTCCAGACGCATTCGTTCTGTCGCGCACATACCCAACAAAAATGGTTTTAGGTTTTTTATTGCCTTCTGTTTTTTTCAAATGGGGTACAATGCTTTCTCAATGACCTCTGGAACATACATGCACCATGAAACACAAAATACAGCGGGAGAAGACGAGAATTTAACCGCCAGCAGTGTTTGAAACTGTGCCTATACAGGCTGCGCCTTTCGAAATCACAGCCCACTCGGTTAGGGTTAATAGGGACGCCGGTGAGAGTTTAGCCTCAAACCCAGTGAATGGGCTCGAAAACAATTTGCTGCCCCTGGAGTCAAGTGTTTCTCGGAAAGGTGCATACTCAATGGAAGAAACCATACGATTGCACAACAGATGACTGTTGTTTGAGTATGCTCACAATGCCAGTAATCCACCTATTATATGCATTTTTTGTTTTCACTTTTTTTAGGTTAAATATGTGAATTGAATTGAGACTGCTGCTTACCGTCTGTAATTTAAACACTGGTTAATTTCACCTGCAGACAGCAGCAAGTAAAAAGCCAGAGGTGCACACCTGTCACCTGCTTATATTTCATATGCACCTTGACTGTTCTGGCACAGACATAATAGGAATGAGACAACATTTGTAAATGGATCCTCCCTGAAGGCAGCATGAGTCTACAAGGGCCAGACTGCACTCTACAATGGATCTAAAAATTCTAAATTATACCATTCCAGTGGTGCCTTGTTAATATGATTACACCATTATACAGACAAACTTTCAAGGACGAGCAGGATAAATACAGGCAGTTTTGTCTTAGTGTAACGGATGACATACATTATGGACAATTTTTGGGAGGAATGGTTGCATCCACACATTAATGGGACATCACTGCAGTACACGAACTAGAGTAATGCTACTGTACCACAAGTCACCACTATAGTCCGTGTAACTAGTTCTGTGCAGTGCAGGTGAAGGTAACGCCATGCGAAGAGAGGAAGGGCGACCACTAGGAGGGCGGGACGGGAGAGAAGGGCAATGGAGGGAAAAAGGTGAAAGGGAGAGCACTAGGTACGTTAGAGAGGAAAGGGGGTTTCTCTCCTCCTCCCAGCCCTCCTAGTGGCTGTCCTTTCTCCCTCGCCTGGCGTGGCTTCGCCTGTACTGCACGCAACTAATGGCACGGAGTATAGCAAGTCAACAGTTTGGTACTGGATGTAAGAAAGAGGGAAAAGGCAGAGAAGGAAAGGTGGGAAGGCCAGAAGTGAAAGTAGCAAATGAATCGCAGCAATGCTAGGAGTTGAGCCTGCCTACACTGAATTACATACTCTGCAGGGGTCTAAAACTTGTGCTTTAGCAAATTTCTTGAAGTAATGTTTGTTTGAGCAGCATTTTACTGCAGTCACATGGGTTTTATACCTCACGGGGCGTCACCAAACACCACGGCAGGGTCGAATTTAACTGCACGAAGCACCAAAAAAGTAAAGTCTGTTGGTGTGTAGTACGGCGAAAACAAACTCTCCGGTGTATGCTTCCGCAACACGAAGATTCCTCTCAGCTGCGGGCTGTCACCAAGGGAACACAATTCACCCCGCCCGTGACGCCACGAGAGGGCGCCATCGGGGCCCCCTGTTGCGGCATGTTTCGGAACGTTTACGGTTCAACGCATTCGTTCGCGGCAAATGATATTTCTGCCATGCCACGGGTTAAACTGGATGTCCCAAAGTCCGAGTCACCAAGCCCTTCCCATTTTGACCCCCCGTAAATCGCGCACTCGGTCCCCGACCCCTTCAGCCGTCAGCGAGTTTCGGATAGCAGACGACGGTCAGCGCCGCACCGCGCGTCGTCTGCCACAGGTCCGCTACCCCCTTGTTGCTATGCGACGACAACGAGGAAGACGCCGAAAGAGCGTTCCGCTCGCCCAAGTAGGTTAGGAATGTGGCCCCATTTCGCACAGCACACGCGATTCGTCCGCTCCCTGCATCGCCATGCTACCCCCCCGCGCACAAAAAAACTCGCTCCCGCCGCTAGCCACCTTGCCACCCGTACCGTAGCCAGGCCACGGCGGCCGCCGCCATAGCGTCGTCGTCTCTTCGCCGGAGCCGATTTGCCTGCGCGCCTCCCCGGCTTCGTTTTTTTGTGCAGTCCCAGCCGCGCTCGCAAACAAACAACGCTACACAGACGACCTGGGAGGGGGGAGGCGAAAGGAGAAGGGGGGGGATACCCGGCAATGTGGCCTGGGCCGAGCGAGCGACTGCGCGTTCGCAGTCGACGGTGGTCGAAAACGTCCTTGAACGAAACCAGTCCCATGCCAAGGCCGCACAGCAAAATCTAAAACTGCCCAGCGTCAAGGAGTCGCTGGCGTCTCCGAAGCTAGCTTTTGCTTTCCATTAGCTTAAGCACCCCCCTCCATCTTTCTGTTTCCTTATTTTTACTCGAGATGTGTCCCCACATTTACGTCCATACCTCATATGCACAGATTAACCAATGGTCTCTTTACTGGCGACAGAAAGGTATTTCTTGGAGTCATACAAAACAACGCTAATAAGAGAACCTGATAACTGACACCACCCCAGAGGGAAAGTGAACACCTAGACTGTGACTGGCTCAGAAATTCAGAAAGCAACGAGGAAACAGAACCTGGGTCAACTCTGTGGCATTCTTGGGGTCCGCGAAGCCCAGCCTCATCAGTCAAGCCCGGCAATAAAAGTTGTCTTTTCGCAGATTGAGACGAAACATTTCAATTTTCCGGGTGAGCTTCCTCGTGCATACGTCAAGAAGAGAAGTCTACTCCACACTAGACCCTAATTATATCCATTTACTAAATCACTATCATATTCATCCCATACCTTTCCGTTCCCCTCACCACGAACCAGGTCCTCCATATCTCCGTCGACCCACAAAGGGGACCGCGAAACATCAAAGGTTGAGAACCACTGGGCTAGACAAAGTTGATTGGATTGCCCCATGCGCCTTACTTTTAAAATAGTATATGACTTGTCCTTTCTTCGTACAACTCATTTATACATCAGAAGTAACCATCAGTTGAGGTCGACTTCAAGGGTGCTTTCAGAACCCCCTCTCCCCCCCCCCCCCCCCCCCACCCCTTCCCCAACCTCCAAGGGTAAAATTCCTTCATGTTACACGTAAATAAATAAATAAATAAATAAATAAATAAACAACACCCATAAGACTGGTCCACCCTTCAAACAATGCGTGGCTCGCAAGGTAACATAATGGACAGCATAATGTAAACCACGAGATGTGGCATCACCTTAGTTCCCAGATGCCATGATATCAGTTAGGGATACTGTGCAACAGTGCCTAGGACGCTGTCCAACGACGCAGGACACTGTCACCCAGTGTTGGGTAAAGTACATCTAAAACATACTTCAAGTGAAAGTGCAACATAAATTAGAGGTTCTGAAGTAAAGTAGTGATAGTAATAGTGATAGTACTTTATTGCACTTAAAAGTTTGTGGTGCCGTTCGGTGATGCCCGGCCTACGCCGGGCATCATGTAACTGAAGTCAAAGACTATAAACACAATGTACTTTCAAAGTAAAGTACAAGTACTTTTAACGCAATCCTTCATGCCATATCATTTCCCAAGTTTATTTTTTTTTTTTTTTAGAGTCAATGGGGTACATTAGTTATTTTCGGAAACGGCGGTAAATGTTAGATCAAGTCAAGTTGCCAAGACTAGTTGTTTTACTCTTGCCTTCGAACTATTTAACACAATCAACTCATAAGGCACTTATTTGTATCGATCTTGTGGCCACCATTGCCTCACTCCGAGAAATTATCAGATGACATCTCGAAAGATGATGGCGCGTTTTTACATGGCTATATGATCTTTTTATGCCTTTAATTTGGGGAATGTACTTTGAAGTCGGAGAGTTATAGTTTCATCAAAAAGTGTCAAGAAAAAAAAACAAAAAAACTTTAAGTAAAGTACAAGTACATACTCAGAGAATGTACTTCGAGTAGAATCAGAGGCATAATTTGCACTTCGCCGCCCTACACAGCCTTTCATTCATAGAAGTAGCTTCGTTTGGAGTGAAAATTTTCAAAAGGGGCTAAACGTCTCAAAGTAACTAAATTCGGAGCTAGATTTCAAAATGGGCCAATTCATGTTGGGACAGCCACAAATTGACCGCCCCCCAAAAATTCTGCCGCCCTGAGCAGCTGCCTACTTTGCCTATTAAGTAGGTCTGCCCCTGAAGCCCCTGAGTACAGTACAAGTTTTCTAAGCCTAATTGGAAGTAGTACTTTAGGTACAATGTACTTCCACTGCAGTCACCTTGCATAACAGACCACACTAGCCAACCAAGCTCAGACCACAGTGCATCAAATCAATAAAGAGGACAAACCCAAACTGCTATCAAAGTAAAGCAGTCGGAATGCTTTGAAATATACTGGTTGCATACGAAAATCGATGCAACCATTCACGAATGAAAGCAACTGCTATAGAAGAAAATAGGCAACTGATATCAAGAGTATCATACCACATGTGAGGTCCAGAGAATCGAGCGACAAACAAATACACCTGTAAACATTTTTTAGACTGCTTGCACCCACCACAATGTGCACTAAAATGAAGCCATATTGCCAATGCTTTCAGTCTTGGCCAACTTAAGCAGTTATGCACGAATTTCTTGTATCAGGCATCACTGCCAAACATCTGCATTAAATCTCGGTTTAGATACCTTGGACGAAAACCTGCACGGGATGAATACAATTCAGGACCTACGCAAGACCACAGTTTAAGGACCTCAAATGTTGCAGTGGAAGCTCGTCACTTCAGCAAGTAAAGACCATGACAACGTCCCCCCCCCCCCCAAAAAAAAAAGAAAAAGAAAAAAGAAACTACCCAAAGGCCTTTTTTAAAACAATACCTATGCACTGCATTATGTCAACACGCTGCACGCAGCATGCTTGAAGACTCCAAAATACTTCCCATTACAAAAATATGTAGCTCCACGAATGTGAATAGCCCTACATGTCTAATGCTAAAGAAGCATTTAAAACATATTCAAAAGGTTGGAAAATAAGGCTGATCTCTAAAGCCCGTTAATACACTACAGTAAACTTAAGAATATATGAAGTAATTTATACCAAGCACCATAGAATTCCTGTCAATGTCAAGATCTAATACTTTCAAACTACACTGCACTTGTTAAAAAGCAATGAAAAGCTCTGGTCAACTATCACATGATATGGATGCCACGACACACTAATAGCAGTGCTAGTTGCCAGTGATAAAGCAAAACTTTAGCCAAGGTTAGATCGAAGTCAGGCTGAAGACTAATGTCGAAAGGAAGTATTCTGTCTACACCAAGAGATGGCGGTACCTACTATTTATCCTATATGCCCTGGCATTTTTGCCGTTTCCTTAACTACCCTAATCAAGGACAGTTTCATCAAACAACAGGTTACTGGAAATTCAAATTGAACAAGAATCACCTAATAAAACAGAGACCAAAATTATTAGACGAATCTACAATAAACAAGCCCAAAAAAATTAAAGAGGAGCTTGTACAGTGCATATTGCTGGAATTTCCAAGAAATTTTAAAACACAACCAAACAGGACTAGCAGCTGATCTCCAAGCAAAGCAGCTTGATGAAATGAGATACTGGTATGACATCTAAAAGTTGCAGGGGCACATGCTAGACACCAAACTAAAGATCAGCAATAAACTAAATCAAACTGCGCAAAAGAGCCAGGATTTTCCACAATACTCCCGCAGTGTAGTGTTTCTGCCACAAAAGCAGGTATGGATTCAATGAAAGCCTTCAACTCACAGTTGGCATACTGGTAATACATGATGAGAAAATAGGTTACAGTGAGAACTGTCACATACTGCCATGGGAACTTCGATAAGACCAAGTTTGCTGTCCATTTTCCTGTCCAATTCCAACCACCACACTTCACATGCAGCTAATAATAAGAAACATTAACGTAAAATAAATGGGATTAACAGATCAGATATGTGGACAGGATATAATGATTGAGACCACAAAGTTCTCGGAATCGCCCATATTTCGGCCGTAACAATTTAACAAGTTATGAGAAACCAATCATGCAAATTTATCTTCCACTATATTTACTAACTAATACACAGGGCTCACAGACCAGTTTCTGCTAACTGAAAAATTTGTTTCCTGAAAAACATTCTAGAAAGCAAGACTTACAATAATTTGCAAAATTTCAAGCATACGATATAGTGATGTCAACTATTTTAGGTTCTCAGACAAGCAGCAACAGATGACACACATGACATGACTGAACGCTGTTTCAACTCATCCACAGCATACAGTACACTCAGCTGCTCCGTAAACTACTTTAATACGCCCAGTCCTGGAATCTCGTACACACACGTGTGCATAATTATGTAGTAGCCTTGGAAAGAATTCCGAGCACACATGCCCTGTGTTAGTAAAACCACTTTCCGGAGAGTTCGGGCCTACACGCCTCTGACAACAGGTGCCTGTGATCCGCAAAATGAAGTTTAACAACAAAAAAAGACGACAGAGAGTGACTCAATAATAGCAAGTGCAGGAAACCGAATGATAAAATGTAGCAAGCCGAAGTAAACCAAAAACTTCTACCATGCGATAAATGTAGCAAGCCAACTAAACCAAAGAACTAAACTGTGCTATGGATCTTTCATTCAGAGACAAACAATCCATGCTTGGAATGAGGGCAGAATTTCGGAGTCACTTTGCTCTTTACAATAACAAACAAATAAGGAACTGTGAAACTTCTATGGGACTCCGCAACTCGCCACGACATGGAGGAAAACAGTGAAAAGGAATGTATTACGAAGTAAAAAAAAAGCAATTCAGTTTATGAAGCCGGCATCTTAAAAGCTACCGATAGAAAGAATGTGTAGCACATTGCATAAAATCAAGGACAATGAGAACTGGAGGATTGAAAAGGGCACGTCAAAAAGTAGCACCTTACTGAGAAACTTTGAAGGCCTTCCAGAAGCCTGTGGCCGTGACTATAACCCAACCCCCCCTAACACGAACTTGAGTTAAAAGGTCAACCATCCCCAGACCCATCCCTTCTACTTTTTTTCCCCTCAGAGAAGCTTGGCTTGCAGAACGATGCCAGAAAGTCCTAACTTACTACACTGTGCAATGCGGCTCGCAACAGAAAAGGGACTGCTCCATTTTTTCCTACAAACAAGGCTGCCGTGAGCAGTAATAAGTGTTTAGGAATAGAGGGTGTTAAAATATGTTCACCCTGGTATGTCTGCGGGCACTCAAACCGAAATGCGTAAATGCTGAAGAAAGTTTGAGCAACGCTCCCCAAACTTTAGTCGGGGGGCAGACTCTCCATCCAGCCTGTTTATTTTTGCATCGTTGAGTTTAGAACTGCCATGAACCGAGCCCATAAATCCTTGCAGAATATTTTTTAAATAGTAAGCTACAAGGGGTGCCCTTCATACTGTCTGAGGGTCCCTTAAAACTTGCAACTGAAAGCAGGCGAAGCGTAAGACCACTTCGATAATACAAATTCGCAATTCAGTCTCCTGCGCAGCTCGAGATGGCCCCACAAGTATAAAAGCCAGTTTTAAGCACTGGTTGTGGCACGGCATGGATCCTATCCTACGCTAACCAGGGACCAAAGACTGGTTAAGACATTTGCGTCTGTGCGTGACTAGCTGCATTACGACCGCTTATGATTGCTCACGAGATGACACCTTTGTGCCATCAGTCAAGTAGCCCTTGCCCACTTCCGGTCTGCATATATTTCTCTATTCTTTCGCACCACTGTCTTGAAAAAACTCCAACAATATTGCAGCGGCCGTTTCTCATAAACAGTGCATAGGCTTGATCTCGCAAACATTGCCACACCTTCGGTCAAGTTCAGGACCGAAAGTGTTTGTAAGTTTTTGTGTGCTATCTGCATCGGGAAGGAGGGGCTCTTCAGTGGTACTTTAAAAATGATATTCCGCAGCCTCCGTGCACTAAATTAAAAAATAATCTCGATATTTGTGATCGTAGGGGCCAAATGAGGCCCTTAAATACAGAACCACTTCAGTTTCCCTTTAAAGCAAGGTGCAGACGGTGACAGGTTAAGAATGCAGTCGATACTCTGCCTCCAGTGTGAGTTTTCTGCCTTTGATAACACTTTGCTGCAAGTGCATCCATAGCCCGTCGAATGACATTAAAAAGAAAGCTGAACACTTCTTAAAAAATATGGTAAGAGGTGAGTTCTGGCATATTTTTGTCCCGTGAATCTGGGTATCACGTTTGTTGTTCCCGGAGATGCAACTAAACAGGAGAAAGCACGAAAAACCTACGACCAGTCATGAAGCCGAACTAGGATCTTCGCGCCGCCAAGTGCGTGTCGCTCGTGTGGGCAGCACAAGCAATTGCAAGCTTGCCAGGTATATTTCCCACACTGACACCAGTCGTGGCGTCTCTTTCTGACCTTTTCGAAAATAGCAAGAGTGCGCGTGCTTAGTTCTGAGGGGTGCTGTATATGCGTGAGAGTGGAGATTCCGAAAACTCCTATTATGAAATTATGAAGTCACGTCACGGGTAGGAGGGGCTTCAGCGGTATTTTGAAAATTAATTTCTGCTGCCTCTGTGCACCTAATCGAAAAATAATCTGAAAGGCCAAATGAAGACAATTGAAGTGTTTTTCCTCAAATACAGAGCCGCTTCAGTTTCCCTTTTAAGAATGTGCTGGAGGCATAGCTCCAACAACATTCTTAGCCAGTCACAGACTGTGGTACCGATGCCAACAACATTGTGCACAACGTCAATGTTAGCTGAATGCTTTGTAACGATAGATGCTTGACGTTCGGCACCTTTGGCCAAATGTTTGCAAAAAGATGATCGGCAGTCAGTAAGTGCAATGTTGAGCTCGGCAAGTGGTCAATGAAGTGCGAGAACTTCAGACTCACCCCTTGGTTGCCTCCAAACTGTATTGATGGCTTCTGACTGCAGCCACCCTGGATGAAAAGACACAAAGGAGCAAACGAAAGTTGAGTGCAAACTGCCAGTGAGCAGACTTGAAAAAGAGCAAGCAACACATCGCAGGCAATGAAAAGAAAAGGTGTGCAACTCTCGGTAACCAATCGCAGGAAGGAAGGGGACAACAGTAACTCAAAGAGCATGCAATAGTTAGTCTAATCCTCAACCCTGTTTGTTTCGATCTGGAAAACATACACATAACCGCGTGCTACAGTTAGTAGCTGATTGGGAGAGCTGACTACTTCCAGGAACCAGCGACAAGACAGCAGATCGACAGCAGCAAATCAAAAGAGTATACAAGAGTTGAAGAGATGACGAACACCAGAAATGGGATATGTTGAGCCTTAAACGCAACATTTATTAGCAAATCCACGTTCCGCCGACACGGGTTTACTAATTTGACTGCAAACTTTACAACGTTAGTCCTAGGCGTCCGACATAGTAGATTTTTTAAATTATTATTATTGTATTGAAGGAAGTTTTGATGGAGTTCCTCAGCGCGTAGCGACGGGGTTCGCACGACGGTTTAATAAAACAGTCTGAAAGGAAAATCTGGGGGGAATTAAACGAGACAAAAAAAAAAAATGGAGCGCTAGCGCAGACTGGTGTGACGAGTAGGGGAGACGGCGGAGCGTCGGCTCGGCGTATTTGAAGCAATCTTATCGGCGCTGTATCAGCCGAATTGTATATGCCCCGCGCAGAGTGAGGGCACAAAAGCTGAGCTTATCCCCGAGAAAATAAGAAAAAGAAAAAAAAAGTACAGAAGACCGGCAATGGCTTGTCGACAACGGCGACGTCGCTCGACATAAACAAAAGACGAAGAAAAGAACTGACTGACGATGTTTTTCGTTTCTGTTATTGCGGTTTTTCTTGCTTTTTCGGCTTCGATTCTACAAAAGGAGGTTACGGTTCAATCGCTGTCGTCGCATAAGGGGTTGTTTCTTTGGGTTTTTTTCGACGCGACTTTGGCCCAGTCGAAAATATGCCAGGAACGCAAGTTGAAGAGAGCATCGGTTTTGAAAAATAACCCTGCTTCCAAAAAGCTCGTCTCCGGAGAAAACGAAAAGAAAAAAAGAAGAAAAACGACAGCCAGCGATGAAATTCTGGCAGTGCGGTCGCCGAGGTGTCACAAAAAAAGACGAAGCTTGCTTGCTTTTTTTATTATTTTTTTTTCTCGTTTTTATCCTCCATTTTTTACTATCAGTGACCGTACTGTATTACCGTCGCCTATCGCACGTCTGACCAGTAAATGAGATCCATTTCATTATAGCAACTCGGTACTAAGCAAGAAAGAACGGACACGACTTGTTTGAAAAGGATATTTTTAGGCGCTGTAACAAGAGACATTTACGTACAGTTCGCGGTCGACGTTGCACGGCCTAAAGCGGTTCGGGTAAAAGGACAACGATGTCATCCAGGCGCGAGGGTTTAGTCGACCGGCAGCGGGCCCCACACCCGAACAATTGGCCAAAAGTGGGCGAAAAGCATGCACCAAGGACTAACTAGCGGGTCCCATCAACAGCTGTTTCGACCACCACCAGCAGCATCCGGCCCGGAAAACAAGCGAGGAAAGCAGGAATTTTTACTGACCTTGTACTTTAAATATTCCTCAATGGATCTGAGCGCCGAATCTGTGAGTTTCACGAATATGAGCGTTTTATTTTTCGAGTAATTCCCCTGTGAAGACAGACCATATTGACTCCCTTCCACCAGTGCCGCCATTTTGGCCTTTCTCGCTGAACACCTGATCCCGTGATGCCTTGCGCGACTGCGCCGCGGTGCTGTGCGCATGCGTGACGCAAGGCGCCGCGCGTTCGATTGGTCGAACGCTGCAGCACATTCCGGAGTTCGGGGGCTTGATTCTGTGCTTTCGTCGTCTGCAGTTACCTGCGTTGATGACGTCACAAACGCGCCGCGACCTCGGCGACCCTGTGATTGAAAGCAGGGCGAACACGCTCGTCCGATTTTTCCCCTTTTACTGCGCCTTATTTGACTTGAAATATTTTATTTCAGTTTTTCTTTTTTTTCTCACCGCAACTGGACGGTATTTTAAATACAGCAATAAAGGCGCATGACCGCGGTGAATATGTTGCGAAATCGAAATCACGCAGAATCAGAATAAACAACGTTCAGAGCTCGAAAAGCTCGAACTAGCGCTGGTGAACCCGCGCTGGTGTAACCTCTTTGTTGGCACCAACGTTACCTGGTTTGCACGAACCTTCAAGAAGAGGCATGATTAGTGTCTGTTTCGTGTTTACGCATGCTCTATGGTTTATCGAGATAAAGATGCATCCGACCGGGTTCAAGCGTAAACGAGTTCTCAGCAAAAACGGCGTCTGCTTCAACGTTGTGGGCGCATTCGATTCTCCGTAGAGGTCGTAGCCATGCCTCACGTGATCACATAGAGTTATTATAATGTACGCTAGAGGTTCAACTGGCGCTAGTGTGCTGCTGCAAATTGAAGCAGACAGCAACCAGTCCGAAATTGACTTCCGGTAATGCATTGCTATGGGAAAAAGCGAGTGCATTTTCTCTCTGCGCTCGATTATAAGAGCAAATATCACGAATAATTCGTACGTACTAGGTAGTTTGGAACTTTTCTCAGTCACGCAGACGAAATAATTGGTCAGTTACAGCGTTTTCATTTGAAATTCGTGGCACGAAAAACGATGCTAAAACCGCTTCGTACGTGTATTTATGTGCACTGTCAGACACTGTTAGCGCGAACACGGCGTCGGCACTTTTCAACATGAGGGACATACGTGTCAAACGAACGAAGGACATGTGGAAAACCAAGAGAGACGGCAAGAACTACACAGTAACACTGGATAAGTAACTCTTTGTGCATGCAGACGATCAAATAAATTGAAAGTCACGTACTATATTCAGATTTGTAATAAATAAGTACTGCTTTCTTCTTTCTGCTCATGAATATGTGCAAAGATGCATGCTCTGGGTTCAAATCATCACCCGCAGGCTCCAGATCTTTGCGAATGGGGAGAAGCCAGAGAACAGGTGCCCGATTAAAACTGCCCGACATCGGAAATAATAAAAAGACACACCTCTCGTAGCCCACATACTTTACTTTTTTAGCGGACTGTAAAGATGCACGACGGAGTCTTCATATAGTGACAGAACGGACATATTAGCAATATATAAGCGCCACCGGAATGCTATCGAACCTTAAACGCACTCTACATTCCTTTCGATTGTTATTTTGCTTAGAATCGTCGCTTGTTTTTACACGCCGGCTGTTGAACAGAGGTTTGAGCCTGAAATAGAGCGAAGTTTAACATCGTTCAGTGGTAAAGAAAAATGTTGTAACTCAATCAATTACACTTTCACAATATCAATAAAGGTACATACTATCCGGTACAACCGAAATAACAAAAGTTATTCGTGTTATTTTACGGCGAATAGACAAAATTCACGTGCGTTTTCCCATAAGAATGCACAGGAGCACCGCAAAAGTAGACTGGTTGCTGTCTGCTTCAATTTGCCTCCCGGAAGTCGCATAGACACTAGCGCCAGTTGAACCTCTAGCGTACATTATAATAACTCTATGCGTGATCATATGCAATAAAAATACGTTTCGCTCAAAGTGATAAAAAAAAAAGGAGCGAAAAAAATAATCCCGCTATACTTTTTTAAGAAAAAATAGCATGTTGGTAAGCAAGGCTATGTAAACATTAAAGACAGTCGTACCGCTAGGGGTCTTCAACGCGGGCTTTTTGAAATGGCACATTGCCGGTTTCATTTGCTTCGCATAGCTTTTCTCTAACCTCCTCTCAACGTTGACAGGTTCATACCCACATAAATAATTTATTGTTGGTAAAAGACTTGAAGTAAGCTCTCGCGTGCTTTATTATTATTTTTTTTTCTATTTATTTAGTTTTCCGATCTGTTCCACTTCGATCCTTTCATATCAGTTTGATTAACCATTAGTTGACCCTTGGCGCAGATTGAATATGTCTCCCATGATGGCAGTCTTTTAGAAATGGTGGACATTTGGTCATACATGTTGGCCCTTTTTCCCCCATTTCAGTGATAATCCTTGTCTTCAGCTCACTGTTGTTGTTTCTTTTCAATGATAGTCGGTGACAGGTCAAGAACGAAGTGGCAGCCCGTCTTACCTCTTCCCATTTTATCAGAGCGCACGTTGGAGAGGAGGCGATCGATCCTTTCCAGCGTTTCCATTTCGTTCTTGACCTGTCACCTACTATAAAAGTTCTGCCTTTACATTGTGCAGTGTTGAACGGACTACTTTTACGTTACAATTATCGAAAGAAATCCTGGTATTGCGCAGTCACGGGATATTAGAATTATGAACTTCTTGCATATTAAATGTCTGTAGAACAAAATCGGCGTTTCTTGTTTTATAAATGTCTCACGTGAAACGTAGTGTCTGCCTATCCAAGCCGCTGTGCATTTTGTCAACGTACCCCTCACTCAAGAGTCCACTACTTCCTCCAAATGTTTGTTTTTTTCAAATTAAAATTTTCTCAAGCTTACCACTTTTATTTGAATCTGTGTAAATTTTCAAATTGGCAGTTGAAAATTTGTCTTTCCTGTGTTTACCCTTTATGTAGCTTTCCTTTTATCCCTTTCTATGTCAGTTTCCTCTGTTGCTGGTGGTGGATAAAAATAAGTGGAAGTAAATAAGTAACTAAATAGCAGTTACTCTAAGGAGAAGCACAGTCGGCGACATCTGCATTCTCTCTCTCTCTCTCTTCCTTTCCTCCCCACTAGAGGCAAACAATAAAATATAAAATTCAAGACAAAAACAAATGAACGGATGGATTATAGAATACGGGCGAACTGCATCGTATGAATGTGCCACCTTCAGAATGCTACAGTTCAGTGACGAACAATACGGAATGTTAGTAGATCGATGCACCACGGGCGCCTCTGCGAAATTTATCGGAGATCCTTCACGATCTACTAAAACTCTTTCATTGCTAAACGTCCTCCATCGAGAGTACAGGTGGGCTCTGCAGCTTTACCGACCGGCGGCAACTTGGGAGACCACGAATGGCGTTGTCTGGTGTGTGCTGCCGTCAAGAGGTGGCGCCTACTGTCCACAGCGAACTTTTGAGGGCGCGTTGGTTGAAGGCAACTTGCAGCCCGAGTAACGCGTACTTCTCTTGATTGGATTGTTGTTGGCTAGAGTTACTGGTAAGGTTTTCCGTCCTCCAGGGATGTTAAAACAGTTCGCGACAGGCCAAGCTCATAGCACCAGAGTTTTCATGACAGCGCAGCTAAAGTAGGAGTCGCGTTTCCAAATCGCAATGATCGCCACTTGTGCCAGCTTTGCTGTGCGCACTAAGCACCAAAATGGCGACGCCCACAAAAAGATTGGCGAGGGGAGTGCCGATGCTAGGGCTGGGCGTCGGTTAAAAAGTTTAACCCGACTAATCGCCACCCTTTAATCAATTAATGAATCGATTCTTTTTTTTAGTCGAGATTAAATGTCTTGCTTCCGCTGAATATGTAATAAACGGCGCAGTACAATTTCGGGTTTTATATCAACCTTGGCGTGTGGCTGAGAACAGTCAAAAGACATCCACCCACAAATTATTACCTCAGCCGCAGGAACAAAGAGGTTTGTTGATATTCTCCGGCAATGGCGAACTCCTCTGAATCTTCACAATAGTATCTGCTGCGCTAAATCGACACTCGCACGGCGTTGAAGTGTCAGGGACACACATAACCATCTCCGCTTGTTTCGATTTACAAATCCCTCCACTAGAATTTACTTTAGGTAAAAATTTATCGTAAGGTTTGCCTTCATACAGGCGTACTCGTCCACGTCTGCGTGATACTAATTTTTACATCTTTTTGTTTGTCGAAATTGTGCCGACTAAACGGTTAAAAAGATAATCGCGATTAAGGCATTAATTGATCCATCGGTAGGTTCATCGATTAAATACCCAGCTCTAGCCCATACTCTCAGCGTACCCTATAGCTTATATAGTGGCTCCAGTAGAGATGATACATTCGAGGTTGCAACGGTTCCAAACCTTCAACTATGCTGCAAATATACAAAAACTCCTGTTTCTTCTACACTAGTATGTCCACGTGAAATGGGACCATCTTTGCCCGTTTTCAAACGTTCAGAAAATCGCTCATAATTTTTAAATAAGATAACGGCTAGCGCTGAAACTTTGGCATCTGCATCGAATCTCTGGCGCTACATTTGGCATGGAGACTGAGCAATCGGCAATGCGTAACGCAATTCAAGTAAAAAAAAAAAAAAGATCTTGCACATTTTTTTAGAAGGACAGTTTCGCGGTGTCGATGGCTGCTGCGATGCCCAGTGTACGCCGAGGTTCAGACGTTTTGCGTGTGACAGTGGGTATGCTGAAAGTTGACCAAAGCAGTAATTACACATGTAAAAATATCCATTTACCATTTCGTCACTTCTTTGTCAGATAACCTGACGTAATTATATGCTGGGCTGTTTTCTTTATGGCTCCGTGTTTACGGTAAATACCGATAAACGCCGAAAACTCACCTCCGAGACTGTTTTATTTTTAAAAAAATCAGTGAAGACCGGAAAAAAGCCTTGTTGGAGCTGTCTTCGACTATGAAAAGCCAAAGGCACGTGCGATGAAAATTTGTGTTTACAGTTTCATTATCTGGTAACACTAAACCACCAGTCACCTTGCTGTGTTTGGAAGTATGTGTTTGTGATTATTATCGTTACGCATGTTAGTACTCGTAAACCTATAATTAGTCTTCAGCACAGTCTTGCACACGGTACTCAAAAAATTAATGGATTACAGTTACAATTACGCTCGCTTAAAAAATGTATTCAATCTGATTACTCGATACAAAAGGCAATTGTCCGTTACACGTAAAAAAAAAAGGGTAACCGTTACCATTCTCCGATTATTTTAGATTTTCAAAACGAGACTTTTCTGTCGGTTCGGAAACGGGTCTTTCGTATTTATTGGATTAGAACCACGAAATGATAACTGATCTTCTTAGTCCACCAGTTTTGGTAAAACACACTCCTGTCCAATATGAGGTAGCTAGGCCATCCGGCACCTGGGGCCCTCAGCTCTTTCGTAGTCCCCCCCCCCCCCCACACACACACACACACACATACACACATTTCACTCCCCGAGATCGTAACTAGAAAAGCGGGGGGGGGGGGGGGGGGGGGGATGTTGCCAGAAGTGGCACCCCCTCACGTAACTGAGACGCCTGGTACGCCCCCTACCCCTTCCCCCTCGCCCCTCCGTTAATACGCTACTGCTCCTGTGGGAGATTTTGTTCGAGGATTCTGTTTTAGGAACGTTGTACGGACAAATAAGGCTACTAGAAACAGGAGGGATAAAAAAAGAATTTCAGTGCTCGCGAAAGTAACCAGATTAATGTTGGGATTGTTTTCTAGTAGATGTAATCAAATTATTACAAAATTATTTAAAAAAATAATCGAGTGCAAGCAATTTGATTAATTGTAATGAGTATCTGTTCAAGTCTGGTTGGAGACTAATTAATTGGGACCTGGGGTGGACAATATTCTGCGGGCAGTCCCACTACATGATCGTGTGTAGTCTGTCCAGTGTGCAGCGCCTCGGCTGTCCTTCGAGTTCATGTTCAGGAAACAGCAAAGAGCGGACAAGGTTTTCTTTTATTTTCATCCGGGCATCTTTACTGAGTCCGTTTCACCGCAACCTGGCAAACGGTGAAAGTTGCGGCCTTTTCGAGCCAATCAGAAGGACGGAGGTGAGGCACGTGGCTGCTCGTACAAGTCGAGAGCGTAATCCAAGTGCCCGATGTAGTCCCCTCAGGCTCTTACACAGGCCCATTTCCGTGTGTCCGAGACTTCGGGTTTTTTCCCCCTCCGAGATGAGCCCGTGTTTCAAAATTGCTACAAAAGCGATTCTCCCTTTTTCCATCCCGTGGTAGTGAAAAAAGTCCGACTTCTCGCGGAGCTATACTGATTTCCCCCTCTCTATGTGTAGGATTAAGATATAGGAAGGTGCATTTTTGATTAGGTATGTCTTACCTTATCAAGACATTTTCGCTTTTGACGTTTCAAACGTCAAAAGCATCGCTTCTTTTCCCGAAAACCGAATCTTATAAGGACTACTTCTCGCGGCGCAAGAAACAATTCGCAAAACTTCCTTTTTACTTGAGGTAAAAATGAGTATGGTGATTACCCAAAACTGCAATGACGACAAAAAAAAAAAAAAAAAAACACAAAAAAAGTGAAAGCTTTTTTTTTTTTTTGGCGTTTTTTGGTCTTCACAGCAGTCTTCGGTAGTTTTTACAACTATGAATCCACATTGGCTCACTTTCGCCCTCACGTTTTGTGAGTATAGTGAGATAGACTACAGTCACGTGTTTCTCTTCCAAGGCGCTGATTGGCTCCCTGGTACTGTAGCCTTCGCCGTTTCCCACGTAACGTACACGTGGGTCGGAGTACGTAGCGACGTTACAGAATTACGCGTGGAGGTCCTTTCGTCAGCAATTGTACAACGCACCTTTTTTTTTCTTACTCTTTCTAGTTCTATTTTTTTTACTCCCCAGTTTTTTTTTTTTTTTTTTTTTTCTTTTTTTAAAGAAAATTTTCAGTTGGGGGAGGGCGGGAGCTCTTCGAGTCCCGGTAATGTTTTGTTTTAAGTACAGCTTTTTTTTTCTACCATCTAAAAATACAAAAGGAAACGCTGTCATCACAGGGGACCTGTCTCTTGGTGCCTGTAGAAGAGTACACTATTATTTGTTCCACGCTGGATCACGACGTTTCATGCGGTCCTCGTGTTCGGGGCCTAATGAGAATCGGAAGACAACAGGGCAGTGGGGGGACACGGGAGAACAGGAAAGGGGAAGGGGCACTTCCGACACCCGGTCCTTCAAAATGACGGGGCGTGTAACGCGGTAACGCTCATCGCTGTGTTCCCAAGGGGAGGTGGTGTCACGAACATAGACACCGGTGTCTCAGTACTTGTACTACAGTGGCACACGCAGAGTTCTCGCTTTGTCTCGCCAAATCTCGTTTCGACGCCGTGACCAGGGTTCCTATCATCCTTTTTTTTTTTTTTTAACGTCTGCGCGGATTTGGGATTTGAGACTGTATGTTTGAGTTTGTTTTCTTGCACGCTTTTGACTTTTGTGTGTGGGTGTGCGTGTGTTGAGCATGTGCATGTACGCGCGTGTGTGTGCGCTCGCGCGTGCCGTACGGGAGTACGTCTCCGATGATGATTGCGTGTATGTTTGTGTTCCTGATTTTGTGGTGTTGTACATGTTCTTGTTATATACGTGTGTCGCTCTGTAAATAATTCTGTTGTGGACGTGTGTGGGCATGTTGGTCTTGTCTGTACCTATCTGTTTGCGTACGTGTTTTGTGCTTGCCCGCCAACCTTTTGTTCTTGTGTTGGTTTTATTTTACGGATGTCACGGCTGCGCCGCCTTTCGGCGGTTATTTATACCATTGTCTGCGACTCTGCGTCGATACCGGAAGTGCGGAGGAATCTCCCCTCTCTGCTCCGATCACCGGAAGTCGGCGGGGAGGGGGAGGGGGGTGATACCGGAAGTAGATACTCGAGACCCGGTAAAGCAAGGTAGCCTTCTTCTTTCGATGGATTCGGTTGACAGACGCACAAACACACGCGGTACACACGCGATCATGTAGACGCGTCCCCTCGAGGTCAGACAACGGTAAAGCGAAATCCCTCAAAGAAACCCCAAATATGAGATGACGCGAAAACAGATTTGGCGGATGACCACACACACAAAAAAAAATAATAATTGCCTCAGCAAACGGCCACTGCAGTTCGTCGAAGCCTTCCGTAATGCCGAGGTAGTCTTCAAGGCAGATTACCCAAAGCCACAGTCCGCCGGCTCCTGCATCATAACAAGAAACATGACGCTGCAGACATGACGACATAATAATAATAATAATAATAATAATAATAATAATAATAATAATAATAATAATAATAATAATAATAATACGAGCTTTGCAGTCTAACGTACACACACAAAAAAAAAGGTGCAGCCATTAAAACAAATAAAAACTTGCAATCTCGCGTGCACAAAAAAAAAATATCTATAGGTCGAATTTTGCACAAAACTTTTCACAAACATACACAAAAAACAAGTTGATACAAGTTGAACTTTGCAGTTTCATGTACACACACAAAACAGACGCCTTACATATCAGCCTTGCACAAAAAAAACAAAAAAAAAAAAACAGCAACAAACATTGGGTAGTTCGAAATTCGCACTGTGTCACGCGCAAAAAAGACTTCAAATATTGGGTTTAAATGCGCAGTCTCGCGTTCGCAGATAAGAAAACACGAGGCTTAATGCACGGGAGTTATCACATTAGATGCAGAATTGTCAAGAAACAACAACAAAAAGTAAGGTCACCGGGATTAGAGAATCCGCTTACAGTGCGTTGGTGGTCGAGCACCAGTAAGGAATAAACGGCCCTTGAAGGATGCAAAGCTGATGTTGAGCCAGGTTGCAGGTAGTCGTTGGACTTCAAAGGTGGGTAAATATGATTATCGGGTGGACCACAGTCGGGGCCTTCAAATCGACGACCCAGTAGCCACTGTAGGGGCCACGGTTGCTTTCTTCAAATCGGTGGACAAGAAAGCCACTCTCAGGATACCTATGTTGCGCTTTTTGGACTCCTACGGCGACTATGGAGAAGGAAGTGACGTCAACAACGCAGCAAACGCAGATTGGATGTTGATTAGTGAGAGTCGCTGATGACGAATTTCCGCAGAAGAAACATCCAATCTGCGTTTTTTGCTTTGTTGACGTCACTTCCTTCTTTCTAGTCGCCGTGGGAGTCCAAAAAGCGCAACATAGGTCTCCATGGTGTCTCACCTTGTTCCAGTAAATAAACATAGTCTAAAGCCTCAGCTAGGAAGATGGTATGGTGATCAGTTACACAGAGAGATGAAAACGAAGGTCTGGGCCGAGCAACTTTTTCTTTAGGGTCATCAATAATAATAATAATCAAGGATCAAGAATCAATCCTATTTGGTGCCCAGGAACAACCAAAGGTCTCGATGCTGGCACACGGATACTTACACGCATAACAATTAAACACAAAACTGCCGACATGACAACACAAACACCACGAATATATTGACCATGCTATATGTACACACCCCGTTGCACATCGAGTAGAAGAAGTCGCTAGTGCAGGGCATGAGCAAAAGGGGACGATTGGCTATCGCATCTTGACAGTAGTGTATCACAAGATAGCATTAAAACGTTCTAGACGTTAGTAGTCTAGGACGTTTTGTCCTAGACTACTAACGTCTAGGACAGTGTACGAGTAATGTATTACAATATAGCACAAAACGTCCTAGACATTAGTGAGCTTCGAGACAAAAAAAAAGATAAATAAATATACTTCATATCGTGGTAAAAAAGACAAACCAACTGCACGAGCAGTACATTTTTAGGCTATCAGTTCAAATAAACCGTGCTGCTTATCTTCGTCCCGACTGGAATAGGTGTGCCATCTGTTCATCAAAGTTTTGACGGCACGAGTTAAAAATATCAAGTTCTTCGGAGTAACATTTGTAACACTCTACAAATCGAAATGTTGGGTTGTGTCGTCTATGACCTATAGCAACATAAAATGTCGATGTGAGCCGTGTAGATACCCACGGGACCTTGATGCACACTTCAGACAAGAGACCCGGAGATTCAATCAAACCATGCAGAGCCTTGAAAAAGAACAAGTCTTCTTTCTACCGACATTGATGTAAAGTGAGTAAGTTCGCGTGCGTCAGCGCGGCCTCATAGTTCTGGAGATGATTGCTCCCATTCAAATAAAGATATTAAAAAAAATCATTTCCTTTGCACACGTTCTATTCTTAAAAAGTTAGTTTTGCAGATGCCGTGTGTCGTCAGCGTATTGGTCAAGAATACACGTGGAAACCTCGGTGTACATATTGTTGACATAGATGTTAAAAAAGTAGGGAAAAAACAATGAAACCTTGCGGAACGCCAACTTTCAAGGTAACTTTGTTGCTATGAGTATTGTTTACCGTTACCAGTTGTGAGCGCTCAAAAAAGAATAATTTTCAAAATTGCAAGAAAAGTCCACGGAAGCCAATGGCGAATAGTTTTTCGAGAATATTTGAATAGCTCACTGTGTCAAAAGCTTTCGAAAAGTCTAGAAAGCAGGCGTATATAAACAAGCTATGCTCAGAGCCATAATTCAAGTCGTCGGATAATGAGTCTAAGAGAGATTAAGTGCCTCGTCCGGCAATAAAGCCGTATTCATTCGGAGATATTATCTGGTGTTTATCGTTAAAGGAAGATATATATATATATATATAAATATATACATCTGTGCACGACAAGGCATTATGGATATTGGGCGATAGTCTTCTATTTGCCTTCGGTGACCTCCTTTAAAGGGGTAGTGAAACGAAATTTTAGCGCCGATCTTGTTGCATAAATGTGGGCTAGGGACAGGCACCACCTCGGAAATATAAATATTGCGCTGTAAAACACAGGAGAACTAATATTAAACATAATTAAATGATTTCAAATTCTCATCTGGTGGATGGGGGGAAGTTCTCGTGACATCACTTGTGCCAAAATAGCAGCGCCGTTCTGCGGCAATACGGCGTGCCGGCAGAATTCGCCTAGGCCTGAACGCGTTTGCAAAGCCTTGGCGGAGAGAGCCAAAGCGTAGTTGGCCACAGTGAGCTCGTTCTCGTTGCGGCTCTTTGCACGACACGGCCCCAGCATGCTTCTGGCACGGCCGGTATTAGTTGCTGCGAGTCGCGAGCAGCAAGCCGACGTTAAAAAGGATATGTTTGAACTACGAGGGTGTCAGCAAGAGCCACGCAAATGCCAAATACCTGTTCACACTCGGAGCGGACACGCGCGTTTGATCGAAGTGCTGGATTCGCTCTGTTAGACCGCGTTTCGGTAAGCGCTTCTGGACCGATCTTTTACGATTGCAACTCGATACTGACATGACACTCGGCAAAGAAAGGTTAGACCGACATCGCGTAGCTCCCACGAACTGCTATAGCTCGACAGTGACGTAGCGTCGAGTCAGAATAAAAATGGCATACTAATAACAGAGTGTACATACCGAGTTGCGAAGGTAATCCGTATGGCGTTTATTTGAGCTCTATATCACACAAAACAAGGAGATAGAATCAATGAGAGTCCCTTTTCGACGACAGCGTTCGTCACCGCTGTCTCGGAAAACAAGGAGATCGAGATGACAAGGGGAAAATATTGATTGGTGTAATCTGAGCTAGTTGGTTACCTCTGAAATTTAGTTCAGGGATCAAACTACTCATCCGGTAAGGGTCCACAAGGGTCGTGCGGGCATATTCCATTCAGCAGGCCAGCCGGTCATGGACAGACTGTCTTGGCCAAGGACCGCCGGAGCAACGGTGCGCCGAGTCGATGTTGCTGCTAGGCCTACTATATTCTGCCGAGCTCGCTCGGTCGGCAGAATCGTGGCCGTTGTAGCTCTTCTCGTGTGTTTGTGGATCCTGCGTTCTTGATCGTCGTGGTCTGTTTTAAGTACTCCTTCCTTTTTTCTTGCTGGTTGAAGTCGGGACGCACGAGAAGAGCACCAAGAAAAATAAATGTCCGTTGGTGGCCGATACCAAGTAACTGAGCGACGCTGTCGGCCTTGTTGATTTGATCGTAAAAAGTGCGTAAGACAGCTTCGGAGCTGTCGTAAGATTCTGTCGTAACCTGCGCAAAGGTTACGAATTTCGTTTCGAGAGTACGGGTTTTCTCTCAAATTTGTCGTACGCACTTTTCTCGTCGTGAATTCGCTTTGAGAATCCGGCCTCAGAGCTGGTTTTGTCAGTGCTGCCAGTGCTGCCGTGGTTGCCGACTTGCCGTGGTGCAGCGTGCGTGCAGCCCTTGCACATCTCAAACGGCCACGTTGTCACAGGTCGTAAATCGTCGACGCGCCACCAAGTGGCAACGCTCGTAACCACAACATTCACGCCGTAGCCTTTCCCGACTGGCACAAGTGACGTCACGAATGCGCCCAATATCCCAAGACGCATCGCGCTCTCCGATGGCCGATTTTTTAACGCGCGCCCAATCGGGCCCATTAGGGTGAAAAATATAGCCATCCGTTCAAAATACAAACGCGCGATTATGATTTATGAATATCATTGATCATATTGAACCTATTTCTGACCATAATCGGTGTATTTCAAGTTTCGCTTCAGTATCCCTTTAAAATGGGGTTTGAGAAATGCAGTTTTTAACATATTGGGTGTGATACCAGACTCTGATATATGATTGGACATCAGAAGGAGTCTGTCATTATTTTAACTCAAATTTCTTCGGAGATCGCCAAGTATTCTACCATCAAATCCTGGGGTTTTCTTGGGTTTAAGAATAATTATTATATCTTCTAAGTCGTTTGCGGTCATCGCTGGCAGAAATGCGGAAGTAGAGTTTGTGCATGGAAGAGAAGCAGTCTGAGTGCTTTTTCTTGGTTTCCCAGAAAAAGAAGCAAAGTATTCCGTTAAAAAAATTGGCGATAACTAGAAGCGTCTTCTAAACAGCTTTCTTGCGCGCGTGGGCAGACACCGCGCAATTCGTTGATCAATACCTGAGTTAGCTCGAGATTCGGAGAATAAATTCGCTTGGCTATGGTGGCTCTAAGGGGAGGTGTGCCGAACGGAAAATTGATAGCATGCCACTTGTCCATGACGCCGATGGCACCGGTACCCTGCGCCTGGTGCCATCGTGCGGGCGTACAATGGCCTATAGCCACCATAGCTTGGCTGATCGACGGAGTGCATTAACCTTGTTGCGGATGGGCTTGAATTCGTCGTGTAGGCTTTGGTGTTGTGGTGAACGGTGACAACGCTGCCAAGCTAGTTCTTTTATTTTAATCGCAGATATTATGTCATTGCTCATCCAGCGCAAATGGGGTTTTAGATGTGTCAAAAGAAATATTTTTTAAGGTTGATTTAGTAAGGGTTCAAAGACTTGAAGTTCGATTTGTTTTTAATGTGTATTCTTCTTATGCGTTTCCCACAGACTTGTGTGCTAGAGCAGGACTACAAACGTTACAGGAAAAAAAGGAAACAAAATCGTTGGGAATCGCTTTATTTAATTGTTAGCAATGAGCTAGGAATAGACAAAAATCAATGCATTGCATTTTTTTTTCGCAAGGGTATCCCGATATTCACCAACAGAAGACACTTAAACCATATAATTATAAAAATGATTCGTTTAAATATTCCTTCTTTCCTAGAACAGTAATTGACTGGAACAACCCGCCACCCAATGTCGTTAGTGCAGCCACCTATACTGACTTTTGCGACGTTTTGTGTAAATGAGTGCACCATGACATATTTGTATCTACGTGTTTTCCACTCCTGCTAAGACCTCGAAAGAGGTTAGCAATATAATAAACAAAAAACGCGCAGGTGATGAAAGGGAGGTGGCCGATTGGTCGGTCGAGCACGTAACTTTTCCCGCGCCGTCAGCTTAGGGGTGGACGGAGTTATGTAGCGCGGAGGATTCATTTGGAAGCATGCTGTTACGTAACCTTTCATCCCGACGCATGAATAGGGATAATCTGGATGATTACGACCGCTCTCCCTCCATTCCCCTGGCTCCTAATCCTTATTGTGTGTGTACCCAAACAGCGCGGGGCCGTTCGCATTATGAGAGAGTGATGTTGTCTTCGTTGTGGCTGTTTTGACTACATACTATCTTTATTACCCCCCCCCCCCCACACACACACACAGACACAGACAAACATATGCAAATGAAAAAAAGAAAAAAAAAAGAGGTACTGTCTTTGAAGTTTCTGTGCTCATCCTCGAAATTGACTTCCTTAGCCAGTTCATTGTGGCACGTCTGAAAATGGCGGTATTGATTTCGATGAATTACCTAGGGGAACGGTTGGGATTGGATAAGAAAAGAGGGGAGAGGGAAACCAGATGCGTGTGGTTGGTCAAGAAACAAGATAGAAAAAAGCCTGGAAAATAGACGTTGAATGTTTAATTTGTTCATCTATACGTAGAATGTGGTGCATATAACGGAACTTCTCTTTGCGCACACATCTGCGTGCTCGAGTGATAGTTACGTTAGTGATTTCCTATGCATCCACATCTGCTTGAATACACCACAACCTAATCGGAGGGAAGGGGGGGGGGGGGGGGGGGGAGGTCGCTACGCACCGTCACGTGATCAGTGCGTTGTGTGATGGGAACGGAGTTAGCCGCGCGAGTGGGTGAGCTTCTCGAAACCGCCACGGCACGTGCCGGGGATTTGAACCAGCACGTGTTCCTCTGTCACGTGGTCCTCGAACAAGCACATCGCGGATCCTCGGGAGGAACAATGGAGGCTGCAGGGAGTGGGCTCGTCACGTGCCTCCCCGTCTGCTCGCGTGGAGGCGCCACCGTCGGGATCACTGCGGCCGCTACGATATGCTTGCTTCGGAAATATACTTTTGTACAGAGATGTTTTTCAAAGGGTCCCGGATTTGTTTTGCGTATGTCGTGGCAGGGCAATTTCTACGGCAAATTTAGCAGAAAAATATATCTGCTAAATTTAACGGGATAATATTTACGAAAAGCTTGACCCTGTGACGCCACGTTACGTCTCCCCACGATGTCACGTGAAACTCTAACGTCGCGTGCACCATGACGTGGCATCGTGATGTTACGGGAATTGATATCAACATTACTAGATTAGCTTAGCTGTGGAACTTTCGCGAAAGAAGGTACCCCCCCCCCCCCCCCCCCTCTCAACCTGTAGTCCGCCTCCCGTCGTTTGAAGCGCCATCTACAGGTTTTCCCGTTCATTTTAATACCAATGGTGGTCAAGTTAATCCAAGTGCCATTCAATTTAGTTCAGGCGCCATTCAACTTAATCTTAGCGCTACCCGATTTTATCCCGGGGTCAGTTAATTTAATCCACAATATACACGTGCCTTTTTGTCTTCAGTAGTAGTGTTTCGCTTCCAGTTTTGATAAATTAGAGTCATTGTTTACATTTACACAATTAGATTTTGTTAGGGATCATTGCCATACTGATCACTATTTCAATCACTTTGAGAGTCTAGTCGCACGATTGACATGTGGATTACTCTTTTGGTTGATTGATTGATTGATTGATCGGGTTTCATGGCGCAAGGGCTACTGAGGATTACTTTTTTGTTACCCTCTTTATATTTGTGGCGCACTGCAATTTACGTTAGCTGAATTGACGTTCCGGTTACTGTTTCTCATTACTTCGACAAATTATTGTTATAGTTCAGAACATATAAGTACAATTGCAGTTTGTGATTACTCTTCTTATTTCTTCTTGCTAATATTGACACCGCTGATTTAAATCGCTGCCACCTCTAATTACTTCAGTCTATTATAACGCAATTTACACATTAAACGTTCAACAAACATTTTGATTACTCTCTCGATTGCTTCGAGGAGCTATAGACAAATATATATATATATATATTCCGTAGAAGCTGATTTGGCCTTCTGATTACTTTTTTGTTATATAGTTATTATTGACACAAATAACTTTTTTAAAGCCAACTTTTCGTCACTCAATCGATTACTTTGAAGTATTATTGGAAAAGGCGACTTCAAACAAGTTCAGCCAAGATTTTGATTACTCCTTTGATTATTCCGTGTTACTATTTACCCAACTGACTTTAAATCAACTCAATTAAGTTAGTGGTTACGTTTTTATCTCTCTTTGATACATTAGTTGCATAGCTGAGTTCATATCAGCAGTATTGACATCTTGATTACTTTGAGTAACTAGTGACCCATTTGATTTTATAGTGGTCTAATCGATATAATCCTCACTTTCAATATTACTTTGAGCTTTTATTGAACCAAGTGATTTATTTTCAGCTCAGTTATGTTTGGTCACTCTTTTGATTAATTTGACTAAATATTGACCCAATTTGTTTGATTTGGCCTAATTGACATCATGATTGCTCTTGATATTATTTTGAGAAAATTATAGACTAACCGATTGTTATGAGCACGAATAACATAATGATTACTCTTTTGATTACTTCGAGTTACCATTGACACAATAGACTTTAATTCACTTTAATGAACAATTTGATTACTTGATTACTTTGAGCTAATATTTAAGCAATTGCTGTGTTATGAGCTTAATAGATGTTATGAATATTAGTTTGATTACTTCGAGTTACTATTTACTCAATATACTCTATGTCAGCTAATTGGCATTGTTGTGTCTCCGTATATTACTTCAAGTTATTATGCAACCAGTTGATCTATTATTTGCTCAATTCACATTTTTAGTGTTTTGACTCCATTGGGTAAATAGTAAGTCAAATGAATCAAAAGAGTGACGAAATGGCCACTAAGGTGAGAATAAATATCTTGGTTGTATAAAATCTCAAAGTAATTATGAGTGTGAGGATTATGTTAATTGAACCAATATCAAGTTTTATAGGTCACTACTGGAGCCACTAAATGAGCTGCGCTTAGAGTATCGGCACACCGTTCACCAACATTGTTGTGGGCACCGCCATTTTGGTGGTTGTGCAGAGCAGACGCAACTGCCGATCGTCATGATTCAAAAGGGCGACTTCCTCAGCATTAGATTCAGTGTTAGGAAGCTCATGTAACATTGCTTGCTTTGTCTCGAACTGGTTAAACATTTGTGGAGGACGGAAAAGCGTTCCCTGTGATTTCCGATAAAGCTTCAGATAACTGACAACCATGATTTTAGGACACAATATGGCCAAGTGTCGTTACTCTGAAGCTTAGCTTATGAGTATTTATTTAGTGGCACTGGTCACTACTTATTCAAAGTAATCAAGATGCCAATAATGCTGATATAAACTCAGGTATGTGACTAAAATATCGGAGAAAGATAAAAATTTAACCACTGTTAATTGAGTTAATTTCAAGTCAATTAATTGAATAGTAACACGGTATAATAAAAAGAATAATCAGAGTCTTAGCTGAACTTATATGAAGTCGCCTTTGTATCGACTGCGTAACAAAAAGTTGGCTTGTAAAAGATGTTATTGTCAATAATAGATACATAACCAAAAAGTAATCAAAATGGCAAATGAGATTCTACGAAGTTATAATTTTGACAATAATATATCGAAGTAATCGATAGAGTAATAAAATGTTTGTTGAACTATTATTATGTAAATTGTGTTATTAAAAAGTCGAAGTAATTTGAAGTGCAAGTCATACGTCGAATAAGCTTAAATAAAGATGTGTCAATAACAGCGTAAAGTAATCAAAAGTGTAATCACAAACTGCAATTGTACTTATATCATCTGGTAGAGAAGAAGACGAAGGCAAAGCTACGCATCGGACGTGTGTTCTAATCTCCTCTATTTCCATTGAATATTTTGCTTACGTCGACTTTATATCAGCAAGTAGCTTCTCAACGTCATCGGGAGGTCCCTATAGTCCCCTCCTGGGCCTTCTGACCCTTCGATCCGGTTTTTAAACCGGCGAGGTATGGACACCACGACCGCCCCTTCAACTGCTATGGATGAAACCCCCGACCCGACCGCGCAGGATGACGCCGCAAGCCTGTCCGACTCGCTGATTGAAGACACTGAAGGTCCCTTCCAGGAAGTGACATGCAGAAAAAAGAGACGCTGCAGCAGCCACAACTCTGGCTCCAGCGACGCGACCATCGTCACCTTCCCAGAGCCGACAGTTGGTTTGGTGGTTCTGTTCACGCCACTGGATCCAGACGTGAGCATCGACTCCATTGATTCGGTCCGCGTCTCTAATACCCTGGAGACGCTGGTGCCCTCATGCGTCATTGAGGCTCGATTCAACAGGCGAAAAAATCTTCTCGCGGTTGACACCCGGAATGGCCAGACAACGCGGGTGCTTCTCGGCTTGACCACGCTTTGCGGCATGAAAGTTCGAGCCTTTGAGCCCCGTGGAAAAGTTTCCAGTGTAGGCATCGTGCGCAACGTTGACATCGCTCTCTCAGACACCGAGATCGTCGGAGCGCTACGGTCAAGTGTAAGCATCCGTTGTGTTCGTCGGCTTGGAAAATCAAGCACAGTTCGCATTGAGTTTGCATCTGCCACACTTCCCCAACACATCTACGTTGGCTTGGTCCGGCATGAAGTCGACCTGTACGTTAACAACCCTCTGCAATGCCACTGATGCGGGCTCTTCGGTCACGTTGCTGCTGGCTGCAAGAGGAAGTTGACTTGCCTCCGTTGTGCGCAGCCCCACGCAACTGCGCAGTGTGACGCCTCTGACCTCCACTGCGTAAACTGCAACAAGTCGCATGAAGCAACGTCTCACATATGCCCGTTCTGGCAAGCCGAGCGCACCGTGTGCCGCTATCGCTGCGAGAACAACGTGCCGTTTGCGCAAGCACGAGCAGCATTTGACAAGCCTACTGATGCGCAGGCTGTGCCGGAAGCACAAGCTGCACCAGAAGTCGTCGGCTCTTCCCCGGAACACCCACAAAGGCGAAGACATTCGCGACGACGCCAGGTGCAACAAAATTGCGCTGATAAATCGACCTCTTCACCTCTCCCCGAGACATCAAGTGCAGTAAACATCGATCCAGGTACCACGTCGGTCCCCGTGTCCTCTGTCAACAAAAACGAGAAACGAAGCTTCGAAGACGTACTGTGCAGCAGCTCTAGAACGTCGGCTCCTCAAGTGCAAATACGGCCTACACCGAAGCCTGCACAGGAACTCCCAGACGAGACACCGCACCGAAAATCGCAGATTCACGTCCGCCTCAAATTTTCTCCGGCTCCTCTTCATTCTCTAGCATCGTTCGCCAGATATTCATTGCAGTACGAGAATTTTTACCATTCATAAAGTACTCATGGGCAGACAAGTTACTGCATTTCATTGGACTGATAGAACCTTTAATCGAAAGCTTCCTGCGATGAAGGTCCTTATCATGCTTAGCATTATCATAATGGCAGTCTGTCCCTCTATTTTACAATGGAACGCCCGCAGCATCGCCTCTAAACTACCTGAGTTGCAATATTATCTTGCCTATACGCCAGTGCCTATACTTACAATCTCGGAAGGCCGGCTCCCACCTGCATCTCGAATTCAGCCATATGTTCATTATGGAAGTGCCGTATCTGACCCAAACAGCCTGTCGCGAGCTTCGGTTTTTGTTCACTCCACCATTCAACAAGCTGCAGAAGATGTGTCACATCTGTACGTGTACCGAAACAGCAGAGTTCGCGGCTTGCACTGTCATATTTGGTTCTTTTAGGATGACTATTGTATCTGTGTATATATCTCCTGCAGGTCGCTTCGATGCGAAGAGCATTCAAATTTTAGGTCGACAGTTCCCCGGCTCTCTGCTTCTATGTGGAGACTTTAACGCGCATCACCCTTCGTGGGGTAGTGAACGCACGACGCCGCGGGGCACATCTCTTGCAGACGCCATTGAATCTACAGACTTGGTGCTCTTAAATGATGGCTCTCCAACATTTTTCGGCCATCGCGGGAAGCCTAGCGCCCTCGACCTTAGTTTCGCCTCGCCCGATCTTGACGTATATTTGTCGCTGGACGTGGACACGCGCGGAAGCGATGGCATCTCCCAGTTTTGATGAGTATACCCAGGGTGGGCCGCTTGCCGCGTCGTCTGTACCATGTAACCAATTGGGACCTGTTTCGGAAAAGTCTTCTGTCTCTCGATCCGTCAGAGGATATCCTAAAAGCCATTCCAAGCTGCCTCTTCCAATCTACAACAAAAATCACACTTAGAGTATCGCAACCTAGCCCGGACTTGAAACTTCTTCGTCTTCGGGCAGCTCGCCGTCGTGCCCAGCGCCGTGCGCTCCGCTCTGGCAAGATCGCTGATTGGGCTGAGTGTCGCCGTATAACGTCAGCCTTACGCCGGCACACCCGAGTACTTCGTCGAAAACAATTTCGCCAGTTCTGCTCGTCGCTGACCCCATGTACACCGAAGCCGAAGATCTATAAAGTGCTCAGAGGTATGAGTGGATCTCCGACACCTCGAGACGTGTTCGTTGCTCTTAGTTTAAAAACTGGCTTGGCATTATGTCAACTTGCCGACGAATTTGCGATACGTTTTGTCGTTGCTCCACGTTCTGTAAGGTCATCGCGGCCCCTATCGCTGACTGGCCCATCGCGAAGTCCGCAGAATCTGGACCACCCCCTCACCATGTCAGAACTGGAAGCTGCTCTTCGAAGATGCAAGCGTCACAGCGCTCCCGGGCCTGATCACATAACATATCAAGCATTACGGAATCTCAGCTATCAGTCACGCAGCTCCTTACTCGAACGTCTAAATTCAGTTTGGTCTTCGGGTGTGATCCCTCAAAAATGGAAACACGCATTAGTAACACCCCTTTTAAAGCGCGGCAAGCCCTCCTCGGAGTCGTCATCCTATCGCCCGATATCTTTGACATCATGCGTTGGCAAGCTTTTAGAGCGCCTGGTCCTTACACGCCTTCAGTGGTTCCTCGACGATACTGAAGCTCTTCCCCCTGAGCTCGCAGGATTCAGAAGCGAACGTTGCACCGCTGACTGCATTGCGACTCTCACGTCAGCATTGGAAGACGCCCGTTCCCAGGGACATACAGGCTTGGCAGTATTTTTAGACGTGGAACGCGCATTTGACTCTGTTTTCCATGATGTTGTTCTTGCGTGCTTGAGACATCTTGGCGTAACGGGAAAGATGTTAAGATATTTCGAAGACTTCCTGAACGGCAGGACTATCAGTGTCCGCCTGGGAACGCTTAAAGGTGCTGTTCGCCCACTGCTGCGGGGACTACCTCAAGGTAGCTGTCTAAGCCCGACACTCTTCAACGTCGTAATGGCAACGCTACCACTGTGCAGGGACTCATCACCTCATCCTAGTGGTATGATAATTTATGCTGACGACATTTGTTTGTGGGCTTCCCATTCCGATCGCCGTATACTTCGCCCTTTTATGCAAACCTGCCTTAAGCGAGTTGCAAACATGCTGGAAGACCTCGGTCTCTCCATCTCGGCAGAAAAGACGGCTGTGCTCGCATGTTCCCGCCGCCCTCTTCGCCACGGGTTTCCACGTTTAACTTTATCTGGGATCCGATTGCCACGTGTGCGAAACTACCGTTATCTGGGCGTTGATCTCGACTCGCGGCTCTGCTTTCGTCGCCACAGAACTACTCTTGTACGGCAAAGCACGATGACAACCTCTCTTATTCTTAGGCTTCGTGGCCTTGATTGGGGACCAACTCCTCGAGCCCTAACTAACGTGCATCGAGCGCTGAACCTGTCTCGAATTCTTTATGTCGCGCCGTACTTGCCCCCCACTCGCTCTATGTGGGATCAGCTGGAACGACGTCATCGCGCTGGACTAAGGATGGCCCTAGGACTCCCCTCTTACTCTCGAATAGAGGCAACGTGGATTGAGGCCCAGGAAATGCCAGTATCTTTGCACGCTAAGGAACGGGCTCTTCGCCATCTGGTTCGACTCGCCCAGTCGAGCAGCGGTGGTTCTCTTTACGAGGATATCCAACGGCGGCACTGTTCTCATTATGGCAGACACTGCAACACTTTGATAGAGGCGCTCGGATCCACACCAGCTGTTCAGCGTTCTCCAGCCGATTCACCGTGGAGTGAGCATCCATTTACCGTATATGATGACATCCCTGGCTATCATGGAAAATCACAGCATTCCTCGCTGGTCAGCCGCGCCTTGACGGAAGACGTCCTGGCGTCCCGCCACGCTTCCTTTAAGATCATATTCACTGATGGCTCTGTTAATCTCATTAACGATTCCGCGTCTGCGGCATACCATATCCCATCAGAACACCACTCTTGGTCAGGACGGCTTGATCACGCTGTTTCATCGACTACGGCCGAGCTTTGTGGAATTCACGCAGCTCTTCTTTATATCTTGAAAAGGCCACCAGAAAACTGGCTGCTCGCAACGGACTCCCAGTGTGCAGTGCGAAGCATTCGAAGTGGCAGAGGCGTTAATGCCAACATGACTCGTGATATATTTAACTTGGGACGTCTACTTGTTTTCCGAGGCTGTAACATTCGAGTGCAATGGATACCTTCACATGTTGGCATTCTTGGCAATGAGAAGGCGGACAAACTGGCTTCCAACGCTCTGCTCCTACCTACTGCTACTTCACAGCTTCCGACGCAGACTGACTCAAAAATAGCAATCCAAACCTGGATACAGCATGCATAGACATCCGGTTTCAAGAATCGCAGCGCATGACCCGCCTGCCCCGGCATGTACGCGGGGCTTAACACGCAAGTTTGCTTCCCTTCTTCACCGTCTTAGATCAGATTCCGCTTATACAAACGTTAACTTGTACCGGATTGGAAAAGCGGCCAGCCCTAATTGCCAACACTGTGACCAACAAGAGACAATTGAACACATATTTTTTAAGTGCGAACACGCATCCGAACGAATTGAATTCTTGAACTGCCTGAGAGGGCTGGACATTCCTTTCACGCTCGAAGCTACATTATTTCCGAAGGGACCAACTTCCACGTTGTGTTTTGTTTTTTGGGCGCGTGCGAACTCCTCTCAAGACTGTGACTGTGACGTGTAAGAAACTTTAGAACGGTAGCCTGTACTTCGTTTCGCCATATCTGCGGGCGGGGCCGGGGCTGAGAACGTGTGACCAGCGCTTTTAGCGCTTCTCCCCAGCTCGCGTGCTCGAGCAAAGCCTGAGCGCGCGGAGCTTTCGTGCTCGCGCTTCCAGCTTTGCCTTCGCTCGCACGTGGGTGAAACGAGGTATAGTTAGGTCGATATAAGTACTCTCATTATTTATTTTGTGCTTGCTGGTGCGCGCTATGGGGTTCTGTCGTGTACAGCATTGTTTGAACATATGTCACAGTTCGTCTTAACGGCCCTAATCATTTTTGTTTTGCCCGCGAAACGTGTTTAGTCATTATTTTGCTACCCTTCCCTCGTCATCCCCGGACCCCTTCGTCACCATATTTTCCCTTCCCTTTCCCCGCATTCACCCTCATCAACCTACAATAACCCAGGCCCGTGAAACGTGCCCACCGTGAGTGAGGCAAATGTCACGTCTGGCAAACAATACAACCAACCAACCAACCAACTTATATCATCTGAACTGTGTCAATAATAAGTCAAAGTAGAGAAAGAGTAAACGCAAATGCTAGAGGTACACCCGTGAGCGATATGAAGGTGAATAGCCCTCTTCGTGTTTTTGACGCTTCTGTATGTTTTAGAACAAACTCTGTTCCAGAAGAGGGCTATGAACGCAAAGTTTAGACCTTAAGCCACGCACCATTTGAGATGTTGAGAGCTAATATAGCTTTAGGGAGCCGTAAAACAGGCAAAAAACCAGGTAAGGTATTCACCTTCATATTGCCGGCGGGTGTACACCTATCACTTCTTATGAGTTGTGAATGCGAAAGCATGCACGCCACTCTTCCGCTCCCTTCTTTCGTCTGCGGCATACTTACGTCGACGGTCGAGCGCGCTGTCCTCGGCGCACTGAACTTGGGCGTGGAGCGGCGGAGCCGCTCCACGCCCAAGTGGTGGTTAAACGTTTTTTTTATTGATGAAAGGGTTATGTCAAGGCTTCTTGATAAATATCATCTAACCTTGATGGGTTAGGGAATAGGGTTAGGAATAGGAATAGTTCAGTGCGCGGACACGCAGCGCCATGGGGTGGCGGTCGTTGAAAATGACGCGCAGCGGCCAATGGGAGCCTCGTCGACGCGCGCCAGCCAATGAGACTGAAGCCGAAATCCATCAGATTTATTCCGCTCCTTTGGGATCGGGGAAACTAGGTGCCGGTTTGCTAGGCTTTTCGCGTGGTTTCATAGCTGGGAGATGGCTTTACTTGGAGAAAGGATTTATGGTGCCGTTTGGCGCGGCTTCTAAGCTGATGACGTGTGCACGCTCCATGGGACCAGTTAATGCTTTCGCATTAAAACGTCAATTCAGCTAAACAAAAGTTTAGTGCGCCACTAATATCTATAGGTTACCAAAAGAGTAACCCATATGTCAATCGCGCGAATAGTAACTCAAAGTGATCGAAATAGTGGTCAATATATCACTAGCTCCCAACCAAATCTAATTGTATAAACAGTTACTCTAATTTATCAAAAGTGTAAGCGAGACACCATCTCTGAAGGCAAAAACGTGCACGTGTATATTGTGGATTCAATGGACTGACTCCGGGATGAAATCGGGTAGCGCAGGGAATTAAATTGAATGGCGCTTGAATTAAACTGAATGGCACT
Source organism: Ixodes scapularis (assembly GCF_016920785.2). Classification (NCBI taxonomy): domain Eukaryota; kingdom Metazoa; phylum Arthropoda; class Arachnida; order Ixodida; family Ixodidae; genus Ixodes; species Ixodes scapularis. Next base: position 26,901,545 of record NW_024609837.1, read on the forward strand.
TAGATTAAATTGACCACCATTTGGATTAAAATGAACGGGAAAACCTGTAGAGTTTCGTTTCAGATCTGTGTATTACATTGAGCACGGTGAAGCGCCATCTAGACGCTGTGCTTTAAAACATACGCATTCCGTAAAATACACTGCTGTTACCAAAGCAGCCGCTCCAAACCGGTGTCGCGTCGAACGACGAGAGCGGGAGCGGACCGGGGGGGGGGATGATTGCTCGGCTTGAGGAATCAGCGTGTACGGGAAGTTCCTCAACTGAGTTGATCTATAGCCTGTTGCAGGTTGAAAAGAGCAGGACAAGCGTTGATTGATAACATTATCTCATGTGACGTCATGAAAATCACGTGACCCTGGCGTTGCTCGACGTCATGGATAGTGGGCAGTAACGTTACTGTCCATAGACGCTGCTTACGCGAGCAGTACCCTCCCCTAGCTCCCGCCATGGCACGCCTCCTGTCGTTAGCCGCGCCACCGTTTCTGGGGGGACTGCAGGGAATACGTATGCTTCGTACACAGTTTCGAAACGAAAATCTAGATGGCGCTTCAAACGACGGGCGGCTGACTGAAAGGAGTCAGGAGGTACCCCCATCACCGGGAGGTACACACCACGGCTAATCTGGTAGCGTTGCTGTGCAGTGTCGTCGTGTGTGGTCTGTGTGCAGCGGAAGTGGAGCGCCTCGGCTGTCGCCACGTTTCGTACGCAGGACACGGCTACGAACCGTTTTTTTTTTATTGTTATGGTCACAAAATGCCCGTGCAATTGTACTGAATCTTTATACAACCGCGTTCGCAAAGCGTTCGCAACCGCTTTGCGAACGCAGATCCGCTTCCACTGTGAATGAGCGGTTAGAGAGCTCTGTCGGCCGCCATTTTCACAAAAAATCACGTAACTTTTTTAATAAAATAACGGTTACATGCTGTACCTTTGGCACCTGGTTCGGACCGTTAGCGCTACCTTTGGGCGGGCAATGAGCATTCGGCGACACGTAGTTTATGTTTGCAGTGAAAAACAAAACAAAACAAAAACCATGTAAACATTTTGGGGGGATACACCCTGTGTACCAAATCAGGATAACCTCGAGTTAAACCTACCCGACGCCTCATTCCAATCACTTGCACTATATTCGAGTGAAATCTGGGCTTTCGGCGATCCGTCGTGTATTTTTCTATTAAAGAATACTAAACAACAAGGTTTGCTTCTTACCGGCCGACACGCGCGGTGATTTCGAAATTGTCCTCATTTACAGATTTGTTTTGTAACCGCCATATTGAGCTCGCTCCGTCTCCCAAGCAATGCAGCAGAGCCGTACATGTAGAAAGTTTGGCCATTCGATGCGAAGTATATATAGGATACAAATGAGGAGGTGCCATTGGTCGAAAGCGGGCTAGGCGTGTTCCAGGGCGTCTTTACAAATTCGAATGTGGCCAACCAGAAGCCGGAAAGAACGCCCTGGCGGTGGTCGTGAAAAACAAATCTGATAAGTGCATCGGAGTAACTCTCAGTGACTGAAAATATGGTGCACATGATGTTTCAATCACGGTCCTCCGAAATCATGGTGGAAGTGTGTGACTAGCGGAACGATCGACATAATCCGTACGCCAAGCGCCGAGGGCCGGAAATCTGTCTTCCGAGCGGTCACATTCTGTGCGAACAAAACAGAGTTAACATTCGTTTCTTACATCTTTTTGCATGATCATGATCGAAGCATCACGTGCACCCTATTTTCAACCATAAAGGGTTACTACATTCAACTGTTACGCGCTTATTAAAACGACCAAATCTGTTTCTCGCTACCACCGCTAGGGGAATCTTTTCAGCTTCTAGTTGGCCAAGAAAGCATGTCAAGCCCGCTTTCTGCGTCTGGTGCACGCCCTGGCTCTGCCCGCGCCTCCCATTGACCAAACTCTCTGCATACACGGCTCTGCAATGTCCTATAACCTCCAGGACCTCCCGCATCGCATTTATGGGTGGATGGATGCATGGCTTTACTGCGCACCGCTCAAGCCTTTGAATCGGGCGGCAACTTGCGCCACCTAGCCGTCCCACCCGGAGCGCCCTCGTGCGAGAACGCGATCGGACGTAGTTATAATTCAATAATTAGTCGGTTCGAGTATACGAAGGAGACAAATCGAGTTTCCGCTGTGCCTTTTAGTCGGCACTCGGCGCGCCAAACAAAGCCCTCGCCGACTAGAGTCTGGTTAGGAGGGAGGCGGGGGAGGGGGGGGGGGGGGGGGGGGACGTGTATTGCAGGGAAACAAAGTGAACAAGCGAAAGCATCGACGCGTTATTCCTAAATTGCGTTTGCATCGTGGAAACGAACATGCCCGGAGCACCCTCTTTTCGTTTCAGCAGAAGCTGGCAAACGGCGAAGGCTGTAGTGCCCCCAACGAGCCAATCAGAGTGGCAGAGCGAGGCACGTGACAGCTTATCGTCATGGTGCACACCTGCTGCGGAGGGCTGTCACCCTTGCTGCGCTCCGTCGCTCTCATATGGCTCGAGGGGAGGCCGTTGCGTTCGCTCTTTGCCAAGTTGTGCTGAAACTGCGTTTACGCAACGCGGCCTCCGATGAAAGATCAAAGCTGCTCGGAAGCTTGTGTTTCCGACAACCCCGGTATTAAAGTTATTTCCCCCCCCCCCCCCTCCGAAAAAAAAAAAAGAAGAGTTTTTTTTTGTTTTTTTTAACGAAATATTGTGAATTGTTGGAGTCACTTAAAATGAAGCAGGGGTGCTTATATCAACGTTTCCTGAGGGAGCGTGTACGAGGCATCGTTGAGATTCAGGTTTAGAAACGAAAAACGCGAAAAATTAGTCGTATGCCTTTTTTTGCGTAATTTACCCCTTGAATTATCAAGATGGCCTTTGAAGAAAAGCTTATGCTTCGATCCATTTTAACTCTGTAAGGAAAGATATATCTAGACCATAGATTTTCCGGTGTTCATTTACGAGAAAAATTGGCGGATGTTTTTCGATGCTTATTCACTTTTTTTTTTTTTTTTTTTTTTTTTAGTATTGGTGAATTTGCGTGGTTGGCTTCAGACAGACGTTAAAACGGTGTTTCCCGGTTCTACATTGTTAATCGGTATTTCTCGGTTAGCACCGGAAAGTCTGCCACCTAGAGATATCTTTAATAGCGGATTGAATACAATTGGGGTACCGCAACATGCACCCAAAAGAACGGACTCTCCTGGTGAGAATACTTCTTGACCTTATGAAATCCTTAAATGAGGAATGGAAAGTGAACGAATGCCATAAAACGGGAATCACAACGTAGGCAGGTAAATTGAGACGAATTGACGCAAACGGGTGCAATAAATATGGAAGTACATCGACTAACTACGCCGATAACTCTGCGCATAAGAAGCCGTTAATAAACACGAAGTTCGGCTATTATCAACCGCTAAGGGAAAGGTGCCGAGATCCAAACAAAAACAATAACAGGCAGAGGCAAAGCCAAAACCAGCAACGATAACACTAGCGCCTTAGGGTACGTAACAGGCGCTAAGTGAGTTTTCCTGCAGTGCCGCACAAAACGAACACAAAGTTGCCGACACAAACGCCCGGCTTGGCCGAGTGGGGGCGCGGGCGGGTGTGCGTCAAGTAGCGCCCCCTAGGTAGCGAAGCGGTAACTTCAGAGGTTCCGCTCTCCGATCACATTAGCGGCGCCTAAACGCTGCGAGTCTGTTGTGATCGATTGTGTCGGTACGCGCCTTTTGGCACGTTCCCCGACATCAAAGCGCAAAAAGCTTTCTGGCGCTCTGTCATTTGCTGTTTGTCCACGGCGGGCTGAAATACACGAATCCCCGGGGGGCTTTTGTGTAGGAGGGGCGCAAGAAGCGCCCTCTTTCGACGAGTCCACGCGTGCGGCACGTCTTCCCCTTCCGTTGCGAACCTCGTTCGTGGAGAGAGAGAGGGTCGTCTGCTATGTGGGAAGGAAACGATTTTCGGTAGTTGAGTAGTCTACCATTGGGCTTTTTTTTTTTATTTAATTTATTTTGCTTCAAAGGCATCTAGCGGTGCTTTATATGGAAAGGGGGGGAGGGGGAAGAATGTGGAAGAAATCGTGACATAGAGCGTGTTTTATGAAAGTTGAAACGCGGACCAAATCGATCCCGCAAGAAGTACGCATCGCACAGAAAGAAGGTCGATGTCGTATTGATTTCTGCCAAAGGGGACACTTGGGATATTTGACAGCATTCGGCGTAATTTGTTATAAATTTTACTTTTCGAATTATTTAATGTACTAAATCCATCTGTCGGCTGTCGTGTCGATAGGACGCCTTTCGTTAGCAGACGGTCGCCATAGGTAGCGAATTCACAATCTTATAATTGGTTGCGATTTCCTCAGATAAGTTCATTCTTTGAAGTACTTATAAACAAAAATGCGCCATCTTAGGTCGCCTTTCCACAAAACCTTAGCACGATACAGCCCCCCCCCCCCTCCCTCACCCGTTTGTGTGATGCCCTCTCAAAGGCCTTCAAGAGAAAATAAATAAATAAACAAATAAATAGAAGAAACCAAAGGGCCAGCAATTCCTTTAACTCAATCGGCATTGTTTTCAGTTCCTTCCAAAGAAATAATTATAATCACGTCTTTGCGATCAGCGTCGCCGGGAGATGGCGTTTACAGATGTCCACCGACTATAGATACCGACGACTATAGATTAGTCGTCGGTTTTCCCATTGACCTTTCTTACGTCATACTTTCCCCGTACTCACGCAGGTTACAAGGAGTGCTGCGTGTACGGTAGCGTGTGCAGCACTCCCCGAGGACAAACCTGGGGACGCGAGGCGGCCATTTGGGGCCTAAACGACCTCATTCTGGCGCAAACGGCGGTTAATTGTTTGCTCCGGTTGTTTTAAAACTCCAGCGCCGCAACCGAGGAATGCATAATTAATCGGGACCAACGAGGAACTTGGAAAGGGGGTGCAACGCGGCGATGAGAGACTCTGCTCTCGCTAATGGGCTGCTAATTGGAAGGACGGTGCATCCTCTGCAGCAGGTTGCCAGGTCCCGGAGAGTTTAGCAGACGAACGAGGATGAGGGCAGAGACGTGTAGGCCCGGGGGCAGAATTCCCTGCATGTATATGTGTGTGTGTGTGCGTTCTGTTTGCGTGTTTGTGCCCGCGCGCTTTTCGGAGACTGCATGATGTGGAGCCACACCCCGTTTCACCGTAACGGTGAAACGGGGTGTGGCGGAGGCGGAGGCGAAGCCCTTGCCAAAGGTAGAGTGCTTACCAGAGGTACAGACGTGAAAATAACGACTTACCGGAATGGGGGGTGGGGTTACCGGCTGAGTTAAGGAGAATGTTGAGATATACTAAATATTAGGTGTTAGTGAAGAAAGGTAGGTATGGTATAACTTGACTTTTTTACAGCAAAGGATGCGTAGTTTGAAGGTTGATGCGTGTTAACGGGGTCTCTTTTGCGCACTGAGGCTGATTTTCTTTCTTTTACGGATTTTGTAACTTTCTACGGCTTTCTTGTTCTCTGAAATTCGAATATACAGACGTTTTTAAAGCGTACTCTCTTTAAATAGGTTATGCTGGTCATGATCAAAATGTTTAGACGTATACCTATACGATTGATATATTGCATGGGCAGGTCGGTCATCTGTTTGCGGAGCCCGACGACGCCATCTTGAATCACGCTTAACTTCATACGAGCAGAACTTCAAAACCTGTTGCCAGTGACTCGGCACGTGGTCGAGAGGGTACTGGACAAATATATAAAATGAAAACGGCAGCTACAAGGTTAGTCCTACCGGGAAAGTAACGATCGTTACACAAAGAAACAGCGTGTTACCTACAAGTGCTGCTGTAATCAATGAAGTTTCGGTTCAACCGGCCCTTTCAAGCCGCGGATAGTGAGCTACTAAGAGCATCGGTACTCTATTTCCCGCGGTTGTCTTGGTGGGCACCGCCATTTTGGAGCCGAGTGCAGTGCGCGCGCATTAGGTCGTTTTCATAAGTCCGAGCCAACGCCTGCCCGCCATTGGTCGCTTTACTCTGACGTCAGCGTTCGGCGTGAACTCGCTCAGCTCATATCGAGAGCGAGTGTGACGTCACCGCTGGGCGATAGCTCGGATCCAATCAGGCGCTTCATGTCAATGCAATGACGACTGCCAGTGTTGCTTGACGGACTTTTGAAATGGGTCTAATGACGATCGTTGAGATTACAAAATGCGACTTTCGGAACTTTGGATAAAGTGTTAGGAACCTCGAGGCGACAAAGCTTTTTTTTTTCTGTCGCGGACGGTTTTCGTATTTCTGGGGAACAGAAAAGGCGTCTGCTGTGATTTCAGGTAAAGCTTCGGAAAACTGGCAACCGTGATTTAAAGTGCCAAGATGGCCGAGGTGCCGCTGCTGCGAAGCATATCGGTGGCTCCATTTTGATACTCTCCCTACTGCAGATTCTCTTCATGCTGAAGGAGAGGGAAAGTGAAGAACCGTTGATGTAGAGTGCCTTACTGTCGCCGTGGGCTGCATGCAGCGTTGCCTGGCAGCCCTCCCAGAGTAGGAACAACTCTGTCGTCTGCTGACGGAGCTGCCACCTTGCCTCCCAATCTGTGAAGCCGTTTATGAGCAATTATGGAGAATCGCCACTTGTGAATAGACGGGGGAAAACTTTAAGAACACGGAACGTCACGTGCTCCGTCAGGTATACGCGTATTGCTTTCAGCGCCTGTCTGCACATCAGGGAGGCAAACTGGTGGCCAGGAAAAAGCGGCCCTCCACAAAGAATGTCTACACACTAGCAAGGCACAGCCAGCAAACATTATTGAGGCATTTTAGGTTGTCGCCGGTAGGTGTTCGCAAAACTCGGTTCCGGCATGGTGCCTGGAACGCGTCTCCGACTGGTGTACGTATTTACCGCGTCCAAAAAAAGGGTGGTTATCATTTGAGCCCGTTCTCGTTTTGACCTTCTCACTTGGCCCTTCTTAAAACAACCATTTTAAAAAAGATATTTTCTTTTGGACCTGTCGCATTTGATCCTTTCCCGTTTCGTCTTTCGCATTCCAACCCTCCTCATTTGGGCCCGTTCTCGTTTCGCCCCTTTCACCTGGCCTTTTTCAAAACAGCCATTCTCAAAAATATCTCGCTTTGACTCGTCGCACTTGACTCTTTCTATACCAAAATCGTTTTTTAGGGTAATATTATTACATTGATATAATATCAAGCTACTAGCTGACAAATGATAACCACCGATATTTGTACGACGAAAAGGGTGGTTATCAAGCTACTAGCTGACAACAAAACAGACCAACTATCTATCGCAGCGAGATCGTATTCCAAAATGTCACGTTGTTTGAGGTCTCTCGACTTCGGACAATGCCACCACTTCTACAATGCAGTGGTTCTCAAAAGGGGGTCTGCGAAGACATCCTAGGGGTCCGCGAAGCCCTGTCTCAGCAGTCAGGCACGGCAACATTAGTTGTCTTTCTTCCCGTTGAGAAGAAACGTTCCAATTTTCGGGAGAGCAGTCTCGTTTGTATGTCAATGAGATAAGTCTACTTTACACTAGCAATTAGTTATATCCACTTATTAAATCAGTGTCATGATAACCTATACCTTTCTATTACCCTCACCCCGAACGGGGTCCTCCATCATCTCCACCGCTCTACAAGGCGTCCGCGAAACATCAATGGTTGAGAACTACTGCTATTATGTGTGCTGTTTCTGTTGAAACAAATTTTCCAAATTAAATGTTCATCGCTTTTTTTTTTTCTCTCGTTTGCTTAGAGGAAGGGGAGCAGGTGGCAATGCACGATTCTCAGTGCGTACCTCTACACATAACATATATCTGATGGTATGTTGGGGGCCCAAGCAAGGTAAGGCTCATTAACAAAGCCGCGAAGGCATAATGACGTTAGAAGCATGCCAAACTAGTGCCATTCGGTCGTAGCGCGAACGGGCGAAATGAGAATGGGTCCAGTAGCGAAAAACACGATTCGGATCTTATGAGGAGGTTCAAACGAGAAGGACCAAATGAGAATGGGTCGAAATGTGCAAGGTTCAAATGTGAATGGGACGTTTTGAGATACACCCCCCAAAAAAGGGGTCCCTCGATTTCCGTCTGGTGACGTCATACAAGTGTCTTGCTGTCGCCCGTCGCGATCCTGGCGGTGTCCCAGCAGCGGTGGTGGATGTAGCAGACGCCTGTTGTGCTGCAGGTCTCCCTCTGGTGTGACAGTTCCCGGAAGCTTCGGCAGCCAGAAGTTGGGATGCCGTGACGACACCGACACTCGCGGTCGCTCGTGCTTTTCGCCAGCATTTGTACGACCAACCGCCAGGATCGCGACATCCGACAACGGGACACTCTACCTTCCGTGACGCCATTCGTTGCCCTCTTCGGGACCACTTTTGATGTATGGGCAACAGAGTCGGAGACGCGCTCGAGTCACTATAGATAGTTCCGGGTCTGCAAGAAGGTTCCCCCAATCGTTCGAGAATGTTGCCGGTCGTTGTTGTAAGTCCGCCATGAATTCAGCATGAGAGCATTGAGGACGTAAATAACGGCTCACAACAAACCGGCAGTCTGGCAATCCTGTCCGAAAGTGAGAGTTGCTAACACGAACTAAGATGGCAGATGAGTCCACTGGGTAGACTCGATCCAGAATAAACAGCTCCGCAATCTCTAGATTCAAAAAGGGAATCCGAAAGAATTAAATACAATTTAATTAGAGGCTTATCTGAAGATAAACAAAATGGTGGACAGTGGAAATAAAGCTGAGGTTGCGTTGTTGCGTTGCTCGAGTTCAGAGCAACCGAAACAACAGCAACGACAAAGTACCGGGAGAAGTGTTTGCCGTACACAACGTGGTAAACGGTGCAAAATGTAGCTTTGTGAAGCAATCAATCATGAGTCGCACTTGTCCCGGCGTTCCGGTCGTTGCTCTCGGTTCAGTTGCTCTAAACGCAACCGACGTAAATGTGTAGATTAGCTTTAACCCCAAAAATAAAAGGAAAAAAGATGAAAACAAGATAATGAAAACAAGATTCGCTAAAGTGTATAAAAAAAAATGAGGAAGTAACGTCGGAAGATACCTCAGATGCGGAAGCCTGCAGAGGATAAAACACTTCCTTAACTAAATCTCCACGCCATTGAATAGTTATATGAACAAATAAATGTATGCTCCGAGGTCCCGAACTGAACGAGACGCAATAAAAGATAAACGTTCTCCAATACGTCAGGAATCGAGAGCGGCCGACATAACCATAACATAGCGACCAAACCGCCGAACTGACAAAATCGCAAGACGATCTTTCCAACACACAAAAGAGCCGTCCGGGGACAACACCCGGGCTAACCACCAGGCAGTTTCTCCGCCCAAAGACCGGTTGATAGACACGGCCGTACCTCTGAGCGACGACGAGCAGATTGTTGTTGATTCAGAACGTGTAATCCAATTGCACGTCCGTCCGCGAACGACGGTGTGTGGCAGTCGCTTCCCCCTGTCGCTCCTTCGGGGGTTCGGGAGGGCTGTTGGAGTGCGGGGGGCCATAGTGTAGAGGGGGGGTGGGGGGGTGTCCTCTTCTTATGTTGGAAGTAAAAAATTAGCCCCATTGACGCCCCCGGAATCGAGTTTCAGCGCCCGAGGCGACATGATGCCCTTCTATGCGAACACCCTTGGGTGTTTGAGCGCCCCGCAGCGGGTCCCGCGTTTGGGGGAAATAAGATACCTTCGTGGGGATCCCTCGGGGGCATCCGGGGGGCCCCCAAGAGGGGGGCGGAGCTCTGTCGCCACGCCGCTGCGATGGTGGCGCTGCCGTCGGCAGAGCGCATGCGCAGATGGAACGTGAGCCTCGTGTCTGCGTCTTGGTGTGGCCACACGCGGACTTGTTTATAAACAATGTGTGCAATGCAACAATGCCTCTCTCTATTTAATGCCAATAGCGATCACGAGGTTTACGATACTATCGTTGTGTGATGCGAGATAGCGTCTGAGGCGTTGGGTGTCTCTTCAATACAGAGTGTAGCAAACCAGAACAAAGCACCCGTTGACCTTGCTGTTTTCAAATAAATGCTCATTCCGTCTCACTTCAATACGGCACCACATTTCCCCACAGCCATACATGACATCGCAACAATTTTCGCGCCTGCGTCTTTAGTTTTGAGGAGAAAAAGGTTCTGCATGTCGTGTTTTCGAACTTGCTTTCACGGCTTCGTCTTTAGACCACCAGGCGCTTGAATATCTGATTCGCTCGCGAAGGCTGGCGAGCGAACCTACCGCCACAGCTTACTGTTCTAGCCGCTAGGTGCCGCCGACTTCGCTAGAGTCGCACATAATATAATACAGAGAAAAAGCTCAACCCCTGTGTTTTCTTCATTAGAAAAAGAATATTTACTTTGGACATGAGAAAAAAAAAGTCAGTCGTATGCATTTATATTTATTAACTAGGGCTGGGCATCGATTAAAGCCTTAAGTCTATTAATCGTAATCATTTCATCAATTAATCATTCAATTAATCTGTTTCGTTCATTCTCACGAATAATAGTTGAAAAAAGTCAACATTAAATGTTTTGCCATCGCTGAATATGTGATAAACGGCGCAATGTATAATTTAAGATTTTACATCAACCTTGAGGTGTAATTGAGGGCAGACAAAAGGCACCCACACTCAAAACTTACTACTTCAGCCGCAGAAGCAAGGAGTTTCGTTGTTATTCTCCGTCAATAGCAAAGTCCCTTGAATGTTCACAACACTGTCTCTTCTGCGCTAAACGGACATTCGCATGGCGTTGAAGTGCCTAAGGCGCGAATGACCTTCGACTTCACTTGTTTCGAGTTACTAATCTCGCCTCTACAGTTTACTTTAGGTCAAAACTTTACCCAAACCGTACCTTCGCGCTGGTGTACTCGTCCATGTCTGCGTGGTAAAAGCGGGTAATTTTTCACTTTTTTTGTTTGTTGGTCAAAATTTAGCCGATTAACCGGTTAAAAATATAATCGAGATTAAAGCATTATTCGATTAATCGGTAGGTTAATCGATGAAGTGCCCAGCCCTACCGTCTATATCCACTTTCTATTCCGAGAGAGGACGTTGGTTTACGGCGCAGATGTTCTTAGCGCGGCGTTTTCGCGTTTTGATTTCTGGTTCGCTCCGAATGCAACGCGGTAAGCTCGCGCGGACTGGAAGAACCACAGCCAAAAGCGGCCTCAAATTTCGGGGATGGGGTGGGTCCGAAGCGTGAAAAGGGATGTCATGCCCGCCCGCTTATTGCCGGCCGGAGTTGAGGTGCGGTTTTCTACGCCCCACTTCCCCCCCCCATCTTTCTTTTCTTTTTTCTATTCTATCACGGTTTTTTTTTATGCATCCTTTGATCTCAGTTTGAGCATACCGTTTGCAGCGTGGAGAGAGAGAGAGAGATACACAGAAACAGATGGCTGCAGCATGCTCGAAAAAAAGCCGCCGAGTTGTCAAAACAGAGATGTCAACGGGGGCGTTTGCCCCTTTTGTGGGATTGCCTCGTGTTGGCAGACAAGAGCGGCAGAAAAAGGCGGACGACATCTCGTCTCCATTTGTGTGCGCGTGTTGTTGTCGGTCTGTAGGCTCGCCTTTTCGCTGTACTGTTCCGCCTTTTGTGTGGCCCTTCACCGCGAGACTGACATGTGTCGCTGGCGCTTGCGTCCGTGTGCGAGGTGCTATATGCGCCTCTGCGTTTGTGTGTGTGTGTGTGTGTGTGTGTGTGCACGCTTTGAGGTTACGTTTGCGAGTGTGTGCGTGTTCGAGAGAGTTGATCGTCTCTCTGTCCGCGTTTCTTGGAGTGTGTGAACGCCTGGTTGTCTGACTGCGCACGAGTTCCTTGTGTTTGTTTAATGTTTGTTCTTGTTGTTGTTGTTGTTGTTGTGAGCGTGTGGCTTGTGCATTGGGATTGGGCCCGCGTTTTCGGTTTGTCGTTGTGTGCTGCTCCAGTTTCGCGCAGAAAAGTGTGCGTGCAAGCAAGCCCACGTACCGAATCATATTTCAAGACAAGACGCTGATATACGCTGTAACTTTTGAGATGCGCCGATAAGCTACTGTACGAGCTCTCACCGGGGTTCCAGCTATTAGGCGGTACATGGTCTCACGGTATAGTATATACGGAACCTGAAGCGGTTTTGTATTTGAGTTAAAACACGTAAATCGTCTTCATTTGGCCTCCATGGAGGATCACGAATATCCAGATTATTGTTCAGTTCGGTGCACGGAGGCAGGAGAGAATCATTTTCAGAGTACCGCTGAAGCCCCTCCCTCCCTAAGCGCCACGTCATAAAACGAGTTTTCGGAATCTCCGCTTTCGCACACCTCCAGTGCCTATCAAAGCTATGCACGAGTACTTTCGGCATTTTCAATAATATTAGAAAAAGACGTCACGGCTGGTGTCAGTGCGGGGAATATACCTGGCAAGCTTGCAATTGCACACGCTGTCCACACGAGCGACACGCGCTTGGAGGACGACAGATCTGGGTGGAACGCCACGATAGGTCGGAGGTTTTTCGGGTTTTCTCACGCTTACTTCCATTGTAGCGCAGGCACGTAGCCAGGATTTTGTTTAGGGGGGAGGGGGCGACCCATGACAAAATGCTGTATGAGGGGGAGGGGGAGAGGAGGTCCCAGCAAAATGGAAGATTTCTGGGGGGGGGGGCAGGCCCCATGCCCCCCCCTCCCCTGGCTGCTGTATGAGGGGGAGGGGGGGGAGCAGGCCCCATGCCCCCCCCCCCCCCCCCTCCCCTGGCTACGTGCCTGTTTTAGCGTCTTAGGTTGTTGCTGACTCGAAGTTAAAAAAGGGTCTGGAACGGTTGGTAAGAGCAGCTACTTTTTTTTTTAGTTAAAGGGCAACTCCGGCCAAAACTCAAAATGAAATAAATTACTGGTATCGCTTTAGTGACACAAAATACGACCCCAGCCAAAATTTCACGTCCGTGGGACGCCGCATTCTCAACTAATGCCGATAATAAAAACGCGACCCGCCGCGAGCCGCTGCTCCTTAGCGGGCGGCCAGCGGGTTGCCGATCGCTAAAGCAACATTGGGCCGTGATGTCAACATCGTCCTCTTTTTTTCCTCCGTTCCGGACGGGCGCACGGCGCAGCCGTCGCGCGCGCTTCTTTGTGCCGCTAGCACCGCTACTTCGGCTTGTAATTGTGTGTTTAGCCGTTGCTTTTACCTGTAGCCCGTGTAGCTTCGGTATAGCCTTTTGTTTATTTGCTTGTGAGGACTCCTAGACTCGTTTTAGCGAGCAACTCGGTGCGCCCAAGACTGCCCAGCTGTTCCTCGAAAGATGCCGAGTACAACTTAAAGCGCTGTGGGCTGCTCAAACAAGCCGCTGCGCAACCCGGAGGTGCTTTTTCACAAGTTTCCAACGGATCGGAAATTGGAGAAGGTGTGGGTGAACGCTGTTCGACGAGTGGACTTTGGAAAGCCTTGGACGTCGACCCCCAGATCGAAGCTCTGCTCCCATCATTTTTCGCCGGAGAGTTACGAACGAAACCTACGGGTGTTGGTTGCTTGTGGCTTGTCAGCGAAGGGGTCGAGGCTTAAAAAGGATGCCGTGCCGTCGCTCTTTGCCCATCATACATGTACAGAAAAGGTAAACATGATAAAAGTATCCTGATCAATAAATAAAACAGTCATTGTCAAGTGCAGTGTTGAAGATTGAGCATTCACGCTCCATTGAATGTCTGTTGAATGGGGAATGGTGGGCATGTAGAGTACAACTGGTACAACCACTAACTAGCTCCAAACACTGAAGTTTGTAATGAAAACGAAAACAATGTTCTGCTTTGCGTCACTGCTTGTTTATTCAGGTCCGTAACGACTACTAACGAACAGCCGGCGCGTGAAGCTCATGCGATATAAACAATCGCCTTCCAATCGTTCCAACCCGTTACGCAGCAGTATTAATTAACATTGCGCTTGTTTATACCACAAGGGACTTTTAAGAAATCGCGAAAGTTCGGATTTGTAAGTTACAACTTTCTAATTTGCCCGAGTTCGGCTGGAGGTAAATATAATATTTAAAAATGCAAAAAAAAAAACACTTGCCTTAGTTAAAAGTTACGAAGGAAAACTTAAAATCCTATGTATTCTAATAAAAAAGAATTGTTGTGGGGGGGGGGGGGATGCGGAAGGGAAAGAAATTGTTCTCACCTTGCTAACGTTCTCTGTTTTCCTATCACCCACAAATCTTTTGCTAGCTTTGAGAAGAAAATGACTGCCCAAAGAAATTTTTTTTTAGTGCTGCAAGTTTTTTTTTTTTTATTTGTACAAAGATTCACTACCTGGACGAACTTATGTGGTGAATTAGTGTCGTAGCTTACAAATTCGGCTTTTACGCGCCTGAGGAAAAAATAACGAAAAAACAGACGTCTACAGCTTGACACACGTCTGTTCGGTTGTTGCGGAACGCGCCGTGGAGAGCCTCAAAGCTTCGTGTCTGGGACTGACCCGCCGCGCGAAAGCGCCAACACTGTACGTCACTGGCAGCGCGGCGTAGGGCAACGCCGCTTTATCCACGGAGCCCCGATGACAATTTAGGCCTAGCGACGAGTGCGGGAGACCGCACGCACGCCGACAGCTGCCCAGTACGGCACCGAACTAGTTCACTCGTTTTCTAGTCGCTAGCTTTTAGGTATACAAGCAACGAGTACGGCACGGCATAGCGCACGCGCGGCGGCGGCCGCCGAGTACGCCACCGAACGAGTTGACCGGTTTTCCAGTCGCTAGCTTTTGGGTATACGCACTAACTCTTGCTACATATGCTGGATAACTACCAGGTATACAGAATTAAAACAAAATCAGCTTACATTTTATCTTTAGACGGCTAGCGCAACAGAGGTAGGTGCCGCTTGGACTGCGTACTCGCTGAACGAGAACGACCTTGGCGTCACGTCCACATAGCGGTTGATTTCCAGTGTTGCCGGAACCTCGAGCGGCTAGTTTCGGTTTTATCGGCCGCGCCCCAAACAAAACTTTGAGACGTCGATATCTTTAAAACTACGCACAATAACGAGAAAAAAATTACACCTTGCAACTCAGGGGCGCTAACTGCACTATAAACAGCCATAATCCCAAAATCGAAATTACGGACCGGAGTTTTTTTTTATTTTTTTGATTTCTGTTTGTGTGTGTGTGTGAGGGGGCTAGTTTGAACGAAGGACTCACAAAGCTACATTTTGTTTCCTTAAACTTCGCCCTGAATGGCCTTTGTAGTCTTTGTAGTTTGGTGTCATTCTGTTGTGCAGTCTCCCTGTGTCGCTTTTAGTGACCTTGCGCCGTATTCTTTTACACCGCGGTGCGTAGGCTTACCTCGTGGTGGCGTGAAGTGGTACCGCCGCAATACGGCAGTCCGACGAGACAGCCGCGGTGTGATGGTAAGCCACGGGGCTGTTGTCCAACGTTGTGTGTACCTTGAATATATCGCGCGGAACTGGTGCAAGCGTGCGGCAAGTTCCGCTGACGACGTGGCACCTGAGTCGAGTATCGTAAATCGAAGCTCTCAGGCGCCGTTCGAGTCGGAGAAACGTTCTCTCGGGAGCCGCTGTGTCTCGGTTCATCCGTGATCACACCAAGTTCGGGGAAAACGAACGTGATATCCAGATTCACGGGATAAAAATACTCTAGAATTTACCTCTAACTCGTCTTTTATCCAAGAACCTTTTCGTGTTTTTTTTTTCTTTTTAGTTAACCAATTTGACAAAGTGCTTTCCTAATCAATTTGCAGGTGGATTATAAATTCAATGAAAATGTGCGTGCTACCTCAGTTCATATATATAAAAAAAAACATTTAGCAAATCTAAAGGTAAACGGTTGTAGATCAAAATGGAGATCTGCGTGTAAGCATCAATTTCGCGACCGAGTTTGCTCGAGGGTATAGTGTAGCCGCATGCAAAATTGTATGTCTTTATGCTAAGTTGTGCGTTTTTCTTTTCCCTGAGAGGTACCGAGCTCGAGTCTTCATAAACGTCAAAAGTTGTTTTAAGGCGAAAGCGTAAAGGCCCGTTGACACACGTGCAACAGAGAACGACCGAGAGAGACAAGACCAGTTTTTAAGCTTCTTGCAAGAGCGTAGGACCTGCTCCGCAGCAACTCATGTGGTCGGCCGTCATGCGACCATATGCTTTGTTGCTGCACGTGCACCAGCTCGGATCACGTGGAGCGAAAGCTCGCGCTACAGAACCTAGGGATCCTGGGTTCAATCCCCACCCCTGCCCGTTTCGATCTGGATGAGCATCGTACCGGTGTGCGGTCGTGCACCACTACTGCGCGATGCACGTTTAAAACCCCAGGCTAGCGCTTATACTGCACTGGCCAAATTTCTCATCTACAGCTGGGAGACTCGTCGCCCGTTGAAGCAGACCAAGTTCTAGGCTGTATAAACATACACACAACCCATATCATTTTTTCTTCGCTATACGAATTTAGCACAAACTTGAGAAGCATTAAAATACCGAAACTCTCGTTTCGGTATTTCGATACTTTTGGAGACTTAACCTTTCCTATACAAAATCTGTTTATCACTTATCTAAAGTGGCGTTCCTTCCTTGGGAGACCTCTGCCATTACAAAGCTTTCCCGCAAAGGACCGTTTTCGAAAGTTCGAAAGCTGAACATGATCTAACAAATATTGAAATAAACGATTAAAATACGACTAAGCTGCCCTAAAAGGCCCGACTTGACGACCAACAATGCACGCGACTTACCAGAGTATATCGGTTTACAATAAATACTGGAGCGATTTTCCTCGCAAAATTTCACCATAGGTTAGAGACACGTGCGCGAGCAGAGTCCCTCTTAGGAAGGGTGCTTCTTCCCAAAACTCAGGTGGGCTGCGGCAAAGCGAGATTGCAATGTTTACGGGCGATTCTCCTCCGCACAGTTCGAAGCCCAACTGTGCGAGTGCCGTCAATGTTTGATGCAATGATAAAATCAGATACTACGTTATTCGAAGCAATATCGAGCTCTTGGAAGATTCGAACGGGCCTACCGTAACATGGAAGGAAGAGGCCTGACAACTTGGTGTGGAAGTAATACGTGCTCGTTGCACCAGTCAACTCTGAATTGACTGGTCCAACGAGCGACCATGTGCGAGCGGATGAGTTAGTCGTTGCGGCGCAGGATCGCAGCGCATACACAACACTGTGCCGATTGGTTTCGGTGATATCAAGCGCACAAAGGCGCCTTTGCGTCGTGACGATCCCTGATTGGCTCCCGAGGATCGGTTCGCGGAGCCAATCAAAAGCTTGGGAAATACTGGTATATGTATACACCAACACACTGTTTACAAACAAGCTCGCTTTGCCCACACTGGGTGTGGGCATTGTTCGTGCGCAGAAATCAGATTCCGGTGAAGCGAGGCATCCGCGCATGCGCGGAGCCGACAGCATTGTGACGTCAGAGTTGAGTTGGTCTATAGTATAAATGGCAAACTTTATAAACCTCGAAGGCGAAAAAAAAAGAAAAAAAAAAGCTCGTATAACTTATTGTATGCTGTGCCAATTGTAATTATAGTACTTTGTTTCCAAATACATCAAAGAAATATTTAAAAAAAAAAATGAAAGCCGCTTACAACTCCCTGTAACACCGAATTAGAGCGCAGCTCTTGAGGAGGAGGAGGGAAGGGCACTGGGGGGGGGGGGGGTTAAACTAACCAGTGGGGGGTCACGTGACCCCCAGTGCCGATGATGTCATCACTGACGTCACTGATGACGTCATCACTGACGATGACGATGCGGGTACCGATGACGTCATTAGTGACGTCACTGATGACTTCACCAGTGATGATGACGATGACGATGCGAATGTCGGTGACGTCATCAGTGACGTCGCTGATGACGTCATCAGTGATGATGACGTCATCAGCGAGTGATGAGTGATGATGACGATGCAGATGCCGGTGACGACATCAGTGACGTCACTGATGATGTCATCAGTGATGATGACGATGACGATGCGGATGTCGGTAACGTCATCAGTGATGATGACGATGACGATGCGGATGCCGGTGACGTCATCAATGATGATGACGATGTGGATGCCGGTGACGTCATCAGTGATGATGACGATGACGATGTGGATGCCGGTGACGTCATCAGTGATGATGACGATGACGATGCGGATGCCGGTGACGTCATCAGTGATGATGACGATGTGGATGCCGGTGACGTCATCAGTGATGATGACGATGACGATGTGGATGCCGGTGACGTCATCAGTGATGATGACGATGATGATGTGGATGCCGGTGACGTCATCAGTGATGATGACGATGACGATGTGGATGCCGGTGACGTCATCAGTGATGATGACGATGACGATGCGGATACCGGTGACGTCATCAGTGATGATGACGATGACGATGTGGATGCCGGTGACGTCATCAGTGATGATGACGATGACGATGTGGATGCCGGTGACGTCATCAGTGATGATGACGATGACGATGTGGATGCCGGTGACGTCATCAGTGAGGATGACGTCATCGGGGGGTCACGCGACATCGGCGGGGGTCACGTGACCTCGGGGGGTCACGTGACCTCGAGGAGGGGGTCACGTGACCTCAGGGGAGTCACGTGACTTCGGGGGGTCACGTGACCTCGGGGGGTCACGTGCCCCCCACGAGGTCACGTGACCCCGGTGGGGGGCTCGCGCGGTGCATTATGGGACATTTCCCATGATGCACCGGGGTCACGTGACCTCGGGGGGGTCACGTGCCCCCCACGAGGTCACGTGACCCCGGTGGGGGGCTCGCGCGGTGCATTATGGGACATTTCCCATGATGCACCGCGCGGTTACGCCGACGCCGACGCCGACGCCGACGCCGACGGCGACGCCGCTCAAGCCGGAAACGGGCCCCTAAGAGCTGCGCTCTAAAAACTTCTGTGCACGTGACCCGAACGTCGCGTCGTTGTCCACGTGATACCACAACTTGGCACGGTGGCGTCGCGTCACGTAACCTGACGTTTATTCTCTCCACTAAACGTTCGCGCAAATTAACGTCACGTAACCACACCTTAGGTGCGACTTGGTCGCGTGACGTGCGTACCTGACGTCACATGCGAATTCGCGGTGCCGCGTGACGCCGGGACACTTGCGTCGATATTTCCGCCACATTTGAAAGTGAAATTTGACGTGTACCGGGACACTGTTGTGTAAAGTTGTGGCGCCCACGTCGATTCCCCCCCCCCCCCCCCCCCTAAATTTCGCAGTAAAATGCACGGGCCGCTGTGCGTTAACAAGGCAATCCACCTACTGAAACGTGAAAAAAAAAAAAAAAAATCGCGGTGTCGTGTTGGTTTTGTGTGCCTAGTTTACTTGTGTCCTTTTTTTAGCCACATTCCCGCGTGTGTACGTGCGTCTATGTAGACCCGTAGCAACGTGCACTGGCGGTCGCACTTTCCGAAGATCGCAGAAGACGACCTTCAGAGTACAAACCCAACGGCTTTAGTAGCAGGCGTCTTCTCGTATGTCGAATTACTGTTTTGCCCGTTCCCCAACTTTCCGCGAACTCGGGCAGTCATAGAAGGAAGGAGAACCCCATACAAACAAACGAACAAAGAAAGCTAGGGTGTCTGTCGGTAAAGAGTTTTGCGGGTCGAGTTCTGCGGAAGCCTTTTCTTGGCCGCGACGGGCCTTTCGGAAGACTTTAGAGAGGAAACCAAAGGGGGCGGAAGGCGGGACCGCTGCTGTCACAATAACTCGGTTCCCGCCGCCCTTTTGTCGTCGCCGTGTTGGCGAAAAAAAAAAAAGGATGGGACGAACAGGAGGCGGACAAGCTGGCTGCTTTGTCGGGAGCACGACAACAAAGGGAACGTTTATGGGGTCCCAACACCCGTACGGTCTTTAACGCGCGACAACACGTGCGTCTTTGGGTTGCCTCCCCCCCCCCCCCCCTTTCTCCCCCCATTTTGTTTTTCCTGGTTTTCCTCGCGGTTTAGGTGATGTGACTTCTGGGTTTATGCGTTGACTCAACCCACATAGCCGTTTATACAAGTTTACAACATCCCACCACTGTGAGTGGAAACGCGCTTTGCTGGGGGCACTAGCCCAAGAACCATGGTCACGACTTTGTAACGCCAAGACTCGATCCTCTGAATAAGGTACGCCTTAGAGTATCGGCTCTCCATACCCCGACTATGTTGCGGGCGCCGCCATTTTGGAGGTCAGTGCAGAGCGGGCGCAATTGGCGACAGCTGTCATTCGAAAATACGACTGCCTGATCTTCAGGGCGTCAGGCATCTCTGGCGATATCGTTTCTCTTTGTTTCTGATTCTTTTAACCTTTTCTCAAGGACGTAAAAGCGTTTCCTGCGGTATAAGATAACCACGAGTTTAAGCCCCAGGACGGTTCAGGCTAGGTGGCGCAAGCTACCGCCCGTTTTAAAGGGTACAGTCGTCAGCATCCATCCATCCATCCAACGACGGAAGTGTCGTTACTCTGAAGCGGCTTGATCACTGACTCTAGCTAAGGCTATGCGCCGAAAAATTGAGGGAGAGGAGGAGACGAGAGCGTGCGAGGACGTCAAAACACTGAGCTTTTGTTCGATTGATTAGTGGGAAGACCCAGAGCTGTATATGTAGAGAGTTTGGCCATTCGTTGGGAAGTATAGGAGACAAATGAGGAGGCGCCATTGGCCGAAAGCGGGCTGGGCGTGTTCCAGGGCTTCTTTAGAAATTCGAATCTGACCAACCAGAAGCCGGAAATAATACCCTGGCGGTGGTCGCGAGAAACAAACCTGATAACTGCATTGAAGTAACTCTCGATGGCTGAAAATATGGTGCACGTGATGTTTCAATCACGCTCATCCAAAATGATGGTGGAAGAGTACGACTAGCGGAACGATCGACATAATCCGTACGCCAAACGCCGAGGGCCGGGAATCTGCCGTCTGAGCGGTCACACTCTGTCCGCGCAAAACAGAGTTGAGCGGTGCATTCGTTTCTTACATCTTTCTGCATGGTCATGATCAAAACAGCACGTGAACCCTATTTTCAACCAAAAAGAGTTACTACACTTCACTCTTACGCACTTATTAAAACCATATACGAACATAGACCTTTGATCAGAACTGTTTCTCGCTACCACCGCTAGGGGATTCTTTTCGGCTTCTGGTTGGTCAAGAGAGCATGCCAAGCCCTCTTTCCGAGTGTGCTGCACGCCCTGACTCTGCCCGCGCCTCCCATTGACCAAACTCTCTACATATACGGCTCTGGGAAGACCTAAAGCACATATAGCCTCTTCTATACTCACAAAGCCTGGCAGTTCGACGATGACGGAGGGCTTAGCAGAGGGGGAAGCGCGGTCTATGAAAACTCCCTACGGCACTGCAATTCACTGTTATATTTAACGAAGACATTTCACCGCTAAATTCAGCGTATAGGTTTTTTTCATTAAATTTTAGCGGGCTTCAACATGCAGGTCGCTTCTCCCGTCTTGCAACAGTCTACGCAACGAAAAAATCGCAAGGGTGCAGGCGAGCTGGTGGTTAATTTTAACCATGTTGAATTAACCTGAGACTGGGGTAGAGAAGAACATCAAAACGAAGGGACAGAAAATAGACAGGACGACGTCTCAATTTGAGACGTCGTCCTGTCTATTTTCTGTCTCTTCTACGTTTTGATGTTTCTTCTCTACCCCAGTCTCAGGTTAATTCAACATGGTTAATCTTCTACGCAACGAAGACGCTCCCACTGCGCGTGCACGCCGCTGGTCTTGTCCGTTTCGGAGAGCCTTCCGGGACGGCGGGAAACGATCTACGAAAACACCCCAACAACGGCCATCGCCGTTAGAAACACACACAACTGCGCCGGAGTAAAACGGCAGGCATATTATGGCACCTTCGCTGACATCGACAGATCACAGGGCGTTTTTATAGACATGATCGCACCGCCTGGTGTGTTTGCGAAAGAAGGTGCCGCGAGGACACCGCATTTTGAAGAGTTGAAAATCGCTGCCTCTTCGCACGCACCAGATGTATCCGGTATCGGTGTCCGGGTCCGGAAAACGATCCTCCGAAACGCACGTGAACAGCCCGGGGGAGTTAGTCACCGGAGATCTCGTAAGACGTTGCGACGTGGTCATCGTTGGCTCGGACGTGGTCATCGTTGGCTCGGACGCGGTCATCGTTGACTCGGACGTGGTCATCGTTGGCTCGGAGGCGTTAAGCAGTAGGGCTTTCCGAATGGCTTCCTGGAGCGGGTTCTTTCCGCGACCACACTTGCCTCTGAAATCGTCCGTCTCGATGGACCATACCATGGCTCCGGCGAGTCCCTTGTCCAGCGCCAACTGGACCTGTGATGTTTTGCCGTCGAAAAGTGTCGTTTATTACCACGATACTCAAGCCGCGGTTGCTAATATATCATGCAAATTTATGTCGACGCATGTACGAAGCAAACATGCTTCGAACATGGTCGGCGCGAGTATAAGCAGATAAATACGTCATCATCTCTTGCTGAGAAATTCGGTGTGTCTTGTAGGATATGTATGAGCAACAGGATTGCGGCTTTAGATGTCTCTGATCCGGAACCAATCCACCAGGCTGCCCAAGTTTCGATATCATAGAATATTCCCAGAGTTGTCCCACCGTCCGTTCGTCCGTCCGTCCGTCGATCCGTGCATCGATTTTTCCGCTAAATTTAGAGGGTTAATTGACGTCGTACGACGTCACGGTATCAAGGTTGGCAGCACGGTTTAACTATGACGTCATGAATACCTGTTAAATGTATAGCGCAAAATATCTTGTCAGGTTACCTGACGTCATGTGACTTCGGGTCACGTAACGCAGTGCCATCACGTCACGTGACAACATCGTGCGACCTCGGGTTACGCGATGCCAGTTTCCTCACTAAATTTAGCCGGGACATCGATGCCACGTGACCTGACTGATTTGATGTGACGTCACGTAAACACAGCGATGTCACGCTCCCGCGTCACGTGTCCTCTGGTTAGGTAACTCGCCAAATTTAGCGGGTAATCTGATAACATTCTATGCCTCCGCCCTATAGGCCACTCAAGGACTCGACACCTTGACGTCGATTTTCCCCTTAAATTTAGTAACTAAAGATAACCTAAATGGCGAATAACGAGACAATTCGCAGTGAGAAGCTCGCTCAAAGCGCTTTTGTTTTCCCCACTGGGCGGTGCACATGCTACCCGCGCGGTTATGTTTTAATTTTCACACTGCGTATAGGAAGTATTCACTGGCGGTCGTAGCTTTGTGCGCGACTGCTGAGCGCGTGCTGATGGCGAGCTTCCACAGTTCTTTTGCAACGTGCATTCCGCACCATCAAGAGTGCCGGTCTTAGCAGCCTATTGATGTGAGATCGTTCTGAGCATGCGCTCTGAACAGCACCCACAAATATGGCGTCAGTGGATACTCTTTATAGAAGCTTGGCATCGCATGTGCTCGCGCCAGCAGAGGAAGTTGAAGCATCCTCCCTCTGGGCTGTGCAAAAATTTCACCCGGCGGCAATACCCAAACGTCTCGCCTCGAATACTCCTGAAACGACTGTTGAATGTATTCGCCCTGACGTCACCGCTTCGCGTGCGAGCCACGTGACGTCACCGCCCCGTGTGGTGGTCGTGCTGCGTCATTCCTACTTGTTCTTGCGCAAAAAGAAAAAAATCGACCAGTCCCGTGTTAATCTGCAGTAAAGTCACAGCGATAGCTTCGACACGTCTCGGCGAAGTCGAGGGGAATCGGCGTCGCGTTCACGAACCGTGGAATGCGTGAAAAAGGTAGACATCTGATATGTTCCGTTTTGTTCCGAGCGCTTTATAGTTCCTTTATTTGGTCTTGGGCGCGTGAAAATGCGTCTCCCGGCACAAGCTCTTCGCATTGACAGTGTTACTGCGGCATTTTGTTATCTGCTATTTTTTGTTTTTTCTGAAAAAACCCGTGCAGTGGGCTTATGATATACCACAAAACACCCAAGTTTAAAGCGGGTTGTGGCATAACCTCCTCTACACTGAAAAAGCCTGGCAGATCGCCACGAGAAGCGGCCGCCGAAATGGAAGAAAGTGGAGCGGCAGACAACGGATGAGAGGAGAGCCATGTGACTGGCGCCCCGCTTATTGGGCGAGACGCCGAAACACACTTCTCCCGAGCGAACAAGTGTGTTTCGGGTCCTCGCCGCTGCAAGAGCTGTGCGCTGACGTCCAGGTTCCCCGAGAAATGGCTCTTTGATGCTCTGTGCTGCCAGATCCAAATCTGCGACCGGGCACTCTACGGCGCCGTCGTCGAACTGCCAGGCTTTGTGCGTATAGAAGAGGCTATGGTTGTGGACGCTTTGGCGTAGCTCGGTAGTAACGAGCCCCTCGATATGTTTGCGCTTGTCTCGTGAGTAACGTCAAATGCGTCAGTGTACCAGAGGCCCGTTTCTCAAGCGGCTCCTGGAAGAAAATGGCGGCGCAGCACTGAAATCAGCGGCCCTTGGAAGCGAACGGCGGCGGAGCGCCTGCTTCTGGCACGTGCCTTACGCGTTTCCCCAGCGACGGTTGGCGGTACTTGTAAAAAAAAAAACTCCTTCATCAAGGGGCTCAGAGCGTGAAACACACGTGAGCAAGACTCGCGTCGCGTCGCGTCACCAAGCGGCGTAACCATAGGAACCGCCAATGCCGTGCCGTCCCATGATAGCGTCAGCGACGGTTGTTGCTATGGTCATGCCGCTTGGAGGCGCGATGCGGCGGGATTTTTTGCTGACATGTGTTTCAGGCTTCAGTAACGCCTCCACTGCGCAGGCAGCGGACCGCAGGTTCGATTCCCCCGGGCGGCGGGTGATCTTTTCCGAGGATTTGGCAACATCGACGACGGACGTCCTACATCGCCAGCCCGAACATCAACAGCAACATCAACATCAACAACATCAAGAACAACCACAACATGAACAACGACTACGATTACAGCTAAAAAATTGACAACGGACGCCATTTCCAGTGGTGGTAAGTACAGCTATCGCGTCGAGACCGGTTATAACGAAGTCAACGGGAATGGCAAATCACTTCGATATATCCGCTATTTCGTTATAACCGACTTCGGCTATAACGAAATGAAAAAAAGAATGGAAAATCGTGATCGCTTCGCTGCAGCTGCTATTTCGTTATAACAGACATCGTTATAACCGGTCTCGAGTAAAACGAAATAGGTAAGCGATATGTGTGTTGCAGAAGGTATATACACACTCAGCAGCGATGCCACGGCAATGGCAGCAGATGTGACGTCAGTACAAGCTATGTATGGAAGAGGTCGTTAAGAAACCCTGGGGCGAGGCGAGTTTCGATCATCTCATTATCGCTCTGCCGACAAAGACAATGCGGCATTAGTCGATAAGAGCGCCGCAAAACCAATCAGGGAGAGCGAACATAATAAAAACCATGCCCCGCAAATCTCGAGCTGTCAATGATCTTTTTCTTTTTTTAATAATTAGTTATATACGAGAACTGGAGGCAGGTGTACTCGGCTCAAAAATCTAGTTTTTTGGGAGGAAGGGAGCAGAAATACGTACATTTGATGTGGACCTCAATGAATTACGAGTCGTTGACGTAGTTCTCACGCGTGATAATAACTAGGCGCGTATCGTGTAAAAACTAAAGAGCCATCGAAACTCCTAACGACGTTTGGGCATACTAAATTTGCGACACAAAGTATTACAAATTATAGTCTATACCTGCCTCGTCACTCCTAACGCCGCAGTAAGACTGCTCATAAACATCATGTTCAAAGTCCGTTTGTTTCGTGCATGTGCGTGCTTCGAACATGCCCGCACAAAGTTTTTCTGCATGACCATTATGACATCACTTTGTTACAGGGACCGCAAAAAGGCTCACCTTATTCGCGAGGCTTTCGGCGTCGTCGAAACCGATCCACAAGTTGCCCTTGACCGCAACTGGGGCATCGACGTTGGGGTCTCGCGTCACTTTCCAGCCTCCGGTAGAGATAAGCGTGCAGATCTGGAGGAAGAAACAGAACTGGTTTCAACCGGAATCGTAAAAATGCTTTAACAAAAAACAAAACAAAAAACAAAAGGGACCAACATTAGCTTTATCGTGCTGACAAAGACCGAGGAGCACGCCATGTGTTGTGAATGAGCTAGGCACTTCCTAATGTTTCTAGATTAGCTCAGTTGCGGAACTCCCGCGGAGAGGGGTACTTCCTCACTCGTTTGAAGCGCCATGTAGATTTTCGTTTCAAAACGGTGTGTTCCATTGATTACGGTGAAGCGCCATATAAACGCTCTACTTATAAACATGCGTATTCGATAGAGTATCCTGCAGGTATACCATAGCAGCCGATCCCCCCAAAACGGTGGCGCGTTGAACGACAGAAAGCGACCCGGGGTGGGGGGGGTGGGGGGTGGGGGGGGGGGGGGGGGGATTCGTAATGTTTAGCAGCCAGCCTCTATGAAACGTCCCGTAACTGAGCCTATCTAGAATCGTAACGTGTGTGGCGTCATGACGTCACGGTGACGTCACAGTCGTTCGCGACAGGTCTTCATTACGTCTTTTTCGTAGAAATCGGCTGATAAAACACATCTTTTGTTAAAAACGACAAGGAAGCCACAACGAGTATCGGCTGTAAAAGTCCGGAAAGCTCGCACGTGATCCAAGAAAGCTAAGCTCAAACGCCACTCCAAACCATTTCGATATACACGCGTGGACAGACCAACGTTACTAGATTCGCTCAGTCGCGGAACTGCTCAGAGACGCTGCTTGCACCAGCAGTACCACCCTCTGTTGGAGCACCACTGTTTTGGGGAGACGCCAGTTATAGTAACTGCAGTGTATTCCATCGAATACGTACGTTTCGAAGCACAACATCTAGATAGCGTTTCACCGTACTCTATGGAACACAAAGTTTTCAAATGAAAAACTAGATGGCGCTTCAAACGACTGGAGGCTAAACTCCTTTGATAAAATTCAAACGTAAACATATCGAGGGGCTCTACGAAAGGTTGACTAAAATGAGTGAGGCAGGGTACAGTCCCTTCCGCGGTAGTTCCACAACTGAGGTAATCTATTAATGTTGGTACAAAACAAACAGACCTGCGGCCGTAGCCATGTTGAATGGCCGAATTTCCCATATGGGCGAAAACATTCAGTTTTGTTCACGCTACGCCATCACATAGAGGAACCTTGGTATACAGAGTTTTCGCGCCACTTCCGGCCGCCATGACAAGGGGAGAGAAACATTTCCGGTTCTCCTGCAGTTCTCCTATGTTTACCTTGTGTTTGAGTGGGTGCGCGACGACTGTTGAGTTACTAACGAGCAATTGCTTGAGAACTATGCTCTATAGAAGTGCCCCGGGTAAGGTGCTTTTGAATGACCGGTGCGCCGGAACGAACAGAATGTTAGAAGTGAAGTTATTTGATTATCTCGACACGAGCGCAGCCACCGACGCCGCCGAGCTTCGGAGATTGGCAGCTAAGCAGTCGGTGCTCGCCACTGATCTCTATGACAATTGCTGGATCGCGTTTGCCCGCTCCGCGAATGCGGTCACTGGCGGCCATCTTTAGGTAGAGTTATATCACCTCTAGCCAATGTAAGCTGCTGCAGCCGCTATCATCCATCCATGGCAGATAGCGTTTTGGCAGGTGGGTTGGCAGGCTGCGGTCAAAATAGCGTGGGTGATATTGCGTGATTGATTAAAATTATTTGACGAAACATGTTTTTGAAACCCGGCGTGAACAGTAGTCCGGCTTTTGAGGACCTGGTTAAAGTTTAACGAAATCGCAGCACCGGGAGAAAAGCAGCACAGCACGTATCGAAAGTCGCATCGAAAGAAGCATCGCAAGCAGACGACGGTACGGAGTCTGCTTTTGATGCGAGCTGCGCTGCTTTCCCCCGGTGCTGCGCTTTCGTAGAACTTTTGCCGGGTCCTCAAAGATGAGGCTACCGTTCACGCCGGGTTTCAATAATCTGCTTCGTCGAACAACTTCAATCAAGCACGAAATGTCACCCACGGTACAGTGTACTAGATCTACGGCTATTTTTATGGCAGCCTGCCGCCATTGCGCTGTCCGCCATATTACTATGATGGCTAGAGATGATATAACTCTACCTAAAGATGGCCGCCAGTGACCGCATTCCGGTCCATAGGAGGAGCTGGTCAAACGCGATCCAGCAAATAGACATAGAGATCAGTGGTGCTCGCCTACTTTGATGATGCTGCCGACAGACGGCGCAACGCGACAAACGCGAGGATGCGGCACCAGCGGCACCTCGACCGACCCTCTCCGTACAACGATAGGTGTCAACCGGGCCATTATGGCACGTATTCATGCAAGCGGACACTATGCTCTGGGAGAAACCTTGCACTCCGAAGCAAGCCAGTGAGAATATTGGAAGACTGGACATTACAGAGACTCGCGTCGCACCGAAAGAGGCGTAATAAAAACTTTCGAAAGATTGTCTGCTAAAACCAAGACCGGGCTCGGCGACCCAGCTGCAGGGAAGCGCCCATCTTCGCACCGCCATCACATGCGGTGTTGGTGCTTGGTGGCATTGAAAAATAATTTTCCTGTCCTAAAATACGCAAAAACAACAGCACCATTGCAGGAGATCTGTAGAGATAAACATGATTAATAAGTTGATTGCATGCGCGGTACCAAATACGCTTATATTGCCGAGGAACGGTGTCAGATGCTCCATAGCTATTTTGGCGCGATGGTTTAGGACGACTTTTCGAAGCTTCGAAGATTTGAATAGACCAAAACGGCGGTTGTCATGGCAACTGAGACCAATCAGCCAATCATCTTGCGAAAGTTTGGTCGTCTGTATGTTAGTATCTGTTCGTTTATGCCAGCAGGCAGGGAAGGCAATGGCGCCACTCTAAAAAAAGTCTTTGCGTCTACTTTGACACACACCACTCGGAGAGCCAATCAGCGCAACTTACGGAGGCAGCTCAGCGAATGACGATGCCGAAACATATGTTTAGATAAAAAAAACGCAATGCAAAACGTCACGCTTGCATTGCTTAAAGTCACAACTCAGTCTGCGTTTTTTGGTCTAAATAGAGGTTTCGGGCATCGTCATTCGCTGAGCTGCATCCGCAAGTTGCGCTGATTGGTTCTCCGAGTGTTGTGCGTGAAAGTAAACGCACATACTTCTTTTAAGGTGTACTTTCCCATGAACCAGCGACTTTAGGAACAACCAAAGAACCGACATCACGTCGTAGCCCAGTGTTGCTTGACTAGTAGCTAACCCGCTGGCCGCCTGCTAAAAAGCAGCTGGTCGCATCTTTAATATCGGTTTGAGTGGTGTACGCGGCATCAGTTCGACGTGATATTTCGGCTGTGATCATATTTCGTGCATCTGAAGCAGTACACTAGTCATTTACTACGGTTCGGCTTTTGACCGTAGTTGCCCTTTAACTACGTCCAGTCCCACAGCGTCCTCGGCTAAATACAAAACGTACCTCGTTGTAGCCAAGCAACCCCGGTTCCCTGGTGAAGGGTCCAGATTCACCGGGTCCCCACGTTGGCGCGTTGAAGCCGTGTTCGCTGGGGTCCTTCAGGGTGTACGTTCGCCCGTACAGCGGCATACCCAGCACGAGTTTCCCCACGTCAGCTCCTTCAGAGATCCAACTCGCGATGCTGGTTTCCTGCGTTGCGGATTCTGGACTAATGCGAAACCATATAAACGTTTTTTTTTTTTTTTTCGTTTTTTTTTCTGCAGCGGCGAGGACCCGAAACACACTTGTTCGCTCGGGAGAATTGTGTTTTGGCGTCTCGCCGCAGCGGGGCACCAGTCACGTGGCTCTGCTCTTATCCGTAATTGCCTGCCGCTCCACATTTTTCATTTTGGCGTCCGCGTGTCGTGGCGATCTGCCAGGCTTTGTCATATGTAGGAGGTTATGATATAGTTTAAGGTCACATAAATGAAGACGATTATAGATTATGATGATGCCTTGTTTTAGCGGTGAATCTATTAGCGGTGGTGAATCCGCTTCTGTCCCGTGCTGTGAACGTGATAGAGTATCCGAGATTGGTTGTAGATCTTCCTGCAAGTTACGAAGAAGTCGTGTGCCAGAAAACGGCATACGATTTTCGATGGGATCTCCTTCACAATACAAAAATTGAAATTCGAGCACTAGGATAAACAGGAATACGTACCACGTTCAGGGTGCTCTCGTCAGAAGAGCCGCCAATTCTGCCCCGGAGCGGTGCAGGATGTCCGGTGTGATAGTTCCACGGACCGAACAGATCGTAGCCCATGATGCTCATGAAATGAACATGCCTGCAGCACAGCGCAACAGGTGGGATACCTAAGTTCAGTCACATTCATTGCGCCAACCAGTGCCATGCACATCATGTGACCTTACACCTGTCTTCCCGTCGCTGTGGTGGCGCTGCTCAGACCCCAATTTGCGCGGAGACGCTTTGTGTCTTTCGCAACGACGTGGTCGACCTTGTGCCGTGACCCCATTAGCTGCGTAATAGGTCACACCTTCCGTCTCTTAAGCTGATGGTTGGCCCGACATGCCCACTTTGTGACCCTATTCTTTCCATACGCGACTTCATTGTGCTTCGTTCTACAATAAGTTAGAGCGAATTCCACATGCCGTATACGTTGACAGTTTGTGTCGAACGTTGTTCGATGCATCAAAGAACACGAGCACAGATACCAGGTCGGTTCATGCATCAGTTGAGCTTGGCATTTGTCATTGTGGTAAGTGACAGCTTAACAAAATACTCGGGGTCGTAAATCGTCTGCGGTTTTTAACGCAATAGCGTTAAGGAGCCCGTGTTGCAGAAAAGCCGGCGTCGATAGCGTGACGCGAAATCCTGATTGATTGATAGAGTCATGACGTCTTGGCCACATGACCTCGCGCGGGAATTTCAAAGCAACGCTCACGTGAAACACGTGACATCGCGCGTGGAATGAGAGTGATTAAAATTGTGACAGGAAATGCAAATTAATGGTCCCCGCTTCTCAGAAACGATTTCACTTTATAAAGCAATTAATTTGTCCCAAAGAAAAACATTAGACATTTTAGGCGGGATTCGAACCCACGACCCTTCGGCTGTGAGCCAGACCCGCTACTTACTTGGCCACGCAAGGCAGGCTCGCACGGCGAATGAGAAGGCGCTGCGAACGGGGCCCGATACCGTTCTCGCGTTCCACTCTTAAAGGTGAAGCTTAAGAATCCTCCAAGTTCTTGCTTGGGGATTCGTTCTTGGGCTTCCTCATTGGCTCATCCCGCAATCTTATTGACTGAGGGGTGATAATAAGATGATTAGGACCCGCCACGGCCTGCCTTTGTTAGGCTCCGATTGACTACGCTTCTACGACGACAGGAATAAATGAAAAATAAACATTCTGACCTGGAGATCTCTTTGACATCATAAGCTGCGTCGATTATCGCCTTTAGTGCAGACACGGAGGCCGTAAGTATGTGATCCTTGCGGTCCAATGCTTTCCTCAAATCCTGTAACGAACCATTCTGGCTGTTTCTCACATGGTATAGACGGCACAACAGGTGATGTAAAACAACACGAACAACAACAAGTTGGCAGCTTTTGCAGAGTATAGGTGGTATTCAATGGAAGCCATAGCTGGGGGGGGGGGGGGGGGGGGGTGATTGCTCACAGCGCACGTTCGGGGAGAGTTCCTCTTTATGTTCTCCCAAAGACGACACTCTTGATGGTGCACAATGTAAGCGTTGGAAGCGTTGTGGAAGCCTGCAGTAAGCACGTGCTCAGCAGCAGCGAGCTCAGCTATGGCCGCCGGGGAATGCCACCTACAGTTACTAAAGGCCGGATCACGCAGCAGAGTTTTCTTACGTTTTCTTACGTCACGTGTGGGTGACCGCAACATTCGTGTCCTGAATGTCGCGTCCCAAGCTGCCTCCTTGACCTGGTAGCCACGCTTAGTGCGAAGCGCACGTGTCCCGGTGACTTGTGGAAACTTTCGTAACGAAAGGTTAAGGAAGAAAACGGGCCTGTGTGAACCAGCCTTTACGTTTGACTATTATACGTTACGTTGCGATATGACTGCAAGGCACCAGAACATCCGTGCTTCCCATGTCACGCGGAAGACCATAGTCATGGCATCGACCGCACTCAAGTTCCAGTTGAGCGACAAACAAAAGAACCCACACCGGCAGAACTCAAGCGCGAGTGATTGTATACAATCACTCGCGCTTGCTTCACGAGAACCGAAACACTGCGAGATGCCAAAGATATACCCTCGCTTGCACTCTGCACGTGTTTCGACGCCTGTCGGTGTCGATGGTTTTTGGTTGCCGCTCTAGTGGGAGTCTTCATTGGCGGCCATAACAGTGTGCGCGGCTGCTGGGCGCGTGCTGACGGCGAACTTCCACAGTTCTTTTGGAACGCTCATCCCGCACCATCGAGATTTCCGATCTTAGCAGCCTATTACTGTGAGCTCGTTCTGAGCATGCGCTCTAAACATCGCCTTGAAATATGGCGTCCAGTGAATACCTTAAGCTGAGACTGCATCCAAAGCTACAAGCCCGAGCTAACCCGTGTTTCTAGCTTAGAAACGTGCATCTCCAGCTTTGTTAAAAAAAAAAAAAAACTTTTTAAGGCAGCGACATTTGTGCTCTTGTGCTTGCGGCATCCGGTTCCATTTTCAGTGTTCGTGCGTATGACGCGTGATTTGGCCACTTTCCGAAGTAACGAACATGCGTGTGCTGGGCTGAGGGGATCGCACGCTGGGCTGAAGACTTGTAAATGTTGGAATGGTGTATAGCGGGGGGCTCGGGCATTGCAGGTTTTTCCTTACAGGTGTAACCGGTAACTCCCGGTTGTATCATGCAACACATTTTAGCGCATTCAAACTCTAATGTATGTATTCCTCTTTAAACGACAGTGAATACAAATTCAAATTTTTACGCAGGAAAGATTTTTGGGGTAAGAAGTAGCATTCGCCTAGACAGGGCAAATACAATAGCACCTATTTTGTTCAAAGGATTCGGAAAAATACTTTTTCTTTTTTTTCAAGATTCAACAGGCAAATACTTTACAGTGTAAGATCTTCACAAGACGCTTCACCCCGAAGAACCCGGAGAAACATGCGTTAGTTAAAACGCAACCTTTTCTGACGTTACAAAATGTGCGCCGCTCATACAGTAGCTTTGTATATAATATGCAAATTAACGTCGTGTATGTTTTATCGCATTTGAGATCACGGGTTTATATGCCCTGTGTTCCAGTTTATCAGAACAGGGCCGCCGGCACACCAGCCCTATTCAGTGTGGACGGAGCCTTGGTTTCTGTGGTCGGAGCTAGCTTCTCTTGACCGAACCTGCAACTCCTTCTAACTGCATTTCCCTATCTACTCTAGAGCGCTGGAGTATGGCGTTTTTTCTTTTTTAGGGGGCGGATAAAAGGTTCACCGGAGGTTCGTACTCCGCTCCGCTACGCTACAGTCCACTCCGTTCGCACTAACGTTTTTGTGCTCACAAGAAATGCTGCGGGCTTAGATTCAAATACTTCCAATTCGCAAATAGTTTCTACCTTGAGCAACAGTGCGAAGTTCTTCTTATCGTTCGGGGATCCATCTCTTTGAGTCGGGTACTTCCAGTCGATGTCGATTCCGTCGAAGCCGTGGAGGTCCAGAAATGCGACCACACTCTCCACGAAGGCCCGGCGTTCCCGCTCACTCGACGCAATTTTAGAAAATCTTTCTGATCCTTCGTTCCAGCCTCCGATCGAGATGAGTGTCTTCAAGCCACGTCTTGTCCTCTTCAGGGCATTAAATTTTCTATACATTTCTAAGAGAAGGAAGGGAAAAACGCACGATGAGAGAGTGAAAAGCTTGTAGAGAGCACCAGACAACGCGATATAACGTCACTTTTATTTTTTTCTTTTGTAAACTAAGTATTTGCTAACCAGATAGGCATAGAAAATAAACGTCTCTTCTTGTGTTTGAAATATTTGTGTCGTCACTCCCTCTTTTCCCCTCCGTCTCGGAGTTTGTAAGATGCGGAAGGTATACCAGGAGCTCTGGACTATTCAAAAAGAGAGAACTAGTGTTTGACGAGCCGAAAGTTCGTGGAGGGCGCCGAGTTAACTTTGGCGACAAAATCGCTGCATCATCGTCGCGAGAGTACGATCGGCAGGCTCCGTAAATTTCGGCCCCAACTTTTGTCTTTCACGAGTCCAAGGGCCCCAGACTTGTCAAACACAAAGTTGGGTCTAGGGGCCCCAGACTTCTGAAACAGGAAGTTGGGGCCGTAGACAATTGTCAAGTGACAAATTAGACTAGCTAAACACAAAAGAATCTAAGGGCCCTATTGTCAAACACAAAGTTGGATCCAGGGGCCCCAGACTTGTCGAAGTCAAAGTAAGAACTATAGACTGTTCTAAGGGGCTTAGACTTATCTAGAGGCCCTATACTTGTCTAGGGGCCCTAGACTTCTCTAGGGGCCCTAGACTTGTCAAACTCTAAGTTGTGTCTCGTGCCTCCAGAGTTGTCAAACACAAAGTTGGGGCCCTAGATTTGCCATTGAAAAACAAAGTTTGGACCCTATACTTGTCAAAGGGCCCTGGACCTGTCATACACAAAGTTGGGTCTAGTGCCTCCAGGCTTCTCAAACAGAAAGTTGGAGCCCTAGATTGGCCCTTGTGAAACAAGGTTGGGATCTTGTACTTGTCAAAGGGCCCTAGGGAAGGGAATAGCCAAACAGAAACAAGTAGGGGCTCTAGACCTGTCAAACACAAAGGTGCGTCTAGGGGCCCTATACTTGTCAAAAACAAAAACGGGGCCATAGACTTGTCTAAAGGCCCTAGGCTTGGCAAACAAACGATGTCTAGAGGCCCTAGACTTGTCAAAGACAAAGTCGAACACAAAATGGGGTCGAAGTTTACAGATCGCGCCAATTGGACTCTCGCGACGATGACGGCGCGCTTTTTGCACAGACGACCAATCGACGCGTTATGCTAACTTTCGGCCCCATATGTGGGCTTGACAAATCCAGGATCCAGCTCACCTGCTTTTTTTTATATCCCTTTAAGGCTTTTGAACAATGCTGTTTTTTCTTTAAATTGCGATTCTTTGGAAACTTACTGTGGACATTGGTATCGAGACGTGTATCCATCGGTGCAATAGATCCGTTCACGGGCTTGGCGTACGCGTAAATGAGGTGGGTGCACGGCGTCGCGTCTATCTGCGCGACTGAGAATTTGCCGTCGCCGACCCGGTAGTAGGACCAGCTGGCAAAGTAGCACAGAAAGACCCTTTGGCGGGACGCTGAAAGAAATTCATAAAATAAGAGAGTGTTCTTGTGTTCCTGTAAATATAAAGAAATACGGCGATGATTTGGACGTCACGTACAAGGAAAGCGACTAAGCATGTCTCAAACTCACCTCTGAAAGCTAAAAATGTTCGCCTTCGTGAGAGGGACAAAGGTAAGAAGGTATTATTTTTTCTAAATGGATGCTTTGACAGAGACGAACAAAGGAAGTAAGAAAAGGTGGCAATTACTAAAAAGCTTTTTCAACATCCGACGATAACCACTGTATAAATTGTATTGATTATTAAAACCACGCTTTAGAAAGTATTAGTAAATAGCCGTATGCACCTAATAGAGGCCCGTTCCACCTGTTAGTGTGCACGTTTGTATGAACCGCTTCTTTTCTTATAATTTGTTTGTTTTATTTAACTCATAGAAGGAGTTGAAACTGTAAAACTTCTGATTGTTTTTGACCTGCCGCGTCCCACACTCAAGCCTTCTTGACTTACATGGGTACAGAGCGAAATATATTCATAAAAGAAAATTAATTGTATTGTATTGTGTCGTATTGTATTGTTATTAACCTTTTCTGTGCGATGCGTAATTTTTCGCAGGAAATATTTGGCCCGCGTTTTAAGGAAGCCCTGTATAAAGATTGACTGTTGGAATTAAAAACACTGTGGCTAGGTGGCGCAAGCTGTCACCCAAATTAAATGGCTCAGCAGTAGTCATATCTATCATCTTTCTGTCCATGTCGCCTGGGCAAATGACTCGCCCTTTAAAAAACTGCGCTTGCTTACTACTCGAGTGAATGCGTCTGTTTATAAAATCTTAGTCGTTGTGTAGGTGTTGTAAACTTACTTCTGTACGCATCTGCGCTGCACGCGATGGCGGCCAAAGACAAGAAGACGGTGGCTGGGTCAAAGGCCCTCATACTGGTGTCCGACCTTGAGAAAAAACAGTTTGCAGTTAGGAACATAGAACTATGTTTCAGAGACGCGGTAAGGAACAACGTAAAACTATTCTGGGTCAGAAAGGGTTCACTGGAACTGTACGGCTGGGTATCTCCTCGATTAACCTTCCGATTATTCCGTGTACTTTTTCAAAGCGATTAATAAGTTGCGTTTTTGGTTAGTCATATTGAGGAGAAATTAAAATCGTCTGCTTTAATAATTCGTGCGCATTTACCCGTTTTAGGAGGCAGCACTGTTGTACGAAGGCAAATCACTTTATAAAGTTACATAAGTCGGCCATCCAGAGTGATTATAAGTCACTCTGGTCATAATGAAAAATTGTATCCTTTTAAAAACTCCCAGAACAGTGTTCCTTTTGTCAAGTTTTAAATAAGGCTGTAGTACATTTCGCAGTTGATTGCATAGCAAAAAATAGCAACAACAAAATATGTAGTTTAACACCTTTTTAAAGGGGTACAGAAACGAAACATTTTTACTTCTTTTTTTTGTTTAGATGTGGTCTATGTTTTGCCGGCAGTCCAGAAAATTCAAGGAAACTAATTTCAAAACAAATTATTATATTTCAAAATTGCGTCTGGTGGCGGTCTGTGAATGCCGCCACGTCACGAGTTCCTAAGGAGCAGCGCCAGTTTGCGGCAGTATGGCTCTCTCGTGGAGTTACTTCGTCCTGAATGTGACTTGCCGGAGGACGCTAACGTGTTTACTGCGTTGTACATGTTAAAGCTTCCACAATGGCTCTGCAACGTGCATTCCACACCACAAAGATCGCCGTTCTTTGCAGACGTAGGTAGGGGCTCGATCTAAGGATGCGGGGACCTCTACCAAGATAACCATATCACTGCCCCCCCACTTTCCCCCCCCCCCCCTTCCCCTCCCGCCCCCGGTTGGTATGGCACCTTTAGTTCAATTTACCTGCACTTCTTGCACCAGCCTACTTCCGGTCGTATCTCAATACACCGGAAATATCAAAGCTTGTGCTTTAGAACCATCACCATCGGATTTATATACTTTTAATTTGGTTCCACATAAGATAAACTTAGTAAGTGAAAAATTTCGTTTGCAAAAACGTTCCGCTTATTTCAGGTGGAACGGCGTTCTTTTCCGCAATTTTTATGGTGTGTTGAACGGAAACGTTGTTCCACTTATGAACAATTACCGTTTATCTGGAACGGCGTTCCACCTACTGGTATCAGGAACACTGTTCTAGTGAAAGTGTGGGCATTTTCTGAGTCTTCGATCAAATTGTAAAATTTGAACAACGAGCGTTTCTTTTTCTTTTTGACTTGTTTCTCTGCAACGCGTAAGATGACTGGAACAGCGTCTCATGTAAATCAGCAAAAAACAGTGCCCACTGCCAATACCTTAAGTGCAAAAGCTAATACGCATGCTTCGAATGCACGAGTTCCGTATAAAACACTCATAAAAAAAAACATTCCAGATAAAATCGGCTGATTCGTTAAACATTATCTTCTACACAGTTGAAGTGGGATACCAACTTTTGTATGGAACGTAACTGAAACCCACAGCCGGGCTAACAGAGATTCGAACCCGAGACACCGCGAGGTCTGCGCTTCGAATGCCGCATGGCAATGAGTTCAAGGACAAAGATAGGCACGAGGCATTCGAACCACGGACATTGCGGTGACTCGATGTATGGGCAATGTGACCCCGGCTTAAGAAGAACCAGATTAATGGCGAATTCGGGTGGTCAATCGTCGGCAACTTATTCTGCCGGAAAACCGGCAATAGTGTTCGCGTGGTCAGTTTCCGGCCGGCGCGCACTGTTCGGGTGGTGGTGGTCCTTCGGCAAGCACCGGTCACTTTCTGGCGCCTCTCCGCCCGAGCTCCGAACGGCCGGGCGAGCGGGCGCACAGACTGTACCCGGTGTCGTCACCTCCGAAATGTGGAGAGGAGATAAGTGCGAAAAAAATTAGCGAAAGGTCGAAACTTATTTTAAGTCACTTCGGCAGCCAATAATCAAGTCAATCCAAGCCGTCGGGACAATACCACAAGGAAAATGGAGGACATGGGTGACGGCGGCGGTAGCCTCTGAGCGGTTTCTTGCGTACAGGCGGCGAACTAAACGGCCAGCGTCTGGCGTTTCACGTTCGGGGGCTGAGGGTCACGTGGTGTGCCGCCGGCGGGTTTGTGGTTGCCGGTGCCGCCAGCTAGGTCTATCCGACAACCGACCGCCCGAATTCGCCATAAGAGTGCAGTATCGTGAAGAAAAGTGTACTTACGATGATCCTATGGATAAGTCATCGCTGACCCCACGAAAGAGCTGTTCTAACGCGGAACGGCATCTATAAGGCTAAAGAACAATGCTATCTCTAGCTTTATATTTCAGATAAACAGTCTCAGCATTTTACTGCGACAACTGTAGGCAATTAATATCAGTTGTTTGTTTGAATGGAATGTGCTTGCGCCGTGGCGATAACGGCAAGAGGATGTTTGCGCCTGAGTCGTGAAAAATATAACTATTTACTAAAAACGGACTGTGCGCTGACCGAGAACGGAAAGTAGACTGCCGTATAGTTTGTGATCTTATTGTATTCGCAATAAACACGATTTTAAATCACAATGGGCGATTTATCGTGTATGAGCATAGTTGGCGGGTAAAATTGAACGTGTATTATTAGGGTTGTCTGTTTATGGTGTTTATTATATTTTTTTTTTCAAATTTAGAGGGTTTCTGGTGTTTTCTTTTTTTTAGAGAGGGAAATATTTTGTATATTCGGTCTTTTTTTTTTGCGCATAAACTGATCAGCAATTTTCACACAAAACACCGAATCTGTGGCAAAAAATTAGCCCGGCAACCGACACCCTTGAATTAAAAAAAAAAAAAAAACCAAAAACACGGAATGCTAGATATAATTAGGGTTCCGTTTTTTTTTTTTTTTTTTCTTTTCTGAGTTTAGTTCTTGTGTCCAAAAGTTGTTTTTTCAGAGCCTCTTTTTGTTTTTTAATCGGAGTCGTTCATGGCGTCTGAAATCTAGCTCAGTGCTGCGCTGTGCCGCCATGATCTTCCCAAGGGCTGCACGTTGCACGTGCTTCGTGCATCGACGAACCTTGTTCTACTTTTGAAACATGAAAAGGCTTCACGGTTGGCGTCGGCAGCTTTGCGGATCGTGGATGAAGAGAAGTATAATTTCTCGAAACTACCGCCACCCTCTTCCTTCTTTTCCACCACTCTGTCCGCTTCCTTTTTTCCGCCCCACTTTCCTACCCCTCTTCTAACTCGGAACTGACTCGCCCCCTACAAAAGGTGTGGTTAAAATGTTCCGAGCTTCCTTTACCCTCTCAACACTACCACTACTACCATGAAGAATACTTCTAGCCTTCGGGTAGCTAAGAAAGTACGCATAACCCAATAGCCGAAAAATAGCAAAAACTCTTTTAGTAGCACTGGTATGAGCTATTGGTATTGCTGTTATGCGTAACACGGCAATCTACGTGTTGAAAACCAGAACTCACGGAATCGGTTCAGTCTCCTTTCGTCAGCGTCCGTTTGGTCAGGTGAAGCTAGCTTTAGGTCTCACCTTAGGCTGTGTTCATGTAGAACTTAGGCTGGTCTCTGACAGAATGGTTTATGCCAGGTTATTCCACGACAGGTCATGGCTGGTTAGTCTGTAACAGGCTTATAGTTCATGATATATTGGTATGTCACAAGTTAGTCAATGATAAGTCAATTTATGCTAGTTGGGAGTGATTGGTTTAAAGTTTGAACCAGCCACGGATACAAAATAAAAACACCGGATGACGGTGCATTATGTGTGAGCGACCGGTTTAGCCGGCGATGGCAAACGAACAAAGTCCACGAGCACCGTGACGTTGCACTTTTGACGCTGAGCTTGATTGGCTCTTTCAAATGGTATAGAGTCGGCTGTGCTCGGACTCCGAGGCTCTTCCTGCTGTTTCCGTCGTTTCTCGCGTCCCCGATGCGCTCGCACACGTTCTGCGACCAACTGCTTCGGAACTATGGCCACGGTGAGAGAAAAGAAAAAAGTCTGAACGGTGCCACTTGGCCACGGACCAAGTGTGTCGAAGATCAAGGCCAGGATGGAAGAGAAGGGTATCTGTATAAGGCCAGCCAAGAAGGTAAAAACCTGCTCGGGCTTCGCATAACTCCTTCGGCCCTGTAAACTTCTGCGCGTGAATATGCACGGTTCTTCGAATGACTCTCATCAACCCGAGATGCCCAATCACACGATGCGTCTTGTTGACGAATCTTGTGTCGGGAAACTAGGTTTTCGAGAAACTGATGCTCCGTGCGAACGCGACGCAAAACGTGGCGGGCATCAGAAAAAAAGGTTGCGCGCGCTCCTCGCTTCAGGAGCGAGATTTTGCTGAAACCTCACCGAGGCCTGTCAATCGCCCGAAGAAGAAACGCGAACGCTGCCAATGGGCGCTCGACATCACTATGACGTCTGGCCTTCGAGGCGGAGAGAGCATCTGGAGGAGCCTGATTTTCGGTTGATCTCGTATCCGAGCCAAGGTGGCCAGAGCCGAAAAGAGAAAACAAACATGGCGGCGAGCGGCAGGCGGAAAAGCGGATACGGGCGGTACGGTTTGGCGCGGTCGGTGGCGCGGTGCAGATTCATCCAGTCGCGACCAGTGCTAGCACTGAATGTAAACATGATGACTGGGTATAACTGATATTTTGGTAGTGCAAAACTGTTCGAAATATTCGGAGATGCGGATGGTTGAGCCTGTTGCATGTCTTATTTACGATAAAGCAAGAGAGGGGGTGCCCGCGGTCTTTCCCCGGTTTGGCAGGGGTAATCTGGGTAATCCGAATCCCATGAGGTTTATCGAGAAGTATTAATTAAGCAGACTGTGTCTCCGCACTGTGCGTACTTAATATCATTTTAATTCGAAAAGCTTCATATACCCGGTGCAGATGAGAAGGTTTGGCAAAATTCTTGCGAGTCAACGCGCCAGAGGTTTCGCGCGTTGAACCCCAGGTGCGAACATGCCGATTTCTCGAAATCTCGACTTCGCTATACCGTTGCGCATTGAAAAGATACATCGTGTGAATAAGCCTTAAGATGCCCCTAGACACGCTTCGCCACCTCATAGCTTCCTCCAGATATGTGAACGAACCTTCGACACGTACTTACCTTAATACTTTACCAAGATAATATATTCTAGTCCGCTCATTTGCATTAGACAATGCGCCTATAGCGCCAATTCACCCCTAGCGGGGGGGATGGCCTGCGTCCTAGAGAAGCTATGCGCACGTTGTCAAGCCATCGCACTATACTCCGACGGAGAGGGCTGCCGCCGGCGCACCGAGATACCGGATCGGCCGAGACAGCGGAGACGGCTGCATTCGCTGTCTCGCAGGTTGTCCACCCCGTCGTTAGGTGGTGACAGCCAGGCTTCCGAATTCAGAGGGGACATTTGGTACATATTGGTGAATTTTTATATATGCAGAGGCTGTTGTCCTTTTCCTTGAGTGTTCAATTAGATTTTTATATATGTATATTACGTCAGGGGCATTTAGTGCTTCATTAATGTTTTTTTTTTCTTGCAATCATGTGCAATGGCCTTTCAGAACGCTTTGAAGTGTATTGAATGAAATATACTGAATAAAATAAATAAACAAATAAATGAAAATGATAAAATATTGTTTCGTATCTTGTATTTTAATACTTTCCTAAAACATGTAATTGGACTTTTAATTAAATACTTTTTTGTCCAAGTATTCTGTATTTGTATTGCAGTACAATTTTTCGAGATTTTTGTCCAACCCTGGCTCCTGCTGGTCGGCAGCGGCCGTACTTATTAAAGGAGCTGTGCAACGATTTTAACGTTGAAAGAATTTGCATCTTCTACGTTTGATATTGTTTATCTTGTCAGAAAAACAGAAAACAAATCTCCTTCCTTCGAAATGTTGCGATTCCGCCGCGTGATCGCGAGGCCCAAATTGGAACATTTCCCGACCTGGAGCCGCGAGCGGCGACCGTGAGAACCACGCGGCATGACGTCAATGGGGGACTTGTAGAAAGATAGGAAATTGTGCAAATACCTGCTCGATAAAAGATATTTTTTTTCTATAAATTTTGTCGTTTAACATAAATATATATGCGTCAAAAACCTGGTATAATCGACAAAACTTTTATTATACGGAGTTTTAGTGGTGCCATCTATAGGAGGTCAACAAAACCGTCAGCTCTGTCTGCTACCGCGAACAGCCGCCATAAGCCAGAGGGCTCTGGGGGCAGAGCCGGACTGGGGTGGCCAGACCCGGATGAGATTTTCCTCCTTTCGCCATGTTGGCCGCACCGCGCAAGCACGTGGTCACGTGGTCGCGGGCGGATGAGTTCTCGCTGCTCACTGATGGCTCTAGAGAAAGAGCTTCACCCGAACCCCGCGCGACCCCCATTGACGTCACAACGCACGTGACTCGAAAGATGGTGAAGGAGTTGAGAGGTGTTGAAAACCTTAATTTTTGTTCATTTTTAAAATAAAAAAACTAGGACATGGAGGCAAAAGGGGTTTTTCGTTCTTTAGTTCAGAAACGTCGAGACACCAACTCCCAAATTATTTAAACAAAGCACTGAAATTGTTACACAGCTCCTTTAAACGCTGCTTCGGCAGGCGCTTATCATCGTCCGAAGCCATCCTTATCATATGACAAGGGCTCAGCTCGAGGTGGCGAACAATCTCACCAGTTCAGTGATCAGCGACCGTCAATGTCCTCTAAAGCAGCGAGAGAGATAGAAAGAGAGAGAAAGAGAGAGAAAGAGAGAGAAAACGTGTTCTCATACT
The DNA here is from genome assembly GCF_016920785.2 of Ixodes scapularis. Lineage (NCBI taxonomy): Eukaryota > Metazoa > Arthropoda > Arachnida > Ixodida > Ixodidae > Ixodes > Ixodes scapularis. The sequence goes on from NW_024609837.1 coordinate 26,944,474, forward strand.
ATCAACCGGCGAGCGAAACGAGTTTATCCATGGGCAATCCCGCCCACGGCCGGGCAGATACCCAAGGCAGACCGCATGAAGCGCTTCGTCAAACACACATTGCCGATAAACATGAGATGCTCGAGATTGCCGTAAATATCGGTCTCTTAAGGCACTTCTGTGCGTGGGTTCAACCAGGATATAAACAACCTACGACCCCGTATATTATCGTAAAAACGAAGCGAGTATAAGCATTGTTTTCCTCTTTAATATCAAATTAAAATTGCGCGTCTAGTCTCAGTCCGACTCCGTATACATCGTGATATCAAAATTATTTGCGGGCACGGCTCACGCATTAATTTCAGCAAACATGTTCAAACATGCATGTAAACAGTTTCTGTGTACAACCAGTGTAACAAGACTGTCATGCAAGAAAGAAACACGTCTCAGAGAGCCCCTGCAAGCTGACCATTGTACGATGTATTATAGTGTTACGTAATAGTGGCACACGTTGATTTCATTTTAATTACTTTAATTACCACTTATTTACTTCAAATATTTTTTTAACACTACATTATCGAACTGTCTACGAGTACCGCCTTACTAAGTCCGCTCGCTTTGAATTTTTTTTTAAGCCAAAGGAACCATGTTGAAAGCAAGACAGTGCAGTCGATACGGATCGACGAAAGACATCGGGCAGGAAAGGTCGCGTGCCGGTCGAGCGCGTGCGTCTGATTTTGTCGTCACGCTATTGGTTCGGAACCCGAAGGACCGTCCTGCTCTCGCGAGATTCTGCGAGAAGGACAGAAATCTCATCGCGAGTCGATATAGTTGCACTAAAATGTCTGGTCCAACAGTCTTTTTTTTTTTTACGTGAATTCGCAGAGAATGGTGGTGCTGGCTGCTGCGGACCTGCCTCACGGTCTTTGGCTGAGATAAACAAGTTTAATGATTTGCATGCTTTTGGCCGTTATGTTCATGCAGCGAGATAGCGAAGAGAGTACGGAGACCCTTGTCAAAAGTCGCTAGGAATTCACACTAACCAGAACTTAACGCATTTAATTATTAATTTAGTTATTTATTTGTTTATTTAGTATTCCCTCCAAACCCGACGGTATTTCAGAAAGGGAGAGCACAAATAAAGATAGAGATATAATACAAAACATATTAAGCGTATTCAACAAACAAAATAATTAGTATATTGTCACGAAGGACAGACGATGAGGCAGGAGAAATCGGAATGAACTAAAAATTTAATGAGGGCGAACTTGTGCCAAAAACAAAAAAAGAAGAACGCGCGTTGAGAAAGCAGCAGCGAGCGTCGACGGCGGCCACAGCAAGCGGCGGTGCTTCGGCGTAACAGCCGGCTATCGCGAGAGAGAATCAGCGAATGAATCAACAATACGGGGCACGGCTATTAATCTACTATTCTCGCCATCTCGAACATTCGACCTAGAATGTTCGGGAACGAGCTATTAGCGGCGAGAAGTTTAGGTGGCGCCCTCCTATGGTTATCGTCATTACCCTGTGGACAACAAGTTCGATGGTGTTTGTAATTAGCATGATGGAAGCTGGAAATTATTGCGCTTTTAAACCAATACTGCCAACACCGTCAAAATCGAAGCTCTTACATAACTCTTAAGTTTCCGTCAATGAGGAACCCTTTGCTGACGTCAAAGTCAGCATTCGGCCAATCGTGGAGGGCCGACCACCGCGACGCTTTCGATCGGTCACGTCGCCAATGGGGCGAGGCAAGACTGACTAGGCACCATTCTGGCCTCCTTATCTTTTATGCTCGGGGTAACAGTCTACGTGAATCCTCTAGATGAACGAAGAAGCTATCTTCTCGGTCATGCACGCGGCGATATAATGGCAGATTTAAAATGTTGAGAGTCAGTTATCATCATCATCATCATCATCATTTATTTTTCTTGGACACCCGGAAATGTTATTACACAAGAGAGCGGAAATACATATAGGTATATGAACACAGTAATAGCATATTACACAAGAGAGGGTAAATACATATGAATATATAGATATAAATAACGAACACAACAATAAAATACTGTAATCGAATTCGAGAGGTTAAAGAAGAGGGTGGTAGCTGCTGCAAATATATTAGCGTTATTTATAGAAACAATACGGTCCAGTAGTGTATCCCGGTCTTTTATTACCATTAGTAATGTGGGCATTATATAAGAGAGCGTGGACAAAGATATTTCACGTAATTTAGAAAAATGGTGGGTACGGATCCGAGAAGGCGAACCCAGTAATGTTACGTACGGTGAACGAAATATGAATAAAATTTTGTAGTTATAGAACGTGGAACGTCAAACTTGTGGTGATGAGGAAGACACAAGGGTAAGGACAGCAATCATAAAGTAACTTTTATAGTAGTTACGCTTTAGTGGTAGGTAGTGCGAATAAAGCAGGCGCATCTGTTCTGAGTGGCTTCCAACGCAGTAATGAGAGTAGCTTTTCACTCTAATTATAGTCAATCTCATTCTTCAAGAGCTTTCTAGGCACTGACAAGAATGTCGATCCAGATTACTTATTGAAGAGCGCTTGCCCCTGAAAAGGCACTCCCTGTGTGCTCCAAGACGACCATGAGAAATAGCCATAACGCGTCATTGGGTTTCCGAGGGTCAGCGCGCTCGCAGCTTTTCGCAACTCTAAGCGATCTGTAGTACCCCTGTGTGGTAATTTTGTCGTCTACTTCGTGGTTATGGCCTCAAATGCAGTGCAGTTTGGTTTGATACCATGAAATATGACCATAATCATAGCCGAAAAAGCTTGGTCTTTTGTTTATACCATTAAGATACCCACCAGTTTGACAAGCACTACTACAATTCATACAAAAAAAAAAAAAAAAAATTGCGATGCTCTTGTTGGAGACCTATGGCTGGCTCGTGCCATCACGCCTTCGCCGTTAGCCCCTCATGGTATAGATTGCTTTAAATCAGATAGGTGGCGACCACGTCGCTGAAAGGTAAGGGGAGTTCGGGAAATTTACAAATACAGTTGCAAGATTTTCAGTCAGCGAAATATGCTTGGTTTCATTCTGAATTTGGCACTTAACATCAGGATTGGGAAATATCGCTCTACAGATGTATCGCGACAGTAATTTTTTAACATATTTGGTATTTATATTTCTGCATAGTCATACAATTTTTTTTTCTGTTTTATTTTGTATCTCAGCATTGAAATGCATTTTGATGTGTATTCCTGGTGTCGCGACGTACTATTAGGGGCGGATGTATCTCGTTACAATTTTCATTAGGTTTTTTTTTTTTTTTTTTTTTTTTGTTTCGGGCGAAAAAAAGAAACACGTAGGCTTTGAAATCCTACATATCCAGTACTCGTTTGTTAGTTAATAAATATCGCACATTTAATGTTGATCGTGTTTGCTGTTTGTTCCTTGTATGGACTTTTTCCTTGACCCTCCTCCCCCTCCCCAGCCACGTATAGTTTACACATCCAATATAAGCGACAAAAAAAAAAAAGAAAGACAAGGCATTACAGTTTGGATTACGTAAAAAAAATATAGAAGAGGCCAAACAAGGATCACTCAAAAAAAAGTTTGTGCGTCTACTTTCACGCACAACCCTCGGAGAGCCAATCACCTCAACTTACGGAGGCACCTCAGCGAATGACGAAGCCGAAACCTATGTTTAGACCAAAAAACGCAGTCTGAGTTGTGACGGCAAGCAATGAAAAACGCCACGCTTGCATTCTTAATGTCACAACTCAGACTGCGTTTTTCGGTCTAAACATATGTTTCGGCATTGTCATTCGCTGAGCTGCCTCCGTAAGTTGCGATGATTGGCTCTCCGAGTGTTGTGCGGGAAAGTATACGCACGGGCTTTCTTTTTTTTTTTTTTTGAGTGATGGCTGTCGCGACAAAATTGTGAACACCATTTAGTTATGCGGCGAGGCAAAACGATGTGCCGTAAGTTCCACAGTTCAAGATGGCAACGACTACCCAGGAAAGGTATGTATACACTACCGGATGAACCCAAAAACATCTTACGGAGCATATGAAGACAAGTCGAATAGTTTTTAGACAAAATGTATTTCACTATCTGCATTTCTCAAAACTTTGTATTTCAAATACGTCTTGTATGTTGCAAATACATTTATGATAGTATCGCGATATATTTGTCTAACTGTATTTCAGTATTAATTTTTCGGGGCATCTTTGCATGTGTAAAATGTATTTGGAAATACTTGTATTTACAAATACATTTTAGCGTATTTCTGCCCAACCCTAGCCATGTTATCCTTGTTCTTTTTTATGCACTTTTTTGGGGGTCGGTTGTTTTTTCTCTTGCACTTACGTACTTCAAAATAAAATTTGTATCCCGATCCTTTCTAAACAACTTTCACCGTTCAAGCTCTCGTCAATCTTCGTTCGCAAAAGAGTTCGGTTCCTGTTACAAAGCTTGCGTCGCTTGACAAAATCCCATTTCCTCGATGAATACGGCGGGGCATTTCTGTGTTCATCAAATCGCAATCTCGTTAAACTAACCGTCAAGCGCGCGCGCCGTGAACATTTTGCATTAGAACGAAGTGGCTCTTACGTTGTCAAACCCGAAAATTTGCTTCTTATATTTGGTTCCCTTGTTTGATTACTTTGTACCATCATCTCCCCCATCTCGTGACTGCGTTACCGTATCAAATACATAGAAAAATAAAAAAAGCAGGAAAAAACAACAAAAAATCAAGCAGCTAAAGGGGGTGCCCGACACAACGGAGTGCAGACGAAAATCGATTTGGGGACGCCATTACAGTCGCGTAATTGGTTGGCAACGCGATCTTCTGATTGGCCCGATTGAGTCTCCGGAAAGCAGACGACTGCGTAACTTGGCGATCGCAGCGCCGCCGCGGGGCTTGTTAGCCGAGGTGAGAGGAGAACCGGAGGGAGAGCTAACTCCCCCTTGCTCCCCCTGGCGGCAAACGCAGTCTCTCAGGTGGGTCGCGCGCCGAGTGAGTTGCTGTACTAGTATTTCTGCTCGCTTTCTTCACAACCCCCCCCCCCCCCCCTCCACCCATCCCCCCGCCCCCTCTCTTTCTCCCCAATTTTAAACCAATTTACGAAGCGGAAAATGCGTCCCTATTTTCCCGACTTTTTCTGCGCATGTTCTCGTGTTTATGCGAGTGCTTCCGCGTGGAGCAACTGGCCATTTTACTGTACCGCTCGCTTTAACTACTTTATTGGGACTTTTTTTTTGTTAAATGGAGAGTGGTGATGCGAGGTTAGTGGCTACTAAAGCCTGAAGCAAATGCGACGGGTAGATTGTGTTTTTCTCCGCCGGGTAATTTGGGTTTTCAGAAACGTGCGCTACCACCGTGAAAGTGGCGGGACAAGAAGTGGGGGGGGGGGGGGGGGGGGGGGGGGTGAGAGGATTCGAATTTACTTTGGAATTGAAAGTTGAAACCAGTTTGTACCCTTGTGCGTTTCCGGCCAGCATCGCTCGGTTTTATTATTTTTTTTAAAGCTTTATCTTTGGTGGTATGTTTATAGTTTGTACGTGCATTCTCTAATTTCTCCTTCTGTAGAATTACGAGAAAAAGTAAAATAAGTTAGGTATTTCGCGCATGAAATGGAATATGTTTTTTCTTTTTTGTAAGTGTGATAAAATAATTAGTTCTTCCTGAAGGAAAACATTAAGACCACTGATGCGTCTAAAGTGCCAGATATTTATTTACCAGCGATGCAAGAATATCTTGGAACACGATCAATATGATTAAAATACTTAAATACTGGTTATAAGAAAAATGCTAAAAATAAAATTTCGTATTTCTTTTGTTTTGCGTGCTTTCTGATGCAGGTTTAGATTTTTTTTTCAAGTGATTTTGTTTTGTGTGATGACCAACTGCTCATTAAAAATACAATTGCACCGAAGTAGAATACGATTTTTTTGTTGTTGTCAGTATGACTAAATAATTAGCTTTTTCTGAAAGAAAACATTTAGACCACTGACGCGGTCTAAATGTTTTTCAAAAGGATACCACTTAATTGTTTCGATTGTGTTGTAAGTCTAAAGTGCCAGACATTTATTTACGAACAATGTCAGAATTTCTTGAAACACGACTCAATATTAATTGAATTATTAAATACCAGCTATAAACAATTGCCAAAAGATACAAGTACGTTCTTGCTTCGATTTTCGTGCTTTCCAATGAAGGTTTAGATTTCTTTTTTTCGAGTGGTTTTGTTTTGTGTGATGACCGACTGCTCATTAAAAATACAATTGCTTCGAAAACCTCTAGTCCGTGATTGCCGGCTAACTTCGTTCGCGTCCGATTATCATTTCTCTTGAAATCAATTTGGTGGAATTTTCGCATTGAAAATCATTATACAGCTGATTAAAAAAGCGATAAAAAGCACAACTGAAAAAGTCGTATTCTTGCTACTAAACTGGTAAAATTTGAACAAAAATGACAAAGCACACAATCTAGAAAAAAAAAAAAAAAGGTTTGTCGGTGAAAGGTGGAAAATTGAAAGTAATCTTTTTCGACGCTTCCCATTTTAGCTCCATTAGAGATGTCTCAATTATTTTGTAGTTTTAGAGGACTGTTTTACCAACGGTGTAGAGCTTTCGCCAGGAAAGGTGCACGTAAAATGGCGGCATATGTATATTACAGAAGGTAACAATACTCTAAAACACCATTCTAGACCCAGAATTTTTTTTGTTATTTTTTTTTTGGGGGGGGGGGGGGGGGGGCGGGGGTTTACATTAAGAACATTTAAAATATTTTTGACACATTCAGCCAAATAGAGGTTCCTTTACCTAAACACTTTGCACGATATGGCAGGATTATCGCAGGGTAAGATGAGAAAATGTTCAAATAGGTTTTCTGTATCCCCGACCTTGACACCCATGACACTAGTTAGGCAGATTTGGGTTGCCATAGTATGCCCGCACATTCGAGATTGTGTCAGAAGAAGAACTTGAAAGCCTTTTAAGAAAGAGCCATCGAGCAATCCTAATTTGATTGGCGATAAAGATAACGCTAATGATTATAGAAGCTCCCCATTAAAAAATAAACACACCTTATTTTACAGTGATTTTCGAAAGACAAAAATTCTTGTAATATTAGAATTATTTTACAGTGATTTTCGAAAGACAAAAATTCTTGTAATATAAGAATTATTTGAGGCATGGGTCAAAGGTTCAGCAGTTATGTTCTCAAGACCTAAAAGGAAATTTCGAGATCTCGGAAGAAAAACGCCTTAAAGGGCTACTGTGGCGATTTCTTCATGGCCCACGATTTGCATGGAAATTAGCTAAACACGCCAACGAACATGGCTGAAATAGTCTCTCAAATATTGAGCAAAAACATTTTTTCCGAAGTTATTTTATATACAATTTTGGTCCTCACTGTGTTTTTCATTCTGAACGTCTCTACTAGCAACAATGAAAAAAGTCATGCCAGCAGAAAGTGGGCGTCACTTCCAAAGTATCAAATGAATTGAGCATAGTTGTAAACCCGAGACTGGGGATACGGACAGTCTCGGGTTTACAACTATGCTCAATTTACACCAGCTAGCCTGCACCCTCACCATTGCTTCATTATCAAATGAATGCTCTGGAAGCTCATTCCAGTATCCGCGCTCCAGCACGGAACAAATGATTGGCATATTCTATTTTTTAGACTGCTTGCTCGACTGGCAAGCCTGCCTGCCACTGACGTAACACGGTACTGAAAAGTGCGGGTATATTTGAATGTTGGTTTTTGCCTAATTTTTATATGCCGATTCTACAATAACTATTATGAATTTCGCGACACTAAATAGCATACCGGAACGGATAAACGCCGGAGATTCAGCTGAAAAAAAAAGCGCCCGAGTACCACTTTAAAATTTAAAAATGAAAAAAAAAATTAAAACTTGACACTTTTTTTTTGTATTAAGGTAGAAATTTGGCATATACCGGGACAATTAAGAAAGTTTTAATGTGAGTTGAACTTATTGAAAACTCGAGCTACAAGACAAGTAAATGTCTGAAAACTTTACCACTGCAATCTTCCGTTTAATAACAAAAATATGGATAACAAAGTTCGGTGCTGGGCGCATCGTCATCGCTGCCGGCCGCCGACAGATGAAGATCTGACGAAGCACTCGTCGTCTGACGCCTGGCCAGGTGGTTGATCGTCATCCGGGCAGCTAAAATTCAACACCCTAAAAACGGATCCCACGGCCTTCTTCGGCACAGACGGCGGCCTGTCTTCAGCAAGCAACTAACCTAGTCATTTTCGGCAGGTGAGAGTTTGTTATAATTGTGTTTTTGCTAGCTTAAGTATCTATCTCCGCCGCCGACTGCAACAAGTGCATTTGCGATAATTGTTACTTTTTTTTTTCTTTTTTGTATGTGCATTGAACGTCTGTTTCAAGTCAGTTATGGCTGCTCCAAACCCCACTGAGTGTATTGCATGTTTCAACCCTGTGCCGAGTGACGGTGTTTTTATTACGTGTTCTTCTTGTAAACAAGCATACCACCTTGAGGCTTGCTCCGGCATTGCGGAAAGAACTCTTATATCAATGGGGAGCGCCAAACGAGACAAATGAATCTGCCGCACTTGCACAAATCGTGACAGCAGATTAGGCGTGGGCGGTGCCGAGGAGGCGTCGTTATCAGCCAACGAAGGTGCCGTGACCGCACAACTTGCACAGATAAACGCCAAACTTGAGCTTTTCTACACCCTGAAAGTCAACGTTGATCGGCTGTCTGATCTTCCGGCTAAAGTAGATGACCTTCTTTCTTTGAGGTCGTCACTGGACGCGATGAAAGAGTCGATCAAGGGCCTGCAAGAATCAATTAAGAAATGCAAATCTATGATGAAACTCGTTACAGAAAAGGATAAAAGAGATGAAGTTACTGCGATCCGAGGTCGGAGTACTGCAAACAACAGTGAAAGACCAAACTACTCTTTTCGAACAGCTCCAAACAAACATTAATTCAACTGAGTAGTAAAGCAGAAGATGTAACATGGAAATTCACGGAATTCCTTTCACGAACGATGAAGATTTGAAAATTACTATGAACGACCTTGAAACAAAACTAGATATATTCATTGCCATAACCCCGTCGATGTTGTAGCCTGACACCACCTCCGTTCGAGGCGCGAAGGAGCTGCCCCGATCATGATTCAGTTCAGTTCCGTATCGGTGAAGGAGCACTGGATGGGCACTAGAAAAAAGTTGGTTACGCTCCCTCGGTCAGAAAATCAGCAAAGAATACACTTCAATGAAAACCTCAGAAGGACCAATAAGGATTTTTTTTTTTTTTGGCAGGCGCGAACTATGGGCAAGGAAAAATTATAAATGTGTCTGGGTTAAAAACGTCACAATCTTTGCAAAGAAAGACGAGAACTCTTCACCAGTGCGCATCGCTAGTGCTCGTGATTTAGAAAGAATAATTAAAAATGGAGAACACTTTTTTAAGTACCGATTTTTCTTCCTTTCTGGACGCCTTCCCGTGATAGCGCACTTACGGTTCTCATTTGAATATCGGAGGCATTAGAAAATACTGGGATGAAGTTCAGCTCATTTTTGGGCTTCTAGAGGCCAGTGTCGACGTTTTTGTCCTAACAGAAACTAATGTCCGAGACGTAAGCGTATCATAAAGCCAATTTTTTTTTTTTTGACCAGGCTTTGAAGTTTATTTTTTTACACGTAACGCTACTAGAGAAGGAGGAATTGGCGTTTATGTTAGAAAAGCTTGGACAGCCGTTAACTAGCAGATATATTTTACATATGCAGAATGCATCGCGCTAAAACTCTGTAACAATAATTTTGCGATATCATTTTTGGCTTTTTATAGGCCTCCATTCGAAAATGCGCGTAATTTCTTAAATGAGTTGAACGTAAGTTTAGAGAATACAATGTGTCTTGATAAACTTGGCATGGTAGGTGACCTCAACTTCGACTTTTATGTTCTTTTCTATCCCAGTCTCAGGTATATTCAACATGGTTAACATCCACCAGCTCGCCTGCACCCTTGCTATTTTATCTCAACATTGACCTTTGAAAGTGTTCAAAAACAATCGTCTGTGATCACTTTAATATACTCGCGAATTATGGAATTGAAAGCGTAATCCAAACAGCTACTAGAGAAGAATACTTGTCTGGCACGTTGGTTACATCTTGTATTGACCATATAAACATTAGAAACTCGGGAATTCCTTTATTATCGGCGGTAATTAAACAAAAATTGGCGGATCCTTATTTTGTGTCAAGTCGAATTAACTTCGATATCATTTCAGATGCCATAGAACGACAAAAGAAACGCGAAATTACAGATACACGCCACTTCGATAGATAAATTTCCACGTAGAATTAGGATAATGTTACTGAAAATTAGAGGCCTACTTAAAGTTAGTGGAACTTTTCTCATGCTTCAGAACCACGAGCTCAAAACACGTTACAGTAAAAACAACGCAGGCTGAACAAGCCACGGATGACGGCATACGTCCTTTCTGCCATCAAAGAGAAGGATATCTTATGGGCACGATGTCGTCGTTTTCTAAAGGTCAAAGACCTAAGGTTGCAATACAAAAGTCAAAGGAATCGTGTAAGTGCACTTATTCGTTCCAGAAACGTCGGCATTTTCATGGGAAGTTTTTTTTCATTTACACTTCGATACTTCTACGACCTGGGCCCTTGTAAACGAGGTTAAGGGATGCTCTAGTAGGCCGTCCATTGATGAAAATATAAAACAATACTTCGGACCTGATGTATCATCAATTGCTGACGGTTTCAATCATTTTTTTTTTTTGCCAAATTTTCGGGTGTCTCTCATGATGAAGTTATCGCACCTACTAATCTCGAGCGTTCTTGCTTCATATCCGCCTTTCTGCCGGACATGACTAGAAAGGATTTACGTACAGTTTTATTTAGTTGTAATCCAAATAAGGCACACGGGGCAGATAAAATTCGTCTCGGAGACCTACGTCGCAATCTTGTAGTGCTGGGAAATATCTTACTACTCATATTTAACGGAATTTTGAGTCTCTGAATAATTTCGGCTGGCTTAAAAAGTGCGATAGTTGGATCAATTTACAAAGGCGGTGCTCAGGGCCGGATTAAGGTACGGGCTAAGGGGGCTGCAGCCCAGGGCCCCGTCTCTCTGGCGGCCCCCATGCGCAGCTCGTAGAAAAAAGAAAACGAAACCTAGAAATATTTAGGAAAGCGATGTTGCTTTGCCGTAGCATTCGAGAAGAGGGATATACAAAGATAATGGCGATGTCAGCGAAGCCGAACGCGCACCTCGCGTAGCACACTCCTATCCCTGTACAAAGCCGGCATTTTGGGTGGGTGACCGGCCCCTTAGGGTGCTTGTACGCTTTGTTTTGAAAGCGGCTTCGAGCAAACGAGGAAAACACGAGGGGCCCCATAATCTCGGGTTTTTCGCTCCTCTTTCTTTTTTTTTTTTTATCAGGAAGGGAAATGTCATAAACACCTCCCCCTTCACCCTACTCGGGCTCGTGTCTCGTGCGCGCAAACACGTGTTTTTGAGCAGCGCTTACACCTTGAAAGTGCGGCCTTCGACGCTGCTGGGGAAGGGAACACACCTGCATGCCGCCTCCGCGGTGGTCTTGCCGGAGTGCTCCCTAGTTGAAACCAGACGGGAATGGTAAATTTTTTTAGTATTTTGAAGCTTTCTATTGATTAAAAAATAAAGGAAACTGCGGTATTTCCCAGGTTCATTGCTTTAACCAGACATCATTATCATCATCATCGTCGCAATCATCATCATCATTAAGGCCCCTGAAGCGTCCTTAGCCCAAGGCCCCGAAATGCCTTAATCCGGCTCTAGCGGTGCTCGTGATAACTTTGAAAGTTACAGACCGATATCTATTCTCCTTTGTTTCGCGTTAGTTTAAAAAAAAACATATATTAAAAACAATGACCACGTTTCTTGGCAAGTTTGATCTATTGTCGCCGACACAGCACGGTTTTACAGCGGGGCATGGCACCGATTCGCTACTAGAGGAACTCGTGGACTTGTACACTCAACATTTGAAAACAACAAATTTGCCTGCGCACTTTTTTTAGATGTTTCCAAGGCACTCGACACCATCGGCCATAAGATACTATTGAAAAAAAAATATATGACTAGGTTTTAGAGAGAGACTGTTCGTCAAAAAATCTTTCAAGATTTTTTGACAAACCGGACACAGCACGTTTCACTTTGTAACTCCAACAGTGATAATGTACCTTTGAGGGTCGCAGTGCCTCAGGGCTCGGTTTTGTCACCCCTTTTGTTTAATCTATACCTGAATGACCTGGCTAAGACTGTTTTAGGGTGCGATATTTACCAATACGCTGACGATACGCTATTTAGTTATTGCAAACCAATGCTTCGCGAGTAATAGATTGGTTTTGAGGCAAATTATATTACAATTAACATTAAAAAAAAACAGAGCTTATGCGTTTTAGTAATCCTTTAAAACGGAATTGTCCAGATATTCCTTTCTAGTTGCGCTCTTCCAAGTGTACACATTGCAGGTGTACGCCTCTTAAATTTGTCGGCACAGTCAAGTACTTGGGATTATGTTTTGATACTGACCTCTCTTGGAACTCACACCTCCCTTATATATTGCCAAAAGATTGCGAAGTTTTTTTCCCTTTTTCAGTAAAAAAAAAATTATAGTTAATGCCTTAGCCTACGGGTTGTTGCGTTGCGGCATTACAGCATATGCTAACTGTTCTATGCTCTGGCATGCTAAAATTGACGCTATTTTAAAAAAGTATTCTAAGGGGAGGGGCGTATACTTCGCTGCCTGTGTCTGGTGATGAATTGTTTGTTTTCTCGGGTCTCCCGCGCCTTCCAGCCCTCTTTAATAGGTGTGTAATTAGCAAGCATTATTGGACGAGTGCTTTCAAGACGCCTCATGTTGAAAAGCGCGTTTTGAGAGAAAACAAACCTTTTGTCATTCCGCGTGTATATACTAATTATGGAAAAAGACTGCGTTCCTTTTATGTCCCTGAGCTCTTTAACAGCATGTCGGATGCGTTTTTTGAAATGACTTCCAAGCGTCCGTTAAGAAAAAAGCTTTACGAACGTTATGCTAGAGTTATATGTACCAACTTTGATTTATTAAACTAGCTTCTATAAGTTTTCTCTTCATCTCTTTTTTTATACGCCGACCGTGGTGAAAAGTATCTGCATTGCCTGGTATTCGTTTGTTAAGTTTTCACCGCTATTTTTTTTTTGTTAATTTCGGATTTGTAGTTTTATGCTTTTTGCAAAAGACGAGTAAAACCATTCAACAGTTTTTTTTAGCTTATTTATGCTACGAGTGTTTATAGGTTGCATTTGTTTCCATTGTGTTTAGCTACTAAGCACTTGTTTTGTAATTGCTCACATTATTATTATTTTTTTGTGTGTGTGTATTAGTATAGTTTTTTTTTTTTTTTCTGCCGCTGCAGGGTTCAGGTGTTACAAGCCGCTATTGGCTTTCGAAGGACCCGCTTTTTTATGTATCAAAATGCGTGCAGTAAAATTCTTCTTCTTCTTCTTCTTCTTCTTATTATTATTATAAATAATACAAATAATATTTGAAAATAATACCTTTATTTCTTTCTCAGTTATGTTTTTTTTTTCTGGCGTACTGTTTTATTTCGTACTTTCTTTTTTTCTTTTTCTTTATATGAAGTTTGTACGGCATCCAAACTGATTGTTTTTAATAATTTCTGGTTGACCACTGTATGCAGATTCAAACGGGATTCTAGAATTCTGGGAAAAATCAAGTTTTACGCAAAAACCGTGCCACCCTGCCTATAGGTTATAAGTTATAACTGTCGACCGAAAACCCGCGGATGATTCAGCAAAATATCCAGTTAACAAAAAAAAAAGTATCTTTTTTTTACGTTTTCTTTTTCTTCGTCGGCTGAATTGTATATTGACAGGCCGCTTGTCACAATAAGCGCCGGGCGGTTTCACACAAAGCGGTAATCCCATCTATAAGGACGCGCACTCTTATTTCTATACACAAAGGGGAGGAGCCGAATTTATAGCTCAGACGGCGAGAGGAGGGGAGAGGGTCCCTCCTCCTGGCCAAAGGATTGCACGCATGATTGCCGCCGGGGTGAATAGTAAATAGAAGCCACATAGAAGAGGGCGAAATATCAAGCGTGCTGCAGGTCACGCCACAGGAGGCGGCTTTTTTTAGAGTCCGGCGAGCAAACCACGGCGCACTCTCAAGAAAAAAGGGTGTCAAAAGGTGTATTCTTACACCCTTTGTCCCATATAATACACTCCCAAACTTTAATTCGGCATACAGTGCCCTACAGTCGAACAGACGGCCCGAAATTTTACGAAGGACTTGATAGTCGTGTGGTACAACTTATTAAAATAGCTAATGTACGTTTTACTGAACGCGAAAAAAATAATCCGGGTTTTCTTGACCCTACTGTAAAAACTCGGTGTTTTCTTTATGTGGTCTTTGATACGTACTTTAGCTATTTAAAATGTTGTACCACACGGCTGTCAAGCCCCACGTAAAATTTCGGGCCCTCTGTTCGATTGTAGGGCACTGTACGTCAAATTGAAATTCTGGGGTGTACTATATGGGACAAAGGGTGTAAGAATACACCTTTGACACCCTTTTTTCTTGAGAGTGCGGTTCGTTTCACTCGCAGTTTAAACGTTTAATGACAGTACTCAGAAACCGTTTCTTTTTTTTTCTTTTTGCTTTTACCTTAGTTACACACTCGTGAGGTCAGACTTAACTGCGGTTAATGGTAACGGTAACCCCTTACTTTTATTTTGAAGTAACGTAGGTCAACAACGCGTTCCTTTTGACTCCAAGTATTCCGTTACTTTTTCTGTAACGCAGACAACGTGCACTGCTACCTTGTTACACGGGCACCCTTAACCGCAACCAAGTTTTACCTCAGCCACAGTTAACGGCGGTTATCTGTGTAACTAGGATATTGCACTTGTACGAATAGTTAACTGACACAAGAGTCTACTCTCCCGTAAACACATTGCAGAGGTGATATTTAACCGGATAAACGAATCATCTGTGGAATTCTCCGCCATATTTAAGGGGAGAACTTTATCGCTAAGCGATTGCGTGTCAGCGTCGGAGTTTGCAGCAGGGTGCACGGCGGCGGGCTGTCACCGCAGTTAATTCGCAGGACACAGCCAGGAACCAATAATTTTTACAGCGATGCTGTTATGTACTAGGATCTGTAAAAAAATGCGTCCATGGATCTTAAAGAAACTTCCGTTTAAACGGCGCTCTTTCGTTCCGATTGGTCGTACGTGGCAAGTATAAATAAAAAAGTGAGCAACCCGCGAGAGTTGTGGTAATGTCTTCGGCATTATTAGATAATGAGGTCCTGATCCCTTGTTATCATCTACGGTCACCGACTTATCTCAGCTAAAAGTGTGCTGTGACGAGGCAGAGGGCAGAACGCGCCGATCTAAAACCTCCTTAACCTTCGCTGAACTAAAACCTTCTTTTCTTTCGCTTCCGCGATGCTGATAGACTTGAGCTAAACCGGAAAAAAAGACGATTAAACAACGAAGTTGTGCACGAGTCTTCATTGCAATCCTATATAAATCGCATAGATGTCGTATAGTTGTCGCAAAGTTGTCGTAAAGATAAGAGCTTCGCTGGTCCTCCATCGTCACGTCAAGTGGATGGGCTCTACAAGTGTTTAAACACGCATTGTGTTTTATGGGCCGAGTTTTCTGAGAAAACAGTCGCCAAGAACCGCCACGAAAAAACGCGAAAAGAACCGTTACGCTATGTTCCATCACGACGTCACTTTACCGAGCTATATTACATAATGGTGTTAGTTTACATCATGACATCATGGGACATTACGACGTCATGTGACACGCGACGTCCAAGTTGCACGTGACGTGAAGTGAAGTCATGATATTTATTTATTGAAATACCTTAAAGGTCCTCATCTGACACCGTGACATCAAGTAACATCATGACGTCGTACAACGTCACAGTCATGTCACCTAACGTCCCGTAAAGACGTATAGCATGAGCCCCTTCATTCCCAACGCATTCTCTGCTCCCCGGATTCGTCAAGGTGATCACGCTCGTGTAGACTTTTTATTCCAAAGGGAGATATTAAATAATTCGGAACTATACGCGTGGTACCATGTGCGATATATGTGACAAAAAGTACGTTCTTTTTTTTTCCGCAATGTAAAGAGAGGCGAACTGCGGGGAGAGCTCCGGTGTCGAAAGGACGACCGGCAGCTACCGCGGGTAATTATTTCGGGACAACAGCTGTCCGCTCGGTCCTTATACCCGGGGGAAATCTGAGACGAGCAGACCTGGACGATGGGAGCGGGGGAATCCCGTTCATCGAAGAGATTAACCGGGGAGGATTACGCTAATCCGGGGCTTAAGTAGATGCACGCGCTTCGAGCACGTGCCGCGCGGTTCATCGCGAACCGCAGAGTGTTAACAGCGCCATAAAGCGAGCGGGAGCGATTCGATACGGATTAGGCGGTCTGGACGCTGGTTCCTGGTCCTGGGCGTTGACATTCGTCGTGTGAATAGAATTCTGGGGTATTCTAAAGAAGTCTAGGGAAGTCTGGGGAAGTTTAGACCACACAGATCTCTAGCAGTGCCTAGAAAAACTCGATGCCCAAATAGTGTATGGGATGGAACAGTAACTGTTAGGTATTGTTGAAGTCCTAGAGGTATTTAGTGTCTCGAGAAATTCGATGTACGTATAGTGTATCGCATGGAACAGGAACTATTAGGTGTTGCTGAAGCCTAGTGAGGTCTATAAAAGTTTATAGAAATTTGATATATTTGCAGAGTCTCAAATGGAAAGGGTCTTCTTGAAGTCTGGAGTGGTCTAAAGATGTCTCGAGAAGTCTAGAGAAGTAAAGAGAAACTCTATATACACGTAGTGTATCAGATAGAACAGGAACTATTGGTTCTTGCTGAAGAATGGTGAGGTGCAGAGAGGTCTAGAGAAGTCTAAAGAAACATTGTGCACGTATAGTGTATCAGATTAAACAGGAACTTTTAGGGCTTGCTGAAGTCTATAGAGTAGTTTAGGTATGTTTCGAGAAGTCGAGAAAAGTCTATAAGAAACTTGCTACACACATACTGTTTTGGACGGAACAGGAACTATTAGGTCTCATTGAAGTCTAGAGATCTAGAGAAACTTGAATCAGACATAGTGTCTTGGATGGAACAGGAACTATTAGGTTTTGCTGAAGTCTACCGGCGACTAGAGAAGTCTAGAGTCTAGAAAAGTGTAGAGAAGCTATCGATACACACATAGTGTACCGTATAGAACAGGAATTATTAAGTCTTGTTGTGTTCACCTTTGCAGCGATTATCACCCAAACGAAAAAAATGCGGGGTCACTGAGCTATGGGCGCACGCGTGGCGTCCAATGTTCCGCAGAAGAGAGTCACTGAGCGTGTTCATTACGCGTTCCACAAACCAGTAGTCAAAGATGGCAGCGAGCAAAATGTGATTTTCAAAATAATCTTTAAAAAAAACTATTGAGGCGAATTTTTTTTTTCTTTTTTTAAATGCCTTGTTTGTTACTTTGAAATAAAAGAAATGCTCTGCCGTTACTGTCAACGATCAAAATTAACGGACGCTAATTTTTTCTTACTTTTTTAATTGCTTATACACCCCCCCCCCCCCCCCCCCCCCCAAAGTACTCTTCTCAGCAAAAAAAAAACAGACTCTTCGGGCCATACACAACAAGTGTGCTTGAGACGTTGTTTTGTTTGTCTTCCATAAATATTTCGTCTCCGTTTTTTTTAATAGTTTAGATTAATGTATTACCAACTGCCCTGTGCGTTGAATCTTGTTTCACGTTTATTTCGCATGTTTGACCAGGAAGCAAATATTATTCTCGCATTGAGCGCTTTTTAGGTCGGAGAAGTATATATCCTAAGAAAGTAATGGTGACACAGGATTTGGTTCGTAAAGCGTCCTATATAGCCACTCACCTGCAGGATGATAACGGCAGGCGGGTCCGTCGGTTGGCTCGCGTCTAGCGCTATAGTCTCCTACCTTTGTCAACGCTTCGGAGGCTCGCAAACTGCGAGCACTGCGACGTCTCTGGAGCGAGGTACGAAAGAAAGGCCTTGTAAGTCTCATCCATGGTCGGCGACAATAGTACCGAGCAGCCCGCTCAAAAGTGCGGTGGCACAATTCCATTCCAACTTAGCCCGGTTCGTTAGTACCGAGTGGCAAGAATTTTCATTTCCCGTTTTCTATTACCAATATGTGAAAGGTACATGGTATGTAGTGTACCAGTTGGCAAATTTTGGATATGAATATTTCTATCTTGGCTTTTGGGGAACACCAAAACATCCGAAATGTTGTCTTCGTCTCACTTGTCCAATTTGTTGTAGAGAAATAGAGCAACTAAAATACTCTATACCCCCTAAAAAAAATTGAAAAAAAAAAAAACAACAAAATTTTAATACGTAGAATATATTTCTAGGATGGTAAATCTCGTTGCAATCGTTTACGTTCCGAAACTCATCCCGCGACTTGGGACGAGTGACGGCATTGGTGATCCCAATCGTCACGTGATCGCTCACGCGGCCAGCCAATAGGAGTGAGGCGCGAGGGCTCGTGTTGGCCGCGTCGCGCTCCGGGTCGATGATTTCGGAAGACGGGAATGGGCTGACATAGATCCCGCTAAATTCAGCGGCATCTGGTGCTTGAAAATTTTTCGTATCTTGTCTGTTTGTTTTTCCCTTTTTTATTAAGTTACCTTTTTGGGTTGGGTGTGCTCTACGTTAATAGTAATGTAAGCAGGTTCGTAAACATACAGGCAACGAAACCTTACGAGGAAAAAAGAAAATTACCGCCAACACTACACCAAAACTGGTCGCCACGGTCGTCGATTTTCGAATCTCGAGATCGACTGGAGGGCAATCGCGCCGCCTGGAGGCGACTCTTTTTTTTTTTTTTTTATCGAAAGCTCGGGGTTCTCCCGCGAGTGCGCGTCGGGCGTGGAGATGATATGCAAACGAATTTAACTCTCGCGTTGGCTCCCCGCCGGCGCAAAGCGTATGCGCACACTGCAGCAGTCGCGCCGCCATCCAAACGAGACAAGTGAGCTTTCACCGCCTCCCCCCCCCCCCCCCTCTCTCTCTCTCTCTCTCTCGACTCTTCGGAGCGCGGATTTTCCGATGGATACCGAAACGAACAAAAACATATAGATACAGACGAGCGTAGCAAAGTGTAGGCGTCTATAACTTTTATTATTTTTTATTGCGTTTTTAGATTTTTGTTGAGGGACAAATTGAACGATCATTTTTTTTTTGCCTTTTTCTTCGCGTTGTTCTATGGAGATTTGTACGTTGTCTGTATGTTTCTGCGTACGTATGCATGTCCTTATGTGAGTGCACCGTTCGGTTTGTTGTTTGCGTGCGCGTTCCGGTGTTTCCGTCCTTGGGTGATTCGGGTGCGGACGCTTTTCTGATTCGCGCAGTTCCATCGCTCATATACATCATGCATATAAGACAGAATGTTCGCTGCACACACGCCGCGGACACGACCCAAACACGCTGGAAACATGTTTTTTACTTCGCACATTCCGTTTGCTTCGAGCGTCGTTGCGAACAGTTTTTGTACGACCAATTTGACAGCATCGCCGAGCAAAGAACCGCGCCTCAGTCGGTGTTATAGTGCGGACTGTCTTTTTGAATACGATGTATATATAAGCAGCATGACCTGTCCGTGTGTCGTGTATGTGTGTGACTGCGCGCGCGACGGCCTATCTGTGTTTGTTTTGTGCCCGCGAACGATGTGTGCATAGAACTGCGTCTGTATGTCTGTTTGTGTGCGTTGTTCGTTCGTGTGTTCGTCCGCTCGCGTGTGCGAGTGCGTGTATACGTGACAGGTATCTTTGTTTCGCGGGTTTGTCCGCTGGCTATACGTGCGTGCATGACGTTGTATAAGCGATTGCGTGTCTGTGTTTGCCTGTCTGTTCGTGCGCTTGTCTGTGCACGCGTGCGTGTGTCTTGCACGTTATTTGCCCCGTGATTGCGCGTGCGTTTGTCTATAGTAAAGTTTCAAGTGCGCACGTCCGCACGTGTTTGAATTCGCGTCTTGCATGCTATATCCGCTTTCCGTGCGCGTCTTTTTTTTTTTTTTTTTTTTTTTTTTTTTACGCACGCGGCAGT
This sequence comes from Ixodes scapularis, assembly GCF_016920785.2. Taxonomy (NCBI): domain Eukaryota; kingdom Metazoa; phylum Arthropoda; class Arachnida; order Ixodida; family Ixodidae; genus Ixodes; species Ixodes scapularis. Next base: position 26,964,618 of record NW_024609837.1, read on the forward strand.
GTTTTCACTCCGCGCCCACAAACCCGTACGTGTTTTCAAGACGTGCGGCTGCCTGTTATTTCAAACGTCTATGAAGCTCGAAAGCGCTCGTTAATTTTATTACAATACGCGCAGAGTCGCGGGAACCAAGTAAGTTTGCGCGCGACTGCGATCTTCTTTTTTACCTCCCAGCAGTCTCCCCACATAAAACCAAGACGCGGTATGCGAACCCCCTCACGGAATTCTAAAAGCTCAGACAGTTACAACATTGCGACGGCTGCATAAACGATGCACCGCCGGCGGATGCAAGCTCGTATAAAGAGCCTAGATTTAAGAGAGAAGAAGCGATCACGGAGAACATTTGCACTTTAATGGCGGACGGATCGATCGCGAGTGCGCGTGCGTTGCGTTGTCACGTGGCAAGAAGGAGAGCAGGCGGAAAGCAGCAGCAACTCCCAGATGAGAAGGCCCACATGCCGAATTCTCCTGCGTCACTAAAAGATGCCACCGTAAGGTTCAGATTATGCACGACTCGTGTTCCCACTGATGGAACGCGAGTTCCGACCAAACGCTGACGCGGCGCTGGTTTCCAATTTGTGTGTGCCCAGTGGTGGCCTCTTTTGGTGACGCAGGAAACTTCAGTACTAAGGCCTTCTCATTTGGGAGGCGCCGAGGAGACGCATGGAAACAAACGCCGCTTGTGTAACCTCCTCGCGAACGCGGTTCATAAACCACGTGACCTCAATCCACGAGTTGGAAACACTCTCAAATCTAGGCGCACTGCAAGCTTGTAAAGAGTTTCGCATAAATCCAGATCTGTTTGTGCGTGTGGCACTCCATGCTTTTTTTTTGTTATATTTTTAACTCGGGCTAGCGGGTTTTTTGTTCTTATATTTCGCTTACTGTGCAGTTCCACAAAGTGTTTATGTGTACCAGTACTGAAGATTTCAAATGTTTCTGCTCCGGCACTTGTTTTCTTTTTCTTGCATTTAACTTTTTTGAGAGCACGTTTGAATTTTTGGGGGGATGATTGCTACCAGGTTTTTCGCGGAATTCGCGAGCTGTTGCGTTTATTTCAAACCGCGGTTCGGTTCGTCTCTGGCTCCTCGTTTGCATGTTCGTGTTGGGAAACGGGACGAATTCTACGCTTCGAAGAAGCGCGAAAACAAATGCGGCCTCCTCTTGAAGCTGTTTAAAATACAGACGCGCGCTCGTGAGCGAAACAACGGGGAGAGAGTGTGTGGTATACGGGATGTGGATGGGTCGCCTTTCGGTTGTATTTGCCCGTTGCTCGTTGTTGTTGTTCGCGCTTCGCTGTTTGACATTTCAGAGCCACCCTTGTTTGTGTTTTTTGTGTGTTGGCGGCGAGCACGGCAGCATGACGCCTGTCAGTTTGGAGTTCGAGCTGCGGCCCAATTTAGAAACTGGGTCCTGAAAAGAAAAAAAACATATATCAGGCAGACATAATGGCTACATTTTGTTGTTGTTGTTTTAACCTTCAGAATATCTCTCTACAACCTCATAAGATTAAAAAAAATGGGCAGAGACACATAAGACTGCTTACGTGTAGGAATGCGAAAGCATTCCTACACGAAGCGCATTCCTACAAGCAGTGCGCCACGTCTTCCTTTTGCACACGGCACTTCGGCGGCACGCTCCCACACTGCGCAGGCGCAATGAACCCCGCCGACTCCACGGCTTCTGCGACGATGCATCTGCGTTGCTGTGCTTTTCTTTGTGTTTCATTTCTGAGGCGCGTCCGCTTTGACTTTGAGCGGCCTCGATCGCCGACTTCCATGACGAAGCATCTGATACGACGCGTCGCAGTCAATGGGAATTTAGGTGTCGTTACGTTCAGCCAATGAGAATTTATGTGCCGTTTTTGCCGGCTTCACTCCATGAGGCATTTAATGCTTTCGCATTAAACAATGCGTGTACCTTGCCTGTTTTTATCTGCTCCATCGCAGTTACCTTCAAGAGATCTGTCAGATCTGTACAGGCTTGTACGGATCTGCAGTGCTCCCCAAATATGAAGGGCGTGTGCAGCCTAAAAATAGCGATCGTAAGTCTTCGCGCCTCGCGCAAATTTACGTACCTTCAATTCCGCTGCCAAATTATCACGCCAAATTAACTAAGATTTCATTAGGAAATGAATTAAAGAAGCTCAGATTTTGATACACAAATGTTCGTTTCGTCACTTGACGAGACCCGTGATGTAAGAGGATACTATAGTCACTAATCGTGACGTCACGCCTTATGCGGTTCCCGTCCTTACCAACATCGAGCCGCTCTCAGAAGCCCCATCGCGCCGCGCCGTCACGCCACCAGGCGGGAAGGCGGGAGAGGAGGGCGGAAGATGGAGCGCCCTAAGGAGACTGCATCCTGATCCTGTTACGTCACGGCCCGTTTATCGAGTGAATTGCTACACGGGAACTTCCAGAAGTGTTTTCTATGTTTGTTTTTTCTAAACGTAAGTTGAAAGTTTGCGGATACTTTCGCGAGAAGGTTGTGGTACCTGTTACAAGGTTTTCATGTGAAACTAACGACCCCCATTTTAGGCCGGAGAGGCCCTTTAACGTTGCCACGAGATTGTCCGTTTTCGGCACTTTTTGTGCTATTTCTGCCCCTATATACCGGTCGAACACTTGGCGGCATTTTGACTCCCCGATCACAACCCTGCTCGGAGAAGATAATCCAGCAGTTGCAGCGAATAATTATTTCGTAGACGGCAATGGATTCATATTTGGCAAAGCGAGTGGCGGCGCTAAGGAGCACGGCACGTACGCGACAATAGAATGCTTGCTAATAGGTAGAGTGAAACTTAAACCTTTCAAAAAATTGAGATAGAGATGCCGCTGCCCGTAGTACTGATGGTGTTTCATAAATGTTATCTGGGTCGTGGGACTGCGTTATCATTTAGAGTGAAAGCAGAAACACACACACACACACAAAAAAAAAATTTGGCTCCTGCCAAACTTCTGCGAATGTCGAATACGTTAACGCGTGTCATGTGACGCCGTCCCTTCACGTCACGCGGTCACGTCACTTGACGTAGTAAATTTCTCCGCTAAATTTAGCGGGAACACAATGTACGCCCCCGTACGTAACGTCACGTCTGTCGTCGACATTAGATGTGTCCGTGAATTACGTCTATCCGAGATAATAAATAGAACTGAATAGAATAAAGTTTATTAACTAGAAAAAAAAACACGTATTCAGCGTTAAAGCATGCTTAAAATGTAAAATAAAAGAAACTACTGTTCTTTAATTCGCAGGATATTCACCATTTCTCAGTGCGGGCAAACCTAGCCTAATGTTCTTACAAGGGCGCCGCCATGAGCGACCTTAGTTTTTGTATCGTCTAATTTCGTTAACTTCACTCGATCATTACTCCAGTAGGACGCGGGTTATTGCCATTTTAGGTTCTACCGTGTCCCCATGGCACAGGCCGGAGGCTCAGCGGGTCGGCGAAGGTCAGCAATGGCGGCGCTGACGTCACACCGCTGCGGTGGCGCTGCTGTCGGTACTGCGCATGCGCGAAAGCTTCTTCCCACGGCAATGTGGTTTCTGCGCACGCGCAGTGTGGTTTGGGGCCAACACGGGCGGGCCTGTTTAAAACACAAACCGGAGCGCCTCTAGCGGCAAGCCACCGCCGGCGCGCATGCGCGATGGGGTGTGGGAAAGACGCGCGACGTCGCCCATAAATATACAAACCAATGGAATGTGATGTCGTCGGCGTCGCGGTGTGAGTCCCAGTGATCTTTTTCGCGTCCCTATACTACAATTGTGACGGGCGGCGATTCGTTCCGCGTGGACGTCGCAGGAGGGGCCCTAAAGCCTGATTCAGGTGATGAGATTCTTCTGCTCGGCATTTTCAGTCGCGACGTCGCTCGGGCTACAAAAGAAGTGCGGTCGGTATAGTTGTGATGGTCGATGTTGATACTGAAAAACGCGAGCAGAATCGGGCCATGTGAATCAGGCATAACAAGTCGGTGATGGCCACCGGTAACAATGATAAAGGTACCCTTGTATACACTGTTTACGTTCAGCCTATACCTAACCCAAAGCATCCTTCAAAATTGGAAGCCTTTAGAGGCCTGCAGTTCTTATCGCAATACCGCGTCAGCGTGTTGGTTTCCAAGCCGTTTCCGTTTGAATGTGCAGACGACAGTTTGAAAAAGTAAACGGCTTTGAAAGAGCAGACAGACGACAGGTTGAACGATAACACGGCCGTTTGAACGTGAAGACGCGCTGAACGTGGTCCGAGGGCGGTACGGAAGAACTTGACGGTTTTTTTAGCGTTCATGTTGGAACAGAAGAAATGAATCTGACGACCACAAGTCTTCGTGAATTCAACCTAAAGTGCTTACCGCCCAAGCAATCATGGTCCGACGTAACAGAGTTGAGGTGGTGTATAGAAAATTCAGCCCTATTTTCCGGGTCCACGACACGCGTTGTGCTCGTCAAACAAGTCCACTCACGTTGTAGGTGCTCCTGAAGGAATCATTCCAACTAGTAATGACTAAACACTATAGCAGCATGTTTACTGCCGCTGCACAACATTTGCGAAAGAAACAAAGATAAAATTGGACAACATAGGCAACGATATTGGAAAGAGAGAAAGATGTGAAAATACAGAGAATACGCAGAATAAAACAAAACATACAAACAAACAAAACAACAACAAAAAAAAAAGACAAGCGCGTGTACGTGCATACACAAAAAAGTATCCGTGTTTTGTTGACGGGTGCCATTTTACATAGAGAAGCCCTTCACTATCTCCTAAAGAGATCGTCCTTTTATAAAACATGAGAGCTTCCATATCCAGCCGTCTACTGCAGAAGACCGAGGCCGAAACATACGTTTCGAGTTCATCTGGCGATCTTTTTTTGTGTTGAGGCCAGTCTTCATTGTGGTCCTTTCTAGTATCTACGGTGCACTCCTCACAGGCGCACAACACGAGTTCGAAGCTGTGATTTGTTTCATATGATGAACATACGGAAGATTCTTCCATGAAATTACGTTTTATACTTATTTTCATTATAAGTGAAAGTGCAATCGAAGGCTCAAACACCTACAACCACAGACGCACATCATGAAATAGCAAGTCACGGGACATTAAATTCACTCTCTTGGTTTATCCGACGATACAACATAAAGAAAAATGACGAACACCATGACGCTGCGCTTTTGGCTTTGCTTGACCGGTCCCATTGGCTCGTGGCGACGGCTATACGCTTCGACTTTAGGTGAAGCCAAGTATACTACATACAGCGTTGAGGTGAAAACGTTGCAACGCTGTCTCACGTTCCCTCCATAACCGTCGTGGTGTCCAAAGTTGTAATTTATTATCAATATATGCTCAAGATTGTAATAGAGCGTTTAAAAAAAAAATTCTGAAGTCGGCAATCCTGCACTGTACCACGAGGCGCAGGGAATTGTGGGGCCGATTCGAGGTACGCTCGGGCCGTCTGGTACGCGTTGTACATCTTGGAAACGGCAAGATCCTTTCTCTCTGACCACTCTATGTGCCTAACACAAACACAAACACACATGCACAACAATCGAATGACCAGATGGCAAAGCCAATACGCACCTGTTTTGTTATCATCATCGTCGTCATCGTTCCGTTGCTCTTGTGCACATGTGAAGAACAATTGTCTATAATGAGTCCTGACTTCTTCGCGTTCTGGAAGATCAAAATGCTAAACCAATATGACCGGCTCCACCCCGTGCGTCGAGAAGACGGCGGGAACATATTTCCGGAATGGTCTACTATTTCTTTATTGATTTATTTTAAGACACTGTTAACCCCTCTTGGGGTCATTACAGGGGAGAGTAAAAAAAATATTTACAATAAGAAACAGCAGTAGGAAACAAGAAACACCGCATATATAGAGCGAAATTTACATTCGCCAATATAAAAGGAAACACATAAACGAAGCAAAAACACATACTCATACCAATATCACAATTACTGTAGACTACAGCAAGCTAAAAGGGCCATGATACATTGTGAAAATTTACTTGAGTCTAGAATTCCTGCGCCGGTCGGAAATAGGTGAAAGGTCCAGTTGTTTTAACATGCCAGTAGAAGAGTCTGCTCGTTTGTATCTGGAGAATATGCAGGGCTGCAAGTCTTTGTACATTCTCGAATTTCTTAATGTGGTTTTTTCTTTTGGCCGGTCCGATATTACATTCGCGCACTCTAATACTAGTCGTAGGAATTTATCGCAGAACTGTGCTCATATAGTTGCATCCGTAAATCTGTTTTCAAATATCCTAATGTATGATCGTGAAAACAGTAGATATTGTCGACATGACTCCACCATTTCAAATTATTTTCATTTGTTACACCCAGGTATTATTACATGTTCACGTATATTAAAGGAGACCCCTTAACTGTATATGCATAGGGTAGAATATTTTTCTTCTTTGTTACCCCTTGAAGTACAGTTTTGTCGATATTAATTGCCATCCCCCATTCTTGGCACCATGACCCAATTTTTTGTAGAGCACCGTCTAGGTTAGCTTGATCTTCCCTAGTTTTAATATTTCTGTAAATCAGACAGTGATCTGCGATAATCGCATAGTGACAGAATCATCAGTCGCTTGTGCCATATCATTTATGTATATCAAATATAAAACAGGACCCAAAACGAAGCCCTGTAGGACCACAATGATACTGGTAGAACGCTATATATATCGAGTCATCTATTCCCAACAATTGTCTTCTCCTATTTAGGTATGCACTTATCAAATTAACCAATTGTGAGCTGACTTTAATTAGTTTAAGTTTATTTATTAGATATCTATGTGATACACGTCTAAGATCTTTCGACATATTTAGAAATATGGCGTCCGTTTGTCCCCCGGCATCAATAGATTTTGAAAAGCCATGCATGCATTCGCTTGACTGAGTAACTGTTGAAAGTGTCCGTCCAAAGCTATGGTTCTTGTAAAAGTTATCGTTTTCTAAATAGTAGTGTAATGATTTTGAGACCACGTGTTCCACTATTTTATATCAGTTGCTCGTCAGTGATATTGGCCTACAACTGGTCAGCGAGAGTTCATTGCCAGCTTTAAAAATAGGCACAACCTTAGTGCATCGCCAGTCGGGGAGAAAGGAACTTTATTTTAACGAAGCTCCAAAGATAAGCGTTCAATATTTTGAGACCAGTCAGCGTGCCGTTTCAAGGATAGGTTTGGAATGTTATCGGGTCCCCATGCTTAAGCTCTTTGATTTGCAACAAAGGGGAAAAAATGCCTCCCTTTAAAAAATATCTGTCATTGTAGGCCACGGTGCACCATTTATAGTACTACTGTCTATCGCACAGTGAACAGGAAAGTTAGATGTGTTATCGGAGAACACAGACTAAAAAAAAAAGTGTTGAATACATTGACATTAATCTCCTGATTATTAGTTACTTCGCTTTTCCTCTACGTTCAGCTGGTATTCAAGGAAGGATCATTAGCGACTTCACCGTCAACTTAAAAAGTCAACACGTTTTTTTTGGTTAGGGGGGGAGGGGGGGGGGGAGGTAGTGTTAAAGTCACTTAAGATCTGATATTTATAAAAGTTTGCATATAGTAACCGAAAATGTGTTTTATGCACGCAAGCTATCTTTCAATCTACCAGATAAACAAGGAATGTCTTGCCTATTGACTAGTTTTTTCTTACTTCTTTATTTGCCGTTTTAAATGCAATATTTTTCTGGTGATTCTTGAGTTGCATCTCTTTTTAATTAGCTTTAAGGGAATGCAACGTTCAATGGAATATTTAACTGTTCGTTTAAAGTGCTCCGACATTTCGTCCACCGGCCTTGGGCGCTCAAACCCATATCAAGCCATCTCAAGGTTGTCTAAAATATCGACAGCGCTTCCTTTATCAAAGTGCTTTACAAACTTTCCAGCAGGTTCTTTTGGTGTTTTATTTGAATTCAAATGATACGCCACCCTAACTAGATCATGATCAGATAGCCTATCGTACACAGAGCCGTCATAAATTGCTAAGTCCTTAATAAGAAACACCAAGCCCAGAGTTGTGTCAGTAGTTCTGCTTTTTCTGGTACTCTGACTGACAACTTGTGTAAAATTGAAAGCGAGGTCTAGAATAATTTCAGAATGTTTATTATCGCTAGCTCCTGGTACAAGTTTTTCCCAACAGATGCCGCAGGTCAAAGTCGTCTGCTACATTTGATTTCTGTTTTATATTGGCTTCCACGTAATCGTATAAGTTTTCCACGAATGATATCTGTGCACCTGGTGGACAATATAGAGCAGATACAGCCATCAGGTTACTGTAACATTTAATCTAGCAAAGCAGACTTTCGTGAACTGAAATTTGATGGATCAGGGGGCAACACTAGAACCGTCACGCCACCACGACGTGACTCTCGGTCTGTTCGGTGTATTTTGTAATTAAATGGAGAAATGTCATTATCATCAATATCGCTATGCTATCACGTCTTGGTGATGAAAGAAACGTCAGGGCTTTGTGATAAAATAACATGTTCAATTTACTTAATCTTATTTAGTAAACTATACGGACGTTCAAATTTACCAACTGGAAGTCACGTTTGGCAGATTTGTCGTGCAAGTTGTTGGTTTCGCGTTTTTTTTTTTTTTAATTTATGAGCGACAGTGGCTATCAGAGTTCCAGCGGTCCACTAGCCCATAGAAGTGTTTGTATTCTTAGCGTTTCTTTTGAATTCTCATTCGAGACAGATATCTTTGACCCCTTTAGCTTGGAACAGTTCCGTAGGACCTTAATCTTTTTTTCTTTATCATCGTATAGTTTCGTGATGACCGGTTAGCGTTTTTTCCACGTTTAGCCCCCAGCCTATAAATGTGTTCAACAAACTCCACACGTACCCCTAATCGTTCAAAAAAGCAGTTCGTTGATAACCTTATCTTTAATGTCCTTTTCCGTTTTGTTTATTATTTCAGGAATACCAAATACAATGGTGTTATTTTTGCGACTTTTATCTTCCAGATTAACTAATTTTCCTTGCATTTCTTTCGCAGTGTTTTGTAAGCTACGGACAGCTTCGTCACAGACTTTTACGGATTGGAAGATGTTTTCTATCCGTTGTATTCTTTCAGATAGATTCTAAAATTTATCTTCGAGTCTAGCCTGATTTTCGTTAACGTACTTATTATCTCTAGCCGTGGCAACTTGTCCGTGAAGCAAGTTTTCATGTGATTCTTCAATAGTCAAATTGGTCCGGGATTCTGCTCGACGTCACCCGAGAGCAGCAGGATGAGAGCAGCACACAGCATTCTGACATATCACTGCAAATAACTTGAGGGCACGGCACGACAACGACAAGTCTATTGCTGGCATTTAGGCTACGATCACGGCGATACACACCAACCCGGTTGAAGACAAACAGAAGTGGCATGGCAGCTGTGCTCTGGATGATGTTGCCGTGCCCATAGAAGGAAACATTCGTGGTCGTGTGTCTTATGTAGGCGTTAGAATAGAAAGTGGTGGCGCTATGCGTTATGACTATAATATCTCTATAAAGATAGTGTAATTTAATTGCCGATACATCAGCTAAAATGGTCGGCGTCAGCTCTTGAGAAAGAAATAAGATGGCCGTACTCATGTGTAGATATATACTTAGCAGTTCTGTCAGAGCAGAGTACCTGTAAGTACACTGTAAGATGAAATCATGCTCCTCACTCGAAGCAATTGCCTGTAAGATATCAGGTGCTACTTATAAATTAGGGCTCCATTTTTTAATCAGAGAGAAAGCGGAGGGAGCTGACAAACATTGTCCCACATTTCGGGTTTGTAGTACCCGCATGAACAGGAGCTGCGCGGATTGCTGCAGGATCTATCGCTGTTGATAAGGTATACGTGGCTTAGTTTGACCTTGTCAGTAAAAGGACCGTGCATTCAAATTGCTGATAATGGCATATAAGAACCATCCTGTGTAAATCAGACCAAACGAAGAACTGCCACAGTTGTTTCTTTTGTAGTGTTTACTGGTAAACCTGTTCTAACTTCGAACTGAGCGTACTTCCATGGTAAGCGTACTTCCATCGCACCTAGAGCGCGGGCCAGCAGCCAAAGCACGGCCGAAGGCACGGAGCGCGTGCTAGATGACGGGCCTTCGAAAGACACGCCCTGTCGTTCCCACTTCGTTCGCACTTCGTTCGTGCATGATACAGAAGCGTAATAACTCGTGGAAAGTCAGATGATGATATTTTCGTTGTGATATCAGTCGGATGATATATTCTAGTTTGGTGCTGAATATGGACTTGCAGCGCTTCTTGCGTTCTTAGAATTGTAAAAAACAAATCACTCTAGACCCAACCACACTTTCAGAATCTCGTGTAAAATTCGGAAGCTTTATACAGAAAAGAAGAGCTTAGAATTGAGCGCTTTTATGATTTTTTTTTTAAATGAATACATTCCGCAATATAACGCGCAAAACGCCTCGTCGGTACAAGATAAATTCTTTTGTTTTAATTAACTGAACCTTTTTGGTAGTTTTGATCTTGCAACATATTAGAAACAATGCAAAGACTAAAAAAACGCATCTTACAATTGTTATTACACTGCATCGTTACCTCATGAGCAACGTACCTTATAGACGCTTAATCCACACTCCCAAAAGCTCCTATATAGCACAAGTATGCTGGGCGCAACTTCGTCTGCTTCTTGCAAAGGGGTGCGATGATGTCAGAACACCGAGCTCTTATTGACCAATAGAAAAATAAAAATAGTGGGTATACACCTCAATTCGTCTATAGCATCGAGGTCTACCCACTATCCTTTCAATCAGAGCCAATCAGAGCTCGGCCTCATTCTGACGTCACAGCAACTCCTGCGCATGAAGCAGACGAACTCGCGCTCCGGATAGCGTCATTGACAACTTGAGAAAGGCGGGGCGCGGCGGGTCTCGGGCATTTCATTATCACTCTGCGGCCAATCAGACTGCGGCATTAGCCCATACGAATGATGGGGAGCCAATCGGGAAGCAGAGAAGCGTGAACTACGATAGGCCACGCCCCGCGCTTCTCGAGCTGTCGAAGATTACATCAGTCCCGTGTATACGCTTCAACGTACACCAAACATCGGCTTTCTTTTAATCAGTCCAGTCATTAAGACTCGTGCTGTAAAGAAGCCTACACTTCCCATAACGCAAATAATAGTTTCGATAAGGACCCTTCGCGTCTAAAAAAAAAAGTAAAAAAAAAAAAAACAAAAAAAAAACAAGAGTGCACTTGCGACGATCATTCATGTAAAACAGTTGCGGAGGAGGAAAAAAAGGTTACATTGTTTTCAGTTTTACAGATGGTTAACCCTTTAGATTGCAAAAGGCGCACCTTCTTCGGTGGTTTCTTTTTTTTTTTTTGTACTTCGCAACGCTGGCGGCTTTTGACGTCACCAACCCCGAAACGTATCACCGAGTGAAACGTATAAATGCGAACGCGAAGATTGCATTAATAAATTCGTGTTGAGACATTTTCAACACAGCCTTTTAGGTTCATGAATACAAAAGGTTCGAAAACGTTTCGATTTATCGTTTAATCAAAGTGCGGCAAACACTATCGCAATCATCTTTCGCGGTAGGAATGGATAAGATGAGGGGGGGGGGGGGGGGGGGACCACACAATGGATGCCATGTAGGAACAGCGTTTCTAAACAGATGAAAATTGAAAATTGTTTTTTTTTTTTTTTCACATCAACGGTTTGTTTTAGGCCACCATGGCAAGAACAAACTAAGAATTATAGTGCGATTCATACACCCACAGAAAGTATCGGTTAGTGTGGTGACACACAATTGATTAAAAAAATTCGTAGCACTCCATGTATAATCAATTGTGAAGGTAAATGTATTAAAGAATTTAAAAAAAAAAACATTTCCAGGCCAGAAATTTTTGTGAGAACACGTGGTTTAGGAGAAGCGTTAATCAAATATGGGTAAGAGACAGACAAGGTTTGAATTTAAACGGGTGCGAGTTCAGCCCATCAAACCACTGAAAAAATCTCGCGAAAAAGCAAGGAGCGGTGGAAATAAGCCAACATTGCACCTATTTTGTTTCTTGAGTAGTTTTTATTTATTAATATATATATATATATATATATATATATATATATATATATATATATATATATATATATATATATATATATATATATATATATATATATATATATATATATAAATTTTTAAGAAAGATAACTGGTGTCTTAATGAATATGAACTCCCAATCGGCCAAAATGTCTATTTGATTCTTGCTGTCTATTTTTGCTACACATGCATTTTGTGAAATTAAGTTGAACATGGACTAATCGTTTTTTTTTTCGGTGCAGTTATTAAAACTTGATTGTTTCGTTAAAGACAAAAATATAAATAAGGCTGTCTTCGGTAAAACATCTATACGTTGTTTGTTCAGCAAATTAAGAGTAAAATATCAAAGAGGGTTCGAGAATTACATTTTTTTCTTCCCCAAAATACATCAAAACACAAACGTTTTTGAGCTTACATGTGTCTCCCTTAATACGTGTCTTCCAGTGCACCCTCTAAAGTTAGCAGTTGCCGCAAACCAGACTCGGAAAGTAATCCGTTATTTTTCGAGTAAGTTAGTAACTTCCACGTTCCTTTTTTTTCTTTTTGTAATTTGTATTGTAATTTTGTTACAAAAAATTGGTAACAGAATACTTTAATTACTCGTTACTTTTGTAAAAAAAAAATACACAAATTGGAGCAACACTTGTGCGACCACCCGCTCGACCAAAGCTCAAAAACGAGCGCACCCTACCATGCATTTTTCAGTACTGCACGCAACTATAGGGGGCATTCACAGGACACCATATTTGAGGGCGATGTTTAGGGCGCATGTTCAGAACGAGCTTACATTCACAGGCTGCTAAGACCGGCATTCTCGATGGTGCGGAGTGCACGTTGCAAAAGAACTGTGGAAGCTTGCCGTCAGCACGCGCGCTCAGCAACCACGCACACAGATATGGCCGCCAGTGAATACTCCCTATACTCCGTTCATGCGTAAGCTGACAAAAGCGCGTCAAAGCTACAGGCACGAGACCGCAGGTTTGAGACGTTGCGCCCTCGCCTGAAAGGCCCGTTTTTTTAAAGAAAAGAGCTTTCGTGGATCGGTTCCTTACCTCTGAATCTCGTAGCAGAGGTAGACGCTGCTACTGAGCATGCGCACCGCTAGCTTTGTCCGCAGAATTCCAGGGATCATTGGCGGGTGTAGTTGAAGCTTTCGCTACATTGTCATCTTACAGGTGAACGAAATGTACAATATATTATTTCAACAAGGACTACCATAGTACGGGCGTACGAAAAATGAAAACTAGTGTTGCAGAGCAACTTTGTAAACATCAAAACTGTTTATATTGTTGTCTTGATAAGTGTAGGGGAAAAGTAAGGTGAAAGTAATTAGTAACGTAACGAATAAAGTAATCATTTACTTTTCAGCGAAAGTAATTTGTATTGGTAATCCATTACATTCGAGGCTCGGAACTTTGCAATTGTAATTACGGCTGGGAGTCGATTAAAAATTTTAAGCTGATTAATCGCCACCTTTTATTCCATTAATTAATTGATCAATCGCCATCTTTTCTTCAATCAATTAATAGATTAATCGGTATCGTTCATCTCCATGCATAATATGTTAAAGAAAAGCCAAAATCAATGTCTTTTTGTTGTTAATTATGTGGTAAAGGGTGCAAAATACAATTTTGATTATGAGTCAATCTCGAAATGTAGTTAAGAACATGTTCAAACTTCAAAGGCACACACTCGCAGATTGTTACTTCGGCTGCACGAGGCAAAGGGGTTCGTTGATATTCTCTGTCCAGAGCGACCTCCTGTTCACAATAGCCTCTGCTGCGCTAAACGCACTATCGGACAGCGCTGAAGTGTCGGAAACACCTGTAACCTTCTGCACCTTGTCATGAGCTATAAATCTTGCCCCTACAGTTTACTTTAGGCTACATTTCGACCTAAAAGTTTGCCCTTTGTACATTTGTACTCGCCCACGTCTGCGTGGTGAAAGCGTGTAATTCTTACTTTCTTTTGGCTCGTCAAAATTGTACCGATTTACCGGTTAAAAAGTTTAACCGCAACCCTAATTGCAATCCCTTACATTTTCCACCAAACGGGCACAAGTCTGCCGCAAACACACGAAGACGCATATTGATCGCTGATACCTGACGCCCTTCTATATAAAACTTATTTGCAACTTCTGTAAGAGCACGCAAGCAATGCGATTCCTTGAAATGTAATCCTTCGATAGTGAACGTCTTAGCTACTTAAAAACTTTAGTGCTTTTTGTTGACACTTGATACCCGCTTCGCGCGTTTCTCCAGCCAAGAAGCCAGCACCAAAAGTCATATCTTCTTGCTACCGATTGAACTTCCATTACTTTAGGCGTAAATGCTTATTGCCATCTTTCTTGTTTTTTGTCAGTGATAATATTATAATTTAAGCGTTGATATTATATTATTTTGCACTTTTCTACCTAAAGTCTTCTTCTGATAATTGATAACCTTCTTCGAGATCCCGGGTAACAGGACGGCAATCACCTTTTATATTTCTTATCGAATGAATCTAGATCAAGTTTTGTTATCATTTTAGATAAAACCATAGCTGCGTTTCTTTTTCTTTTTTGTTTGTTTGTTTGTTTACGTCTTAGAAACAATTAATGTGTAAGTTGTCCGTATTAAATCTGTTCCGACAATGCGTACACCTAAAAACAAAAACACACAAAAATAACAACGAATGGATAGATCCAAGATGACCTACTTTTCTCATTCTTGTTCTAATAACCCGGTAGCTTTCATTTTTCCCTCTTGTTATTCATTCGCACCCTAAGTTTTCTGAAAAATATAAAATAATAGTATTTGTAATGTCAGACCATATCGCTACTCAGTCCTTTCCAGGAATGGCCAATATTTTGTATGCCTCAATTTTTAGATACTCTTGTCATTTCAAAATATAACATACTTTAAGGGGGACCGCAGAGTATTTACCCGATGCGTGTTAAATAACTAATATAATTAATATCGATATTCTAGTCTCATCAAATGTATGACAACCGTGAATCACCGGTTTCCTTGTATTTGCTCCGGCAATCAAACTTTCGCCAAAGGTTCAGGACACGTTCAATAAATGCTCTGTTTTGTCAATGGCATATTTGAATTAGCTTGAAGCGTGAGTAGATCTGATTCCTGAATGGTTACTTGCTAGATTTATTGTTAACAAATATACACCACACCTTTTACAGAAGGCAACAGTTTCCAAACTGATAGCAAACATTCAGCAACTGACGATTTAGATTGCTCTTTAATGAACTGAGAATGTTTTCAAAAGCTCTTTGAAACGAGTCTGTGTTTTACCTTCAGTTAATGTTTTTACAAAGATGCCCTGAATCGACGCTTTGAGTACACGAAAAAAAGAAAGGTTTTGTCTGGGGGGAAACAAATTTAGAGAACATTGATAAGGAATGCGTGACTTATTTCACTTTGATGGCAACAGCGGTTTTTGTTATGCTGTTTAGTGCAACAGAAATTATCGATTCATGTTCAGCATCCTTTTACAATCTGACATTGAAGTTCATTTATGTTGGTCGTACTTGTGATGCTAACTGTGTGTAAAACATGCACATGATCAAGAATGTTAGCGATATAAGTTACGATTGATAAACAACTGAATTGTAATAAGAACAGTTTTAGGAAAATAGGCTAAGCCGAAACATTTTATTGAAACAATGACTTACATATTGCTTGTGTTTGGTAGGCAGGTTTTTCAGCACACTTTCTTTCTGTCTCGCAGCGTATAGTTGAGCGCAGAGCAGCTCCCGACTGTTCAGAGACGCTGCAAAGATGCAGAAGTGCGCTTGACTGCAGTTCCCTGTTCAGCCACTTGGCAACAACGCTCGTGCATCATCATCGTCAGTTGCGAAACTACACAATCTACACAGTCTCCAGCCCAGTTAGCACACCAGGCAGCCATTCTTGTATACAGTTGCGAGAAGTGCTGTAGTTCACACACTTGACTAGTTCCCCAACATGCCGTTCCTAACAGGGCCCTTGACGTTTAAGGTGGTGTACAATTCAGCTTGTTTCCCTCGATGTCAGGAGACACAGACGCCAGAGACTGCTGCGTTGTAGTCTGTCCGCTGCACCATCGCTGAAGAATTTGATCCTGGTGCTGAGCTCTGAACAACGACAGCCGCTCTTGATGTATAGCCAGAAGAGACGTGGACGGCTGGGGCGCCCAGGTCGAAGCGGCAAGTGGAAGGGAGTCGACTAGTGGACACGGCGAGCACCAGGCACCAGGTGGTTGTTGTGGCGAGTCCTCTGGGGACGGGTCTGGCGCAAGGAGGCTTTCCATGTCGAACTGGCGGCGCTTGATGGAAACCGAGAGCTTGTGGGACAGCCCGGTCAGTGCTGGACCGTTCTCCCAGCACAGTGCTGCTTGCGGGCTTTCTGCTGTGACCGCTGGAGGGGGTGTCGGAGTAGGACTGTCATCCTCCTCCGGTACCGAGAGTCCCATGTGTCTACGGACCTTTCTTTGCGCCTTACGGCGCCTAAAGTCACCCTTCTTGAAGTCCTCCACGTTGGCAGGGTGTATGGCCCAGTAGTGTCCCTTGCCGTTGGCACTCCTTCCTGCCTTCACGAAGCAGTCGTTCAGGGACAAGTTGTGCCTGATGGAGTTCCTCCATCCGGGACCCCTGTTCCTGAAGTAGGGGTAGTTGTCGAGGATGTACTGGTAGATGTCACTCAGCACCATCTTTTTTTCCACCGAACTGAGAATGGCCATGGCGATGAGTCCGATGTAGCTGTGCTGAGGCTTGGGCTCCTCTTGCACGAACCGGGACCTGGGATCGAACCTGAAGAAAGGAGGGAAGCCAAAGAGGGTTTCGGTTCCCGGCGCGGGATAGGGTCCGAACCCGGCGGCGGCGTAGGCGCCCAGGAGTCCCGGCTGAACAATCCGGAGTCTACTAGCCGCGGGACCGTAGTCGAAAAGTTGGAGTCGCTGGTATTCAACGAACGAAGGCGGCGCCGCAAACAGCGAGGCTCCACTGCCAGCACTGGGGTCGGGCGTCCGAAAACTCGAGAGTTGCCCGGATGTCACGTCTGTTGACGAGCGCATGGTTGCTCGTGTTCGCGAGTGTCTACCTTGTGGGGCCCCGCGAAACGAGCCGAGGACCCCGCGAAAAAAGATTACCGGGTTTGGGCCAAACTGGAATGAAGCGCCGTGATTGGCTCGGTGGTTACCCGACGCCTCTCACGGATCGATGCCCAAGAAGGGGGCCCTGTTCCATTGGCCCATTCGGGTCGGCAGACGCGACCAATAGGGGAACGGCACTCGGGGCAGGGTGGAGTTCTGTCACGCTTAGAAGGGGAGCGGTGGGAAGGGAGGGAAGGAGGAGGGGGGGCAGAGGGGAGCAGGGAAGGAAGGAAGACGGCGCGGAAGGCACGAGGGAACGGGATGGATTGTGCTGTATTCAGTCGTTTTGGTTCGGGGCTCTCAACAATAGCAGAGTCTATCTTTGGTCGAAGAGAAGAAGCAGTCCCTTTGTGTCGGGTTTTCCGATAATGAATAAGAATGCGCAGTTTTGATTATGGCCTGTCGGCGTCCGGGTTGATCTAGGGTTTAATACGGAACGAGTCCTGACAGGGGAGGCTGCGGCGGCTCCCAAATCGGATGTGAGGCGAGCCTAAAAGCCGTCTTGTCGGCTTTCAAAAGAAGGAGCCCGCCGACGGGCGTTGGATTCGGGTAACACCTGACGCTCTTTGGAGAAGATTGTTTCTGCGCTTCGTGGGACGCGCTTGCCGCTAAACGAATGCTCCAGCGAGGGTGACGGGGTTGGGTGGGCGCCGCGCGCTCTCGGAGACAATCTAATTTGGATGCTGGCCGCTTTCTTTTTTTTTTTTTTTTTGTCTGTGCACGCACCGCGCGGCGCTCTCTCCCTTATCGACGGGCTTGAGGGTGACTTGTTGGCAGCGACAACCTTTCTACGCGAGTCGGAAAATGCGTTGCTGAAAGGTTTTTTTCAGCACCCTGCGTGTTAGGACGACGTAGCGCGTCTGTGTGTGTGTGTGTTTATGTTCACGGGCCAACAGTTCTTCGTTTTATCGGCACTCAATGTACGTACTGGGAAGACAAAAGGAGTCTGTGGACGTTCAGTTCAGTTTGAGGCGCCCCAGACAGTAGACGAAACAAAAGTGCTTCTGGGGGTACTGACGTTTACAAATGGATACATGTTCTACGAGACACGAAATTTATCTACTATGGGCACTGCGCGACACTGTTAGCGTGAACAGGAGTTCGGCGCCCTTTCGAATTTTACTTCGAAAGGGTTAACTGGCGAGCATCAAACTTTACCACTTAGATGAGTACCCCAAGACAACGAAAACTAATGATTGCTTGTTCGCGCTAACAGTGCCCCCAAGTGTATACCTACCTGTAGATGCGTGTTAAGCTGGGCGAGTTGGTACGATGACATGGTGAACGGTACAGCGTAAGGAAAGACAAGGACAGCAAAAAAGGAAGGCGTCTTGTGTCGTGCATGTTCCTCTTCTCTGGCCTTTGTCTTCTTGTGCGCTGTACTGTTCACCCTGTGGTGGTTTCGTGTAGAGAGAAAACATATATCCTGCTAGATGAGAGGTTAGGAGTGACAAAAAGGCCCGTAATAAAGAAACGAGGTGAGTAAGCAAATAACCATGTGCACTTTATTCGCCTCGCGAATCTAAATATCGTGGGCATATGCTCTTTTCAAACAGGTCACACTTTGCCCACACCACCTATGGGCACTGCGAGTGGGCAGAAACCCATTTCGCCTGAGGTAAAGCATTTGCGCATGCGCCGTGCCGACAGCAGCGCCACCACAACTGCGTGACATCAGAGCCGCCTGTTGGTCTATATAGTGAACCGCAATTCAAATGAGGTTCAAGAACCGCTGCAGCAATCTGCGAGCTTGTCCCGGATTGGGTGGCTACCATGTGTGTACAACTCCGGCTGCGTTTCTGTCAATTATCTACTGGGTATAACATTCGCGACAAAATAAAGCATATCGAGGGATTCAAATACAAAAACAAAAATCAAATCACTTCGAGCCAGGCACGTAGCCAGGGGGCCCGAAATCTTCCATTTTGCTGGGACCTCCTCTCCCCCTCCCCCTCATACAGCATTTTGTTATGGGTGCCCCCCGCCCCCCTCCCCCCGAAACAAAATCCTGGCACAGTTGAGATATTCAGACTGACGATGTTTCTGGTGACAACGTTATTATACGCAAAACCGGGGACAACTTCCTGTGCCATATTTGCGGCGAGAGGGAGAATGCGCGTGCCCGGCTTTAATTGGCGCTAAAGTATACGGACTTCCGTTCCTTTGAATTCATTGCCATAGAAAGTTGTCCCCGGAGATATAGGGAGTCTTTACTGTATTGCTCATGAGCGGCACTCTCAAAATGAGCTCACATTAATAGTAAAGTCACTAGATCTTGGGAAAGTAGCATCATTACCTTCCCTACCTGCTAGCCGGACCCGAACAGATACTATATATCATACAGACGATCAAAACCACGCAAAACGATCTGTCTACGTTACCATGGAAATCGCCATATCGGTCCATTCAAATCTTGAAGCTTCCAGATGATCGTTCTGAATCAGTCGCGCGAAGATCACCATGGAGCATCATCGTACTGGAAGCGTTTCTCGCCAATATAAGCGTCTTTGGCACTGCGTATGCAATCAACTCTCCTACGTCACGCCACCACCGCGGCGTGACGTAGGAGAGTTGAGTTCGTGTATACAGTTGCAGCTGGAAGCGGGAACGTGCTCCCATGAACGGATTATCCGTACCAGGGTTTGTGCGCGGGGGAGTCCGGCTTTGCAAAGGCGTATGCGCTGACGACAAGGCGCCCAGCTGCGAGGTCAATCCAGTGGCGCCTCCCGTGGAACCTACCGCTTGAGTCAGAACTCACTAAAGACAGACAACACGAAAACAACAACAACTCTCAGAGTGCACCCGTCTTTCACGGTTGCAGCTGGAAACGCGGCGCCTGCGTGCATTACCGGATTAGGTCAATACCCGACCAAGGCTTGTTCAGCATCTCTTCCTGCGTTCGTGCGTGCCGGTGTTATGTTTTGGCTGCTTGTCGCCATCTTGGCCCAAGGACGCCTTTCCGAACAAGGGGGCCCCTTGTTCGGGAATGCCACTTCATCTGCCGGCGGTTTATTCATTTCTGCGCTCAAACTTTCGTGATGGGCAAAATTAGCACTATATAATTTCGAAAGTAGTTAGTAATTTGAGTAGAAGTTACCTAAAAAAGTAGTTAAATTAAACTACTAATTACCCAAATCAAGTTGTAATTGAAAGTTACCAAGTTACTCGAAAAAGTAGTTAAACTACAGTAGTTTGAGTAGAGTAGTTGAACTACGTCCAAGTCTGCTTGACTGTAGAGTTCCGGGTATGGTAGCGGGTTGCGGAGAGCGTTGCGGGACGGCGAAAACGATCTACGAAAACCCCCTAAGGGAGACTGGTTCACACGTAATGCAGACTCTAAAGCCTGGCTCAGACAGTTGCGTTTGACTGCGTTTGACTGCGTTGCGGCTACAAGAGACCAGGACATCCCTGCTACTTATATCGCGTGCCAAGATGATTACTTGAATTGGATTGCACGTTTCATACGAAGGACGGATGTGCCGGCGACTTGCTTTCGGTTCTCGACGCAACGCAGTCAAACGCACTCACTCAAACGCAGGTGTCTGAACCGGCCTTCAGTAGACCGTGTATAGAGCTTCGCGTTGCTAACGGGGGCTCGTGCCGTCACTTCAAAGCATGGATTCATCAAAACTCTGTTAATTCCGCCCCCCCCCCCCCCTCCTCCTGCAGCATATTGTTCAGACTTCAGAGCAACTTACGTAGCATGCATTTGGCACCATGGAATTCTTTTTTCTCGGAAAGGACAAGTAGAAATAGCCACCGGCATGGTGCAATACCGTCACTTGCAAGCCACGTGACATCACACCTTAAAGCCATAGTTCGAGGCAAATCCAAACGTACTTTATTAGCGGTGACATCTTTGGGTGGAGCCCTCCTATGATTCTCTCTCAAGATGCCATTACCTTGCGAACAAGTTCGATGGTGTTTGTAAACATTGCACACTTAAAGCAACGCTGCCAACACCGTCAATATTCAAGTTTTTACATCCCTTTTATTTCCATCGATGAGAAATCCTTTGCTCACCATTCGGCCAATCGTGGCCAGCAAACCAAAGCGACGCTTTCGATCGCACACGTCACCAATAGCGACAGGAACAATATTTAACCGTACTTTTTATTTGCGAATATGTTTTTGTTTGTTGCTTGTCGCTCTGCTAAGAAGAGACCTTTAGCAATTCTAAATGACCAAGTCTGATTACGAAGGTAACGTATATTTTGATATACGCATTTCCGACTTATATAGGACGTGCAAGTGTCGATTAAAGCGAATTTCTTGAGACTTTCATGAGAACCAAAAAGTGCAAATCTTTTGATGATTCGAAAGCGATGCCAAATAAAGCGTTCGGCGACCCAGAAAATAAAGGTCACCGATCGTCGTCCTTCTTTAGTTATTGTTCCCTCAACCAAATAGATTTATGTAAAATGTTAACCTTTAAAATGATCAAAAGTCTCGATATAATATAGTAAAAAACAGTTAAGAAAAGACGGGACAAAAAGTAGAAGACGGGCATAGGACAAACGCTAACAACCGAAGGTTCACTGGAACTTCCACACGCGTGGAACTTCCAGTAAACGGTTATTAGTTAGCATATGTCTTGTGTCCGTCTTCTACTTTGTGTCCCGTCTTTTTTTGCGCTGTTTTTCACTATGTCCTTCAACCAACCAGACCAGCAAGCTACGCTGTCTCGATATAATCCCCATCCAAAAATTCTCACACAGAGGAAATGTACGTTAATCAAGTCAACTTGAGTCTCTGTATTCATCGCTGTTATGAGACCTTTACCTGCCCAAGCCACTGTCTTGACATTTTGTAAACACCTTGAACAAGTCATGGTCCACGGCCTCCAAAGTATATATTTAATTTCAATTATATTTTAAACTGCACCCAAAAATGTGGAATTGCTGTATATGGAAACCCAAGGATATTGGTTTAGTCTCCCTGCCCATTCCTATTTTGCACTGTCTACATTTATCATGGTGTGTGTCGCCATACTATGGAAGACCGACTTGGCGCTGTCTGAACATCTAGCATCTAATTTGCTTTTGGCGAACAGAAAAACATATTCGCTGTCTGTTTCTCCTATATGTCCATGTACACATATATATATATATATCTATATATGTAGCAATGTGGGGACTTGGGCCAGTTGGTATTCAGACGACATAAATAAAAGCAGCGCACAAAGGACAGGACGACAGGAGAGAGACACATAGAACACACCCATATATATATATATATATATATATATATATATATATATATAATATATATATATATATCGCCGGAAAATTGCCGCCATACACGGCTGGAGCCTGCAGATCAAGATGTTTTTTTGTTTTTTTTTTTTTGCTGTACGGCTACGTAGCAAAGTCTTCCCGGGTAAAATAAAATATGTTAGAAACAAACTGAAAATATTTAGGCTTTTAAATAGTTTTACGGCCCCTTTAAAGACGTTGCCTCGCTTACGTCATTGCAAGGTCAAGTTTTACGCAACGATATTTATATTCTCCTTACGAGCAGACTCTTTAATCCAAGTATGATATTTTTGCTTAAAGCTCGCGCTGCATATCCCACGATCCTGGGTTCAATCCCCACCCCTATTCGTTTCGATCTCGATGAGCATCATACCGACGTGCGGTCGTGTATCACTAATGCGTGATGCACGTTAAAGACCCCAGGCTAGCGGTTGTACCGCACTGGCTAAGTTTCTCATCTACAGCTGGGAGACTCGTCGCCCGTTCAGGCAGATTAAGTTCTAGGCTGTATAATCATACAGACAATCTATTTTTTATATATTTTTCTTTGGGCACGAGGAAAAGAATGGCAACATTAGTTTATGCTGGTTTAGACAGTGAAATTTTGTTAGCCAAACAAAATGTGGAGACTTGTCTTTGTACAGCAGGTGAGACGTTTTGCTAGTGCAGTGTCTGTTAACCTGGGGTCTTTAACATGAATCATGAAGTATTGACTGCATGAGCATGTGCCGGTGCGATGTTACTAAAACTGACAAGGGCGGGATAATAATTGTCGAACAAAAAGCAAGGGCGCAAACGAGCTGGTGAATGTTTAACATCATTTAAGACAAAACCCCGAAACTGGCAAAACAAAACGAAGTACGACACAACACACAAAGTCTGAGACTTTGTGTGTTATGTTGTATTTCGTTTTTCTTTTGTTGTTGTTGTTGTTTTTTCTTTTGCCAGTTTTGGGGTTATGTTTTAAATTAAAATAATAAATGTTTTGTGTGCATGTTAAGCCTGCCGGAAGATGCACACCTCATCTTTCAGAAATTTCACTCGTGAATACCAGGAAGGTCTTACGACGTCGTGGGCTTTTACGTGAAGCCACTTTGATGGTGGAGCAACAAACTGCGACCATCGCGGCGGTCAAGCCGACGAAAAGTGCTCTGTACGGCTGCTCCCCAAAAGTAAAAAAATAAGGGGGCAAAAGTGACCCACGGTTAGAACTAACTCCTGCTACAGCGGCTAAAATGTACCACGATCTTTTCTTTGTTGACCTGCCCCCTACCGCATTGTCCGCGTCTGTAGAAGACTCCCAACAGCGCACGCCCTACACAGAGCATGCGCACTCCCCACGGCCACAATGGTCAGCGGGGTGTTGAATTAGTGGACAGCGGGGTGGCGGCGCTAGGGATGGCAGCCAGGGGCTCTCCAATATCCCATTGTCATCCACCCCTCCGTCCCATTTGGGTTAAAGGGGAGGGGGGATCACACATTGTAAGCTGCGAAGTTGTCGGCTAACGGGCGCAGCTATACACGGTACAATCCTCGCTTGACGGACTCATTGACGCAGCGGAAGCAATGCTAAGAGTAAGCAGGCTTCAGTGACTGGGGTAAAGGGTTGTGTGCATTTTAGCGCCGCTCTTCCTTCTGCCACCGTTGGAGGAGAAGGAAGGAGAGAAACGGCAACTTACTACGTAGTACTCAAAATTTTTACGGGACGCTCTTTCGTTGGCAGGATCCGATCGAGTGTCCTCGATTTTATACGGCAAACACGGCGGCGTTAAAGTGGGCGGATTAGTTTACTTTTCTGAAGATGGGGCTTGAGACTCAAAGGTCCAGCACAGGGACACGCCTTTGTGCCTCTTGAAAAAAAAAATGGGTATCGAACGTTTAGCGCTTGTGTATGCGAAAGTTTATTTATTTGGTGCGTTTTATATTCTGTGAGAAGTAAAGAATTCGTGATAAGTTCCGCCCACAAGTGTATGTGCCACCCGTTTCAGGTCCTCCCGCTTTCGACGAAATAGTACGTCGTCTTCTCAGCGACATCGTTATCACGCGGAAGCAGATGAAGCGACCCCCTCGATTTTCGAGCTCAACCAGAGGTGAAGGTAGTACACGACGGTAACTTCGTTCATGACGCTTTCGCGGGGTTAGACAAGAAAATTATTGCTTACTTGGCAGACAATTCGATTGATCGTCTACGACGGCACATGACTACGGAGCCGCGTTTCACAGAGAAATTAATATTTCTTTAAAACATTAATTTCAGTAGATATACTCGATTTATTATCTCTATTATGACGCAGAAAATGTCTTGTGAAGCAGCTTGGTGGTAGGGGTACCGTTTGAACACATCATTGAGAGCGAACTTCACAGAAACTAGTGAGCGAAAAGAAGAGCCGGATACAACCACAATTTAAAAAAAAAAAAAAAAAAACTATAGAAGAAAGTTGACGGCGTTGGGCGAAGCGCCTCGGCGCTCAATAGGCCTAATACCTGCTGCTCCGCACATTGAGCACTTCGCTAGTTTATCCTCGTGGCATTGCACAGAAACTACACAGTGAACAAACGGGAATACCGCCACGATTTCGCGACGCGAACCCGGGTATATATGGGCAACAAACGCGCTGTAAAGTACAAATATCCCAGCAAAAATTGAGCGTTGTAAACGATCTCATTGCTAGGCGATCTTGCAACAAACAATTTTGCTGCCCCGTTGAAGGAAGTTTGCTCTTCCAAGAATTGTAGGTCGTTGACTGGCGGCGTTATATTAATCACTGTGAGAGGCACGTATCCCAGCATTCTTCACCTGTCATCGTTTGTATTCCTCAGAAATGCGGTGCGCAAGAATAACAGCGCAAATGACACGTGACACGAACGGACGATTGACCGTCGAGGGGGGGGGGGGGGGGGGGGGGGGGGCATTAGAGTAAACAATATGCCGGCCATCTGTACCCAATACTGGACTATGCTGCCATAGAGGCTCTTACCTTAAAGTACAATCAAGTTAGAGACACGCGGTTAGTGCAATGACGTGTGTTGCGGTGCGCGCGTCTCGGCCCACTGATACGCACATCAGTGTATTGCACCACGTGTTTCTAACTGGCTTGTGATAGGACACGCGGGCCTATAGCTCTGACTGTAATGCATACCGCGAGGTAAGCGTCTGACGTGTGTCGGGCTGTCATTCTACTCTATATCCTCCGCTGTATAGTACCCCGTGTTATCAAAAGATCGCTAAAACACATGAAAGTATACCTCCGTGGCGACCGATTGATGAAAAGGAAGGGGCGACTGCATGGTGTGGCTGAGGGGAGAGGCAATGCAACTTGAGCCACAGTTTTGTTGGAACGGCAAACGGCTCCACCTTTACCCATTGTTTGCAGCTTCTATATTGTGGTCCGGCTAAAAAGATAAAAAAAAAAAAAAAACAGCTGAGCGCCTGGTCAGTCTGGAAAAGCCCGATGGCGACGGGTACGGCTCGCCGGCGCGGTTCTCGGAATCGGCGTGTTTTCGTTTGGGAGCGGTCACTCACTGGTCACTCAGCGGTCACCCGCCACCGCGGTCACTCACCCACACGAAGCGCCAAAAATGTGATCGAGTGACAAAGCGTGAAAAGAAGGAGAGAAAGAGAGTAGGCCGAAGCGTGGGGCGAGAAATAAAGGGACTTGTTTTCTTATATTTATAGAGGAAAGAGCACGATAAAAACTGGCGAACGGTCAGTATTTTTTTAAGGGTAGAGGGCGGGTGGGGGTAGACAATAGTTTTAGAAGCAGCGTGCTTTTCCGGTCAGTCAATCGCAAGGAGCGTTGAATAAGCCTAAAGCGTCCTGTTGTGATCTGCGAACAAACCACGAGCCCCCCCTCGGTTTTTTGTGTAACCTTGCTATGTTGACGCAAGCGGTTTTCTTGGCGATTTCGGCCTCTTCGCTATGCACTCTTCTCAATGTTTGCGCTCGGCTTGTTTACTTCTCTTTTTTGTCAGCGGCGATCATTCGTCTGCAAAGTGGCGATAGAAGCGTTTATGAGCGCGGACGTCTCTATTTTATTATTATTATTTATTTATATTTTTTTAGGAGGAACCGCGTGTGTTTTGTGTGAAATCGTTCAAGTGAGCTAGCTCGTAGAAATACCTACATGGCGTGTTTTTCGGCGAGGTGTGGCGCTGCAAGATGAATGTTTGTCGACCGTCTGAGCACCCACAAATTCCTTGGTATGTCGGTCGGTTTTGAAACACCTGCTTATTTTTGTTGTTTTCTACCGTGGAAGTGGGAAAGGCGAAGTGGGAACGGTTGTGGAGGCGTGAAACGACTGAAATGGCTCTCATTGCAAACTCAACGGGTTTTTTGAGTATGCCTAAAATAACAAACCTCTATTCGAGATAACATTGTCTGGTGCACCAGCATTATTTGGCTAATAAATCACTGACCAAGTGTACGAGAACAAAAAAAGACAAGATATGCAAAAACAAACATTCGTGATGAACGTATACAACGTATTTAATGGTAATTTTACTGCCGCGTATTTATATTTTAGTTCTTGTTTACACACAGAACTTGGATGATCAACGGAGTTGCCTGTGTGGTCACTATAAAAAAAATCGTGGAACACGTATTTTGATCGCTTGTCGGATTGTGCCCCGATATTATTTAGTAAAAGGAGACTTGGGAAGTAATATGTTACAAGTGACGAATTACTTGCAATCTTTTACTTTTTAAAGTAATTTTGCAATCGCCACGTTACTTTTTTGTCGCAGAAATTTGTAATGTAATTTCGTTACAAATATTTGTAACGGATTACTTTAATTACTCATTACGTTTTAAAATAATAAGATCGTAATACAAAACCAGGGGACCTATGTTGGACTTTCGAGAAACTAGAAACAGAAGTGACGTAGTGGCAGGTGACGCGTAACCAGGCAACGGCGCACACCGCGAAACCGCCCTCTATGACGCCGTGACGACATGGCAAGATTGGCGTCTGTCACTCACTTGAGAGGCGTCAAGAGCCAACCGCCGAAGAGCGGAAGTAGCTACGCTGTCCCCCTGCCGTACCTACGCTTTCCCGGTGGTACCTAGTCCCTACGCAAGCGTCCGTTTCTCCGGCAACCGGAAAGGCATTTTCTGCTTTTAGTCAAGCGATGGCAGCCAATCCCTTGCGGTGGTGACCTTCACATCGGCTCTTTTTTAAAGAAACTTGTCAAACTAAAAAAATACATGTGTTCTATTGAAATGAACAACTGATTTTGTAGCGGTGCTAGAAAATATTAGATGCAATAAACTCGCATAAAAGGTTAGAACAACATGCGGGACGCGGATGAGCGCCTAGTTCAAATTACTGGCGCTCATGACTGCTCATGAAACGGGAGGATGTGGCCTCTCTGGTACGCGGCGCAACTGAGCTGAGCCCGGCGCTGTCCAGAGACGACAAAGTTCGTCTCTGGAACGAGCTAACCTCCCAGCTCAACTTCCTCCCTCGGGCCTCCAAGGAAGGAGCCGGAAGGTTGGAAACGCTACTTGGCCATGCGGGTGTCTAAGGCGCGGGCGCGGGCTACGGAGCTGGCGAAACAGGCGAGGTAATTTGCGTAGTCTACTCATAGTGTGGACCAAGCTATTGAATTACTTCCTTTACCCGCAGGCAAACAGGGGGCGGAGGCGCCCGGGTGCGCTCACTGGCGTCATCATACTCACGTATTTTGACGCTGGTGGGCGAGGACTCGGCCCTGGGCGCTCCCGGGTTTTCTTTATTTGAAACCAAGAGGCCTGCACTCTAGCCACAACTTGGCACCCGCCTGAAACTGGCCTCCGGGTTTGCCATTTTTCTTATATCGTAATAAAGTGGAGATTTGGGCCAGTTCGTTCATTGCAAACAGAAAAAGCGACGAAAAAAACACAGGGACGCGGCCGAAGGGAAACAGGACAAGGTGCACTCTCAACTTAAGTTGAATTTCCAATAAACTTCAGTTGAAAGTGTGTCTTGTCCTGTTTCCTTCGTCTGTGTCCCTGTGTTGTTTGTTTGTTTTCTTATATCATTGTTGATCTCAACATATCTCTACTATAGAATCTGTCATGCTTCCATGTGCGACAAAACACAAACGAAATGGCAGTGTGCTGAATTAAGTGAAGTGTGAAATAATGTCTGTGATATATCCTGGATAATGGCAAAGAGTTTATGCACTGTTTACTAGTCCATGCTCAATTTCACTTTAAAGAAAGTATTGCAACCTGTGTTTTCAAACATGTTTATTTTTCACGTTACGGCATTGTTATAAAAAAAAGAAAGCACTTTCAAAGACAAACTGCTTGTTGTCTTCTTTATACATTCAAACAGACACAAATCCAATATGCGATTATCGAGTAATACACTTGGCTCTGTGGTAGCCATAATAGATTGTAAAATGGAGCAGGGCAATGGAAGTGTAGAGAAAATTAACCAATGTCCAAACCCGATACAAACAATATATTGCAGTAAAAGAAGCAAAACAGGTCTCACCAGTAGCCTCATTGAGTTCTCCGTTTCCTACAAGGGCGAGCCAGATGCCCCGTTGGCTAGCTAAATAACCCTATAAAACCTTCTGTTATTGTCCCACGCATCTTATGCACCCTGCTTGCAAATTAAAAAAAGGCTCTATCAACATCACCGTGATGCACCGAATAGCTTTTCGGAGGCAGTTCTACATGTCCGTAAAGGTAACACGGTGGTTGTGCTGAAGCACATGCTGCCACGGGGGGGAGGGGGGGGGGGCTTTTTTGGTGGCGAGGGCGTCAGTCGAGGTGAGGACGACGAGGGGTTCGCTGTCGTCGGTGGCGTCCCTGATGGGCGGGACCTCCGTAGTGGCGACGGACTCCTTAACGCTGGTGGTGTCCCTGGTGGGCGCAACTGCCATCATGGCTTCCGTGGGGCTCCAGGGAGGCACGGCCGTGGCGGGTTCCGAACTGGGCAACAAGGCGCTGCCTCAGAGCCCTGCCCCTGTCCGAGAGGCTGACCCGAGGGTGGGCAGGAGCCAGCCTCTCGTCATCCGCAACTGACCCCTCCGAGCTTAGCCCAGACTCCAACCTTGGCTTGTCAGGGTCACAGTCTGGCTCCGATTCTGGCTCCCTCGATGAAAGGCAGATGTGGAGCACTGCACACGCCGATATAATGACGGTGGCTGTTGTTGGATGATAATACAGAGTCCGATGCCTTTGCAGACACTGGAATCTGCTTTTCAACAGCCCAATGCAGCGCTCCACAACGGACCTTATCGAAGAATGTGCCTTATTAAACCGGCCGCAAGCGGTGGAGGTCGCGTGGAATCCAGGGGCAGGGGTGATGAGCCAAGGCTCCAAGGCATAGCCGCTGTCACCTGCAGAGTCAGAGAAGGAAATGTAAGATATTAACGCTGTTCTCTTTAAAAGAATACTTCAACGACAGTTGAAATATACCCGTCGTGTTCAGATATAGGCTGAATATGATCCACAATACCCGTAAATGACCATTGCACATTTATATTTTGAGCCTGATGGCTGTATTTTTCATTATAAACAGCCCACACTGGCAAGCGCTCGGAGAGCAGCCAGCTGAGAGCACGTCACATCCGGTGCAATTGTGATGTAGTTTATCTCGGGATGAGCAAAGCTGCGGTGAGGCAGACGTCGTCAGGATGCCCTAGCTGTTCCAGCAACCAAAGCGGTCGAAGCACGCCAGCGATCGGGCCACCGCAACTAACCCCAAAGCTGCTTTGTGTGAATTTTTAGCGACGGGTTAATCTTCTATCATCTTGGGACACACAAAAGAGAGTCCCGTTGAGTGTGGAGTTCCTCCCTCCACTTTTGTGCTTGCCGTACAGCTGTCTGTATGACGTCAGGTTCAAAGCATGTATAGTTCTAGGTAAGACAGTTATCATCACCACCTGTCAAGGTTCCTAGACGGGCATTGCAAACGGCTTTAGCGACATCTAGAAATTGCTCTTTGCTAATCGCCTAATTTTTTTTAAATGCCTTTTTGTGCCTTTTTTAACAAGATATGGATGTGTACGATGTGATACTGCTCTTTTGAACACGTATAGACCAAAAAATAAGCACCGAAATTTCGTTGTACTCTTCCTTTAAAATTGTTGACAACTAAGCAGGTAAAACTGCTGTTTGCAACCTAACTTCCCCCCCCCCCCCCCCCCCCGTAGTTGACAGCTGCGTCAGAGTGTTTCCAAGGAGACGTGTCACAGGTATGGCCAGAGCGGATGCCAGTTATTCATGTTTAGAACAGTATATGTGATATTGTAGCTTATAAGTGGTGCAGAGCCATCATGTACAGAACCAACAAATAAAGTATGCTTACCGAGCAGGAGCCTGCCATCGTCTATCAGCCGGCCTTGCTCGAAGTTGCTCCGGAGCCACGAGTAGCGCCACGCAAAGGAGTCGTGCAACGACCCAGGATACCGTGGGTCGATCGATGCTCATCACCCGGCAGTCGGCGTCACACCTGCGATAGTGAGACATATGTCGACATTAATTCAACTGAATCCACAAACAATTGATTGCACTCATTGTCATGGGGCCCTGTCAAACACTATTTACATGCTGACCAACACAACACCATAAATTATGTAATTTACAAATTTAAAGTATTAAAACAGCGCAAAAAAAAAACAAAAAAAAAACAACGAAGTGAATGAAGGAGGACACAGACAAAGCGCTGTCCGTTACAAAGATTAAAGTTACATGATAAATAGCCACTACCTTTGATCCACGTAATAGTTTAGGCAAATTTTTTTTTCTTCAAAGGAGAGTTTACACTTTATCATGCAGGATAGGGACTAATGCTTAAAAGCTTAACACGACATGAAAACAAACAGAGATCGAAAGCTCTTCAGCTAACAAACCCTCCCTTCCTTCGTCGAACAAACGCTTGTGCGGAGGATGAACGAGTACTAACAATTCACAACTCTCATTTATAAAATGGCATATCCACACCGTATTAGCGTTACGCTCTTTTTCAAGCCCATTCAGAACGGTCATTGATCTATAGCTAAAAGCGCGAGCTAGCTGCTTTGGATAAAGCCCCGACGGCTGCACGAGCGCTCGTGCAGCGAGTGCTCCAGTCAAGCCGTTCGCGCTTGCACTCATGCTAAGGTGAGACGTAGTATATATGTGATCGTACATACCCCTATCACGTTCAGAGCGTAGAATTGTTTGCGGCATCAATACGCCGCCTTCGTGACGGTGGGGTCGTTCTCTGACGGGCCGACGATGGCGATCATCGTCCCGTCGACGCAACCGATGACGCCGGGTATCCTGCCGAGCCGTTGGAAGCCCCTCTCGACGTCGTCCCTCTTGCCGGTTGTCTGGGGAAAGTCGATCTAGCCGCGCCGGATCCCCAGACGCTGCACAATAGCGAGAACACAGCCCGCACAACGATGCCGACTGTAGCCTGATTCCTCGCTATGTGCTCTTCGCTCGCCACCATGCCCTGAAAGCTCCCCGCACAGTTTGCTCACCGTGGCGTAAAAGCGAAGTGCGCACAATACTTGCTGTTCCACAGACATCACCGTCCACGAACCTCGCAGCCTCAACTCTGGCTCCTCGCGCAGTTCGTCGCACAATCAACGGACCACATTCTTGGTGAGACGGTACTGCCTCCGAAAAGCTTCCTCCGGTAGTTCCAAGGCATCGCGGTGTCGCGGTGCAGCCGGTGGAGCCTTTCCGGACGGAAAAAAAAAGTTGAACAATAGAAAGACTGTCGCTCTGCCTCCGAGACGCCGTGTTTCTAATTTCGTTACCGCGAAGAGACCATCGACAGACTCGTTCCCTTTTCAGACGAAACACCGAGGAAACGATACGTCAAAGTGATGTCACTTCCGGTGGGGGCAATTCGCCGTCTCCGCCCACATTTTCGTAGGCAACTTTCGTCATTCGAGCCTCAACCAATCAGACGCGATGTCGTCACTTCCGTTTCTTTTAGGAGAAACGAAACATTTGTCCAACATAGATCCCCTGTAGCAATATGAGCAGGCGATTCAGCAGCATAAAGATAGCAAGCGCAACAAAATAGAAAACATCGTGAAGGGGAGAAAAACCGAAAAGAAAACACGATCTTTTGTATGCCTTATCACTGCAACCACTAGAAAAACGTACAAGACATATACAAACATATCAAAAACAGATATCAAGAAGACGACGCCGAGTAGACTTTGTCTACTTGTCCTCCTAGCGGAGATAGACGCTACTACTGAGCATGCACACCACTAGCTTTCAGTGCAGAATTCAGGGGATAAATTCGGTCACCCTAGGATAGCAGGATGGCGGGTGTGGTTGAAGCTTTCGCTGCCTTGGCGGCTTCCAAGTGAACGGGGTGCGCCTTCATTCTTTCCCATAAATACAAAATTCTATTTTTCAAATACTACCGCAATGCGGGAACATGAAGAATGAGAGAGAGAGAACAACTTTACTGAAAACGCCTGTAGAATCAGTTAGGATGAAAAAAAAAATTTTTTTTTATTGCTTTCTCGATAAGTTTACGAAAAAAGTAACGTGAATATAGTTAGTAACGTAACCAGTAAAGTAATTCGTTACTTTTCAGCGAAGATAATTTGTACGGGTACTCTATTACATTTGAGGCTCAGTAATTTGTAATTAGAATCCTTTACATTTTGGAAGTAACGGGCAAAAATCAGCGTAGGAGATAGCAGGTATTTCGAGGCTTTCTCCAGAGTTTGTTTTCTGTACCCCATCAAAAAAAACAGTCATTGTACTATTGTTTATGAAGTTAATACGGGAGTTTATCACTCCAAGAACCACTCCTAAAATTGATACTGATTGGTTTGAGATAAATTGATTCGATGGTGTATGACGTCTTGACGTGAAAGCTCGCTCTCAGAGTAGGCGAGCCCAGCACAGCTAAACCCCATTCACACGCTTGCATATTTTTTTTTTTAATGTTACGTTGGGATTTGAACACGAGTCAGCGGGAAATCCGTCCTTCGTATGCCGCGTGCAAAACTACTCTTTGAATTAGTGGCCACGCTTTCTGCTAAACATAAATTTCCTGGTGACCCGCGGACGTAACTCGACGGAAGCTCCTGTATCAAAACGCGGCCATAGCTCAGCGCGTAGTTGCTCAGCGCGTGCCGACGGCAATCTTCCACTAGGCTTTTTTTTGCAACGTGCATTCCGCACTATCAACATTGACGGCCTGGGCAGCCTATGAGCGTGAGCTCGTACGGAGCTTGCGCAGTTGAAGGGGGCATGAAACGATATCGGGTTGGAATGTTTATGACTTTGCAAAGGCGTACTGGTCCTAGTCTGGCCCAAGCATACTCGCACAGATCACCACTCATCTATAAGCTTCTTTGTAGCGGTGAAATTGTGAAGATAAAAGGAGACGAATTTTTTCAGTCTTTCCTTCGCAAAGTTTGACGACGTAATTGTGGGATCGAAATCATCCGCCAGGCGACAGTCGAGCGCGGTTCACGGATTGGACACGAGAACTGCGTGAGCACTCGACTTCGGCTCGTAACAATTAACGCCTAGGCGGACACTCGGGTAGTGGCTCGTTTCCAACCACTGCGGTAATAAGAATAGCCGAACTTCAGCAATGCCTGGAGCTCGGCACGCGTTTTCTATACTTTGCCAACCCAAGCGTTTGACTATATGATCAACGTTGCGGCCTAGGATAGGCACCAGGCCACGTGGTCGCTTGTTCTGGCTCCGAGTTGAGGGAATGAAGGATGCTCATATTTCTCGAGTTTTTTGGGCAACTGCCATTGCCTAGAAAAGAAAACTAAGGCAAGTTTGTTCAGTTATTAACGTTAGAGAGTGATTCTAAATAGTATTTATCGAAAGTAAAAAGAAAAATTTTTCATACCTCCTTCAACAGCGCATTCAAATATGGCGCCCAGTGAATAGCTCACTGATCTCTATTGTAGTAGGCTGGATCACGGATCGAGAGCCCGTTGGTGGCACCATCGGTGGCACCACCGGTGGCCGCTACATGACACCAGACGATACGTTAAGTCTATGGAAGAAACAAACAAAAGTAGGAATATTGAAGCTTGTACGCTGTGCTCGAAGGCGAGTATTTTATGATGTGCTGCGATCATTATATCATATCGGGTGTTTGGAGATCGAATCTGTATATTCGTTAAGCGTTCGAACGCCGATCAAGAAAATCAAACGTCTTGGAGCACCCACGGCTGAGCTGGCAAGTTTGCTCTCGTAGTGGAGTAAACAAGGGGGGAACTTGCTGTCAATACGACCGCCCTCGGGGAAGCCCAGAATTTCATGAATGTCGAAAAAGTTCAATGTTGACAGCGGCTTTTCGAAAGTGGCCTAATTCCGCGTAGCAATGTCTTCAAGCTTGTCATCTGCTAAACCCAACTCATCGAAACCACCACAGACTCCGCGGTAGCTCTAGGTGAGTCTTGTCTCACTGAGCTGCTCTACACTTTTCGCCCAGCGGAGTCACTCTCGACCGCAAAACATTAATTGATAAGAACTGCGACGGCTGTCAGTTTTAATCTTTGCGCACAAGCTATTTGGCTAGCTTCCTGAACAGCAGCCAAAACGTTCCAGTGCCGACAACAGCTTAGAAGAGGGGGAAATGACACTTTTTCTAGTTTCCCCCATAGAGTCCTATGCGTTAGCTGGTGTCAAGGGATGGCTTCCGGTGGTGCCACTCGAGCCTAGCAAGACAGCCTCGACCCGCGATCCAGCCTACTACAATAAAGATCAGTGAAATACTCCCTATATGGGGTATTCAGAAGACACCATATTTGAGGGCGCTGTTCAGCGCACATGCTCAACACTGGCTCGCATTTCAAGACTGCTTAGAGCGGTAGTCTTGACGGTATGGAATCCACGTTTCCGAAGGACTGTGGATGAATGACTTCAGCAGAGCGCTCAGCAACCGAGAAGTCAACTATGACCGCCAGTGAATCATTGATTGTAAGCTGCGGATTGCAGGCACTGTCGGCGCTTGCTCAATCCGCGCTCAACATGACAGCACGAGCAACTATCTCCAGGATTGGGTGCCGCGTGGTTATATGACACACAGCACTCCCGGTGAATATGTTTCGTCGCTGTTCCATGCTGATTTGACTGTCACGCGAGTACCGCAGGACTTCGTTGTATCGCCTCCTTTTTTGTGGCCATCCCTTTGGTATGAAGGCGCCTTTTGGGTTTGAGTTCGAGCGTATATCAATAAAGAGATTGATGCAAATCACCCGAAGCTATAAAAAGTATTCCGAAATGAAGGCGTTCTGTTTCATCGCAGCAACAATAATTTCGAGTTTGGAGGGGCCAACAGCGTAAAATTTTGGCAGCCTGTGTGAGTCGACCTGTATTTTTGATCGCTGTTCGCTGCATACATATCTTTTCGCCTACCACCTTCGGTCTCTTCCAATTCTAGGGCGCGTAGCCATACGTTATAAACGGTGGCTTGTACGCAAGTCTAACTCACGAAGAACAAGATGAGTAATGATATTTCCTTATTTTTACTTTCCGACGTTGCCATCACGCATGCTGGTATAACAGATATAGAAGTTATAAATACACATTTAGGAGCCATTAGTTTGTTTACCTCGATGACTTTAAACCGAAAGTAGGGCAGCAGAAGAAGGAAACAATTTTGACAGGGGTGGAAAACGAACACAGGGACAGACAACGCCTCTATTTTCAAGGACACGCACACAACCCATATCCATACACACAAAAGAAGGACAAAAACGAAATACAAAGCCCAACCATCAACTTTGCATGGATATGGGTTACATGTACCTGTCCTCAAATGAAATCATTAGCCGAGTCGGAGACGTTGTCTGTCCCTGTCTCAAACTTCCACCAGCTCGCCTGCGCACTTACTGTACTTTCGTTATGCGGAAAGCAAGTTCGTCTGCTTCTTTTTGCAGGGGTTATGGTGACGTCACAGAGGCGCCGAGCTTTGATTGGCTCTGATTGAAGGATGGTGGGTAGACCTCAGAGGTAAGCTGCCTTGAGGCCTACCCACTATCCTTCGATCGGAGCCAATCAGAACTCGGCATCGTTCTGACGTCACCACAACCCCTGCAAATGTATAGCAGACGGGCTTGCGCTCCGATTTGGTTCGTGTCAGATGCGTTCGGTACTCATTATAAGTAATCAAACTATTTGTGATCGATCAATTTGGAAGAAATGTTGTAATAATTGCATTACTTTTATTAGAAAGTAATAGCAGGAGTAATCTGGTTACTTTTGGAAGTACAAAAATTACTTGTAGACGTTGCTTATTCTGTTTCCTCCCCTCTCAAATGGCGGCCTTTGTTTCTAGTAATTTCCTACCAAGAAATCCTCGAACCAAGCCTCCGACAGGGTGATGATTTACCAAAATCGGCGAATTAAGGAGATGAGCATTTGGATAATTTAGGTGGTTTCCATCCACTCATAGAAAACACAAAGGAACCGTTTTTTTTTTTTTTTTTTTTCTTTTTCAAACCGACATAAGAATGTATTGTTTTAAAAACTTAACGTGTAATCGGCAAAGTAACGGTTTCTTTTTTTGGTTTTCAAGTAACGACCAATTACTTTTATGCTCAAGTAATTGAGTAATCTCATTGCATAATTTTAATTGATAATAATTGTGATCGTAATCGGTCACCTTAACCTTCGATGCCATCCGCGTTCAAAACGCGAGGTAAAAAGAGAGAGAGAGAGAGTATTCGGACTCTGCAGTCGCAAAAAGAAGGGGGGGGGGGGGAGGGGAATCAAAGATGAGGTAGGAAATACGTCATTTCCGTCTCTTTTTTTTTTCTTTTTGCCGCGCAGGCCGGTTTTTTTTTTTTTTTTTTTTGATGGAAGAGACGCCTTTTTGTTGCAATTTGGGCCGTTCTGGAAACGATTTTCGATCAACGCGCTGTTATTCCAAGCATGTCCGCGTTTACACCCTATCAGCTGTGACCAGTGCGCGTGCGCAGGAACCAAATTTGCTCGAAGCAAAGCGCCCGCAGCGCCTGTACCGTGCCGACAGAAGCGTGACATCAGCAGAGTCGAGCGTTAGTCCATGACTCTATGAAGCGTCCGTCTTTCTGCGGCGGTAGCCTTCGAGAAGTGCTCCGTAAACTCTTCCAAAGCTTACCCCCCAGTCCAAACAACAAATGGTAAGTCAGAGGGCATTGGACGAATGCGCTGTGTCTGATATTTCACGGGAGAGAGCGATATTGTGCGTGCTCAGATCGTCTTCTACAACCCAGGGGACAAAGATGGCCGCGTGCAAAAGGCCAGTCATTGGAATGGTCTACTCTATGCAATACCAATGAAATCGGAAAATTAACCTCCGAGCCCAGGCCTTTTATATCCATAGACTTCTATTTCTTTTTTTTTCTTCTTCTTCTTTTTGTCCAGTAAGTTTTCTCTGCAATGTACTCTTCTCAAAAAAAAAAAAAAAAAAGAGAGCTGGGAACAAGTTGAAAGGAGTTGTATTTTGCTGCGTAAAGCGTGTAACGGAAGCCGAAAACTGATAAACCGTTCTAAAATAAGAATGCCACTTAAAAAAAAAAAAACGCCCCTCTGAAAGTAAGCTGAATGCATCGTTCGTGTGACCAAATATAGCAATTCATGAGCGAGCAAAAATCGTTATTCGACAACGTGGCACGTGATACCCGCTGTCTCTTTACATTTGTGGGTTTGCGTGCCTTGCGCTTCACACAACGTCTGAGACACCCTTGTATAAAGTCAAATTCGGGGTGTTTAGGTGTCGAACCAAAGAAGGGCATCTTGCACGCCCCAGAGGAGCACTGAGCATTAAATCTCGGATACAGGGCGCCTCCTCCAGCTCCTCAGCCTCACCATAATCATCATCATCATCATCCTTTCTTATTCCTTTAGAATCCGAACGGGTATCATACGAGGGATTGAGATTTCATATATATAAAGGGATAAGAAAAACATGATCACAACATGAGCACAATATTAAATTACTCGAATCTACATAGAAGGGTTAGAAGTAGCTGCTGCAAATATATTAGTTTAGTGAATGAAAATGGGTGGTCAGAAAGTGGGTTCCTGTCTATTGTAGCCGACGGTAATGTAAACATTTGATGGGAGACAGTGGACGATGAAATTGTGCGTAGTTCACAAGAATGCTTGAAATGAGAGATTATGCGGCGACGTCATAGGTAACACGAGCCCACGAGAGAATCGTGGCCTTTACAAATTGCGAAGCCAATTAACAATATGTTCGCAATGCCATTCTTTTTTTTTTTTATGTAAGACGCAAGTCTGCTCGCTTTGATTAAGTTAGCGTCAACTAGCTCCTTTGCACGTTTTAACAGTTGCTCTGTGCTTTTCAATGCGAGCAGTAAAGCGTCGAAAACGCACGAATC
The DNA here is from genome assembly GCF_016920785.2 of Ixodes scapularis. Classification (NCBI taxonomy): domain Eukaryota; kingdom Metazoa; phylum Arthropoda; class Arachnida; order Ixodida; family Ixodidae; genus Ixodes; species Ixodes scapularis. The sequence continues at coordinate 27,003,385 of NW_024609837.1, forward strand.
AGCAGTTTTTGTTTTCTTTTTTTTTTATGGCATTAAGCTCTGCCCCCTTTCGATTTATTGCTCCTACCTTTCTCGTTTCTTTTTATATTCAGTCGCCGAAACGGAAATTAAGAATGATTTTTATATGTATATTATTATTTTCTTTTTTTTTCATTTTAGCCGGGTATACAAGAAACCTTTTTTTTTATGAAAACAGAGGGGGAGAAAGTCGATTGGGTATTTTTTATTGTACCCAATTGTCTCACGCTTAGCCCGGAAACCTCAGACAAAGGAATTGAACATAAGTGATTCGCCTTTTGATAATTGTTTTTTTTTTCTTTTAAGTGTACCTGATTGGGATTTTTGTAGCGTGCAGTTTTTCTTTCAGAAGTAGCGAACATGGCTTTAGTGTTTTTTTCCTCTCCAAATGCATTTCAAATATTTTTCGTGTTTATATTGAAGTTCGTTATACATAAAAAGTACAAACAGACCTGATCGGTACATTCTAAGTGACCTTTTTAGAAGACAACATTAAGAACATATTGCAGCGAAACGATGTTCTTGTTCGGTTCACCACGACAGTTCCACCACAGACTAATTTCTGACTAATTCCACAAAGAAACGTTACTGTTCCTTTTACAAATTTGCAGCGTGCGTGGATACAAATTTTGCTTTTACCTTAAGCGAAATTGTTACTCGCACTTTTACTTTGAGCTGTCAGCAGAAATAAATTTCTTTCCGGCGAAACTAACCGCGCAAGGATTAAAACACCACACTATAGAATCCATCTCACAACCCTACCTCCAACAAGGGCAGCGTCATCTAACGAAGCTCCAACTTTCCCCTTTAATACGCTACGTCATCTTCGCGCTTAAAACAACGCTATACGCATCGAAACAGAAAACGCTTTATTCGTGAAATTTGTTCGTGTTAACAGAACCCTATAGAGTTGGTTCGCCGGAGGCGGAACACCGAAGCATGCACACCCTAGCACTTTTCGAAACTTTTCCCCCACCGAATGCATCTTAACACGAACCACCTTGTACGAGGATGCAACCACCATTTCCCCTTCTATATAACTCGCGAAGCGTAAACAAGTCAACAACCTCCCTCGAACCTCGTTATAGAACCCCAACATATCCCTGAACGCGCGGTCAGCTTAGGCATCAGCTGCTCCCAATTTTCCACTCCTCCCATTTTAAAATCGTGCAGGACTTAATGAAAAAAAAAGTTATTTTTACGGCAATAGTTGTTACGGGCGAAAGTTTGCTACGGTGCCTGCAGGAACGCGTCTCTGACCGGTAGGTTTAGCATCCTTTCTCGCCCACTCATCGAAAGTTGTCCCGAAGGGGAGACAAATGACGTCACAAAAGCCGATGTGCCACGCTGTCGGATGTCGCGCTCCTGGCGGTTGGTCGTTAAAATGCTGGTGAAAAATAGTCGTGACGGTGACGTCGCTGCGTAACTTGACGTCATCTGATGCATGATGACACTATTTTCCCGCTCAATTTTACGCGGGAACTTTCTCCGTTATAATTTTAGCGGGAGTTTTGGTGTCAGTGATGTCATGGTGCGACTTGACGTCGGTGTCACGTGAACACCGTCCACCAAGTGGGACGCAAGTCCCATGAATTTTAACACGGCAACGCAGCTGTGTACGGCAGTGTGTAGCGCCTCGACGCGGTTTATTTGCACGACCCGTCAAAAAAAAAAAAAAAGCGGGAATTGGCTAAGCTCCTTATCTATGTCGTGAATGTCGATTCATATATTGTGTTTGAAATGCTGAGGCTCGATCCAAAATAGGCCGCAGAAATCGGCGTAGCAATCGAAACCTTTAGTCAACGATGTATTTCATAGCTGGGTTTTACGTTGTAAAATTGCAAGCTTCCTTTGTCAACGGCGGGCGGCGACGCAGACGACGGAGTCGAGTGGCGGAATGCGTTTGGCGCACGTGTTGATAGATGGCGTCGAGAGCAGCGTCGGAAGGTGTAGCCGACCAGCGAAAAAAAAAAAAGCAGACGACGCGCAGATGAAATCCGTTGGCAGCAAAAACGCCTTCATTATGCAACCGCTTTTGCAATCGCTATGCAATCGCAACCGTTACGCAATCGCAACCGTTTGCAACCGTTATGCAATCGCTTGTGATTGTCCCTTGTGTCGCGCAAAAAC